>NC_070606.1:8859666-9492500 GCF_027172205.1 Podarcis raffonei | reverse complement strand
AAAGGCTATTCATCAGGAAATAAGGATTCCTTTTAAGTTTTTCATGTGTGCTAAAACTCAGTCTAAGTTTTTTTTTAATTGTTTAACCACATCAGTTAACAAATATGGATACATATGCTATAATGTTATTGTTTTAGTTCAATAAATTGTTATTAAGGAAATGATTATTTTTCTCCTTCCAATAAAGCACAGCAGAAAAGTTGTCCAGATATAAACAGTTAACTTATGAAACCTTACAATAATTTCATAATTATCTGTCTATGTAATTCTCATAGTATAACCAAATCAGTAATTTTTGATATAACTGTAAAAACTACTCTGAAAATTTATTATTCCAAAAGTGAAACCTTCATCTGGTTGTAAGTATTAAGATGATACCAGCAAGAATGAATCTTTCTGTAAAAAAATGATTTAAGTCAAGTCTTACTGACTAGTGATTTAAACCGTGGTTTAAATAAATTTGATTTAAATCAAATCCACCCTGCCACTGAATACTAGTTGCTGGCAAGCAATGGGAAAGTGGTACTTACTGTGCTCACGCGTTGCTTGTGGGCTTCCCAGAAGCAATTGGTTAGGCATTGTCAAAAACAGCATGCTGGACTAGATATGCCTTTGGTCTAAATCAGCAGGGGTTTTCTTTAGTTCTAAAGCAAACTTGAAATATATGTTATTCAAATCCTTTCAGACCTCTTTGTTACCTAGTACTTTCTAACTCTAAATTATTGCTTCTGTGTGCCTAGGTTCCTAAAAGTACTTATAAACCCCAAAAACTGAAGCAGCAGCTAGAAGGAATTAAACTGAAGAATCGTCGCAAAGCGGAGGCAAGTTCAGTATTATCTCTTTATAATCTGTTTAGGGCTTTTCCGCACTGCTGCTTGCCCCACCACTTTCCTTCAGGGGAAACTGAACGTCAAGTAGGTTTTTTGTGGATTGACATTGGCTCCAATTCAGCGGTGAAGAGCAAAAAAGAGTGGGGCAGTTGGAAAACCACTTGTGATTCAAGGACCTGACCCCCGCTTGGGAATAATAAAGACACGTGGACACAGTATATAAGGTTAATGGGCTAGAAAAGGCCACAACTTTATTGATTACAGCATGTGAGAGGTATTGGCTTAGGCATTGGACCAACACTAAATTTTGACTCCACCCACTCGGAGAGGGGTGAGTCTGTCTAGGGTTAACCACCAGTAGGGGGAGCCTGTTGATGCTAATACAACTATAAGCTCTCCCCTGATGTCACCGGGGGTTGTGCCATGGCCTCCAGCCACGCAGGGCATCGGACAGGATCCACGACCGCCGGATTCCTTTAACGGAATACCCATAAGTGAAGGGGTAGGCGATGGCCACACCTCGCCCTTCCATACACCATCAACACATTCCAATGCCTAACCGCCAAATACCAAGAAAGTTGTGACGATTGCTACGAAGTAGGCGGAAAAAACCAAGAGGCCGTGCCAATTTGCCAATTGGAAAAAACTCCTACCAGGCCCCCTGGGCAACCAGGGCGACCAACCATAGGTACATAGCAAGGTCAAGCGAGAAGCTACGCCCTAAAGGGAGTGGTGGCTGGGTGACTTGAGGAAAATCGGAGCGCAATGGCGGGGAGAACTGGCGTGGCCGCATTTGAGCGGCTAAACCACGCCCCCGCACTGTCACCCTATTGGGTGCCCATCTGGGGGCGTGGTGCACCAGCAACGATGGCAGGGCAGGGGGCGGAATCGGCTCCCGGTCACAACCCCTCCCCTCTGGAAGGAGGAGAGGCTTTCCAAAAGTTGCTTGCCCGCACAATTAACCATGGATTTGCAATAAAAATGATGTCTCCGGGGACCTTTAGACACTCTACTTTGCATCTTCAATGCATCCCAGTCCTCTACCCTGGATGCATTTGATCTACTCTCCCCACAAACTGTTAAACCTTTTCACCCCTAGCTTACCATTAATATCTTCATTGATGTTTTCACACAGCTGAACATCCACTTTAACTTCATCTTCTCTTTCTCTACCCGCTGCGCCCCCACTGCACAAAGTGGGGAAAGGTATCATGTTACTAAAATTATTGTGTCCCCTTTAGGAACTGCTGCTGGAAGCAAATGTTAACCAGTTCTCCTGTGCAGCCCCCAAACCTGGATGTCACTGTGGTGCTGTAAGTAAAATCAGCATGGATATACATATTCAGTAGTGTGGGAATGAATAATAAGTCTGCCTCTAGTATTGGGGTGTTAGGATCAATCATTTTATTGAGATTTCCTTGTTGAGATCATAATATTGAGCTGCAGTTTTTGTATTGACTATTAAAACAACACAGCTAGTATAGAAGAATGACATACAGTGCAATCTGTACTTGGATTGCAGCTATGATCCAGTTAGTTCCTACTACGCATCTCATTGGGGCCACAAGCTCACTAAGTGGCCTAGGCAAGACATTTCTACCCCAGCCTCAATCCCACCTCCTTGGTCTGTAATAGTGGGGGGAAGGATATAACTCCGGACCACCTTATTGGGTTGTTGCAAACATTACATAAATAATGTAACCTATCACACATTCCCCATCCTGTCATAACCCTAAGTAAGCAAATTGAAGGCTTTCTGGGGGGGGGGGGGAGGAAGATGGGGCACTTTGCTTTTCCAGCTACGGTTTCTTTCTTGCCCTTCCTGATCTATCTGCTGCCACATTTTCAAGCTATCATTTAGGCACCAGGCAAAAGCATTTGTTTCCCCAGGCTTTCAAGAACTGCTGATGTTACCATTTTAAACTTACCACAGTGTGATTTTGCTGTCTATTAAACATTTGAGTGGGCTGCCAGTGCTTTAGTTCTTTTGAACTTGCTATATTAGTATAGTATAGTATTAGTAGCATCAGTGTTATTTTTCTTACTACTCTCTTAGTTACCATCGGGACATAAATTTATGGAGAATGTGTGTGATAGAACTTACGTAAAATAAATAAATACTGACTTTTCGTATTCAGAGGCAATATACCACTAAATGAAATAATTATTATATTTATATTATATTATATTTTTAGGGTATAATTCAGACTGTTCCGGAGACCTTTCAAGCTCAGAAGATCCAAGGGGAGGTGAGCAACTTGTTTGATTATGTTATCCTGATGTTCCAACCAGCAGGAAATAAGAGGTAAAATTTCAGATTTGGTATAAAAGTTAATAGTTCTGCAATTGAGGGCACACCTCTCTTTAATAATTAAATATCTTAGTTAGGTAAGAATCCAGGTTTTAATGATATTTTCCTTGTCCATCATACCCTTAGCTCAGTGTTATACATGGGGGATGCTGAAGTGTTCAGAATACAAATTAAGGTATTACATTAACCATCTGAAGTCCTTAAAAAGTTCTTTAGAATTTTACTGGCTGGTAAAGTAAGGTAAGGTAAGGTAAGGTAAGGTAAGGTAAAGTAAGGGACGCGGGTGGCGCTGTGGGTTAAACCACAGAGCCTAGGACTTGCCGATCAGAAGGTTGGCGGTTCGAATCCCCACGACGGAGTGAGCTTCTGTTGTTCGGTCCCTGCTCCTGTCAACCTAACAGTTCAAAAGCACGTCAAAGTGCAAGTAGATAAATAGGTACCGCTCTGGCGGGAAGGTAAACGGCGTTTCCGTGCACTGCTCTGGTTTGCCAGAAGCGGCTTAGTCTTGCTGGCCACATGACCTGGAAGCTGTACGCTGGCTCCCCTGCCAGTAAAGCGAGATGAGTGCTGCAACCCCAGAGTCGGCCACGACTGGACCTAATGGTCAGGGGTCCCTTTACCTTTACTTTTTAAATTGCCTTAATTATATTTAAATCATTCCAAGATTCGTTACTGCTTTTGTAATTCTTTTTGTATTGCTTTTTGTAATTCTCTTATTTATGTGCTAAATTTCCTTGCAGATTGACAACGTACCTGTGAAACTAAACACAACAGCGATCTTAAGAGAAGGTGTCCTTTACCAACGAAAAGTGGAGCAGGAGCTTAATAGGTACTTTTTACTCTCTGTCTGCTTCTGTTTGTGCATATGCATTAACTGAAAGATGTCACAGAATCATAGAATTGCAGAGTTGGACGGTACCTCAAGGGTCATGTAGTCCACACCCCTGTAATTCTGGAATCTCAGCATTGCATTCAAGTGAATTAATCAGTTGTTCTTAATATAATTATTCGCTTCTTTTCCAAACCTTCATGAAGGATTCCAGAAGCCAGCTCATCAGAAGCTTGTTACTTGTTCAGGTGATGACAAGGCCAGAGCCCTGCCTGAGGAGAAGGCATACTAAGAATATGCCACACAGTCCTCTACAGTCCAGCCCAAATTTGGGGTGGTGAAGGACTGCAATGCAGGCCTCTTAAATAGTGCTTTACTGGTAAAACATTACAAAACAAATCAATATTTCAAATCACTGTACCCCAAGATCACACTGCTGAAATACAATCAAATATTTTCCAAAATAATAGGTATATGCAGTCATGACTTGAAAGAAGTTTATATAATTATCTGTATAAAATTATAAAGATAATAGAAAGTCCTAACTTTCATAGTACAGTATTACGAGTTCCAGACAAATGACACTGACTGACAGTAGGTTTATTTATTTTTTTATTTCTATACCGCTTTATATTTTTAATAAAAATCTCAAAGCGGTTTACAGCATATTAAATCAATAAAACATTAGCCGGGTGATGTTCCTCCAGCCTCATCAGGAGCCTCTTCAGTAGGGCTGGTGAGTGTAGGTTGAGGACAGGTGAAAGGAATTATTTCAAACAATACATGGAATTCACTAGCACAAGATTGGTGAAGACTAGGAACCTAGACAGCTTTTAAAAAATGGGATTAGTTAGGGACATTTATGGAGGAAAGCTCTATCAAATATTTGTAGAATAGATACATGTACATGTACAGAAGTGGGATAACTGTGGACTAGCTACTGGAGACAAAGAACATGTAGAGGCAATTGTTCCTGCCCTACCTAGGAGCTGACCACTGCTGAAAACCGAATGCTTCATTAGATGAATGAAACAAAAACTAACTGAAGCAAAGACTTCATTATTGGACAACAGAGCAATTGGTACTATAAATTTATGTATGGGATTTTTATTTTCACTACTCGTGAACTCTGAGGCAATGTTTTCAGTGAGTTCTTTACCATAGTCCCAAAATCTTCCCAAGGTAGCCACAGACCAGTTCGGGCACCCTGGTTTTAAAAATAATTTTTTTGCCTCATTTAAAGTCACAGTGGTGCCTCGTAAGACGAAAGTAATCTGTTCCGCGAGTCTCTTCGTCTTGCGGTTTTTTCGTCTTGCGAAGCACGGCTATTAGCGGCTATTAGCGGCTTAGCGGCTATTAACGGCTTAGCGGCTATTAACGGCTTAGCGGCTATTAACGGCTTAGCGGCTTAGCGGCTTTAAGAAAAAGGAAACAAACTCGCAAGAACTCGCAAGACGTTTCGTCTTGCGAAGGAAGCCCATAGGGAAATTCGTCTTGCAGAACGACTCAAAAAACGGAAAACCCTTTCGTCTAGCGAGTTTTTCGTCTTGCGAGGCATTCGTCTTGCGGGGCACCACTGTATTATGTTGCTATGTAATGCCACGTTCACCTTGACAGCTCTACTCTGTTCAGTTCCTCAGAGTAGCCTGTTTTCTTTTCCTTACAGGATTGAACAACTTTTACGAGGGGCTCGGGATCCTTCTGAGTTTCTGGATTGGCAAAAAGAAATGTATGAGAGAGATTTGAACCAAAAGCTGGCAGAAGCAGAATGTAAGAGGCTGCAAGGACAGCTAAGCCACGAGGAGGCCATTCTTGCACGTCAGAATCGCATTCTGGAAAACCATAGAAAAGCTGAGCAGAAGAGGGAAGAGGTACTTTATTAGTATACTGTTCGTATTTTATCTCACCACGACTCCTGTGTATGGGTATGTTCAGTGGCAAAATGAGGAAGAGGGTGTGCAGAAGAGGCAAAGTCCACATCGAGAGACAACATCAATTTCAAAAAGGAGTGGGAGCCACCTATAAACTACCGTATTTTTTGCTCTATAAGACTCACTTTTTCCCTCCTAAAAAGTAAGGGGAAATGTGTGCGCGTCTTATGGAGCGAATGCAGGCTGCTCGGCTAAGCCAGAAGCCAGAACAGCAAGAGGGATTGCTGCTTTCACTGCAATTTTTTTCTTGTTTTTCTCCTCCAAAAACTAGGTGTGTCTGGTGGTCTGGTGCGTCCTATAGAGCGAAAAATACGGTATATAAAAAGACAGTATAAAAATTTGGACCCATTGGCAGGTTTTGACTAAACTTTCACAACTATAGAAGAGGTAAAACCAGCCGGGTACAGAATTTGTTTAATAAATCAGTACGGAAATACGGGGGAAGCCAAAGGGGGGAGGGAAGAAATATGGATATATAAATTGTTCAACTAAGGTTTGTGGAAAATTTCTACACCATGTTGGACCAACTTCCTTTATCTGCCTTTTTAATGCTGATGTCAGTACTGTTTGTGAGGCAGTGGGTGGCATCACACAAGATTAGTTTTACAAGGAGTGCATCTGCCACCATGTCCAATCAATAAAGAGCATATCAATAATCAATATCAATATCAATATCGAGCATCATTTGCCACTCAGCGGCTGCCTTGTAGAACATGATGCAGCCTCAGAAACAATACTGGTATCAGAATTAAAGAAATGGACAAAGGAGATCCAAAAATGCCATAATAAAGTTGTTAGCCTTTAAGGTACAACAGTAATCTTTGCCGATTTTGCTGCAACAGTCTAACCCAGGTAATCTTCAGCCAGGTGTAGGAAAATGATTAAAATCAGGTTTGTTTCTTTATCTGTAGCTCTAACAATCTCAGGTTTTAGGGCTTTCATTCAGATTTGAAAGAGTAAAGAATGCTTAGCGTTTTAAGGTCAAGGAAGCTTGCTTGCTTATTTATTTATTTATTTTAGAAATGCATGCTTAAAGTTAAAAAAACAACAACAAATAAAGCAAGAAGCTTTCATTGTAATTAATTTATCTGGCTTCAATTTTGCTTGGAGTTTAGGAAGCGGAAATGAGCCAGCAAATTGCAGAAAGGCGCATTCAAGAAAGGAAGGAAAGGGAAAAAATGGTGCAGCAAGTGGTGGAAGGACGCAAAAATGTGAAGCAAGCACGAATGAAGCTCCAAAAACAGAAGCACCAAATAGGTACGAGTAGTTCCAGATCTGTGTGTCTTTTTAAAAGGTACATTTTCTTCTGATTTCCTCAGCAAAGCATTGCTATATATAGAGAGAGATTCAAGTGCTGTATTATAAATAGCTATTGAAAAGCTCCTGTTGAGAGATATATGAAATCCTGAGACATTCCACCCATAAATATGTGTGCACAGAATTTGAGAGCCAAGCGACAAATTTGCTTTTGTTGAAGGATTCACCTAAAATATGCCTACTGTGTGTAGGCTGGCATGGGAAACATGATGGCTTGCTTGTCCTGATTCGCCAAGACCTTGTGACTTTGCAGATTAGTATAGCATCCTTTCTATAGTTTCCTTCCAGTGCTTTGTCCTTGCCCCCCCCCCCGTGAGGCAGCCAATCATACTTCTAATATTGATTGATTGAATTTATATACCACCCTATACCTGGAGGTCTCAGGGCAGTTCACAAAAAAGGTCACAATATATAAAATCAGAATAAAAACAATAATCCTATAACACGCCCCCCCAAAAAACCAGTCACATTTTAAAGGGTATAGGATGTTGATTAGGTCAGCCAAATGCCTGGTTAAAAAGGAACGTTTTTACCTGGTGCCTAAAGGTGTATAATGAAGGCACCAGGCAAACTTCCCTGGGGAGAGTATTCCACAGGTGGGGAGCCACTGCAGAGAAGGCCCCGTTCTTGTGTTGCCACCCTCCAGACCTCTCAAGGAGGAGGCACACGAAAAAGGGCCTCAGAAGATGATCTTAGGGTCCAGGTAGGTTCATATGGAAAGAGGCGTTCTCTTTGTTTCCCCTCCATTTTCTTGGATCCCTTGCTTCCCACAGCTATTTCTGACTCTTTCCTCCTTGATGCGTGTGTCTCACACACATACAAAGTCTTTACCTTTCTCTCCACTCCTCCTCTTCTCTTCCATGGCGCCTGCAAGCAAGGATGAGCACACTGAGCCTAAATGGGTGGCTGCCAACCAAGGCACTACAATATCTTCTTCTAGTGAAGCCATGCCTAAAACCATCTTCAGTGAGGCCACTGCTCCTCAGCTGCCTACCCTGAATACCTCCAGGGGCTTCTCTTGGACCTTAGCATGCATTGCCCAGCATTGGAAGAGTAAGTTCACCCTGCCATGGACGTTCCCAAATGATTCATCTCTTGGCTGCAAGATGCATAGTTGTGGGGAGAGCAAAGGAGACATCCTCATCCGCTCCCAGCCACAGCTTGGACCAGGTTCCATGTATCTGAAAGCAGAAGGCATCAGGGTTTTGAGCCACCAAGACCACATTGAAAGACCTGCATTGGCTCCCAGTACGTTTCCGAGCACAATTCAAAGTGTTGGTGTTGACCTTTAAAGCCCTAAGCGGCCTCGGCCCGGTATACCTGAAGGAGCGTCTCCACCCCCATCGTTCTGCCCGGACGCTGAGGTCCAGCGCCGAGGGCCTTCTGGCAGTTCCCTCATTGCGAGAAGCAAAGCTACGGGGAACCAGGCAGAAGGCCTTCTCAGTAGTGGCGCCCGCCCTGTGGAACGCCCTCCCATCAGATGTCAAAGCGATAAACAACTACCTGACATTCAGAAGACATCTTAAGGCAGCCCTATTCAGGGAAGTTTTTAATGTGTGACATTTTAGTGTATTTTTGGTCTCTGTGGAAGCCGCCCAGAGTGGCTGGGGAAACCCAGCCAGATGGGCGGGGTACAAATAATAAATTATTATTATTATTTGAGCCCACTACTCACGTTGTTCTGCGTTTACCCCTGCCTCCACATTTGGTGCAGCGTTCATTTTCTCTAGAGCATAGCTCTTCAACCAAAGGGCCAGGCAGCTGTTGTTGCCATGCTGGACTCCAGCTAAGGCTGACCAGACCAAAGGGACGCTATTTGAAGTGTTTGGGCAAGGATGTGTTCTTCTGATGAGACACACATTTGATGAATTTCTCTGCTGCCGTAGGAGGTAAAGCCTCTTTCAATTAGATGCCTGCTTCTTGCCAACCATATATCCCACCTTCCTATAGCTATGCCTTTAGTGAGGGAGCTCTCTTTTGAGCAGGGGCAGTCTTTTTCTCCCTTCTTTTTTTTTTTTTTTTTTGCTTTCTAGGCTCCTTCTGTGGCTTTCTAGATTTCTCCTGGAATGGAAGTATGCTGGAGACTAAAATGCAGACGTTGTTGACATTTCCATTCCACCTTAAGGAATAGGCATGCTTGCAACTCTCTGAAGCTAGCAAAGCCAAACAGGATCTGTTGTCTTGATACACCTGTATAGGACATTGCACAGGAACCCTGACGTCCTTAAACAGTTGCATCAACCATTCACAATCCATTAGTGAATATGACAGTGCATTGAGTTCAGCTTCACAAGAACTTAAGTTAACTGTGGTTTGCCTCTTGCACAGCCAGTCAAACAGACACTGGTTGTACACGTCGCTCTTTCTGGATGTACTTGTGCCATCTTTGGTGTCACTGCCAAAACTTGCATCTGCAAAGATTTCAAGACCTCCAGACTCCTGACCAGTGAATCTGAGTCTGTAGTGCATAGTACCTTTGAGATAACGTGCTTGAGAGCTTTCCAATCATTAACAGTAGGATTGTTAGCACAGCTGCAGTGTGTAGTCTGTTTGCCATCATGGCAGCAGCTGGGGACCCAGGAAGTAATGGTAGGAGCCTGACTGCTGCAGGAGTCAGCAGGTGGGAGTTGGAGGGAGCAGGGATGCCATATCACCCTCATGCTGCTCCCTGCAACCCGAAACAGGGCTGGGATAGGGGGAAAGGTTCTTGGTGGTCAGAGAGGGGGATCCATTCACAGGTTTCTGTACAGTTGCCAAGTTCCGAAGGCCTCAGGTGCCTCTGCTACCATTTCCCTATTCTCTGCTTCACATACACCAGTGTGGTGTAGTGGTTAAGAGCGATAGACTTGTAATCTGGTGAACCGGGTTTGATTCCCTGCTCCTCCACCTGCAGCTGCTGGGTGACCTTGGGCTAGTCACACTTCTCTGAAGTCTCTCAGCCTCACTCACCTCACAGAGTGTTTGTTGTGGGGGAGGAAGGGAAAGGAGAATGTTGGCCGCTTTGAGACTCCTTCGGACAGTGATAAAGCGGGATATCAAATCCAAACTCTTCTTCTTCTTCTCCTCAGTTTCAGGGTCTTTGCTCAGTCTATTTGCCCAGCTGCACAATAGCATGCTGCTCCTTATCTGCTGATCTGCAAAGGAAGAATGTTGTTGAGAGCTCTCTCTCTCTCTCTCTCTCTCTCTCTCTCTCTCTCTCTCTCTCTCTGTGTCTCTCTCTCTTGCTTTCTGTTGGGGTAAAAACGCAGCATCCACAACTAACATTACCGAAGTTTGGGATTTTGATCAGTAAGAAGATTACCTGGAATGGGCAAGCGAAGCTGTCATCTGTCTGCTGCCATTTGGAATCACCTTGTGAGCAAGGCTTCTCAGCAATGGTGACCTTCCAAACCAAACAGCTTAGCGCTAGGAAATGAGTCGCGAGTTAGCCTTTCTGTAATATCACCCCTCACTGGAATGAAATCTGGAAGAGCAAACATGCCCAGGTGTCCCATGGAAATTGTGAGTGAGACTTTTTTTTTAAAAAGAAAGCTTTCGTTTTGCAGTAATGCTAAGGTAACAGCATGTATATTGCTCTGTAAATTTTAGGATTAATAACGTGCATTATAAATCAAACATGGAAGTGGTTCCCATGTTGCAGGTGGAGAGTCAGAGGGAGTCTGTTCTGTGCCACTTGCAGATCGCTTCTCAAGGCTTAAAAAGTACAGTATCATCTCTGACCACCAGAGGCCCACACGGGATGCAGAAAGTTAGTGGTTTTCCTTCTGCCAATCACGAAACCTCCTTCAGTACAGTACGTTACAGCACAGTAGGCTTCCCTTCCCTTCTCTAAAAAGTCGATTTCTAGCTTTAAAGAGGCTTTGCTGACATTTCCAGCAAGCTGCAGCGTAAAATGGATATAAGCACAGAAAGAGATCTAGTCTATCTTCTTCCTCCTCCTTCCCAAAGACGCCCCTCTCCATATCACTGTAGCAAAGGGAATGGGAAGAAAAAGTTAAAACATCAACAACCACCCTGTGCAACGCGCCTTTGGGCTGAACTCCAGTTGTTCACTCTTCTGAGGCATCTGGATATGATTTTCTCAATCCATTTTCCTTGGCTAAAGGGCTTCACCCTTCTAGGATCCAGAGCCGCCAAAAATCAGTCATACCTCCCAGACAAGCCTTTCACCTCTTTCTCCAGGCAAAACAACCCACAGTTTTAGTGGCATGTGGGGGGGGGGACATCTTCAACACATTCTCTAATCATTCGCTTTACCAGATAAAACTGCGATGAGCGTCGGCATCGGGCGCCTTAACCCGGCGTTCGGTTCATCCCGCAGCGCCAGTTCTGCTTACCAAAAGTGGCCCACTAGGCGGCTCGCATTCCACCTTGCCCGGCTCCACGCCAGCGAGCCGGGCTTCTTACCCATTTAAAGTTTGAGAATAGGTTGAGATCGTTTCGGCCCCAAGACCTCTAACTTCAACACATCTATTATTAGTTTATCCCATAAAATTTATGCAGTGGACCCTCAGGTTATGTACCTCTCTGGATACGTAATCTTTTGGTTGCGAAAGTGGCAGACCCGAAAGTATTTTTCCGGGTTTCACCGCTCACACATGCACAGAAACGGCGCCTCTTGTTACGGATATTTCAGGGTGCACACGGACTCCCAGAACAAATTAAATCCGTATTCAGAGGGTCCACTGTATAATGCTTGATTGTATGTATGTATGTATGAACAGGTACAGCGGGTGGTGCTGTGGTCTAAACCACAGAGCCTAGGGCTTGCTGATCAGAAGGTTGGCGGTTTGAATCCCTGCGACGGGGTGAGCTCCCGTTGCTTGGTCCCAGCTCCTGCCCACCTAGCAGTTAAAAAGCACATAAAAGGGCAAGTAGATAAATAGGTACCGCTCCGGCGGGAAGGTAGACGGCGTTTCTGTGCACTGCTCTGGTTCGCCAGAAGTGGCTTAGTCACGCTGGCCACATGACCCGGAAGTTGTCTGCGGACAAACGCCGGCTCCCTCGGCCTATAGAGCGAGATGAGCGCGCAACCCCAGAGTCGGTCACGACTGGACCTAATGGTCAGGGGTACCTTTACCTTTACCTTTATGTATATATGAATGAATAAATAATCAATCAATCAATCAATCAATCAATCTCCAAGTGTTTTACAAAATGTAGAAAGGTCACATATTTGCTAGGGTCTATCTCTAATTTGCTGGTCATAAATAAATAAAAAGTTGGATCTCTGTGGCTCAGCAGATCCTTCCGTTGGCAGGCAAATAATGTGCAACGTTCTGCCTCCTCAGTGAAGAAGAGCCCTGCACACAGCATTTCTGTAGCTCCAAGAAGTCCCATCATGTGGATGCCTCAGCCAGCCTAGGAATGAAGTACTGATGCACTTACATTGAATGGGACTTCTGGGCTGGCAGAGTGAGCCATCCCTTCTCCCACTTCTAGTTGCACTCTTCATGCCTCGGTCTCAAGAGTTTTTCCCCTTAAAAAAATAGTTTTATTGAAGATTTTCTTGTGTAATAAAAAAGCACGCCCACTTTCAATTCATAGTCGTTTTCACAGTTTACAA
This sequence comes from Podarcis raffonei, assembly GCF_027172205.1. Taxonomy (NCBI): domain Eukaryota; kingdom Metazoa; phylum Chordata; class Lepidosauria; order Squamata; family Lacertidae; genus Podarcis; species Podarcis raffonei. Next base: position 9,479,716 of record NC_070606.1, on the reverse strand, counting down.
GCGGTAGGAGACACCGTTGTCATAGACATTACACAGTTGGGGGGAAAGATAGGAGAGAGATGTGCTATTTTGTTCTATTGCATAATGTTTGTGCAGTGGTTTTGTGTCGGCGTCACTCGAGTAGGTCCTTTGTTTATGTATTTATTTTTGTTGGCAGTGTGAGAGATTAGAGGATGCAGAGCTTGGTTTGTTGAGTTCAGGTGGTTGCTGTGGGGTTTGTTTGTATGCGGGATGGGGTGTTGGGTCAGATTAGGCATATCGGTTTGTATGCTGTTGGCTGGGTTATGACATTGCTTTGTTGTGCTGCATATGTGATAAAGGGGAGCCACACCGGGCTGAAGACATATGCCTCAGTCTCACGAGTTGAAGGGGAGGAAGCCACTGTAGGGGTTGGTCTGTTCTGTGGATTTTTCTTTCTTTCTCTGTCATCCTTCTGAATCCGACTTAGTCAGAGCTTTGTCACATACAAAAACTGGGCAAAGGTAAATGAACCCCTGGATGGTTAAGTCCAATCAAAGGCAACTATGGGGTTGCAGCACTCATCTCACTTTCAAGCCAAGGGAGCTGGTGTTTGTCCACAGACAGCTTTCCGGGTCATGTGGCCAGCAGGACTAAACCGCTTCTGGCGCAACAGGACACCATGACGGAAACCAGAGCACATGGAAATGCCGTTTACCTTCCCGCCGCAGCAGTACGTATTTATCTACTCGCACTGGTGTGCTTTAGAACTGCTAGGTTGGCAGGAGCTGGGACAGAGCAACAGGAGCTCACCCCGTTTCAAACCGCCAACCTTCCGATTGGCAAGCCCAAGACTCTCAGTGGTTTAGACCACAACTGGAGGGAAGGTGGAAGAAGGATGCTAAATTAATCTGCAAAATCACATGGCCACTGCTCAGGTGAATTGGGACAAATAACTCATCATGTGGGTGCTTTGCTGTGTGAGCTCAGAAGGCTCATTCATGGTAAGCAAGTCAATGGGCCATTCCCTGTGCAAAGCATGCAACTCCTATGTCACTTTCAGAGTTTACAGGATATAATATAGCACTAGCTTTGAGACAATGAGTAATTGAGTCTCCAAGCTGATGAGCTACCAAGGGATTTTTGAAAGCCAGAATCCCATGAATTGTCCGGCTATATTTTGCTTGAAAATTGAGGTAGGGGCATCAAAATGGGTTCGGGAGCCTTGTTGGGTCCAGAGATTCCCATAAAGATCTCACGGGGCCAGCCCAGATACTTTTTGCAAATTTCGGTAATTGTGTCATTAGAAAACTCCAGAAGCTAGAGGTCTCTGGATAAGCAAGGGTAGAGGGGAATACCATATTTTTTGCTCTATAAGACTCACTTTTTCCCTCCTAAAAAGTAAGGGGAAATTTGTGTGCGTCTTATGGAGCGAATGCAGACTGTGCAGCTATCCCAGAAGCCAGAACAGCAAGAGGGATTGCTGCTTTCACTGCGCAGCGATCCCTCTTGCTGTTCTGGCTTCTGAGATTCAGAATAATTTTTTTTCTTGTTTTCCTCCTCCAAAAACTAGGTGCGTCTTGTGGTCTTGTGCGTCTTATAGAGCGAAAAATACGGTATATCCCTGTGAGTCTACACTGATAGAATCAATAAGCACAGACTCCTGAACACCAGAGAAAAGGGTAGATTTTGCTTTGATTGCCTGAAAGATCACCATGTGTTCTGCTTACTGAGAACCCCAAATCCAATTCAAATTCCGGTCTTGACAGAATTGGACAGCATCCCAACTTACATTACTAATCCACTCTACTTAACCTTATGCACTGCTATGGAGACTGCACATCTTTCCTACAATTTACAGCTCAGGAAGTTGCTGAAGAAAGCCAGGAAATCCTACTTCAGAGTTTGAAAGAAGAAGAAGAGAGATTCAAAAAAAGATATGAACTGATTCAACAAATAAGAGCGATAGAGTATCTGCCTTTAATGAAGCAAAAATTTGTTGACTTAACCCAGGTGAGCTCATTAAGACAGATTACAAAAGTGCTTGTGTGCATTTATTTGTTACTTTCCCATCTTGTTTTTCCTCCAAAGATCTCAGTCCAGCACCTGACTTTACAGCTCCTTTGTGAGATAGATTAGGATGAGAGAGATGTTCTTGGAAATCTCCCGCTGTAGGTTGCCAGGGCTTGACTGCCTTAAAGCAACTTCTGGTCAATGCAATAACTAGCCATTTCTATACCCAGTCATAGCTCTCCATTCCAACTCAAACCTCAAATAATTTTCTAATGAAGTCAGAGTTGTGTGTCAATTAATGTGCAGGCGACTCCCCACTTACAGGGGGATTACATTCCGGGCCGCTGTGTGCATAAGCAAAATGTGTGTAAGGGGGATCCTTGTCAGAGCAGGGAACTAGGGAAATTTCTTTTCTTTTGCAACAAAAAATTCAGAGCTGTTCACAACCCTACATAACCAAACCAACTCATACTCTTAACCTTTGCCTCCAGAGCACCAGAAATGGCAGGGAACAGCACGCCCGCTCTTACTGCATTACAGGTTCCCTGCCCAACAGTGTGGTAGCAGTGAGAGCTTCCACGTGCCATCTTGAAACCCATACATTCTTTTTTAAAGCCTTTTTGGGCTCCGGGAAGGGGTTTCTCACAAGCCACGAGGACTTTCCAGCTCTCTCCTGCCATTTCTAGGTTTGAATTGAAATCAGTTGGTTGATTCATTGATTGATTTTCTGGCGCTGCACACATACATGGTCACACGCGAGTTGATCATGCATAATTGGGGGGGACGCTTGTATAATAAAAAAAAGATAGAATTTGCCGGTTTCTCTTCTCTATAGACTCCTAACCATGGTGTTCTTGGTGAGATGTCCATAGTAGAACTGCAGGAACGCTTAGCCTTACTGAAACAAGCTCAGAAGAAGGCCGAAGAGGAGAAGAGGGATCAGATAATCCAAGAAAAATATGCGAAGGAACAGCTTCTTTTGGACAAACTTGAGCAGATCTCCATGTTCAGAGACCAATTTGGAAGAGCAGCTGCGCTGAAGTTAGTTTGAAGCACTGTAGCATTTATAATACATAATTGTGGATTACGTATTTACAGAAACAAAACAAATAATTCCTCTTCAAGTTAATAGATAGGAAATAGCTGTATTCTGTGACTGATTTCAGAAGTTTAATTAACACTCCTTTTTAGTAATATTCACAAGTTGAGGGGTCAAGCAGCTCACATGAGTAAATTTTGACATTTAAATAGTAAATCTGAATTCTTTGTGCTCTCACTCGATGACCAGAATACCATTTCAGAGGTAAAGGACCTTGCATGTGGGGGAAATGTCAAAAACAAGTCTCAAGAGTAGATTATTCTGTCATTCACCCTTTCAGAACAAGAACCACTAAATGCCTTCAAAACAAAACCAGGGTGTGTCCTTACAGAGGGGACTGAAATGGATGTTTTGGGTAATTTATAAAATTTCATTCTATAATGTATATAAATCAGAGAGGACAATTATAACAGATACCAATTAAAAGATGAAAACAAAACCATTGACTAGGCACGTAGAATAAGTAGTTACCGTATTTTTCGCTCTATAGGGCTCACCGGACCATAGGACGCACCTAGTTTTGGGAGGAGGAAAACAAGAAAAAAATGTTCTGAATCCCAGAAGCCAGAACAGCAAGAGGGATCTGGCTTCTGGGATACTGTGTGGCTGTTTTGGCTTCTGGGATAACCGCGCCAAGCCTCTTCAGGGCAGCGGGATGAAGGCTCCCCCTGCCCAAAGAGGCTGTGCGCAGCTAAGGCAGAAGCCAGGACAGGCAGGAAGAAGCCTTCTGTTCCTCCTCCGGCTTCCAGGTCAGGCACGTTGCCGCAAAGCTGGAGGAGGAACAGAAGGAGTCCCTTCTGTTCCTCCTCTGGCTTCGCATGATAGGCGCGTCACTGATAGCCACCTGAAGCCTTTGGAGCTCAGCGGGAACTCGCGCTGCGCTCCAAAGGCTTCGGGTTCCTTTCATATCATACCCCTCAGCAGTCCCGAATTGAGCAGGACATCCTGGAATTACAGAAGCCATTCCGGATTCGGATTGGATCCCAGAATGCCTTGCAGGAATCAGCTGGCTCACACGAGTGCCAGACCAAAAGACGCTTGGGTTTTTCCGTCTTGCACTCTTTCACAAATCACCTGCGAGAGCTCAGGACCAAAAAACAAGCATCTTTGATTTTGGTCAGTGGGATTTTGGAGAGTGTGACATATGAGTTAAGTAGCAATGTCCAAGCCATTAAAGCAAAAAGCAAAAATAAAAGTTGTCTTCATATAAAGAAATAATATTAGTGCTGTTTTATTGTCAAGTATAGTTCCAAATTTGCCATGCTTGTGATGATGGTTGTCTTAAAATGATGCTTCTGCTATATATGTAATGAAGGAATGACAAACCATATAACAAGTGTCTGGAGACTCTAGTCATCGTCAAAATATGCATAATTTTCTCCATCATAGCTATATTCCATTGTGAATGGTATTGTGTCCAATGTAGGATTTTGGGCTGTTTCCCATTGAGTTGCATTTAATACAGTATGTGAGCTGCCAGGACCATACATGAGGTCAATTCTCAATTCTCACTTTTATATATCTACCTTTGTATCATGAAAAATATTCCATAACTGTAATATTGGACAATCGTTTATTTAGTAATATTTATCATTTCTGCCAAAATTAAATTCCAGAAATCTTGTACCAATGTGCATTGTCACCAGAAATGATAAGCACCAAATTTATTGCAGCTCCCCCAAGAATTAGGTGACAGAGAAGAAAACATTTTGGGCATTTGCAAAGTAATGCGATACCATCTATGTGGTAATTTCAAGGAGTTTCCCCTAATGAAACTAGAAACAGATTTTAAGGGTTGCGATTCCCAAATTTTATTCTAACCTTTGGGGAGAATTCGTGTGCCAATATCATGTTCCTAAGTTGCATTAAGCAGCACAGAGTGCAACTTAGAAATTAATCCTTTTGCTCTCTACCCATTGTGTTCAATAATTTTAAAAATTGTGTTAAGGGTCTCAGAGCTTGTTTCTTAATTGTTATTTTATAATTGAACTATGAGTTTGATTAAAATAAACCCAGTTCACATTAAGGTGTGACAGAGCTAATTTTATTTGGTTAATAGCTGTAGGTTAGTGGTATAGAAAAATCACGTGTGTAAAATCTTTGGATTCCCATTGTTCAAATCACTTATCTCTCCCCTGCTAGAAAAAAAAAGGTGATCTGATATTGTGATTAATGGAAAAATAACAGCATTTGTTCTTACTTTTTTCTTATTTGCTTTGCAGGCTGGAGGAAAAGAAAACCAAGCCTCCGCTTCGTGAACGCATTTTGAAAGATCAACAAGTTTTGGAGCTGAAACAAAAGATTATGGAAAAATCTATGGAGCGTAAAATGCAAGCTGAGAAAATGCAGACTGCATCCCTAAAGTATGATGAAGGGTCAGTCACATCTTGGAGGCCAAAGAAAGTAAGATATTTCTTGTTCTCATGTAAATCACTGTCCAAACATAGCATGGAAATAAGTTCTTTGCAGCCGGAACTGGACACAGTATTCCAAGTGTGGTCACATCATAGGTTTGTATAAAGACATTGCGATCTTCGGTTTTACTGTCTTTCCTAATGATACCTACCATGAAATTTGCATTTATCACAGCTGCCACACACTGGATCATGTGCATTGTTCACCGGGATCCTAATATCTTGCCTGGTCAGTCACTACCAATTCGCACCCCATTAATGTACAGTGGTACCTTGGTTCTCAAACGCCTTGGTTCTCAAACAACTTGGAACCCAAACACTGCAAACCCAGAAGTGTTCCAGTTTGCGAACTTTTTTTGGAAGTCGAATGTGGTCCATTTTGCGTTCCACACTTCCGTTTTAAGTGTTACGCTGAGGCCCGTCTGTTTTTGCTATTTATTTTGCGTTTTTGTGGCTCTTTTTCGTGTGACTGTGTGGAACCCCGTTCAGCTACGGATTGATTGTGTGACTGCAGTACATTGTTTATTGCTTTCATTTTATGGAACAATGGTCTCATTAGATAGTAAAATTCATGTTAAATTGCTGGTTTAGGGGTTGTTTTTAGAAGTCTGGAACGGATTAATCTGTTTTGCATTACTTTCTATGGGAAAGTGCACCTTGGTTTTGGAACGCTTTAGTTTTGGAGCGGACTTCCGGAACGGATTAAGTTTGAGAACCAAAGTACCACTGTATATTTAAAGTTAATATTCCTGCTCCCCCAATATATCACTTTATATTTGCTTATGCTAAACTCTTATTTGCCACTTTACTTTTTACCACCTCGAACAATTTGGTGCCTGCAGCAAACTTGCTCCCCTTACTGCTGATCCCTAACTTCAGATAGTTTGTGAACAAGCTAGAAAGTACTGTTCCCAGTGCAGGTCATCATTGGCGGGTCCCACATCCGTTGTGAGAATTGTCTCTGCTTCCTGCCTTTACTGATCCGTAAGATGACCTGCCTCATGACTGCTAAGCTTACTCAAGAGTCTGGTGAGGAACCTTTTGAAGATTTGTTAGGCGCTATTTGAAAGACGCAGGTGGCGCTGTGGGTTAAACCACAGAGCCTAGGACTTGCCGATCAGAAGGTCAGCAGTTCAAATCCCCGCGACGGGGTGAGCTCCCATTGCTCGGTCCCAGCTCCTGCCAACCTAGCAGTTCGAAAGCATGCCAGTGCAAGTAGATAAATAGGTACCTCTCCGGTGGGAAGGTAAACGGCGTTTCCGTGCACTGCTCTGGTTTGCCAGTAGTGTCTTAGTCATGCTGGCCACATGACCCGGAAGCTATAGGCCGGCGCCCTTGGCCAATAAAGCGAGATGAGCGCCGCAACCCCAGAGTCGGCCATGACTGGACCTAATGGTCAGGGGTCCCTTTACCTTACTATTTGAAAGACGGCGGAAACGCCTCTTTCTGTTCACTTACAGACTTACTAGAGAACTCTTCAAGGTTAGTTAGAATAGGACATAACTTGGTGGAAGCCATGCTGATGATTCTTCAGAAATACTTGTTCTTCTGTATGCTTGTTAATTTTATCTTTAATAATATTTTCCACCAGTTTTTCCAGAACAGATGTTAAACTAACTGGCCTGTAAGGTTAGCAATTTCTTATTTGAGTTCTTTGAGAAAGCTCAAGTGGTTACCATCTGGGTATGGATATTTGTTAGCTTTTGTCGGTGCAACTTAGAACTTCATGTCTTGCCACCACTATTTGCCTGAGTTTTTCAGACCCTTTTTCTGAGCAGCCTGCTCTATACTGCAGTGAAGACAGAAGCAAATAATTCAGTTTCTCTGCAGTCTCCCTTTCCCCCTTAGCGCACCTCTAACTCCCTTGCTATCCAATGATCCAACTATCCCCCAGCCACTTTCCTGCTTCCAATGTTTAAAGAATTGTTTTGGCTATCTTTCCCCCACAAAGAATCATTCCTGCCTCTGATAGCTTTTGTGACTCTGTTCATCAACTCTGCTAGCAACCTCTTGGACTTGCCAGTACCTTTCCTGATCTGCAGAAGCTTCTGTTATTGTAGTTTTGAATAACCACCAAACCTTCTGGAGATTTGACTCTCTTGACTTTCCCCTTTCAACTTGCTTTTCCCCAGTCTCCTTGTTTTTGAGAAGCTTCCTGTTTTGAAGTCAAATAGGATTGTGTGATTTTCGCAATTGTTCAGTTATGTTGAATTTGATAGCACTGTGGTCATTCTTGCCAGTTGGTTCCACAGCTCTTAGTTCTTGTGTCAGGTTCTCGGTGCCCCTTAAGATTAAGTTCAGGATCATCATCTCCCCCCCCTTTCAGCGCCATAAGCAACTGTTGTAAGGATGTATGATATTTAGAAATGTTACCTCTTTGTTGTGACCAGAACATGCATTTACCCAATCTATGTGAGGGTGTAATTGTGATCACGTTTTGCTGTGGGTTAAACCACAGAGGCTAGGACTTGCCGATCAGAAGGTCGGCGGTTCGAATCCCTGCGACGGGGTGAGCTCCTGTTGCTCAGTCCCTGCTCCTGCCAACCTAGCAGTTCGAAAGCACGTCACAGTGCAAGTAGATAAATAGGTACCGCTCCAGCGGGAAGGTAAACGGCATTTCCGTGCGCTGCTTTGGTTCGCCAAAAACGGGTTAGTCATGCTGGCCACATGACCTGGAAGCTGTACGCCGGCTCCCTCAGCCAATAAAGCAAGATGAGCGCCGCAACCCCAGAGTCGGCCACGACTGGACCTAATGGTCAGGGGTCCTGTACTACAACACTTACTTCTTGGGATGCCTCCTTACTTTCATGCTCCATCTCAATTTTTTGGTCAGGTGATACGATAGTATGTAGCCTGTTCCAATTTCCTTTTGGAGCCTGGTATTGCCATTTACAATTCTGTGGAGGAGTCTGCCTCTGGGGGTTTCTAGCTTGTTTGCCTCCGTGTCCTCTAAGCAACACTCACCACCTGGCATACGTCTAGGGCTGGCATATGTCTGGGATCTCCTAGACATTAAAGGTAAAGGTACCCCTGCCCGTACGGGCCAGTCTTGCCAGACTCTAGGGTTGTGCGCTCATCTCACTCTATAGGCCGGGAGCCAGCGCTGTCCGCAGACACTTCTGGGTCACGTGGCCAGCGTGACAAGCTGCATCTGGCGAGCCAGCGCAGCACACAGAAATGCCATTTACCTTCCCGCTGGTAAGCGGTCCCTATTTATCCACTTGCACCCAGAGGTGCTTTCGAACTGCTAGGTTGGCAGGCGCTGGGACCGAACGACGGGAGCGCACCCCGCCGCGGGGATTCGAACCGCTGACCATGCGATCGGCAAGTCCTAGGTGCTGAGGCTTTAACCCACAGCGCCACCCGCGTCCCCCTCCTAGACATTACTGGGATTTTAAAGGTGGAAGTGATTCCTAGGGGGGAATCTGTGGAAGGCGGCGGGTTTTTTTTGGCATTTCCATAAAAAAAAAAAAGCTCAAGAACTTTGGGGTTAGTCTAGAAAAAAGCTGAACAATTTTGGGGTCTTCCTGAAAAATACCTCAACTTTTGGGGTGTCCTGCTTTTTACTTTTTGAAATGTGACATCTCTACCCTTGCCTGCCTTTCCAATAGAATCTGCATGTAGAAATAAATATCCCACTGGTTCTCTCCATTCTACTAGGTTTGTTATTCTCAACATATAGCCAGTGTGGTATAGCAGTTAGCAGGTCGGACTAGGACCTGGGAGACCAGGGTTCAAATCCCTATCTGGCCATGAAGCACACTGGGTGACTGTTATGTACTGAGTTGAATAGGATCCAAAGGCAGCAGTCTGATTGGTCCTAGAACAATAGGGTCCAGAATGCAGCAGTCTGATTGGTCCTAGAACAGTGCAGCAGTATGACTGGTCCGCAGGTGCCACCCAATCCAGCTCCAGGTAGAAGTGAATCTGCAACCTGATTGGCCTACAGGAGAATTCCAGAATTAGCCAATCACGTGCGGCTCGTTGTGTAAATAATGTATATAAAGCAGATATTTTGGGGGAACTTTCATTCCTCACTACTATGAGCTGAGTAAAGAGCACGAAATCCACACTCGACTCAGAGTATATTTCAGTGACCTTGGGGCAGCCACTGCCTCTCAGCCTAATCTACCTCACTGGGTTGTTGCGGGCATTAAATGTGGAGGAGAATCAAGTATACCACCATGAGCTCCCGAGGAAAAACATTGGCTCCTTCTGCCCAAGCAGTATCCAGGAAAGCTGTACTGATGCTGGCGACGAGAGTGTGGCTCTCCTTCTCTGCCCCACCCCACCAGCTGCCACTGCCAGTGCTAAAAGTCCAATAGGACTGCCTTTGATCTACATTTGCGGCGGACGAGACCATAAAATGCTTTTCTCTTATTGAACACCTTTGTACCAATACCAGAATATTCTGTGTGTTGCTTCCACAGAAATCTCAGCGTGAGGATCACTGGAAGAAGTTGGAAGAAAGTCAACAGCGGCAGTTCAAAATGCTTCAACATGATTTTATGGCAAGAGAATTGACTCAGAAAAGGATGACCAATGAGACTTTGAGAACTGGAACCAAGGCTTGTATATTGCGCTCTTAAGTTAGACAAAGCTATTTCTACGTTTATTTCTGTTTATGAGAGGTTTACTAGGTCTTTTATACTGTAAGCACCGAGAGCTAGTTTTGGTTCACAGTATCTCAGTATTCTTTTTCAGCTCTTCCCTACCATTACAAGATTTCCCTCCCATTGATGTCAATGGGAGAGAGAATTAATGCACTAAGGCTAGCGCCCTCCCTCCCCAACCCCCGCCTCCTATTCCTGCCCCAGCCAGCACAGCCCCTTTTTGTCATTACCTCTATTGGAGCATCAGTGTCAGACCAGCAAGAGCAGTGGAAATTTCCATGTCCACAGTGGGGAGGTTTGTTCCATTAAAGATAACCCACATTGTGAAAACGTGTCTGGCTCAGTATGTCTTCCTCATCACATGCAATTGACAATGCTCTGCTAAGGCACTGCCCAGACCACAAATTTGGCAAGAATTCTCCTGCGCTCCTCCACTGCTTGACAATCTCTAGGCTTGCCAACAATAAAAGGAAAGTTACCAACTTTCAGTAGCACATACCGTATTTTCGCCCTATAGGACGCACTTTCCCCCCCTCCAAAAATGAAGGGGAAATGTGTGTGTGTCCTATGGGGCGAATGGAGGCTTTCGCTGAAGCCTGGAGAGTGAGAGGGGTCGGTGCGCACCAATCCCTCTCGCTCTCCAGGCTTCAGGAAGCTATCCGTAAGCCTTGGGAGCCTGGCGGGAGTTCCCGCCAGGCTCCCAAGGCTTGCGGATAGCAGCATCTAAACTAGACCTGGTTTGGAGGCTGGCGGAGGGGAAAGCAGCGCTTCTCCCCACCGCCAGCCCCACAAGCTCGGGGGACAGTGGGGAGGAGGAGCGCCGCCTTCCCGCTGTTCCCCGACCTGGTCTTTGGGGCTGGCGGTGGGAGGAAGCAACACTTCTCACCCCCCCCCCCGCCAGCCCCAAGAGCAGGTCAAAAGGAACCCAAAGCCTCCAGAACCCAGTGGGAACTCCCGCTGGGCTCCGGAGGCTTCGGGTGAACGCACCTTGAACGCACAGAATGCACCTTGTTTTAGAGGGGGAGAACAAGAAAAAAAAATCCCCCCCCCTGTTCTCCCCCTCCTATGGTCCGGTGCGTCCAATAGAGCGAAAAATACGGTAATTCTTGGGAAGAATTTTTTATTCACCCCCTTTGCTGTTCTGCCAGGCTTCAGTGCAATGCATCATAAAGTAACCGGGGTCCACTGTGCCAACCAGTCATTCGGTCCTGCCTTTGCCAGTTAACCCTCTGATCCCTGATAAATGGTGATTCTGTAATGCAGAAAATAAGACGGTAACCTACATTATGACCTCTTGATCATATAAGCTCTGTTAATGCATTCAAAGGAATGCATTAACATACACAGCTTAAACGAAGCTACTGGGAGGTGGGTTTGTAGCTGGTTGACTGACCAAACCCAGAGTGTGCTCACCAATGGTTCCTTGTCATCCTCAAAAAAGGTGACAAGCGGAGTGCCACAGGCTTCTGTCCCGAGCCCAATATTGTTCATCATCTTTGCAAATGACTTGAATGATGGAATTGAGTGGATGCCCATCAAATATGCAGATTACACCAAACTTCCTCAGTTTTCAGGAACTAGTAACAATAGATATAGCATTAACTATATAGCCCTGTTTAGGGAAGTTTTAAATCTTTGATGTTTTATTCTGTTTTCAATCTGTTGGGAGCCGCCCAAGTTTGAGCAGATGTCTTATCTGAAGCTGCCTGTCCATTTTAAAAGATACAGATGTGTTTTCTTAGCCTTTAAATTGTTTGCACTGAAACACAAGCAATAGCGGAGACTTTTCACACACCCCCCCCACGTTTGCCATGCTCGAAAGAGGCTTCACATTTCCTCACAAATCCTCCTGTATGTGTGGCTTTACGATGATGCCAACTAGCCACATAAGGCTACTTTCCAAGCCTCTGAAATAATGTTTCAAGTTTGGGCTTTTCTAATGGCTGGTAGTCTGAGGAAGACAAAAGTGTATTAGCAGGATTATTGTCTCCCAGTTTCCCATTGTCTTTGTGGTCCAAGGTGTGTGCAAAATTCAAGGAAAAATATGGGCAGGGTAGGTGAAGTATCTTACTCTTTTTTTTAGTCATCGGCCATTTCCATTTCTTCCGCATCTTCACAGATGTGGTATATCGCACCGAGTTTCTTGATGTACTGGAAGAGGGGAGGACCAGGGTTCAGATCCCATTTAGCTATGCAGCCTGGGCCAATCGCTTTCTCAGCAAAACTCGCCTCACAGGATTGATGAGGAAAAGGGCGGGTGGTTGTGAGAACTTTGTACATTAGCCTGAGCCCCTTAAAAAAGCGGTGGAATCAAAGTATAATAAATAAATTCAAACTGAGCTTGCAAATGCCTTGGGTGAAATACAGTGCAACATCTTAGCTGCAAAAGGCGAGAGCTATGCCTGCGGCCTTTTAAGCCCCCCAATGCACCACCACCACCAGCAGCCCATTTTCTAAGGAAGTGTGGATGTGTGTTCAATTATCAGGACAAAACTTGAGCTCAGCCTGCAGAAGAGCTGACTCGGGAAAGGTGGAGAAGTGCTGTCATGAATGCGTGCTCTATCATTTCACGTTCTTTAATGTACCGAGTAGACCTGTTGCACCAAATTGCAGCCACATTTCAGGCCTCCTGAAAGGGGCGAAAAAGGAACAGAGTCCTCATGCTCTTAGCAATCCTACACGTTGCCAGCTGCACGTATATTTCCAGAAATAAATGCAACCGCAGATAAGCAGAGGTAAGTAAAAACTTCCAGCAACTGACAGGTAATTCGGCAAAAGTACAGTTATGTTTCTGCTAAAGGAAGGGGGGGGGGAGGAAGAAAAGACAGTGTTAACAGTCGCTAAAATCCCCTCCATATTATGGTGAATGAAAGTAGAAAGGAGATCAAGGCTGCTGGTGCCACTCCTATGTGGATTCAACATTTCTGAGAAAGCCAAAAATGTTCAATGAGGAATGCCAGAAAAAGGCGTAAGAGTCAGGAAGATGGTATGTGAAGATTCTGACGGAACCTGCAACCTAGCTGGGATACTTTGAAATTGCCTTGCAGTTCTGCAGTCTGCCAGCTTTCCTATGTTTTAATTGGATAAACAATGGCATAGCTTCTTAATCATTGCTCCTACTTGCCATCAGCCTGTAAAACAGTAGAAGTCAGTTGCTCTGTTTATAACTGCATGAAAATTTAATTTTAATAGATTCCCCCTGCCCCCCCGGTAATAGCACTCAACATTTTTAACAAACCCAGTCTTTTGAAAAAGGGAATTACAAAAAGGTAAAATAAGTTGTCTCTTCTTTTAAAGCCAAGGTAAACTTTTTCTTTTGTAAAAATGCGAAAACAAAAGAAAGACCAACTGCCTCCTAAGAAATAGCAGGATTAACATGATATGTTATTTGAGACTGGATCACACAATGTATGTATGGCTGACCATCTGAATGGAGCCTAGTGCAGCCGATAGAGCACTTTCTAAACTCTGAAAGGGTAAGGCTTGATGTGTGGGAAAATTTATATGAAAATAACTTACACCCCAGAATGGACAAAAACCAAGGTAGAACACAGAAGAGATTACATGACACCCTCATTACAGAACCTCCTCAAGTCTCATTATAAAATTTATATTAAAACTTAGTAAAGTGCATCTTTTAAAAGACTTGTCTAGTGAAAGAGCATTTGGAAAATATAAAACACTTAACACAAGACATATAATAATAGTTAAATCAGAATGTACATTTTCAAAAACTACTTTTTTAAATTTTTTGATTCACTCAAGAATAAATGGTGTCAGCTACAGTAGTGTTCACATTATTCTTCAGTATTATGCAGCCTCATAGGATTTTGTTAGTTGGCAATCTTTAGATTTGGAGCGTGGCAAAAGAAGCAGTCTAAACCACCGCTACTTCTCTCTGTGTAATAAGGCTCCTCTGGCAGACAGATGCATGCCATAAAATGATGCTCAGATTTTGGGAAGCTTTGGTGCACTGACCACAGGATTGGCCTCCTGCAAGTACCTTCGCCCTGCGTTCTTGTAGTCATAAGTACATGTGTGAGTCTCTGCATAGCGGTGAGTTGCACAGAAGTTGTTTCCACATCTGAAAAGAGAAAGGCAAGTGTTAGAGATCTTCCACAAATCTCATAGTCCAGATGCTGTCCCAGAAATAAAATAATGCCGTTTTTAATGGTTGAAGGTCTCATCTAAACGAGTTGAGTAATACAGGAAGGCTAGTAAAACCAGAGAGACAAAATCACTAACTCCTGACGCGAGATCTGCATTCTTCGTACAGCACAATCCACTGTATGTTCACTGGAAAAAAAGTCCCATTGTGTTGGATAAGGAAGATATTGGACTATGCAGAACTGGCAAAATCAACAGCAAAATTAAGAAAAATCTAATGATGAGTGTTTTGTAGAAGAATGGATGCTTTTTCAGACTACTTAAATATTATAGTATGGTGAACGTGTGAGCAGGATTTCAGCTATAAGAAACAGAAGTAATTTGATTGTAATAATTGAGTTATGTTTTGATAGATGGAAGATAGGCTGTAGCAGAAGGGGAATAAAAACAACTGCATGGGAAAAGGGGTGGGGAGTCAACAAAAATCAGAGAAAAGGTGAACTTCTGTTATGGCTGTGTATGTTAAAAATGTTGAAACTCAATAAAATATAATTGGAGAAAAACCAAGTCCCACTGTGCTGAATGAGGCTCACTCCCAGGAAACTGTGAATCAGATTCCAACCTAAAAGGGTTAAAAGTATAGCACTAAAGGAGGAACATTGGCTTTGGATGGAAAGGGGGCGTTGGGAGGAAGAGCACGACAGAGGAGTGGAGAAAAGAGATGCCATAAGCTGGATGGGATCATGCTGGGGGTTCTATCCTTGCTTGTGCTTGCTTGCTTGTGCCCATGCTAACCACAAATAGAAAGGGGAAGGTTGATTTCTCTTGCAGTCTGCTCTGTCACACCTCACAATGTCCTCCAGGGTCACTTGAGTCCTGACCTTCTGGAGCAAATTTCTGAGAGGCAATGGGATCTACAGGGAAAACTGCTGAAGACTGCCTCCCGTCCACCCCCCAAATCCATTAGCAAAATCCACCCTTTGCTGTTGTTATCAAAAGCCCTTCTGAGGATGGAAGGGCACAGTAACTTAATCTGAGGCAGCAGCACTCGTAAAGGTAAAGGGACCCCTGACCATTAGGTCCAGTCGTGGCCGACTCTGGGGTTGCGGCGCTCATCTCGCTTTACTGGCCAAGGGAGCCAGCGTACAGCTTCCGGGTCATGTGGCCAGCATGACTAAGCCGCTTCTGGCGAATCAGAGCAGCACACGGAAACACCATTTACCTTCCCGCCGGAGCGGTACCTATTTATCTACTTGCACTTTGACGTGCTTTCGAACTGCTATGTTGGCAGGAGCAGGGACCGAGCAATGGGAGCTCACCCCATCGCGGGGATTCGAACCGCCGACCTTCTGTGTCCTAGGCTCTGTGGTTTAACCCACGTCCCAGCAGCACCGGATTAATAACCCGGGTTCAGACCAGTCAAATAGAGGTACTGAACTTTGATACTGATGAACAGCGGGCAGAGTCAGTGGGAGTGAAGTTTATGAAGGCCTTGAGAAGATTGCAGGAGGTGACAGTCTGACAAATGTATTATGTTCGCAAATGAGGAACCTAATGAGGAGATCGTATTTGCTTAGCTTGTCTGGAGCAGCAGGGTGAGAGGTAGGGAGTCAATCGAAAAGGAATACCTGAAGTTGGAGAGAGATAGAAAAAGGGGATAGAAAGGTGACGGTCAGAGACAGAGGAAAAACTACCTAGAGTGGGACCAAGTAATCAAGACAAGAAAGAGCAGAGGAGGGGGGAGACCAGAGTCAATGAGAGTCACTCAGGCTTGCAAATTCAGAGATCCTGATGTCTAAGAACCAACAGCTTTGTATTTGTGGCTTTGTCTTGTGTGTCTGCTGTAGCTGCAGCTTAACAACATTGCAAAGCCATTTGAACTTGTCTGATCTGTCACTGCTTGGTTCAAACGGTGAATGGATTCCAGGTATGCACTTCAAACAGGGCGATAGTGTCCCTGCCGGGGTCCTATTATAAAACGCCACAAAAATCCCCACAACCACCACTTCTAGGTGTATATCAAACAGCTTGTAAGGAAGGAAATAGCTCATTTCACCAATTGTCTTGGCCAGCCAATTCCACTGGATTAGAGTAGGCATAAAGAACTAGTGCCTGAACACAATTTGGCAGACATTTTGCAATTCCCTTTGTCGTGTTTGACTTAGCTGAGATTCCTGCATTGCAGGGGGTTGGACTAGATGACCCCTGAAGTTCCTTCCAACTCTACGATTGGGACCGCCTCTCCTGGTATGTCCCACAGAGGAACTTACGGTCTGCAAATAAAAACATCTTGAAGGTCCCAGGCCTCAGAGAGGTTAGGCTGGCCTCAACTAGAGCCAGGGCTTTCTCGGCTGCGGCTCCAATCTGCTGGAACGCTCTGTCACAAAAGACTAGGGTCCTGCGGGACCTGACATCTTTCCGCAGGGCCTGCAAGACAGAGCTGTTCCACCAGGCTTTTGGTCAGGGCGCAGCCTGACTCCCTCCTCTGGCAATCTGCACAGAATTTTGCTTAACGGTTGCCCTCAATTTGATTTTAATTAAATGTTAGAATGTTGGATTATTTGATTGTTGTTAGCCACCCTGAGCCTGGCTTCGGCTGGGGAGGGCGGGATATAAATAATTTTATTTTTATTTTTATTTTTATTATTATTATATCTGGAAGAAGAGGGTGGTTTTATTCAGCTTAAACCCACTGAAATTAGAATCCAATTATTTTAATAGTAGGGCATACATTATGGTTTCTCCCAGCAGAACCAGGATTAACTCCTAGAAATGACAACTTTCAACATCCAGCAGCAATACAATTCTGGTAAATTTCTGTGATTCCACAGGGCCTAAGCGTGCTCTACCACCTTTACAAGGAAGCTCAAGGTGTGACCCCTTTTAAATGAGATGCAAAATATCCGGAGATATTTTACAATGGACAGCCCTTCATCCCTTGGAGATTTACGTCAAGAAATTTCACATTTTATCAATGAAGAAATAATAACCATTAATAAGTGACAAACATGGCAACAAGCTTTCGTTTGAAGACAAACACATTCCAGGTGCAAACTCAACCTACCTACATTCATAGCTAGTGGCTAATCCAGTTTTCTTCCCACAGAAGAAACAGTGCTTTGTCATTTTCTTTTTAGGCTGAACTGAACCATTCACAGGTGGGAGATGAGTTGCATCACCTGCTTTCAAAAAGCAAAACGTTCTCAATTTATACATGCTCTCAGAGTAATGGTGTAAAGAGAAAAACAGCACACATGGAAAACCTTGATTCACAGGTGAAAAACAGTTTCTTGTTTCAAGTGACTTTTCTATGCCCCCAAAATTACATAATGCAAACTTTGGCAGCAGTAAACATGTTAGCCTGACACATGTTTGATTAATGTGTTTTAATAATAATTAAATACTGTATATTTTTTTGTTAGCGCAATACACGCTATATAGAAAACTAAGTGGTTTAGTTATGTGAGTTCTATGCTGCCCAGAAGAACTACTTTTTTATTTAGAATGATTACCTTTGAAGAGTTTTGGTTCCAGAACTGCTGTCTATAGAAAAGAGAGGTTGGATACTCCCTCTTAGATCCTAGTTCAGTTTCAAATGAGACAAGCACTTTCTAGCTGATAACAGCAATACGGATTTATTACTCACCTATTCTTTTTCCTGCAGCCACAATACTTCCATTCAATCCAAGTCCAGGAGACTAAAAAGAGAGAGGTTTTTTTGTATTAGTGGATTAGGTGAAAAAAACGCTGGGTTGGGAAATGGGCACTAAAGCAAGATAAATGCATTAAGCTGTAGCAATTCAAGAACCAGTTGATGAATTTGAACCAAATTTGGTACGTAGGACTCTCATAGCGTACATAAGCACAGATTAGTTTTTGCTTGAAAAGACACGATGGGAGGTGGATAAAATATTGCATTTGCTGTCCCACCTTTCTCCCAGGGTAGGACGCAAAGTGGTTCACAACATGAGTTAAAAGCAAATACAGCTAGAAGACACATCAGATGCAAATATGAAAAACAAACAAGTTACCATAGTATTGGTATATATATATATATATACCTCTTCAACTTACATTTTTTTGCTGACGTGAAATTTCATACAATAAATTGATGTTGGAAAGAATGCAAACCCCTCCACAATTTTTTAATGACAGCAACTTGTTCAGGGTTTAATGTCAAACTTTAAAGAGAAAGATGAGGGTGATGACGCCCTGACTATTTTAGTTCAGGAAGGATTTTATTTATCTAAATATTTACATACCGCTATTTCATAAAACACATCAAAGCAGTTTACGCCAGAAGTTACATTAAACCATATGGTAAAAACCAAATAAAAACGATTAAAACCAGACATCAATTAACTAGTGTGGAAAAATGCATTACAGTATATGTTTGCAAGATTTAAAAGAATTAAGGGTGTTAAACTGTTACACATGATATGATAGCCATGTTCAAATATATAAAAGGATGTCACATAGAGGAGGGAGAAAGGTTGTTTTCTGCTGCTCCAGAGAAGCGGACACGGAGCAATGGATCCAAACTGCAGGAAAGAAGATTCCACCTAAACATTAGGAAGAACTTCCTGACAGTAAGAGCTGTTCGACAGTGGAATTTGCTGCCAAGGAGTGTGGTGGAGTCTCCTTCTTTGGAGGTCTTTAAGCAGAGGCTTGACAACCATATGTCAGGAGTGCTCTGATGGTGTTTCCTGCTTGGCAGGGGGTTGGACTCGATGGCCCTTGTGGTCTCTTCCAACTCTATGATTCTATGATTCTATGATTCTACATGTCGTAGTCAGCATTCCATACATCTGCTGCTGCTACTTTCTACAAAACCCTAGCATGAAAGAGAACGAAATCATTCCTCTTTTCCTCCACAAAGAACTTAGGGAACGAAGAAGTGACTGGGGAGGAAAATACCAGTGAGAAGCATTTTCCCCCTTTTGCCCACGGGCACCTGTTATCTCCCATTATCCCCTGCCTTATTTGGGCACCAAGATACACAGAACTCTCTTGTGTATGCCAGAACAATCTCCTCTCTTCTGCTAGTGCTGCTATGGGAGCCTTATCCTGCACCAGGCAAATTGTGCTGCTTGTTAAAACAAGGTGAACTTATGTAGGTAAGGTGCGGAAAGGGAGCAGGGCTGCAAAATATCGGTTTCATGTTCAAGAAATCATTATATTCACTTAGAGGTAAACAACTGCTGGAATAATTTTTATCAGTGCATAATGCCAAAATTATGAAGTCCTAGGCTTCTGAAAAGTATGGCTGGTACCTACCTGAAAGGGAGTTTTCCACTGGCAGTGCAAGGCTATTGGGTTGGGCTTACTGCTTGAAGATGTGGTCAACGGCACCATGAACAAGCCCAACATACCTAAGAAATACTGATACAAACAGTACTGAACACCCACATCTAGTTCTCAATTCCAGCCGCAATCAGCTTTGTGACTCTTCACAGAAACAAACACTAATCAAGCCTTCTAAGGAACACAAAGAGGAATCTCATCTATTTAGAAAGCTTATGTACTTACTAGGAAGTATCCGGGCATTTCATTGTGGGGAGCGGCCACGTTGTAGCTTTCTCCTTGAAAATGTTGGAGGTTTGTAGTCCGCGCAATACCAGAAGTCCGAAACCTGCTTGTCCCACAGGAATTCTGCAAGGCATCTCTGTTTGTGCTCCGGGCCAGCGAACTTAGGAACCCCACATTATTTACAGAGACAACAGGATCTTTGGATGCCTTGACCGCTACTTCTGTGACTTCCCGTGCCTCCATTTTAGAAAGGAGGTCGGGTCTTTTGCCGGGCGAGTCTAAACCTACGCCGTGGAATTTAGAAGTCCTTGGATATGAGGAGTCGGCTAAATTGTGCAACTCCAGGGATCGCAGAACATTTGGCGAGGCAGCGGGCCTCAAGTTACCAACCTCGAAAAACTTGGACTGAGCTTGTGGTTTCCGAGGACTGTAACGTGTCATCTGTGCGGAGCAGTGAAGAGGCGACAATTGTGTGTTCTTCTGGGGACTTAGTTCGCAAGAATTAAGAATACTAGTATCTGCTGCTGCTGCTGCAGCAGCAGGGGTCAGGAGTTTTGTAATGGTCTTGTTTGGAAGATCTGCAGAAGCAGAATCCTCATCCCCCTCGGATAAATGGAGCTCCGTGTTGACTTTTCCTATTCCATATAAATCACTGCATGGTTCAGCTAACAAGGCAAAAGCGTCAGAGTTTGGTATAACTTTTTCTTCTGCAGCATACAGCTTTACATTTGTGAGATTTGGATATAAGAAAGGACCAGCTTCGTTGGTTGCCGAACTGTTATCTATATTTCTCCCAGGGTGCCTAAGTGGAGCAGGGACCGGAAGAACCACGCTGTTTGCAGGAAGCTTTAAATCTTCTTTTTCCACACGTGGAATTTTAGGGGGCAGCCTAAGGCTGCTAAGTGACTGTGGAGCAGTCTCCCACCTGTCATTTTCCTTCACGAAGTCATTACTAGTGGACGGCATCCTTCTGCCAGCAGATGTTAAAAACGAAAGTGCATTTTGAGAAAAGTCTGAGGTATTTGAATTCCTAGGAGGTAGGCATGGTTGTCCCATACGGCGGAGCGCTCGCAAAAATCTCTGGTGAGCAGCTGTGACTGAGCCACTAGATGGGCGAGGAGCCAGTGGAGGGTGGGGGTTCACTTTAATTGTTTTTTTAGGCTGTGAAAAAAGAAAAAGGAGACGTGGTTATTATTACTTTTTCTGCATTACAATATCCACAAAAATTCCGAGATGACTTTTCAAATTAAAAAATAGCCTCTTCCCACTTTCTTTAACTGCATACCTTTCCAAGCATGGCCAATTAAGGAATTAAGTGAATTTAATGTCCAGATTAGTGCTCAGTGTCCAGATTAATAAAAGTTCAAAACTATAAGTATGCATAGACGGCCATGTTAATAACTATTTTTTTTCTAATAAATAATGAGAATGTTGGGGGGAAATCAGATACACTAAATAACACCGCTTTGCATTTTTTAAATATAAAAACAGATTCTCATTTAGAAGTTGTTTACTATATAAGGTCGTACCTCAGTTCTCGAACACCTTGGGAGTTGAACATTCCGGCTCCCGAATGATTGAAAACTGAAGTGAATGTTCTGGTTTTTTTAACGTTCTTCTGAAAGCTGAACGTCTGATGGGGCTTCCAATTGGCTGCAGGAGTTTCCTGCAGCAAATAGAAGCCGTGCTTTGGAAGTCAAATGTTTCAGAAGTTGAAGGGACTTCTGGAATGGATTCTGTTCAACTTCTGAGGTGCGACTGTACTTTATACTAAAAATGCATCTTTGTAATAAGTGGCACACACATATATTCTGGGCATATTATATAGTAAAGTATTATCTTTTGTTGGAACAATGTCTGCTATTGAAATAAAAAGTTGCTACAGGCAGATCAGGATGTTTTTGCCTCTCCCTTACTAAAGTTTTGGTCCAATAAAAGTACTCTTATTTCTATACGTTTCCTCGCTTTAAGGCCAACAAAGCAATAATTCCCTCTAACAGTTCTGTGATGAATACTTGTAGTCCATAAAGGTTATGGCAGTCAGGTAACTCTTCAAAAGAAATGAATATGCAGATAGTTCTGTATGGGGTAGAAGAATCTATGCCTTCACCTTTTTACTCAGATTCATGTTCTCCATCTTTGCTCTAAGAAGCTTCATTTTATTCATCGTAATAGAATTCTCAATAATCTGTTCACCAGAAGGAGATGCCTCTCTATCTTCATCATCATCCGCATACAAATTATAAACAGAACCACCACTGGCAAGGAGAGAGTGCAAATTTACATTTTAATATTAGGTATTTAAGTTGTAAATATAGATGCCAAACATTCAAAGCAATTGGGGGGGGGGGAGGTGTCAAAAGCTTTCAAAATTAAGCAGGATAATATGGGAAGAGATGGTACCCTGGATACATTTATGGCTTTGAAGGTAAGCCCTGACATTCTGAATTGTGCTTAGTGACATACCAGGGCAGCTGTTTTAAGATCAATATAACATGATCTCATGCGCAGGCACTGGACAACATTAACGCACTTGGATCCTGGACCAAGTAAAGTTTCTGAAGAGTCTTCAATGGTAGCCCCAAGCAGAGTGCATTGCAGTTAACGCAATATGGATGTGTGTTACCACAGCAAATTTGACCTCATCAGGAACATGTGTCACTGGTTGCCCATCAGGCTGCAATGCAGATGGAGAGAGGAAAACCAGGGCTATTCCATTGCCTCTTCTGAAACAGCCTTTGACCCTTCCTCTATCATCACCCCATCAGGCTACCTGAACTGCTTCCATCCCACCTGGTTATTATAATTTTTAGAACTGGTGCCTGAGCTTGCTTTCTCCCTCCTCCTCCACCCCCCCCAGCCTCTTATTATAATTTTTAGAACTGGTGCCTGAGCTTGCTTTCTCCCTCCTCCTCCACCCCCCCAGCCTCTTTTCCTTAAGTCTCTTGTCTTTTGTGTTGTAAGGACAGGGACTAGTTTTTGTCAGCTGCTCAGGAAATCTTTTCAGCTGAAGAGCAAATATATAAGTAAGCAAGCAAGTTGGGTGAAAGGCACTTCTGGCTACAGCTGCCACCTAAATCCAGAGATGTTCCAAGCTTGTGAACCTGATTCAAAAATCCAAAACATTTTCAATCACTGTACTCTGGTTGCACGCCCCCAAGGTCTTTCAACGCCACATTTTCAGGATCCATTGTTTCATCATTTTAGAATTCTGTGCCTTTTCCTTCCCCCTCAAACCTATGGGCTTGCCAGACTCCAATCTGCCTCATGAGCTGTAGCAAAAAGTTGAAGCGCTTCTTCAGAATGGGACCCTGCAGATTATTCCTACCAAATCTCTAAGAAAAGTTTCTATATTAGACATTTTTTAACTTTTCCGAAAAGAAATAAAACCCAGTATACCTTAACGATTCAGACAATGGTGTTAAAGTTCCATCTCCCTTGTCTATAATACGGAAAAAATTCAATTGATCTCCTTCGCGGTATACTAAGAAGGTAACCTGTTTGCTGGATGGAACCTTCTCCCAAATATCGTCACGACTGGGATCCATGTATTCTGTTATTTCCCTAATTGGGTCTCCCACAGGAACTATGAAAAAAACCAACCAGAAATATTTTATTGTCTGAAAGCAAGGATGCACACTTATCACCTAGGCAACATACTGAAAAGATTTATCTCCTGAAGCTATCCTAAAGTGTCTGTAATAGGCCAAATTAAGTGATTGTCCACATAACTTCCTCAAATAAATAATTACCGCATTTTTTGCTCTATAAGACTCACTTTTTCCCTCCTAAAAAGTAAGGGGAAATGTGTGTGCGTCTTATGGAGCGAATGCAGAATGCGCAGCTATCCCAGAAGCCAGAACAGCAAGAGGGATTGCTGCTTTCACTGCGCAGCGATCCCTCTTGCTGTTCTGGCTTCTGAGATTCAGAATATTTTTTTTCTTGTTTTCCTCCTCCAAAAACTAGGTGCATCTTGTGGTCTGGTGCGTCTTATAGAGCAAAAAATACAGTAACCTATGATCAAGTTGCTGTCAAGTAAGAACCATTTTCAAATAGAAATTTAATAAATAAAATCAATAACTGGCTAGACCTTGTAATGCTTCAGCAAACTGTACGGCAGCTCAGAAAAAGAGCTTTACCCTTACCAGCAAAATTGTGGACAAAAAGACTGGGCTGCACTTGCAGACAGATCTCTAGAGCTGACACGGGTCATTGTGTGGGCCAGAGTTTGCCCATCTTTTTGGGCCAGCGGCCACATTTCAGATTTTAAGAAACTGCTGTGGTTGCCGGTTATGACATGGCGGCCACAGGGGGACACGGCATAACACAATGCTGCCATGGGGGCCATGATATGACACAAAATCAGCTGTATTGTCATTGCTGCTCAAGACTATGTCGTGCTTACCATGGGAAGCCACTAAAAAGGATATACCAAGAGCTCAGGCCACAAGTTTCAATATAAGGAATAATTCCTACTCGAGAGTTGAAAAAAACGCGTGTATATTCTGCTAAGAATAACAGTTTGAAGCTAATAGTAAATTTAAACACAACGTGTAAGTACGATAGTTTTAAGGTAAAACGTTTAAGTACAGGAATAATGTAGTTTCAAATATGCAGTGATATAGTATAAAGGTACATAAAATACCAGTACACAACAATTATTTTGTACAAGTCTCAATGGCAGTCAAAAGGAGTCCATATTATATAGAATCAGAATAAAGAATAAAGAATCAAATAGGGCCGAAAAGGAGTATCCGGAGTGTGAATCAGATGTACGACTCAGTAGTGGTGACCAGGACAGGGCCCTGTTTCGGAGTAAACGCCTTCTTCAGCTGGTAATATCAAATAATATGTCAAAATAAATCAGGTTCTTCAATACCATAGATCATAAATATAATAAAGTATATACATTCTAAAGTGTATTAATACATATCATGATGGGAAGCCGGCTATGTCCTGCTGGTCTTGATTGTGGAGATCACACAATATAGATCTCTCTCTCTCTCTCTCTCTCTCTCTCTCTCTCTCTCTCTCTCACACACACACACACACACAAATACAGACCCCCCCACATCTCTCTCTGCCCCCAGATTGCACATACATAGACCACATAGTCATCCACAGACCCCTCTCTTCCATGCACAAACCTCACAGATAGCTCTCCCTCTCCCACATCACACATTCCTGCACACACACCCCTCCTTCCTTCTCTCTCTCTCTCTCTCTCTCTCTCTGGGGTAATGCAACTGCTAGCTCAAGACTGGCAGGCAACAAGTAAGCAATGAGGTGTGGGGGGGGGGTGAGGAGACCTTCTTTGCAGTCTCCCCCCCCCCAAAAAAAAGAATCCTTCCAAACCAACCAAAAGGCAAGGGGCGGACCCTTCCAGCTCCAGCAACCACTCTGAACTGTTCTGCCATGTAAAGAACCAAAGCAAACCAAAATAATAATAGTAGTAATAATATAGATATAGATATAGATATAGATATAGATATAGATATATGGTGGGTTACCAACCCAATGGGGACACGGGTGGCACTGTGGTCTAAACCACTGAGCCTAGGGCTTGGAAGGTCGGCGGTTCAAATCCCCTCGATGGAGTGAGCTCCTGTTGCTTGGTCCCTGCTCCTGCCAACCTAGCAGTTGAAAAGCACACCAGTGCAAGTAGATAGTAGATAAATAGGTACCACTCCGGCGGGAAGGTAAATGACGTTTCCGTGCGCTGCTCTGGTTTCACCAGCTTAGTCATGCTGGCCACATGACCCGGAAAAACTGTTTGCGGACAAACGCCGGCTCCCTCAGCCTGTAAAGTGAGATGAGCGCTGCAACCCCAGAGTTGTTCACAACTGGACTTAACTGTCAGGGGTCCTTTACCTTTACCGTTTTTTAACTAACCCAATGCCCACAGGCAGCCCAAGTCACAAGCGAAAGCCTTTGAGGGTACTGTGATGCTCGCAGGTGTCTGGGTGGCGGTCCCAGATTTTGCCCACTTCCAAGGCTGTCAAACCTGTAGTAGATACGGAAGGCCATTCCTACTGATGCATTTGCCCTTTCCAGCCACGAGAAGTATTTATACAGATGCAAATCAGCCCTTTTTGCTGCTGGCTATGACAGCAAACAAATTTCATCCTAGTGCATGGATTTTCCATGCAAGTCTTCCTGAAGATTTCACACATCCATAACTAAAAAGATTTTTCTTATACAAACCTTGCCATTCTGAGCACTGATTTCACTGGAGAATAAGTTTTTGAGTTATCTTTAAGGGCAGCCCCATATATAAGGCACCGCAGCTATCCAACTGGGATGTTATCACATGGATCACCATGGCAAGGCTATACTCTGTCCGGCAAAGGTTGCAAGCACGACAAGGTTGATAAAAGGAACCTGAGGTCTGGTGGGCCGCAAACTGACAATGCTGGATAAAGGAGCACCCCCAAACTGTGAACCAACTCTTTCAGGAGGAGTGCAAAGCCTGGTACATGACCCCAGTCAAGCTTGCAAAAATCTATCATTTGCCCGATAATAAATGTTGGAAATGTAAAGAGACTGAAGGTACATTCTTTCACCTTTGGTGGACGTGCCCAAAGATTAAGGCTTTCTGGGAAATGATATATAATGAATTGAAAAAGGTATTTAAATATACCTTCTTGAAGAAACCAGAGGCCTTTCTCTTGGGCATGGTCGGCCAAGTGGTGCCAAAGAAGGACAGAACTTTTTTTATGTATGCTACAACAGCAGCAAGGATACTCATCGCAAAGTATTGGAAGACGCAAGATCTACCCACTCTGGAAGAATGGCAGATGAAAATGATCGACTGTATGGGACTGGCAGAATTGACGAGCAGAATCCGTGACCAGGGAGAAGAGTCGGCTGAAGAAGATTGGAAAAAATTTAAGGACTATTTACAGAAACATTGTAAAATTTAAGAAAGTTAGATGGTGCTGGATTGAAATTGAGAGGTTTCTAGCTGCAATAATATATAAGAACATAGATGGGGAAAAGAAAGGGTTTGAAAAATAAGGTAATGTTATAAGCTGTAATGCTTTAAATGAAGGATTTGCTGAACAAATAATCTTAATTGGGATACAAGAAGGAGAAGTATGAGGAGGTCTGAGAAATTTGTTATTTAAAAGTATGGTTTATGAATTTTATGCCTGTGTTTAATGTTTCTGTTTGTTTTGTTTGTTTGTTTGTTTAAAAAACTGGAAAATTTAATAAATATTCCTTAAAAAAACAAAAAACAGGAGGAGTGCAACGCCAAACAAAGCAAGATAAAACACCAAAGTCCTAGGAACTACCTGCTCATAGTGCCTCTGTCTTATCAGGATTCAGTTTTAGTTTATTGGTCGTCATCCAGCCCATTATGGAGTCCAGATGATACATCTGCACAGCCTCGCTCAGTTCCAATATCAGAGGGAAATCAGTCATGACTCTGCATGCCAAGCCCTCGGGTGACCTCAGGCAGATACTTCATATTGGTGTCTAAGAGTGTGGGGAATAAGAAGGAAGCAGAATCCCACCCCCCACACTATCTTCTGAAACTACCGTATTTTTGGCTCTATAAGATGCACCAGACCACAAGACACACCTAGTTTTTGGAGAAGGAAAACAAGAAAAAAAATATTCTGAATCTCAGAAGCCAGAACAGCAAGAGGGATCCCGCTGCACAGTGAAAGCAGCAATCCCTCTTGCTGTTCTGGCTTCTGGGATAGCTGCACAGCCTGCATTCGCTCCATAAGATGCACACACATTTCCCCTTACTTTTTAGGAGGGAAAAAGTGAGTCTTATAGAGCAAAAAATAGGGTAATTTGTTTTAGAACCTATAGTACAAACGTTTTGAGTTTAGTGGCTTCATCTGCACTTTCCCAAAGTAATTTACGTTTTCTCAAGATTAAGGAATCCCCTCATAGTTCTAGTCTTTACTGCAGTATTTATATGACCTCTCAGATGAAAGCGTCAGAACCAACGAGAGTTTCCTCCTTTATATATGTTGCTCACAAAACTATACCACACCCATCCACCCGCAGTCATTTCTAGTTATAGAAAGGCCAGATGAGGGTGGTTTTTTTAAAAGTATCTTTTAAGTATTTTTTTAAGTATATATATATTTTTAATGTATCTGGCACATTTTCTAAAGTGAATGCACAGCCCTAGTGCGTATGGTAATACAGGAAAAGCTGTAATACAAGGGAAAGGAGACACACTCTCCTTTTGTACCCCTATTCTGCTGTCCTGTCACATCAAGAAATCCAAGTTTGACATCAATGGCACCGCAAGATTTTATTAATATAGCACCAGTAGCTAGCAAAGTATGCTTTCACTATGATTTAATTATGGATGCAGCAGAACTGGATTGAAACAAGCAGGCTCCCTCTGACCCTTTTGATACTACTTTTGAAATTATTATTTTTTTGCCCGGGGATGGGGGAAAGGAAAGGTATTTCTCAATATTTCAGAGTTTCCCCTAGACTGGTGCTCCCAGATGTTGGTGGAGGAAACTCCCATCATCCCTGAACATGCTGGCTACAACTAATAATAATAATAATAATAATAATAATAATAATAATAATAAGTTTTATTATTACCCCACCCTCCCCAGCCAGAGCCGGGCTCAGGGCGGCTAACACCAGTAAAATTACAATAGAAACATAATAGGGGGAAAAGAAAAAAAGGAACCCAATTTAAAATACAGATTAAAATGCAATTTAAAATGCAGCCTCATTTTAAAAGTAGCCCATAGATCAAAACCGTAAGGGGAGGGAAGACATAAGGGTCAGACTGATGCGTGTTGCAGTGCAAAGCATTTGCGAAGTAACAGGTTGGGGGATGGCTGGCCTAACAAGAGACACTCTAAAATGGGTTTATCTTGTGCAAACCCTGCCGGTTTTAAAAACACACTTCTAGGCATGAGGACTCTGATAGTGCACTACAGAGTGAGGGCTGAGAGATTTCCTGGGAGAGTTGATTTGAGTCATCTCTAATGATAGAATCGTCCCTCTAATGATAATCGGGGTTTTTAACATCCATGCAGGTATCTGCGCTCTCACAGGCAGTATCATTGAATGACTGTTTTTGACTTTGGGTTAGGGATTCAGTCACTATGGATGATTTGATTTCCTGGATACAGTCATTTGCTGTGAGCACTGCTAAAAAGAATGATTATGAAACCACAGTTGTGTCTCAGGTACTAATACTAAGACTCAGCCTCTCCTGGTATGCCCCGCGGAGGACCTTAAGGTCCACAAATGACAACACTTTGGAGGTCCCAAGTCGCAAGGTGGTTAGATTGGTCTCAACTAGGGCCAGGGCCTTTTCAGTACTGGCCCCGACTTGGAGGAATGTTCTTTCACAAGAGACCAGGGCCCTGCAGGACTTGACATCTTTCCGCAGGGCCTGCAAGACAGAGATGTTCCGCCTGGCCTTTGGTTTGGACTCAGTCTGACCCTTATGTCTTCCCTCCCCTTACGGTTTTGATCCATGGGCTACTTTTAAAATGAGGCTGCATTTTAAATTGCATTTTAACCTGTATTTTAATTTTAATTTTCCCCCTCTATTTTGTTTTTATTGTAATTTTACTGGTGTTAGCCGCCCTGAGCCCGGCTCTGGCTGGGGTATAAATAAAATCTGTAATAATGATAAAGTAAAGGATAAAGGGACCCCTGACCATTAGGTCCAGTCACGGATGACTCTGGGTTGTGCACTCATCTTGCTCTATAGGTCAAGGGAGCAGGTGTTTGTCCGCTGACAGCTTCCGGGTCATGTGGCCAGCATGACTAAGCCGCTTCTGGCGAACCAGAGCAGCACACGGAAACGCCATTTACCTTCCCGCCGGAGCGGTACCTATTTATCTACTTGCACTTTGTCATGCTTTCGAACTGCTAGGTGGGCAGGAGCAGGGACCGAGCAACGGGAGCTCACCCTGTTGCGGGGATTCGAACCACCGACTTTCTGATTGGCAAGTCCTAGGCTCTGTGGTTTAACGATACTTTGCAAATAATGCTTAGGGCTTCCAATGTGGGAACCAAAGGTGCCCCATAGTTAGAACATGCTTCCCACTGTCAGGTGATATGCCCATAGAAACCAATCATCTGTGTGTTTGCCCAGCATATTGAAAAGGGGAGGGGGAGGGGAGAGAATTGCAGAACACATTTGACATTTACTCTTCAGCATTAGGACTTCTGTGCTGGTCAAATTGCTGAAACTATCCGCAGTAGTCCATTGAGTGCTTTGAACACTCATTCTCACTTTTAATTTTGTATACAATGATAGACATTTCTGTAAATACGAGGGATCGAATGTTTGACCCACTTAATAATAAAGCACTTGGTTCATACCACTCAGCTTCATACAATATTTACGGGTTTCTCTCGATGCAAGTTACCAAGAGTAACTACAAAGCAAATGCAGTAACATTTGGGCGAGCGCTAAGAACACACGTCTCACTATGTTTGTTTCTTCATTTCACTGTCTTTCATTCCTCAAAGACAGGCTGTGGCTACCCAACAATTATCCTCTTTTAGGTACACCAAAGCTTGTGCTGCAACAGCTAAAGGAAGATGCAAATGGCAGGCAAAAATTTCAGCCCAAACTACACAGTGATACTTTAGTGGTGAAGAGAGAATGATCCAATAACTCTTGGGGTGAGATATATAGGTTGGGCCTTTTACCAGAACTGGGAGACTATTGCCAAGTTACTAAAAAGATAAAGGGAAAGGGACCCCTGACCATCAGGTCCAGTTGTGACCGGCTCTGGGGTTGCGGCGCTCATCTCGCTTTATTGGCCGAGGGAGCCGGCGTACAGCTTCCAGGTCATGTGGCCAGCATGACTAAACCACTTCTGGCGAACCAGAGCAGCGCACGGAAACGCCGTTTACCTTTCCGCCAGAGTGGTACCTATTTATCTACTTGCACTTTGATGTGCTTCCGAACTGCTAGGTGGGCAGGAGCAGGGACCGAGCAACGGGAGCTCACTCTGTCGCGGGGATTCGAACCGCCGACCTTCTGATCGGCAAGTCCTAGGCTCTGTGGTTTAACCCACAGCGCCACCCGCAGGCAGAAGTATATAGAATCAATTACCACAGTGCTTTAACTTGTACGTCACTGGGGTGTAATTGATTTATTACTGAACAGAAGCACAAAAAAGGAAAGAAGCTCTCATTCACTTCAATAGTTAGGCAAGTGATCCATAATGGGAAAGTGAAGCATGTGCTTTACTCCCTCTCACCTGCCAGTGGGATCATAGTAAGTTTAACTTTCAGGTGGATTGTACTGACTATGCAAAAAATACTTCAGAGACAATTTAATAGGCACCTACCTCTTCTGGTATTAATAGGTCCACCTCGCATTGCCAATATCAACTTCAAAGTGCAGCCCTCTGAAATGCTGTAAACCAATCAAAAATGTTTTGTAGCCTTTTGCCCGCAACAGAAATGGTATTTAGAAACATCTGTAATTGCATTTAAATACTCACTTGTAATCATTCAAGCAATAGTCGTCCTCCAGCTCTACATTATTCCAGATTAAGTGTTGCTGAGATACGGGGATACCTTAAAATGAGATCGATAAACTTTAATTGACTTACTGACCTTGTAAAGCTGTGCCCCAAATCACCATGGTTAACCACTGAAATTAATTGTAAGTATACTTAGTTATGTAAATTCATTTAGGTTAAAGGTACTAAAGAGCTGAAAAGATGTGAATACGTAGTAGAAAGTGCCTCGAAAATATATAAAGGAACATCCTTACATTACTATCAAGTGAACACAAACTAGGTAAAGGTAAAGGTACCCCTGCCCGTTTGGGCCAGTCTTGCCAGACTCTAGGGTTGTGCGCTCATCTCACTCTATAGGCCGGGAGCCAGCGCTGTCCGCAGACACTTCCGGGTCACGTGGCCAGCGTGACAAGCTGCATCTGGCGAGCCAGCGCAGCACACGGAACGCCGTTTACCTTCCTGCTGGTAAGCGGTCCCTATTTATCTACTTGCACCCGGAGGTGCTTTCGAACTGCTAGGTTGGCAGGCGCTGGGACCGAACGTCGGGAGCGCACCACGCCGCAGGGATTCGAACCGCCGACCATGCGATCAGCAAGTCCTAGGCGCTGAGGTTTTACTCACAGTGCCACCCGCGTCCCTAATATTTCTGTCCTTGAGATTAAATGGTAACAACATAAAAACAGAATACAGTAGTACCTCGGTTTAAGAACAGTCCGGTTTAAGAACGATTTGGTTTACAAACTCCGCAAAACCGGAAATAGTGTCTTGCTTTGATAACTTTACCTCGGTCTAAGAACGGAATCCGAATGGTGGAAGGGCACTGGCGGTGGGAGGCCTTATTAGGGAAAGCGCATCTCTGTTTAAGAACAGACTTCTGGAATGGATTAAGTTCGTAAACCAAGATACTACTGTAGCTACTTTGCTTGAAAAGTTCATGGTTTGAACTAGCCTGCTTCCAAAAGCAAGTAGCCAGATGCAACAAGAAACTTGCAAGCGACACGCTGTGCAAAGTGTGCCTTTCATCTATCTTGAAATTACCGCATATCAATTTCACTCTACGTACAAAGTAGGAACCCACAGGATGGCATTCCAGAGGTTAGTGCCACCACTGAAAAGTCTCCATCTCCAATTCCTAGCTGTTTGATCTCACATGACATGCCATTCTCTCAAGCGATCTTATGCAGGTAGAGTTCACGAGAGAAGGAAACGACTGTATTCTCTAATTTGGGGTTATGCTATTCTCTCCAGGAGAGCTGTGTTGTGTTATGCCATGCCACACACCACAGCCATTATGTGTTATGCTGTGTTTCCATGGCAACCATTTGAGATCACTGGACTCCTCTCCAAAAAAACGTATGACCATCATTGCTATTTACTGTTGTTGCAACAGAGACCAGGCAAATTTAACCCATATGATTTGGGAAGGTTCTGTTCTTATTTCCTTTTGGGCAGAGGTTGTCAATGTAGTATGGAATATCACATTTCAATGTAAAGAGATCAATATGAAGTTAACTGATAAGAATTTTTTTTATGCTGTCTGAGAGCACTCATGGTGGCTAAAGAGACTGATCCTATAACACTAGAGCTACAAATCTTGGCTTGCTGTGTACAATGCTGGGGTACTGAATTTTGCACTAGCTGAAACTTCTGAGCACTTAGATGTTAAAACTACTACCAGTGAGTACTTGGGTTCTTGTGAAAGCAAGCACTAATGATGAAGAACTCTCTGAAGATACAGTGGTACCTCAGGTTAAGTACTTAATTCATTCCGGAGGTCCGTACTTAACCTGAAACTGTTCTTAACCTGAAGCACCACTTTAGCTAATGGGGCCTCCTGCTGCTGCCGCACTGCCAGAGCACGATTTCTGTTCTCATCCTGAAGCAAAGTTCTTAACCTGAAGCACTATTTCTGGGTTAGCGGAGTCTGTAACCTGAAGCGTATGTAACTCAAGGTACCACTGTACTTCTATAGCATGAACAGTTGATAAGATTACTCATACAGAAAAGTGTAGATATTTCTAAGAATAAGTTACTACCAAAACATATCATTTAAATTGGCTAATTCACTGTCTTTTTAAATATCTCAATGATATACCTCAATGAGAATTCTAAACTTATGTAAAAAACAAAATACCAGTACAGTTCAATGGATGTTGTCGAATGGATGCTCATCAAATTTGCAGGTGACACCAAACTGGGAGGGGTAGCTACTGCCACAGAAGACAGAATCGGGATTCAAGATGACCTTAACTGATTGGAGAACCGGGCCCAAACTAACAAAATGAATTTCAAAAGGGACAAATGCCAAGTTCCACACTTAGGCAGGAAAAACCAGCTGCAGAAATACAGGATGGGAGACACCCGGATTACCAGTTGTACATGTGGAAAGGGTCACGGGGTCTTAGTAGACCACAAGCTGAACCTGAGTCAACAGTGTGATGCATCAGCAGAAAAGGCTAATGCTATTCTAGGCTGCATCAGCAGAAGCACAGCGTCCAGGTCAGGGGTCGGCAAGGCTTACCCGGCATGGGCCGGATCACTCCCACGGAGATCCTCCATGGGCCGGACCGGAGCAGCGCTGGAAATCTTGCCTGCGCATGCCTAGACGCCGAAAATCGCACCTGCGCAGAAGCGATTTTCGGCATCTGGGCATGCACAGAAGTGATTTCTGAGGCCGCGGAAGAGACCATGCGCTGCGCAGTGTCGGTTTAGCGTAGCACGCGGGGACTCACTGAGCGGGCGACTCAGTTCGGGGGTGGCTCATGGGCCGGTTAAACGACCCTCATGGGCTGCTTCTGGCCCATGGGCCTTAGGTTGCCGACGTATGGTCCAGATCAAGGGAAGTAGTAATACTACTCTATTCTGCCTTGGTCAGACCCAACCTGCAATCCTGTGTCCAGTTCTGGACACCACAATTTAAGGATAATGATAAGCTAGAACCGGTGCAGAGAAGGGCAACCAAAATAATAAAGGGCCTGGAAACCAATCCTTATGAGGCATGGCTGAGCCTGAAAAAGAGGAGCCTGAAAGGAGATGTGACAGCCATCTTCAAATATCTAAAGGGCTGTCACATGGAAGATCCTAGAATTGCAGAGCTGGGACCCTGAGGAACATCTAGTCCAACCCCCTGTAATGAAGGAATCTCAACTAAAGCATCCATGACAGATGGCCACCCAACCTCTGCTTAAAACTTCCATCAAAGTACACCACCTTCCAATGGAGTCCGTTCTACGGTCAAACAGCTCTTACCATCCAAAAGTTCTTCCTGATATTTAGTCAGAATTTCCTTTCTGTGGCAGGAGAAAACAAGTTTGCTCCATCTTCCAGGTGCAGTCATACCTCGGGTTAAAATAGCTTCGGGATAAGTATTTTTGGGTTGCGCGCTGCGGCGACCCGGAAGTAATGGAGAGCGTTACTTCCGGGTTTCGCCGCTCGCGCTTGCGCAGACGGTCAAAATGATGTCATGCGCAGAAGCACCGAATTGCGGGTTGCGTTCGCTTCTGGATGCGAACGGTGCTCCGGAACGGATCCCATTCACATCCAGAGGTACCACTGTATTTCACACTGCTAGCTAGCTCTTTACACTGATCACCACTGCATTACAAATCACAATGGCATGTTTTCTATAAAATAGCCGCCTTTTCAAGTGCTAAGTTAAAAACCTTTCTAGATTTTTATAACTTAAAAGGACACAAACCTTCCAATCTCTGGATTTTAGTTTTCACAGAAATTACTGTTTCAAAAGGAGATACCAGCAACTCAAAGCATGTTCCTGTTAGAGTTTCAATGAAGAGCTCCATAGTCTCATAGAAAGCAAATTTGTAATGGCATGGTCCCATGTTATTATCATTGTAGAAAGGAGGTTCTTTCTTGTTGGCCATTCTAGGTACTTTAAAAATGCCTTGTGGGGAAGTCAGTTGGGAAGCGTTGGGCACTGAGCTCCACGACAAGCCAAGTCAGCTCTGAACACGGGACATGGGTGATGCTGTTCATGTTTCGAAGTTTGCACCTAAGACAGACTCAGAGTCAGTAAACATGGTATTTGAGGAAAACATTTTTAAAAAAACAAACAACAAACAAATAATTGTCTCTGAACTTCTTGTGTGAGTTGTGACACAAAATAGTTACCTGACAACAGGCTACAGGTCAAAAGAAGGGACTGTTTATGGGCTGTGCTTACCCATCAAAACATTTGCTTCTCTGGGGCGTTATTTGACTCGGGAGTAAATTTCTCAGCGATATTTAAACAAACTAATAAATCGATATTAAGCACTGTTGTATCATAACCGAATTCTTTTCTATTCACACATGCAGCACATAACCACTCACTTGCAAGAAGTTAAGGAGATAGAATATCTGCAAAATCACACATACTGGTCAAGAGAGACAATGCAGTATGCCTCTGGGGATGAAGTCAACCCAGTGTCTGCAGCACCAAAGTGACCTTCCATGGTGTGCAAGCCATGGGGGGGGTCCTGGGCTGCCCCAAAGACAAGACACTCCTCTTGGTCTTGATGATGTGGTCCAAAAGAAAGCAGAGCACTACGTTTGGCAACAGCTTGGCTGCAGGAGTTGCCAGGAGGAGGTGTACAAGACGCCATCCAATCGTCTTTGGGACTGGATTTGTGTAGCCTTTTCTTCTCCTGAAGATATCCCTCAAGGCAGCTGAGGTTTAGGGCCAGAGTTTTCCTTCTCGTAGATAGGCTACCTTACAGGTTGACAAACCCCATCTGCCTCTCAATTCCCTCTACAACACACTGGGGAAGTCCCTAACTCACTGAGGGTTTGACACCCATCAGCTACCCTCACCCGATTTAGCTTTAAATTTGAAAGGTAGAAAATTTAATTACTGGGTTATTTATTATTTTCAAAACTGTTCTACATTTTGCAACACATAAAGCAGCATACTTGTAACTTGGACAGATGTTTAGCAAGCCATGAAGGCAAGCACAGTTAGGCACTTGGAAAGTTCACTTTCCTTGCTTCACATCTGATTTTGGGCCAAATTATAAACAGTAACCAAACAGGTACGATAACTTAAGCATACCTCCTGCTGTCCCAAATGGAAGCAGCCATTTAACTGCCAGTTGTGTGCTCTAGGCTGCGCCGATTGTTTTGTCTGTCATTGTAAAGTCTTCTAGAAGTTCACACAAGAGATTGCTGTACAATCTCTAACATCCCAATTCCATGCACGTTTATTCAGAGGTATGAGCAATTGCATTCAGCATGGCTTACCACTAAGTAAACATGCACGGAATCGCAGCCTAAGTCAATCAAAACGTTTCAGTGGGAAGGTGGCTAGAGTACCTGGGCTGAGCAGTGGAAACAAGCATGAACTTTTTTTCTTCACTAGCACAATTCCGCCCAGATTTATGAAATCCAACAAACACTGTGTGGGAAATGGGGCTTTGAAACTGAAACACTTGTGAAGCGGTTGCACAAAGAAGCAAAACCCACAGCTTCACCACTGCCGACCTGACTATGCTCATTAGCCTTTCACCAAAGCAGCCTTACAGCTGAGTGCTGTGAAGTCTAAGAGGTTGAAAACTGCTATTGCTCACTCTGGATGCCCAAGGAGGAAGAGGTCTCCCACTATGAACCTGGCACTTCAAGGAGTGGCTTTGGGCTTCCGGTTCCGACTGGCAGCCTCTGAACTAACTTCCAGTTAGTGCAGTGTGCCAAAGGTAGTGCAGTGTGCCAAAGTGACAATTGCCTGCAGCACCCTGCAGCTGAAACATGAAGCCTGTATAGCATGAGTAATTTATTAAGGGTCTGTTTTTATCTATTAACAATCTCAATAATACGAATAAAAGGAAATCATAAATAAACTTGGGAGGGGGGAATCATTTTTTGTTTGTTTTCTATTAACAATCTCAATGATATGAATAAAAGGGATGTATGAATAAAAATGGGGGGGAGGTTCACCAGAACCCCTCCACCTTTTGACCTTTTTTTTTTTTTGCCAAGCACATAAAGCCGAATACACACGAGTTCAACGTGCGCAAGCTGCACATTCAATGTGCATAAAATTCCATTCGCTGCGTTGGCATCAAGAAGGAAACGTGAACACTTATGTTTCAACCTCTGCCGTGTGAGGCTCGTAATACTTGGCTGCGGGAACCCTTGCAAAAAAAATTTAAAAATTCAAAGGGTGTGCATGGGAGGATGCGCTTTTCATATTCTTTGCAAGGGAAAAGTGAGGGAACTAAACACTGAGGTGAAGCATATAGATAGGAACTATCATATATACAATAAAAGGTAAAGGTACCCCTGCCCGTACGGGCCAGTCGTGTCCGACTCTGGGGTTGCGCGCCCATCTCGCTTAAGAGTCCGGGGGCCAGCGCTGTCCGGAGACACTTCCGGGTCACGTGGCCAGCGTGACAAGCTGCATCTGGCGAGCCAGCGCAGCACACGGAAACGCCGTTTACCTTCCCGCTAGTAAGCGGTCCCTATTTATCTACTTGCACCCGGGAGTGCTTTCGAACTGCTAGGTTGGCAGGCGCTGGGACCGAGCAACGGGAGCTCACCCCGCCGCGGGGATTCGAACTGCCAACCTGACAATCGGCAAGTCCTAGGCGCTGAGGTTTTACCCACAGCGCCACCCGCGTCCCCCTCATATATACAATATATATATATAACTCTCTCTCTATATATAGTTATATAAGTATATGTAAGTACATAGCTATATAAGATTATAACTAGATCTATATAAAACTATCTATAACTATATCTATATAGGAACTATATTTAGATCTAATAGGTTATTGTATTTTAATGTTATGTTGGAAGCCGCCCAGAGTGGCTGGGGAAACCCAGCCAGATGGGCGGGGTATAAATTATTATTATAATTATTATTATTATTATTATTATTATTATTATTATTATAATATAAAGCTATCTAAAACTATATATGGATAGTTATATAACTAAATCTATCTATATCTATAAAGCTATAAAACTACTCTCTATTATTATTATTATTATTATTATTATAATATAAAGCTATCTAAAACTATGTATGGATAGTTATATAACTAAATCTATCTCTATCTATAAAGCTATAAAACTACTCTCTCTCTCTAAATAACTAGTAGCCTTCCTTGAGTCCGTCAGGACAAAAAGGTGGGGTGTAAATAAATACATAACAAATGACATAACAAATCCATATATCGTTAATAGTGCTAAGAATGCCAGTTCCCAAAACAAAACTCTTTGGGAGGGCGCCTAGTCACTAAACAAGCGCGTCCCGCGAAGGAGGGAGGAGGGGAAAGAGCGCAACGGCCGCCTCATCCTCCTCACCTGCCTGCCTGCCGGTCGCCTCCGCCTCTCCCCCCTTCGGTCGCTGGACGGGGCGGGGCCAAGCGCCGCCTCACACGACCACCGGTGCCGCCGCCGCCGCCGCCGAGCACGCGACCATCACGAGAAGGCGCGGAAGGAGAACCGGCGGCCGCCGCTGCCGTTAGCCGCACTCACTCACTCCCGCCCCCGCCCGCCCCCTCCCCTCACAACGCGGCGCGCAGCCCGCCTCCTCCCTCGTCCGCCCACCGGGCCTTTGTGACGCGGGCAGGCGGGCTCCGGGCCAAGCCGCCCAGAGGTCTCCGCCCTCCCGAGCGCCGCCGCCCAATCGCCGGGCGCTCCCGCGGCTGGGAAAGAGCGGGGGGCGGGACTTCCCGCCGAGGCCGGGGCGCTGTTGGTCGTTAACGGAGCGTGGGAGGGACCCCGGATGTTGGGAGCCCGTTGCCGCTAGCAACGCGCCCTCGGCGCTTCCGCAAGGCCCGCAAGAGCTGCCGGGAAATGTAGTTTCGGCAGAGAGCCCCAGTTAAAAAAGGTGGACTACTCGCGTCTGGCATTTCAGTAACTAGGAGGGAGACGTGCGGTCAGGACAATGGGTTAGCGCCTATCACAAAATCAACGCCAAAAAGATAAGCTCTCAGGTTTGCTTCCACCCTTGGGAGTCATAAGAACAGGCATAGGCAGCCTTTGGCCCTCCAGGTGTTTTGGCCTACAACTCCCATGATCCCTAGCTAACAGGCCCACTGGTCAGGGATGCTGGGAATTGTAGTCCCAAAACATCTGGAGGGCCAAAGGTTTCCTATGCCTGTTTAAGAATATTTGGAGGCAGGAAATAAACCCCCATCTGTCTGGAGAGACAATGGAGTGCGCCTTTGGGGGTGAACTGCTGCCCAGACACACTGGCCATGGGGGTCCTGAGCTGCCCGGATGACGTGCCTCTCGGACTCACTGATGTGAGCTAAAAGAAAGCAGAGCAATACGTTTGGCACCAGCTTGGCTGCGGGAGTTGCTGGAAAGAGGCATACAAGACGCCATCCATCTGTCTTAGGGACTCCAACTCTGGATTTGTGTAGGACCTCACTGTTGTTGTTTAGTCGTTTAGTCGTGTCCGACTCTTTGTGACCCCATGGACCAGAGCACGCCAGGCCCTCCTGTCTTCCACTGCCTCCCGCAGTTTGGTCAGACTCATGCTGGTAGCTTCGAGAACACTGTCCAACCATCTCATCCTCTTTCGCCCCCTTCTCCTTGTGCCCTCCATCTTTCCCAACATCAGGGTCTTTTCCAGGGAGTCTTCTCTTCTCATGAGGCGGCCAAAGTATTGGAGCCTCAGCTTCAGGATCTGTCCTTCCAGTGAGCACTCAGGGCTGATTTCCTTCAGAATGGATCGGTTTGATCTTCTTGCAGTCCATGGGACTCTCAAGAGTCTCCTCCAGCACCATAATTCAAAAGCATCCATTCTTTGGCGATCAGCCTTCTTTATGGTCCAGCTCTCACTTCCATACATCACTACTGGGAAAACCATAGCTTTAACTATACGGACCTTTGTTGGCAAGGTGTAGGACCTTACTTAGGCTTTACTCTTCCCAAAGATAGCCTTTCTCCTAGATGAGCTACCTTTCCAGGTTGACGAGCCCCACCTGCCCCTCCTTTCTCTCTGCAGCACGTGCAGAAACCACCTTGACTGTTGAACTGACTCTCTGAGGGTTTGAGACCCACTGGCTACCCCCATCAAGTTTAGCCAGACATTCGAAGCCACATCCTGGCAGCTTCTAGGAGCCACAGGCGAGAGGTGAGTGCAGGGTGGGGACCCAAGGTGCAACCCAAAAGGAGCATGTGTCCCCCACCAGAGGTCCTACCCCTCTCCCCTAACACCCCATACACAAAAACTGGTTTTACAAATTGTATTTATCAATATCAGATTTATTTTGACAGTTCTGATTAATAAAATCTATACTCTGTACAAAAGATTACATTAGCAGGTCAATGCATAAGCTACTGAACTGGAACAGAAGTGGTACAGGGTACTGAAATTATTTTTGGAACACTATGTTTCTTCTGATGCCCTGGAAGGAAAAATATTTAGATGCGAGCCTGAACAGCTCCGTCATACCAGGAGTTTAATCAGAAAGCAAGGGAATTAGTACTGGGCAGGATAAGTGTTACAGAAGAGTCAATGGCTACATTTTCATTGACCTTCAAATACATTAAGCGGGTCTTCAAATGTACTTGATGTTCTGATTTCGGATTTAGTTCCTGAAGCTGCCTGAAAGGACTGGGCCTTCTTGATGGTTGTCTTGGATTGACTACTAGGTGAGAAGATATCATCTAAAGACACACACACACACACACAGAGAGAGAGAGAGAGAGAGAGAGAGAGAGAGAGAGAGAGAGAAAATGGGAAATGGAAATACACAATTACTGCCAATGGTAAAAAAAAAGCTACATTTGGCTGAGAATGTTGTCTGTGTGCAAGTGTGATGAACCTGGTTTATATTGCCAATGACTTCTAAAGTTTTGCCAACTTGATATTGCTGGCTTCCATTTTAAAAGGGAGACACACACTACTAGGTTTGTGTGTGTTTTGTCACCACCACTCTTTTCCGCCCATTGCTGAATTGTTTTAAAGGCAACGGTCATGGAAAATTCCCAGCTCCTGCTCAGATTATCTCAGACTCAAAAATTACATGATCTGCCTCAAGTATTAACTAGACAATATTCTGTCTCTTGCCATTTTAATGATCTTGAAAGATACTCATCAGTGCACATTACATGGGGAGATAGTAATCTTTTCAATTTTTTCCTATTAAAAGGCGGAACTTTAGTTTCCATAAGATTCTTGTTCCTTGAGGCCTTAAACTGCCTTCCAGATAGTCTCTATGGAATTTCATCCTTATTTACGTCAAATCCCTCCTCAAAACTCACAAAGCCTTTAGACCATTCCAGATGTAATTTCCTGCTGTAACTAAATGTGTAGCAGAAATAATTGCATCATATTTGCCCATTTAGTTTTGTCTCCATTTGCTTCTCCATTTTCTATTTTTGGATAGTGTCTCTAGCTATATAAAAAACAACAAAATATCAAGTATGTACATATTTGCTGTATTTATTTTTTTCTGCCATCCTAACTATGCATACCCCCAAATCTCTAGAGAATGAGAAGGAAATTACTACGGTTCAAATAGAGTTGTGAAAGTCAAATAATAGGTTTTGTGACTGGTGTGAATTTAAAGGTAAAGGTAAAGGTACCCCTGCCCGTACGGGCCAGTCTTGCCAGACTCTAGGGTTGTGCGCCCATCTCACTCTATAGGCCGGGGGCCAGCGCTGTCCGCAGACACTTCCGGGTCACGTGGCCAGCGTGACAAAGCTGCATCTGGCAAGCCAGCGCAGCACATGGAACGCGGTTTACCTTCCCGCTAGTAAGCGGTCCCTATTTATCTACTTGCACCCGGGGGTGCTTTCGAACTGCTAGGTTGGCAGGCGCTGGGACCGAGCGACGGGAGCGCACCCCGCCGCGGGGATTCGAACCGCCGGCCTTTCGATCGGCAAGTCCTAGGCGCTGAGGCTTTAACCCACAGCGCCACCCGCGTCCCGGTGTGAATTTAACAGGATACAAAACAAGGTTAGTAGCTATTGCCCAGGAAGCAACACTGAACCTGATGCTCATGGAATTTAGTGGGTCAGTAACGACAGATACAGGAGCTGTTGACTGTGGCAAAAGGGTTTGAGCCATGTACTGGGATACTGTACTTTGGATGTTTCACATTTTAGTCTATTCTGTAAACACTGTTAACACCAAAACTTTGTTGGAAGTAACAGAACATTTGAAAACACAGCACCCCTCTGCCGTGTATTAACAAAAAACCCGCTTTCACATTATGCAGGCTTTTCAAAATGCAAATATAGCATCATCTGGGATGGGGACTGATAATTACTGGGATAGCTACAGACAAGCAGTTGGAATTTTCTTTCAGTGGGGGGATATCCTTTCAATGCAAACTGCTCATTCAGAGGAGATAATAAATTTTCTCTACCCTATGAAAACCACCACTTGGCACTTGTAACCATATTACAGACCTAATTGCTTACATTAACTCCTTACCTATCTCCTCATCAAATATAGATTTAGATTCCATCTTCTTTTTGGCACTCCTTTCTTTTGGTTTTACTGCAAGATCAGCAAAGATGTCAACGTCATCATCAAACAGGTTCACTTCCAGCTCTTTTGATTTTGCTTTGACAGGCGGCTTAAGAGCTTCTGATGCAAATATATCATCCTCGAATAAAAGAAGAGAAATTTCAGTATAGGGCAAGTTTGTGTAGCCACATTTCCCTACTCCCGCTACTTGGCGGCTGGTAATTCAGAATACAGCTGCTCTCATTCTGCCTGGTTTGGGGTTGGAGGGAATGAGTATTACCAGTTTTTCTTTTGTGGTGCCTGTGCCATTTCTTCAATTTTCAAATGTGCCTTGGGACCCAATAAGGTTGGGGTCCCCTGCTATAGGCAATCATGGTATTTATCAAATTTATATCCCACCCCTCCTTGGTCAATGATTCTAGGGGAGATCACAAGTCACAACAACTCATACACAACAATTCAATTCGAAAATAGCAAAAACTGCAGTAAAAAGACATAAAACATCAACGTGGGTGGCGCTGTGGGTTAAACCACAGAGCCTAGGACTTGCTGATCAGAAGATCGGCGGTTCGAATCCCCACGACGGGGTGAGCTCCCGTTGCTCAGTCCCAGCTCCTGCCAACCTAGCAGTTCGAAAGAACGTCAAAGTGCAAGTAGAGTACCACTCCGGTGGGAAGGTAAACGACATTTCCGTGCGCTGCTCTGGTTCGCCAGAAGCGGCTTAGTCATGCTGGCCACATGACCCGGAAGCTGTATGCCGGCTCCCTCAGCCAATAAAGCGAGATGAGCGCCGCAACCCCAGAGTCTGCCACGACTGGACCTAATGGTCAGGGGTCCCTTTACCATTACCTATATATATTTTAAAAATCCTTAAATGTTCACAGTACAGCATGCAATTAACTGGCAACTGGCCTCATCAACTGAGCCCACCCTGCCCCCCAAAAAAAATCAGGGCAAAGAGGCATATCTTCAGCTGGTGCTGAAGGTAAAATGTGCGCAGCTCCTTTGCAGTGAGATTTGCAAAATGTACCTATCTTTCTCTGGCATCAACACATTTCTATTAACGTGAGCAAGTTACTTCTTTATATGCTACACAGCAAGGTTTTTAAAAATAAATAAAAAAGAAGTGTGATGTGAGTTGGCAATGTTTCTTTTTGTTATATTTGAAAAATAATTTCAAAAATAAAAAAGTGTGAGTTTTCAGGCTACCTCTGTATGCGATACCTGACACAGATGTCAGTGGTACAACATAGAATCTAGCCAAGTTAAATTCTCTTCCCTGCTACTCCAGTAACACATAAAGCAGCCCATTAATAACTTCTGCTGAATGTGTAAGAATTTTAAAGCACACTACACATCACAACAAAATCTACATAAATGCTTGATAGATAATTAAAGCAACTGCCTCTTCACTGAGATCATCCAGCGGAGGGGAGAAATGGAAATGAACTGGGTGAATTGTACTCAGGATTTGCGAAAGTATCATCGTGTTTCAAAGGCTGGCCCAGGAAAGAAAACCCACAGAGACCAGGTAAAAGGAGGAGACTGGAAAGGAAGAAGTTAAACATGTTTCCTACATCCTTCCAGAGTTAATCAACATTTCCAAATCACAACATAACCACCTCCCCATTCTACGATATGAGATCACACCCTTGTGCTGTCTAATTTTCGGAGGAATTTATGCAGTGGACTGTAAGCCCATGCTTACAGAGTTGCTGAGCCAGGA
Source organism: Podarcis raffonei (assembly GCF_027172205.1). Taxonomy (NCBI): domain Eukaryota; kingdom Metazoa; phylum Chordata; class Lepidosauria; order Squamata; family Lacertidae; genus Podarcis; species Podarcis raffonei. The sequence continues at coordinate 9,435,340 of NC_070606.1, read as the reverse complement.
ACAGGGAGGCTGTGGTCTTCCCTATGTTGTCTGACTCCAACTCCCATTGGCCCCAACAAGGCCAATGGTCAGGAATGACGGGGAAATGGAGCTCAACATCTGCAAGATGCACATTTCCCATCCCTGTGCTAAGCAAAAGTAGCAGAGCACAAAAGAAGCCATATCCAGGCCTGAAGGAACAAGATTCCAGCATTCACATACTGGCAGGTCTCTTCCAACTCTAAAATTATATGGTTCTACATTACCTCAAAAATATCTGGGACGGAAGGATCCTGGACTAACTGAGGAATGGGTTTTAGATCTTTCCTCTTCACAGTTTTTTTACTAGTGGCAAAGAGATCATCTTCATCCTCCAAGAAAGGAGTTGGGTCGGGTTTCTTTGAGGGCTTTTCAGCCTGGAAGAGGCCTTCACTATTTGCACCATCCAATGCCAATGGAACAGGCAAGCCTTCCCCACCTTTAGGGACCTGGCTCATGAGGCTCTCTGCTTCCACCTTTGCCTTTGGTCTCGTGGTCACTTTAGATGCTATGCTGTCAGCAAAAATATCGTTTGACTCAAAGAGATCATGCACATTAGGCTGGGCTGCTGATTTTGAGCCAGGGCTACCAGCTGCCTCGTGCAGCTGCTCACTGCTGTTGGTTGGTAGAGGCGATTGAGATTCTTCAGTGTTTTCCTTCCTATGCAGTTTTACGTTGGAGGGATGCAATGTGGCTGGTGGCACAGAGCTTTCTTTGAAGAGAGGCGGGGATGGATCCTCAGCAATGTTCATGTCATTCGAGTTATCCCCTTGAGCAGCCAATCGCCTGGCATTTCTGGTAGGTGGCCTTCGTTTCCCAGTCACCTTGATTCTGCCCTGCAATAACAATGAAGCCAAGGTGACAACAGGACACAAAATGAGAAACAAGTAAACTTACTGTATTTTTCACTCTATAGGATGCACCCGACCAAAGGACGCACCTTGTTTTAGAGGGGGAGAACAAGAAAAAAATAATTCTGCCCCTCTCTGCTCAGCACCCCTTCAGCGAAGCGGCAGGAGAAATGGAGCCCCTTCCATTTCTCCTCCCGCTTGGCGGAAGGGGTGCTACGCAGCTCTCCTTCTCTGCTGAAGCCAGGAGAGTCTTGCTCTCCCGGCTTCAGCAAAAGGAACCTGAAGCCTGCGGAGCGCAGCGGGAACTCGCACTGCGCTCCGAAGGCTTCAGACGGCTATCCCTGAAGCCTGGAGAGCGAGAGGGGTCGGTGCGCACCGATCCCTCTCGCTCTCCAGGCTTCAGCGAAAGCAACGCGAAGCCTCCGGAGCGCAGAGGGAGCGCTCCCTCTGCGCTTCGGAGACTTTGCGTTGCTATCGCTGAAGCCAAGGAGCCTGCATTCGCTCCATAGGACGCACACACATTTCCCCTTAATTTTTGGAGGGGAAAAAATGCGTCCTACAGAGCGAAAAATACGGTACATTCCAAATCACATCAAGGATGCTGCTGCATAAAGTATTACAAAGTTATACCTTGTTGGCATTTTGCAGTGTGTCTGCTTGCATGGGATCATCAAAGCTGACTCCCATCTCCTTATTACTTCCTGCAGCAGAGGCTGTTTCAACCTGCTGTACGCCATGAGGTTCATGAATCGGAGTCTTTGGGTACAATGAAGGTGGCTTCCCACTGGGCAGCAAAACTGCTGGGTTAATATCCAAACTTGCCTTAGAAAGGGATGGAGAAGCTATTGTTAATGGGAGCAGTAGATAAGGAAAATATAAATGTGAAATCCAAGAAAAATAAAATCACCAAGAGCATTTCCACATTTGACAAAGATCAGGAAAAACAAGAATAGTGCATGCGCACAGAAGGACATGCCCTCTCGCCCTTTCCCCCTCAGTTTAGGAATTTTAGTCCTGTCCAGAGACATGCCTTTCCCAAAAGGAAAAAAAGCACATCCTGTGAAACATGCATTTACAGAAAGCAGATGTTGCATCCACAAGAAAGGACTGAAGCCGGAAGTGGGGGGAAAAGAATTTTATTGTGGAAGAACCACAGTTAGCAGGAAAAGTACACTGAAAGCTAAAATGCCAGTAAAATAAATTACTTGTAATTTTCCAATCCTAGATGAGGACTCTCTATGTTTACTTGCACCAAGGCCAGTGGATTTCTGTATAAAAATTACATTAGATATACATTAATCCAAGTGAATAAAAGTAATGCACTCAGTATTTTACAGGAGAATCTCAGAAGCAGTATGATAGCCCAGAAAGTATGGTTGCCGCCCCCGCCCCCCCGGCCTGAGCCCTTACTGCCACAGCGCAGGGGTGCCTGTACCCTATGGGCCTCATTAGAGCCAATAGGGGGAGGCCTGAATTTAGCCCACAATGCCATTTCCCCGAAGGCCATAAAGCATCAGGTGTGAGACAGGAAAATACATGGTTGAAAAGGAACAATCTTGAAAATGTGCTCTTGGCTGTTCCTTGACATGTGGGTCTCAGATTCACTGTCTTCTAAATTTGGCATGAAATGTAACCCCAAGTGAGAACTTAAAAGCCCCACTTTGATCTGCTTGGATCTTACTTTGCAGGACAGCGTGACTTCAAGCCATGCTGTAAAGGAAATGTAAGTGACCTAACATTGTGGCACCATGTGATTTGAGAGGTCGGAAGGCCCACTCAGCTGCCAACATAGCCTGCTGGGAGTGCAGGAACTAAGGATCCAGACCTCCAGCAAAATCCTGTTCCCCACCCTTGCCTTAGTGACTCGGTGAAGAAGGGTGGAGAAAGGGCAGGATGCCAGGAGACAGTTAAAGGAGCAATGAGAATATCTATGTAGATATTTGAGTGTCTTATGTGCTTGCTTAGATAGAAAATGGGGGTACAGTGGTGCCTCGCAAGACGAAAAGAATCCGTTCTGCGAGTCTCTTCGTCTTGCGGTTTTTTCGTCTTGCGAAGCAAGCCCATTAGCGGATTAGCGCTATTAGCGGCTTAGCGGATCAGCTGATAAGCGGCTTAGCAATCAGCTGTTAAGCGGCTTAGCGGATCAGCTGATAAGCGGCTTAGCGATCAGCTGTTAAGCGGCTTAGCGGATCAGCTGATAAGCGGCTTAGCGGCTTGGGAAAAAGGGGGGGGGAAGGAAAAAAAAAGCCGCAGGAACTCGCAAGACATTTTCGTCTTGTGAAGCAAGCCCATAGGAAATTCGTTTTGCGAAGCACCTCCAAAACGGAAAACCCTTTCGTCTAGCGGGTTTTCCGTCTTGCGAGGCATTTGTCTTGCGGGGCACCACTGTAGTTCAGGAACTGCATTTAGGAACAAGAAGCTCTCAAAGCTCTCTAAAATTGGAACTTACAAACCTCAGTGGCCTTTAAGTTTGATTCTTCTCGTTTGGCGTTTTTATTACTTTCCGGAACTTCACTATCCTCTTCCAAAGAGGAGATTACTGTTTTCTTCTCTGCTACCTTCCAAAAAGTAAAATAAAGAAGCGCAAGTGAGCAAGAAGAGGAATACCCTAAATTCTGCACACTTATATATATTTTCCCATCTTAAAAATTAATACTAAGATGGGGGTGGGGAGAGGCAATTTGCACTGGGTCTGCAGTGCATGGGGGATGGTTAATTCTCCCCTCCTGTGCTGGAACCTGTTCTGATTAGGCAACATTCAAAAGCAGAAAAGAACAGCACAGACAATGTGAGGAGGCTGGGATATTCCTTTTCCTGTGCTACATCCTGTGCCAAATCCAGCAGAAATGTGGAACTCGGATAAGCTGCTATGGAGAGTTGTTGGTTGCAAAGACTGGCTGGTGAGGGTTTAAAAACAAACAAACAAACAAACAAGAGGAGGAAGAAGACTCTTGGGCTGCTTCGTCCTAAAAAGTACAGTACAGCCAACTCCCATCAACTGAAAGTATGAGGCATTTGTCTCATCTCTTCCCTGTTTTCAGGAGAATTTCCTTGTTCAAAAAGAGCTGAGCTGAAAAAATCAGTCTAGCTCTAGTCCCAAATTCTTATTTCCACAAAAAGTGAGTCAAAAACCTAAATCCTGCAACACTGAGCAAAAACACTACTTGCATGGACAGTGCATCTGCCCAATTTGCTTAATTTATGTGGCTGCAGAACAGAGTTTTTTTAAGCCGTAACATTCCATGTGATTAATATGCAAGGCAATGGGCAACTTTGCTCTGCGCATTAAGGTAAAGGTAAAGGTACCCCTGCCCGTACGGGCCAGTCTTGCCAGACTCTAGGGTTGTGCGCTCATCTCACTCTATAGGCCGGGAGCCAGCGCTGTCCGGAGACACTTTCGGGTCATGTGGCCAGCGTGACGAAGCTTCTCTGGCGAACCGGCACCAGAGCAGCACACAGAAATGCCGTTTACCTTCCCGCTAGAAAGCGGTACCTATTTATCTACTTGCACCCGGAGGTCCTTTCGAACTGCTAGGTTGGCAGGCGCTGGGACCGAACGACGGGAGCGCACCCCGCCGCGGGGATTCGAACTGCCAACCATGCGATCGGCAAGTCCTAGGCGCTGAGGTTTTACCCACAGCGCCACCTGCGTCCCGCTCTGCACATTACTGCTCCTCAAATTCTCAGGACAAAATGGCAAGTACCAAGGGCTTTGCTTTAGAAGGGCTGAATAGACCATCATCACCATCATCATCAGCTCCAAACAGCCCTCCTTCAGATGGCAGCTTTACCCTGGGCTTTGGAACCTGAAATTAATAATGGAAATAAATCAGTCTCTTATAAGTAAAATGAAACAAAATATTAAATTCCTTTACAGAACAGTAGAGGCAGATTTTTTTTGTGGTTCTAGACATTTTTTACCTTTTCTCACAAAGAGTCACTTTCTGACTACATCCCCTTTAAACCACAGATAGGGAATATTTAGGGCCCAAGGGCCGCTTTCATGCCCAGGCAGCTTTCTGGGGGCCACATTCCAGAGGTGGGCAGGGCCAGAGGCAAAAGAGGGCAAGGTAGCTGATGCGAGTCTTATCTCTGCACAGTAGAGGCTACATTCCAGCAATGCAGAAATCTCAAGTTTCTGTACTCTGCCCCTTCTCAACACACTCCTTTCCCTTCCCGGCGAGCTAGGGACAAAGGTGAGAGTTGTTTCCTAGTTCTGCTGGATCTCTCAGCGGCCTTTGATACAATCGACCATAACATCCTTCTGGACCATCTAGAGGGGCTGGGAGCTGGGGGCACTGTTATACAGTGGTTTCGCTCCTTCCTCCTGGGCCGTGTCCAGAAAGTGGTGGTGGGGGATGAGTGTTCAGACCCCTGGGCTCTCACTTGTGGGGTGCCTCAGGGTTCTGTCCTCTCCCCCATGCTTTTTAACATCTATATGAAGCCGCTGGGAGAGATCATCAGGGGGTTTGGACTGGGTGTCCATCAATATGCAGATGATACCCAGCTCTACCTCTCTTTCAAATCAGAACCAGTGAAGGCGGAAAAGGTCCTGTGTGAGTGCCTGGAGGCGGTTGGAGGATGGATGGCGGCTAATGGATTGAGGTTGAATCCTGACAAGACAGAAGTACTGTTTTTGGGGGACAGGGGGCGGGCTGGTGTGGAGGACTCCCTGGTCCTGAATAGGGTAACTGTGCCCCTGAAGGACCAGGTGTGTAGCCTGGGAGTCATTTTGGACTCACAGCTGTCCATGGAGGCGCAGGTCAATTCTGTATCCAGGGCAGCTGTCTACCAACTCCACCTGGTACGCAGGCTGAGACCCTACCTGCCCGCGGACTGTCTCGCCAGAGTGGTGCATGCTCTGGTTATCTCCCGCTTGGACTACTGCAATGCGCTCAACGTGGGGCTACCTTTGAAGGTGACTCGGAAACTACAACTAATCCAGAATGCGGCAGCTAGACTGGTGACTGGGAGTGGCTGCCGAGACCACATAACACCGGTCTTGAAAGACCTACATTGGCTCCCAGTACGTTTCCGAGCACAATTCAAAGTGCTGGTGTTGACCTTTAAAGCCCTAAACGGCCTCGGCCCAGTATACCTGAAGGAGCGTCTCCACCCCCATCGTTCTGTCCGGACGCTGATGTCCAGCGCCGAGGGCCTTCTGGCGGTTCCCTCATTGCGAGAAGCAAAGCTACAGGGAACCAGGCAGAGGGCCTTCTCGGTAGTGGCGCCTGCCCTGTGGAACGCCCTCCCATCAGATGTCAAAGAGATAAACAACTACCTGACATTCAGAAGACATCTTAAGGCAGCCCTGTTCAGGGAAGTTTTTAATCTGTGATATTTTAGTGTATTTTTGGTTTCTATGGAAGCCGCCCAGAGTGGCTGGGGAGGCCCAGCCAGATGGGCGGGGTACAAATAATAAATTATTATTATTATTATTATTATTATTATTATTATTATTATTATTATTATTATTCCCCAACCAGGTAAGCAAAAGACACATAATCTAGACAGGCAAAAGCACAAGAAAGGAATGTAGCCCAGGAAGAATCTTAAAGTCCATTTAAACCAGCTTGGAGGCTCCCCACTAAATGGGTGGAGGGTTCTATGATGCAAGAGTCTTCCACAAAAAGACATTGAATTGACTTAAGATTTCAACTGCTGTTAATTTTTTTATTACATGCATATGCATGGCCGCCTTGTCAAGCTGCACAAAGTCAGCAGGGTTTGAACAACATCCTTTGTAAAGTTCTTTCTGCTAGTGCTCCAACAGGAATTGTTCTTTTTGGTTTTAATTTTTTCAAACACGAGGACCCACTTTAAAGGTATTTTGGACTGACTGACTGACCTCTTTTTTGCTGCGAGCAAAAAGATCAACATCGGGATCATTGTCTTTCTGCAGCTTATGGCTGAAGAGAAGTTCTTCATCCTGAAAGACGCCTGTGCTCTTGGAAGGGATACTGTTCTCGGAGGGCTGGAAAAGAAGCAAGGCTCAAGAGGCTTTGTGCACTCCTTAATAACTTGAGTTTATAACACCTGTCAACTTGTCAACTTATTTCTAAGTCCTAGAACAATTCAATTTTCCAGATACAGTGGTGCCTCGCAAGACGAAATTAATCCGTTCCGCGAGTCTCTTCGTCTTGTGAAGCACGGCTATTAGCGGCTTAGCGGCTATTAACGGCTTAGCGGCTTTAAGAAAAAGGAAACAAACTCGCAAGAACTCGCAAGACGTTTCGTCTTGCGAAGCAAGCCCATAGGGAAATTTGTCTTGCGGAACGACTCAAAAAATAGAAAACTCTTTCGTCTTGCGAGTTTTTCGTCTTGCGAGGCATTCGTCTTGCGGGGCACCACTGTACCTGCGTGAATGCACATGACACACTCAAGTACACAACCTCACCAACACCTAGCAGCAGAGGTCCCTTATCCACCCTTGCCTGCTCCCCGATTCATGATGTTACTGAAGTAATACCGATTCAATTTTATGTGTCCTTAAGTAACTATGTTGCTGCTATGTGTTTACAGTGCAGATGTCTTTCTTCATAAGTAAAGGTAAAGGGACCCCTGACCATTAGGTCCAGTTGTGGCCGACTCTGGAGTTGCGGCGCTCATCTCGCTTTATTGGCCGAGGGAGCTGGCATTTGTCTGCAGACAGCTTCCGGGTCATGTGGCCAGCATGACTAAGCCGCTTCTGGCGAACCAGAGCAGCGCACGGAAACGCCGTCTACCTTCCCGCCGGAGCGGTACCTATTTATCTACTTGCACTTTGACGTGCTTTCGAACTGCTAGGTTGGCAGGAGCAGGGACTGAGCAACGGGAGCTCACCCCGTCGTGGGGATTTGAACCGCTGACCTTCTGATCAGCAAGTCCTAGGCTCTGTGGTTTAACCCACACGGCGGGAAGGTAAACGGTGTTTCCGTGCGCTGCTCTGGTTTGCCAGAAGCGGCTTAGTCATACTGGCCACATGACCCGGAAGCTGTATGCTGGTTCCCTTGGCCAATAAAGCAAGATGAGCGCCGCAACCCCAGAGTCGGTCACGACTGGACCTAATGGTCAGGGGTCCCTTTACCTTTTAAATGCTTCATTAGGAATTTTCTCTTACCTGGCATCTTGGTTGTGAGCCCTGGAAGACGTGCTCTCTGACTTGTAGACATTTTCCCAATTGGCCTGGGAAGGCGAAGCCCTGACTGACTCCAGCTACAAAAGCTACTGAACAGACTCTTGGGTTGTAGTATTGTTTAGGGTGTTTTGGTGGTGTTTTTTTTAAAAAATATATATTAATTGTTGTATCTTTATTTTTAGGATGACTCCAGTATCACTCACCTTTTCAATTTCCCTCTGTGTCATTTTATCAGCATCCACAGCTTCATTTTTCTCCTCTTCGTCAAATAAGCTGAAGACACTTTTAATCCTTTTTTTGACATCTTTCTCCAAAAGGGGCTAAGAGTTATCAAATAAATCTAAGTTATCCACTGGATCTAGAGCAGATTGCGCTAAATGCTCAAGCTAGGTTTAGAAGTAGTTGAATTGATTTTACATCCCCTTATCCAGTAACTGGAACAACAAATTAAAAGGTTCCGTCTCTCATTTATTAATTTACTTTCTGTTTCTGTTTTCCCTACCACCATTCTGAAAATATGCTCAAGGTAGCAAGAAACTGGCTATTGAGTTGCACGCTTAAGGTGCAAAGTCACATCTGCCTGGAACACACAAATGATCATGGTTTCCAAACAAACCTCAAAACTCTCTGAACCTTCAAATACATGCATTTTTGGCATTTCAAAGGCCAGTCTTCCTCCTCTCTCTCTCTTTCTCCACCCCCCCTGTGTACACATATAAATGTACATCTATATGTAGTTGCTGAAAGTCATCTGTATTTTGCTTAGCAATCTGTAGACACCTTTTTTTTTTTTTAAGTATAGTGACCCCAACATCGGCTGCTTTCCTTGCAAAAAATGGCTACATGAATTGAAAGCTGATTTCTATAACTGGAGGTCTTTGGAGAAATTGCTACACTACAATAGCTACCACTTACTTTCATGAGCACTGTCTTTCATTACATATTAATTTTATAGGCAGTTTCATTTTGTCAATTGATATATCACTTTTGGACTATTTTCACTGCTTTGGCAGTTCCTGTAATCTTGTCCGTGGTTTCTCCCTATACAGCGCTGCAAAGGTTCAGCTCATCCTCTGTTCCCTCACTGAAACCTTCAATTTAGTCTCTAAGTATTACAACCTTCTCTTTCACTCTCACCTCTAAGATTCTGTTTCCAAGATGCTTCACTTGTCTCATATTCACGCCATGTGAAAGATCTCTTTAAACTCCTGCATTGCTTTCTTGCCCACTTCCATATATAATGCAAATTATTTGTCCTGGCATTCAAAGCCTTCTCAGCCTTGACCCATTATACAGATATAACTCTGCCCATGACCTTTCCTTCTTCAACTTTGACATCCTCAGCTACCCAAAAGATACCATTCTCCCTTAAACAAGACTGCCTATTCTACCTTACTACCTCTTATTCCTAAAACACCCCTCCCATAATGCCACCTCTCTCTTCTTTCAACTCTCCCCTCAAAGCTTAGTTTATGCTTGAATACCTTGTTCTCTAAGACAACTAAGCCCAAGTATATATTGCTACACAAGTTCCTACTTTTATCCCCAACATCTCTGCCTAACTACCCCCTGGCCTCTCCCTTCAAAAAAACTCAAGACAGTAACATCCTTGGGGAAAGAGCCTATAATTTTGCTTACGTTACTTTGTATACTGTCCAATGGTGCTAAATATATTAAGATAGCGTTATTAAAATAGTGATCTTCTGCTGGAATAAAAGATTTTTGTACCAAAGGTTCCTTGGTTACTCATCACTAATTTACTGATGTCTTTACTATTCATACTACTTCTCTGCCCTGCTCCCCAACAATACCATGCTTTAATATATTATTTTATTAGATTTTATTCTGATACTGTGTTTAATTTTTGAATGCTGCTTTGAGTCTATTTTAATACAGGACTTGTCCAATACAGCTAAAGCAGGAAGAGCTAATGTCTAGGTCACAGAAGAGGCTAAAAATGGCAGAATATGACTTATTTAGTGAAAATCAAACCAAGTTAACAGGGTCAAAGTTTCCTAAGACCAACTCTAACAATGTGCCCACTAGACTCCACTATCATTGAAGACATACTTGCCAAAGGAATGTTATTCAGGGGTTTGTTCAACATAAATAGGTTTTCCTTACTTCATCCTTCCTCTGTTGCTCTCCTGCATCTCCTCCTCCAAGATCAGACCTGTGAAGTGTACCAGGTTCACCCAAAGGTCCTGCCTTCTCTTCCACTGGTTTCTTTTGACGTGTTCCCAGCAAATCCTCCTGCTGATCAATAAATGAAAGTTTAAAATCTGAAATGACTTAGAAGGTAAATGTATTTAAATAGACATATGGTGCTTCTGAAAGGGGGGGATTGTAAAAAAAAAAAATCAGCTGTGTATGAATCGCTGTTTATGACTGATATATACTGTAAATAAAGAAAACCACAATAAAAAAGATCTAACAATGAAGGACAAGGAACTCACCCCTTTCTCAATGGACTTGGAAAACTTGCCAATTTCAACAATGCAAAATGGAGTGTTACAGAATCACGTTCAGTTGAGAATGGCTGACAAGTTTAAGATTTTTTTGCAGCAATTCATATGATGAGGTTGCTTCTGGTCCATAAATGCTTTTGCCATAATAAATTTGTCAGTATTTAATGTGCGACAAAATTTCATTTCATTTTTGCTGTTTATCTCGGATTTCTCTAAGGAGGGCACTATCTCCCACAAAGCAGCCTAAGGATAAGCTATAGACAGCAGCTGCCTGGCTTTCTCTCCAGAAGCCTCACTGGATGTGTGAAGTTGGGGAACCTGTAGTCAACCAGATGTTGCTGGAATTCAGTCTTCCAGCTGTTGGAATTCATTTCCATCCATCCCAGCCGGATTGGTCAATGGTCAGAGATGATGGGAGTTGTAGTCCAAAAACATCTGGCAGGTTACAGGTTCCACATTTGTGGTGAAGAGACTAGGCAGAGGGAGTTAGAGCATGTCTCCATCCTTTGAATAGCAGAAATATGTGGGGATTAAAGCAGAGCTGTGAAGCCTCTGGAAAAAAGGTTGGGAGCAAAGTGTTGAGAAATTCCCACTTTAGAACGCTGTATTTGAGCTGTATATACCGTTACTTCTTGTACACCTGATGGGAGAGGGGATGGTTGAATGCTGAAGAATGAGTCTCCATTTACAGCATCTTCTTGGAACAAGAGAGCAGCTTTGGGTGGTTTTCTTTGACTGCAACAAGAAAAAAGAAGCACCATGAAATGACACAAATCAGATTATCAAATGTTGCAGTTCTTGGTAGAAGATTCAAGTCCAGTGCCTGCTTGCTGGTTACAACAGTGGTAGAATAAGTAACCATGGCCCATCCCTGAAATTTAGGCCACTGGTTCCACACAGGGAGACAAACTTCTAGGTCATAAGTAGGGAACCTCTGGCCTGTGGTTTTATGCTTTCATATGGCTGTATACGTCTGTGATATATTTTTATGATACAGTGGGGGTGGGGGTGTAAGATAGATAGGTGATAGATAGATAGACACGAAGGGTGACAAAACCAAGTATTGGAAAAAAATTAAAGTCATATTTATTTATTTTTAAAAAGCCTAGTTTATAAAGTCCCCCTCCACTCTTTTCCTTTTAAATGATGGGAAAGGATTAGGGGGGAAATAGAAGAGATTTCCTATACGTTGACCACAGCTAAAGTGTTTGTTGCAAAAGAATGTGTAGAAAAATTGTGGCAGTTTGTTAAAATGAGTTAATTTGACTATTGCAACAAAAACAGAGGGATGATAGTTTTGCAACAAGGTGGAATAATTTTGTTAATTAAACAACGAAAGTTGTCACCAGGAATAAATTACTGGTGTATAATATTTTGAATATTAACATGATGCATGGAAATTAAGTACGTTTTGTATTTCAATTCAACATATACTAGTGGTATTTATCACTTAATAATTAACTGTTCTTATGTGTTCCCTCAATCCAGAACATATGCAAACCAGGTTTGTTGTGGGACCCCTATTGTATATTCTGCACCAGCAACATAAAGTTATGTTACTAAGGTGGCTAAACAAAGTAGTACAGTAGTTATATAGAAAGCACTGTAGTGAAATAGGGCATACAAACCAACACAACAAACTAAAACTGCAAATGTACATTCAAATAGCAAGCAAAAAGTCCAAGCTGCTTCAAGTTCAAAATTTTGCCTGCCTAGGTAGTAGACGGAGTTAATCCACTCTTGCCTGGCTTACTCCTGTGCGAAATGTGTTTTAAAAAAGCACTATATCCATTGCCAAGGGAAGAACTAGACACAGCTGCTGCAATAGAAGATACATTCCTAATGCCACATTTTACCTGTCTTTAGTGATAACAAACAAATCTTCCTCGCCTTCTTCCTCAAAGAGGCCTGTCTTAACTGTGTGGCTGGCAGCAGAGGCAGATTTTGTAGGTTCCTTTTTCTGGCTGGATTCATAGGCAGGTTTGACCTCTTGGCCAATATTCCAGTGGTCCTAAAAATACAGCAATTATTTATACCTTTGTTGTACCAGAGGTTGTCTTTTTATCCCATTCCTCAAATTCACTGGGTTAACCAGGGCAGCTGTCTACCAGCTCCACCTGGTACGCAGGCTGAGACCCTACCTTCCCGCGGACTGTCTCGCCAGAGTGGTGCATGCTCTAGTTATCTCCCGCTTGGACTACTGCAATGCGCTCTACGTGGGGCTACCTTTGAAGGTGACATGGAAACTACAACTAATCCAGAATGCGGCAGTTAGACTGGCGACTGGGGGCCGCCGCCAAGACCACATAACACCGGTCTTGAAAGACCTACATTGGCTCCCAGTACGTTTCCGAGCACAATTCAAAGTGTTGTGTTGACCTTTAAAGCCCTAAACGGCCTCGGCCCAGTATATCTGAAGCAGTGTCTCCACCCCCATCGTTCTGCCTGGACGCTGAGGTCCAGGGCCAAGGGTCTTCTAGTGGTTCCCTCATTGCGAGAAGCAAAGCTACAGGGAACCAGGCAGAGGGCCTTCTCGGTAGTGGCGCCCGCCCTGTGGAAAACCCTCCCATCAGATGTTAAAGAGATAAACAACTACCTGACATTCAGAAGACATCTTAAGGCAGCCCTGTTCAGGGAAGTTTTTAATGTATGGCATCTTAGTTTGTTTTTGGACTTTGTGGAAGTCGCGCAGAGTGGCTGGGAAAACCCAGCCAGATGGGCGGGGTACAAATAAATTATTATTATTATTATTATTATTATTAAGCATGTATGAAGTATTTCTGAACACAGTGATTAACCGAGAAGCTACCAGAACAGTGAAACACAATGATCAAGGAAGTTTAGCCAAGTCAACCCCCCAGAATACTTAGCATCTGCCTTTCTTAGGTGCATTAAATTAAAGCCAATTTAAGCTGTAGCATAGTTCTCGTACGGACATATGAAGCAGTCTTGCACCAAATCAAGTCACTGGTTCACCTAGCCTAGTTTAGTCTATTCAGACTAGTTGTTCTACAAGACCTAAGATATGGGTCTTTTCCTTTTTTATATAAATGTATTTATTTGGTTTTTCAAATTAAAAATTTACAATCACAAACATACAACATAAAGACAAGATTCCAAAGAATCTCCTGGACTTCCCTTCTCCCTTTGTGGGCTATTATTAATCATTTCCTCCATCTTTTATAATAATCCTCATCTTTTACATCTCCATCATATCCAAAATTCACCATTAAACTTCAAGTGTTATAAGATATGGGTCTTTTCCAGCTCTGCTGTAAGATAGCCTTTCAGCAAGAGATGTCAGGGATTTAACTAGCGCCCTTTGACAATAATGGCATGTATTCTATCCATGAACTATAGACCCTTTCACATCTAGAAGCTGGTGGGTGGGTGAGCATGATTTGGGGGAAATGGCGTTGTGGACCAGTACTGGCCCAGGGCGTGGAGGTTTTCCACCCGTTTTAATGAGACAACAAGGACTGTGATGTCTTATACACATGTACCTCAACAAAGCAATTTCCAAAGATGTTGTCAAGTTATTCTCTCACAAAACCCTTTGGTGTTTATGCTGCACACTACTTCATAATGGTTCCCTAATTACTCAACAATGGAGTTAGCCTGGACCTGACACTATTAGAAGTACAGGGGTTTTACTACCCAGTTATGCCAGTTTCTCAAGCTTTGAAAATTTGCAGGGCAACTTTTCTCTGTCAGACTTTTCCGACAGAAATTCTCTAGATCCCAGATGTTTCTTCTATGTGCCCAACTTCTCATCTTCTGAACAGAAGAACCAGTTTTCAGAAGATGCTGCCTGGAGTTTTTTAAGGGATGTTGCCTTGAGTTTTATAGAGGCTGTTAGTTTTGAATATACTTATTATAGGGGGTTTAGAGTACTATCTCAGATTTGACAACAACCTTTTTTTTTTAAAATAACTCAGGGAAAAGCCTTCCCATTAAGGCTGCTTGTAAAATCTTTCACTCTGAAGCAGTACAGCTGAAATAAATATCTTGCAGAAACAGCTCTGACACATAGCAGTGGAAAACTAAACCTGAGAGTGAAAGTTTTGTATTAAATAATATCACTTTAACTTAACTGAGAGCTATAAAACAAGCCACCCTTTAACAACCTCTGCATATGTTACCTCCTCATCACTGCTGAAGAGCAAACTAGTTGCTTTCTTTACTGGTGGTTTTGAAATTTGTGCCTTAGGCGTAGACCCAAAGAGTCCCTAGAAAATGGAAAGGGAAGAGATGGTTACTTTCCCCAAAGATGCAATCACTGTGGCATTCAACGAAAAACTGCAGACGTAGGTGGGAGCCATGCCCCTCTAGTGTGTGTCAAGACAGTCAAGGGTGCCCCCCCCAAATGTTTAATTGCCTAGTCCTAGGTCCCAAATGTTGCTCTGAGCAGGTTCGGAACCCTTATGTGAAACTGTTCCAGATTTCCATGAATGTGCTCTTTATTGTACAATGTGTTGGAGGCACATCACAATCTGTTTGTGTTCAATTTTTTTTCTTACAGACTGAGATAGCTGCTGGCTCAATAGTATTAGGAACCAGAGAAAACCAGGGAAGTTACCGTATTTTTTGCACCATAACACTCACTTTTTTCCTCCTAGAAAGTAAGGGGAAATGTCTGTGCGTGTTATGGAGGGAATGCCTACGGGTGGCATGCCTACGGATTTTCCTCCTCTAAAAACTACGTGCGTGTTATGGTCGGGTGCGTGTTATAGAGCGAAAAATACGGTAATTTATTGGACTTGGAGCCAATGAAAGCTAGTGGGCGCCTTCAAGAAAGTGTTTTTATCCTTTTATAGATAAAAACGTTACCCAACTCCTCTTTCATTTCCTAGCAACCATGAGGACTATAAACTTCAGAAAGGAAATTGGAATTCTCAGGATTTTGTACCTATGACTAAATTAAGTATGTCTTACATTCTGTGTTCCGAGATACCCTCTAGATGTGACTTCCCATCAATGTCAGGCTTGTCTAGTAGCCCTAATGTCAAATAACTTGTTTAAGCAAGACTGGCTCCTGAACAATCAAATTCTGAAAGAATGAAGCTGAGCTCTCCCCTGCCACCCCCCCAGCTGAAGACCTATATGTCCAATGCTGTATTGGGGTTCCCCAAAACCTTTGTAGTTGCTCTCTGATTGAGAACCTGCAACTTCCATCTGTGTTAAACTCTATTTTGTTGTTTGCTTCATTTCTCAGTCACATCCGCTTTTCTTCCTTTAGGCTCCTTATTTGCTCTTACTGCCCTCCGTGCTCCCAGTTCTTATATCCACTCCTCCTTGTTGAAGTTTGTGGCACACAAGGCTCTTTCCCCTACCCAGCAATTAATTCGACCTAGAGAGAGTCTCAGATGCAGGTGTTTCATGCAGCATGACCGGCTGGCAGGCAAAGATGGGACCAATTCCATCAAATGCCAGCAAGTCCAAGAAAAGGAAGAGCAGTATTTCCTCACGCTCATACTCCACAGTTGTTGGGCTCGTGGGGCCAGGCAGTTAATTTCCCCACAAAGAGGTAAGAATGGGCTGCAAACAATTGATGTCTGGAAAACCCCAGCAGGGACACAAATAGGGGGAGAAGGGAGAACCACAATCAGCCCCCAGGCATTGTGTCACGCAGGCCTGCATCAGAAAGCATACTTTACTCTGAAGTAGAACCTAGTGCTTTCAGGCAACACCTACTTCTTCATCCTCGTCCTCAAACAAAGATAGTGATGTCTTTGTTGTCACTTTGCTAGAAGATGAACTCTTTGATTTTGATGGATAAGAAAACAAATCCTGTTGGACAGAAAAGAAAGCTGGCATCAGCAATTTCCACCCCCAGAAATACATTTCCTCTTTTGGAATATTCAGCATCAATGGGCAGACATGAAGGGTAGCATTCTCTCTTTGTGGACTTCTGGGAACCTTACCTTTTCCTCCACTACTTGTAGTTTTGCTCAGCTGATTAGATAACAAGGGAGGCACAACTGTAGACAATCAACATAAAGGTGGACCAAACATATTTTGTGGCACGCAGGCCAAATCCACTGACAAGTTTGCAGCTCGGTTGGGTTTGGTGCGAAAGTGATTGGTTAGGTTAATAACTTACTTCAGAATCCTCCTCATCAGAAAACAGGCTTTTGTGGCCTTTGGAAAATGTCTGAGTTGAAGACCGGACATTTTCAGCAGACGGTTGACTCTTAAACGACAACAACAAAACACACACACATTTATGTTGATTTGCAAAGGTTTTGCAAATAATCATGCTTTGGAATTGGTTCTCAACTAGTCGTCGACGAATGCCCTGCAACTCAAACATTTTGGCTCCCGAACGCCACAAACCCAGAAGCGAACATTCTTTGGAACCCAAACGTCCGACATGGCTTCCGATTGGCTGGAGGAGCTTCCTGCAGCCAATCAGAAGCCGTGCCTTGGTTTCCAAATGATTTGGAAGTTGAATGGACTTCTGGAACAGATTCTGTTTGACTTCCGAGGTACCACTGTAATTGCTTTTCTAATTTTGCTACTCAAAATGTGCCCTTTTCTGCTGTCAGTTTGTTAGCTTTATCTTTGTATTCTTTTTCATCTCTGCAAAATACTGCTGCCAAAAAAAAGCCAAGCCTAGAGAAACCCAATACCCATGTCCTGCTCATATAAAAGAAGACCATGCAGAATGTGAGAAGTAAAAAGGCCATGTGGGTACTTTCTAAGGGAAATTGGAATCATTATTGGCAATTCACTGATCCTAGATCCCAAATTGTGTCTTCCAGGAATAAATGCTTAAAAATCTTTGGCAATTTTCCTTTCAGTTACACTCAAGACTGGCTGGGGAAGGATAGATGTTTCTGTTATTAATGTGAACTGCTGGTATAAGAAAGCTTTGTTCTTAGTTGTCTCAGAAAAAGTAATCCATTATCTTTAAGGTTTGAAGGGGACTACTTAAACCAGAGCTTTCCAAACCGTGTGTTGCAACACGATCGTGTATCAGCTGCAGTATGTAGGTGTGTCACACGAAGACTCCC
Organism: Podarcis raffonei; assembly: GCF_027172205.1. Taxonomy (NCBI): domain Eukaryota; kingdom Metazoa; phylum Chordata; class Lepidosauria; order Squamata; family Lacertidae; genus Podarcis; species Podarcis raffonei. Next base: position 9,417,870 of record NC_070606.1, on the reverse strand, counting down.
CACGCTCCTCCCAGGGCTGGAAAGGGGTTAGTTTAACCTCCGGTTTGCTAGTAAAACTGAATTACTGTGTCACGAAATGATGCATGTCTAAAAAGTGTGTCACCAACTTGAAAGGTTTGGAAAGCTCTGGCTTAAACCAATGAATTTGCTGCAACTTGGCTGACTTTTATGATGCACGCAAGCAAACAACATAGAAAGCCACTTATGCTAGTGACGTTATGACTATTTGGCATTACCTATAACATATAACTTTGCTTAACTGGTGCAAATCATGCCACCTTCACCTGATGCCACGAAAAAGACTATGTTCCTCCCTTTCATTTATTGCCTTATGCCTCACTCTCTGTTTTGTACTTACCTTGGTTTTCTATTAAGCCATTTCAATAACTTTTTTTGTTCTTCTCCAGTAGGTCTTGTGTTATTGTACAGTAGTACCTCAGAAGTTGAACAGAATCCATTCTGAAAGTCCGTTCAACTTCCAAAACATTCGGAAGCCACAGAAGCCGTGTCGCACTTTTGGGTTCCAAAGAACGTTCTCAAACCAGAACACTCACTTCCGGGTTTGCGGTGTTCGGGAGACAAAACGTTCAACTCGCAAGGCGTTTGGGATCCAAGGTACAACTGCATTAAGATTTACTTGTGCTGCTGTCTTTTTAAAGTCTTGATAGTAAAAAGTGTTGTTGTTTTTTAAACACAGCTTTCTCCAGAGCAAAATCTCACAATCCTTTACAGAAAGAGTAGATTTGTCAGCAGCTATTGTTTTGATTTGCATGCCAGAAATGTCCAAGGAAGAAGCCAATGGTGAACTTAATAATAATAATAATAATAATAATAATAATAATAATAATAATTTTTATTTATACCCCGCCCTCCCCAGCCAAGGCCGGGCTCAGACCGGCTTACAAGCAATAAAAACAAGTTGAATCATTACAACTTAAAAACAAAATTAAAATACAACATTAAAATACTGAAACATTAAAATATTAAAATGTAGCCTCATTGCAGGAGGAGAAGGAAAGGAAAAAAGAAAAAGAGGGAAGGAATCAAATTGGCTCCAAGCCAAAGGCCAGGCGGAACAACTCTGTCTTACAGGCCCTGCGGAAAGAAATCAGATCCTACAGGGCCCTGGTCTCATGAGGCAGAGTGTTACACCAGGCCGGAGCCAGAGTTGAAAAGGCCCTGGCTCTGGTTGAGGCTAATCTAACTTCCTTAGGGCCCGGGACCACTAGGGTGTTGCTATTTATGGACCTTGAGGTCCTCCGTGGGGCATACCGGGAGAGGCGTAGGTACGAGGGTCCTAGGTCGTGAAGGGCTTTAAAGGTCAAAAGCAGCACCTTAAATCTGACCCTGTACTCTACCAGGAGCCAGTGCAGTTTGAAAAGCACTGGGTGAATATGCTCCCATGGCAGAGACCCTGTGAGGAGCCTTGCTGCAGCATTCTGCACCTGCTGGAGTTTCTGGGACAGCTTCAAGGGCAGCCCCGCGTAGAGCGAATTACAGTAGTCAAGCTTGGAGATGACCGTCGCATGGATCACTGTGGCCAGGTCGGGGCGGGAAAGGTAAGGGACCAACTGCTTGATGCGGCGAAGGTGGAAAAATGTCGCCTTGGCTGTTGCTGTAACTTGCGCCTCCATGGAAAGGGAGGCGTCAAGGATTACACCCAAACTCTGAACGGAAGGCAATGGCACTAATTGGGCCCCCAAAAGTGGGTGAAACCACCCCTTTCTCTCCCTAGGCTGCTGGGTTGTGAAAGATCAATGAACTGAGAATCTGTCATTATTATTATTTTTTAAAAAAGTTTATTTATGTTGATTACCTTATCTCCTGCTGTAAAGTCTTTATTTTCTTTAGCTGCTTTGTTTGTAACAGTGGTAATGTCAGGCTTTTCCTTGAACAGATCTTCCTCACCTTCAAAGAGATCAGCTGCAGGTTTGGCTGTTTAAAAACAAAATGTTTACTTCAGGGAAAAAGTTAACTCATTAAGAAAAAAGTCAACTATCAAAGACACTGTGTATATTTTATTGTATTTGCAATGGCTTATGGCTAAAGCACCATATCATATCATACGCATCAGAAAAACAGTGTATAGTCACAAACCCAGGTTTATTACTCAATACATGTCAAGGACCTTTCAAGAGGAGCTTGTAATTCAAACATATTACAACTGAAGCTTTCCCCATCATTTCACTTTCACACCAACAAAAGCTTCACCTGCTAGATTTATGCATGTTGAGCCACTGTCAGAGACGCAAGGCACTAAAAGAAGTGGCAGTCTTAAATATAAAGAGACCTCCGGGTCTAGGGCAGTATCTAAATTCAACAAATTTAGGGTGGCTTTATGTTGCTTGGATTTGCTTGGCATCGCTTGGATGATTAAATAACCAATTGCTGCCACACTTCTCATTCCAAAGTTCTAACCAAAGACTTCTTCAGCACTTCTGTTCCAAGCAAGGCTTTGTGGGAAGAACAAGTTATCAGAATGCTTAAAGGGAGATTCCAAATGAATGAAATGTAGCAGCTTACCTGAAATGAAACTTTTCTTATTTGACTCAAGCTTGCCGCCATCATCATCATCATCAAAAAGCCCAACATCTTCATGTCTAGGTGCTTTATCTGTGACAGGTTCTGCCAGTTTCTTATCCTCTTTCCCCTTTAGAAACGAGGAGGGGCTAAACACATCATTTCCACCTATAGAGGACATACATTGTCATCTCATGTTTAACTGAAGTTCCTATTATTGTTGAAACGAATTACCTGTTGTTCCGTTTATAAAAGTTCTCTCCAAATCTCGGATGCAAATATTGGACAAGCTAATGGTGACTTCTAGACCTTGCTTTTTATTTTATTTTTTCCAATGCTTTTTATTGATTTTCACAAACATAAATAAAACTTAAACTTTTACAATCAACATTTTGTGTTGTCTTATTTACCTTGCGCAATTTCGTGCCCCGACTTCCCTCCTTCCCTGCTCCGGTTTTCCTAATTTACATCTTCTCATGCAGATTCTTACTTACCCTCTATTCACATCGCAGGATTTATATTAGCCCTGCTACAGTTTTTAAACTTCTGCAGTTAATTCGTATGTATGCAACAAATTTACTCCACTCTTCTTCAAACTTTGTCACTTTTTGGTCTCAAATTTTATAGGTCATTTTTGCTAATTCTGTATATTCAAAAAAATTTAGTCTAGACCTTGCTTTTTAGAATCATTAGGAACATTATCACTTGGTATTTAACACCAGCAGTGATTAACAAGTAAACTGGAAAGGCAAATCATTACAATTGGATGGGTTTCCAGGAGAACTATATGAATATGCAAGCTTACCAATTCCCAAACCCACACAGTCATGACTTAACATCACATATAAAACAGCTGGGAATCTCTAGCCTACAAGCCAAATGTGAACCTGTAGCCTCCCAATTTCAGCTCCACCCAGCTAGGCTTTCCTTAGGGGAGCAGATGAGATCAAATGACCTACAGGTGTCCCAGAACTTGCCCTGGAATCCTCTGTAATGCACAGGTGTTTGCAACAGACACATTGATGTGAAGGTAGAAAGTATAAAAAACACTATTTTAATTCAACTCTAGATTACTCATACCTGGAAAGAGAGATACTGCACCAGCAGGAACTTTCCTTGTAGGTTTTGATGATGGCTCTAAAAAGCATATAATGCGGTCAAATTGAACATGCAAAACATTCACTTCAGAGTTACTTCTGATCAATTATAAAACGGAACACGAGAAGGAGCATTTTTCTAGTAAGTTAACCACAGTTTACAAGGAGTGGGGAGGTATAACTCGAACAAAATACAAGGGGAAATCTCACAGGTACAGTTTCTCCTATTTTTACTTTTCTAGCTGACATTAAAGTCCCTTAACCCTCCGCTCAGTAGCTGATTTGACCCATCATCAGATGCTACTTTCAAATTTAAAAGGTTTTCACCACCACCATAAGCACTTGGAAAGTTGCACATTAGAACTCAAGCCAAGGTTTTCTGGCTTCTAATTCATACATCATATAATCAGCACTATGCTCAAGTCCAGCATTCCCAATTAATATATCTCCATTACATTTAGGAAATCTCCGTAGTTCCGTCTGTTCCACATTTCAGAAATCCTCACCATCATTTATTGGGACCCGCGATTCTTTTTCCATCACATCTTCCCCTTTTGGCAATTCAGAGAAAAGGTCACTCTGGATGAAAAAAAGAGACCAACAGTAAATAGTTTCTGCATAAGATAAATGGTAAATAGGGTAGCTGCATAAATGATGGGGACCAAATATTATAGAATAAAACAATGCTAGACTCAAAAAAGGTGACATTTTGGAAATATACTTCACAAGGACATGTAGCAAACCATCATTTTGCTTCCTGGCTATTAATGAGACTGTCGGGGTAAACAGCATTAGAGAAGGAACCATTTTAATTTAGTTTTCCTTACTGGCTGCAAATTGCAACATGAAAAGTTTAGATTCATTGGGTGCAGAAATCAGCCAGTGTGAGATAATAGGACATCCACAACTTCAGGATTAGGTTATCAAACTATGGGATAATATTAATAATAATAATTTTTATTTATACCCCGCCCTCCCCAGCCAAGGCCTGGCTCAGGGCGGCTTACAAGCAATAAAAACAAGTTGAATCATTACAACTTAAAAACAAAATTAAAATACAACATTAAAATACTGAAACATTAAAATATTAAAATGTAGCCTCATTGCAGGAGGAGAAGGAAAGGAAAAAAGAAAAAGAGGGAAGGAATCAAATTGGCTCCAAGCCAAAGGCCAGGCGGAACAACTCTGTCTTACAGGCCCTGCGGAAAGAAATCAGATCCTGCAGGGCCCTGGTCTCATGAGGCAGAGCGTTCCACCAGGCCAGAGCCAGAGTTGAAAAGGCCCTGGCTCTGGTTGAAGCTAATCTAACTTCCTTAGGGCCCAGGACCACTAGGGTGTTGCTATTTATGGACCTTGAGGTCCTCCGTGGGGCATACCGGGAGAGGCGGTCCCGTAGGTACGAGGGTCCTACGAGATATCCAGGAACGATACTTTGTTGCCCATTTCAACATACCATTTTTATATTTATTTATTTATTTATTTCAATCTCATAACATTTATATACTAGTTGATTGTAAAAAACAACAACCTCAAAGTGGTTTAATATCCCTTATCTTCAACCCAAGCAGGAATTCTGCAAGCCACATCTAAAAGGTGCCACTCAATTCCTGACTTTGGAGAGTTGCCTTAGTACCAGTTTCACCTGCTCTTCTTCCTTTCAGCACTGCAAAAAATGCCTGTGTGGGCTGAACTTTATTCGCCAGATGCTCAAACACCATGCAACAGCCACTCAACGCTCTACAAAGACTTAATGATATGAAAAAGTAGCAGCAGCATGATATACTTGTGGTCACCTAACTGTGTTTGAAGAAAGCAAAAGGACAGGATTAGATCCACTGCCTTTAAACTGGATCGCCTTCAACAACCATCTGGATCTCCTGATATTGAAAGTGGCTATACCATGCAACGACGACAGGGAGAATGCTACTAGCTCAGAGATGGAAGGAAGGAGAAGTACCAATGAAAGAAAAATGGCAGATGAAACTGATGGGAGTATGCAGAGATGGCGAAACTGATGGGGAAGATCTGACACCAGGAAGATCAAGTATTTACTAAAGACTGGAGTAAATTTGTAATTTACTTAAAAGACCACTGTAAACAGTTAAAATCTTTGGCAGGGATGTAAGGACACTTGTAATGTGGAATTATTTATGATAACTATGGTTAATTAATAGATAATGGTAAAAGATGTGGAAAACTTAAATTTAAATATGGAATCCATATTTATTGAGACGCTGTGTTAGGTATCATCTAGAGCAGAAGGGTATCATCTCTGAGCTCTTTGTTTGATTCTGTGCATGGATTTGAATGATACCAACCTCTTCATCATCAAAGAGTCCTGTCCCACCACTGAAGAGGCCATCTTTAGAGCAAAATGGTGAGAAGTCTTCATCCGTCAACTTGGGGGGCTTAAAAATATCCCCATCGTCTAGGAAGAGGGAATACGTGTATCAATGTATTTTACAGTTGTTGGGAAGAAGTTCATTATGTGTCACAGAGTGAGCCGGTTAGTAAATTACAGTTCCAAATCGGAGTTAACTCTTTATTAGAAAAAAAGGATCTTCACAGACTTGCCTGTTACAGGCCTAACTAGCACGGCAGGTCATTCCCTGTAGGCCTTACTCCATGAAATGAGTTGCCAAGACTAAAGGTCCCTGCCTACCCATAGCCATCTATGTCTTCTCCTTTCCAGGGCTTTCCCCAAGCAATCAGAGACTGTGCTTGTATGCAGCCTGTCTTTGCTCTTCCCATTTCACGTCTCTCCTTGTTCTGGGAGACAAGGGGAGGGAAGCTTGTTGCAGCGGGAGAGGGAGACACCCACGACTCTTCACCAAACTGACCCATCTCTGCCTCTTGACCTCCCTGTTCCCACTCGCCTGCTTCAGCTTCTGCCTCTGATTTTGGCCTTCTCTCTGCCACAGACTCTCCCAACTCACTGAGCCCTGTTACTCCTTCAGCTTTCAACACTTCCTCTTCCTAGTCTTCTCCCTCTGACCACTCATCGTTGTCCAACCACCACTCCCCGGGCTCTGAGCCCTCTTCCCTTGGTTCTGCCCACCAGGCCTCTGCATACAACCAGCCCATGACATTATGAAGAACTAAGTCATCTACCCCAGAAAGAAGCCAGGAACAACTCTGACAAATTTACTGTCTGAGGGCCACAAAGACTCAAGCTTCCCACTCTTTCCACTCCATTGTATTTGTGGCTATACAGTTCAATGGATAAAGTAACAGATTGGGACTCAGAGCTGAAATCACATTTCATTTGAGTCACTTTGGGGTCAAGTTCTTTTGTAGTTCCTTGCTATGTGCAAAAGGAGCAACAAGGGTCTAAAAACGCAATAAAGGGCATCCTCATCTCATAGGAAACATTTTAAAACTTAAGAACAGCAACAACAAGACTGCGGTCACAATAAGACATGCAGAAATTGCTCAACCTTCTCCATATGCCTCTTCTGTCTTGGCACTAAAAAAAGGGAAGGTTAAACTTCCAACCCACAGTAGTATTCATTAAGATTGAGAACATTAAAACATTTAGAATAGGAATAACTAGGTGATGCCCCCATCAATTTCACCTCCAGACGTCCAAAGAAAACTTAACACATGGGAAAAAACCAACACTTACCATCTGATGAGACACTTTCTTCCTTATTTGTCACTGTGGCTTTATTTTTTGCATCTACCAATGGTTGAAGTAGAAGAAAGTTAATTGATCATTAACTTTTCTTTGCCAATGCATCATTTATAGAAACATTTGAAAAGCAATAAATAGAAAGCCAGGAAAAAATGAAATATTTATGACTTTTTATCACAGTTCCCCTCAAAGGACCTTCTATAACAGTAAAATACCATCTATCTATCTATCTATCTATCTATCTATCTATCTATCTATCTATCTTGCAAAGCCAACATAAGAATCAATCAGCATCATATCACTGAAAACCAGAAAGAAACCATAATGTTGTGCTCTTATGCTTGGGTCTGTTAGGGTATACCCATTTTTAACAAAAATAATATAAACAAATGCTATAAAATTTCGTTTCTACCTCTTGGGGGTGGAGGGAAAGGGGAAAGCTATTTTCATAACAGAAAGACTTTACCCAAATGGAATATTTTTCAATCTTCTTTCTAGTCACTGATCTCTCTTTGATAGCAGCTACTGATGGTTTTTGAACATTATTAAAAATATGTAAAATGCCAGGCTTATGTGGTCCAAACAGCAGCAGGTACATACAAGAGGGAAGTGTCAAGAGGTTCAGGTTAACCTCAGGGTTTGCAGAAGAATGAAGTACCGTATTTTTCACTCTATAAGACGCACTTTTCCCCTCCTAAAAAGTAAGGAAGTGTGTGCGTCTTATGGAGCGAATGCAGGCTCCATGGCTTCAGTGAAAGCAACGCGAAGCCTCCGGAGTGCAGCAGGAGCGCTCCCTCTTGCTCTCCTGGCTTCGCTTCGCTGGAGAGCCACTGTGCAGCGCCCCTTCTGTGAAGCGGGAGGAGAAATGGAAGGGGCTCCACTTCTCCTGCCGCTTCGCTGAAGGGGCGCTGCGCAGAGGGAAAGCTGCACAGCACCCCTTCAGCGAAGTGGGAGGAGAAATGGAAGGGGCTCTGTTCATGGAACTTTGAAGTGTCAGGCATAGCTCTAATGGCTTTAGCCCAAACGTAGCAGAGTTTTCCTGCACAGCGAAGAAGCTAGTTGAGGTGGAAATGACTAGTCAGCTAGACTCAGAATAACTATTTACAGGATTTATTAAAAGGAAAAATAAAACCAGCAGAGTTTCTGCATACAAAACAAAGCAAAATAAATCCTCTCTCTCTCTCTCTCTCTCTCTTAACCATACACAGCACTCCTACTCCTAACACACACCTAACATCACACTGTGCTAGCAATCCCTAGATAACAGAGTTGAGTGCTGGTCGTTAACCAATCAGAGTAAGTAGTTTCTAGGTCAAGCTGACCTTGGCTTTCTGCCAAGAGTAAATTGACACTGCCTTGAGTTAATTGTGTGAAGCCAGAATCTGTAAGTTTCCCGTGAGAACCAATTAACAGAAACTGAACATCTGTTTCTCCTGCCGCTTCGCTGAATGGGCGCTGCGCAGAGAGGGAGAGCTGCGTAGCACCTCTTTAGTGCTGAAGAGGCGAAGCACAGAGAGGGAAAGCTGCGCAGCGCCCCTTCAGTGAAGCGGGAGGAGAAACGGAGCCCCTTCCATTTCTCCTCCCGCTTTGCTGGAGAGGCGCTGAGCAGAGAGGGAGAGAACGTTTTTTTTCTTGTTCTCCTCCTCTAAAACTGGGTGCGTCTTATGGTCGGGTACGTCTTATAGAGTGAAAAATACAGTGGAGGTGGAGGGACCTGAAAGACTGAGCATGTGTTGAGTAATCATGGTGGGATGACTGTTGAGAGGAAGAACACTGAAAATTGGGTGGAAATTGAACATTGGAAAAGGACAAAGCAGCACACCAATATGAACGATACTTGTCCATTCTCTAGTTCTGTCAACAACTTGCTCTGCACAGTCTCCTGCCTGAGAAGAGAGAGATCTGAAGGCTCACATTTGTTCCCTTTATTTCCAGAGTTCAGGCCGAAAGTGAACATCACCCCAATACAAGAGGGAGGGGACAGGAGCCTTGGGAGAGAAATACCAAAAAGACCTTAGGAAAAACCCTACGGGTTGAACCCCAAAACTGCCCAGTGAAGGTGAAGGATGTTCAGTAGCCATGGAATACTGACTGACTAGTTTGGGAAGGAATGAATGGGAATGAAATGGGAATAGCTGAAATCCCCAGCAACAGAATTCCACATTGCAACATTTTGCTGCAAGTCACACTTGTCCTGCATGTTTCCAAATGCCAACAGAAAATGTTTTTCACACCGCACACATGCACAAAATTCAACTTTATCAAAGAAAAAAGCTCTGAGAAGCAGCTTACGTGATTGCTCTTCCTCTTCCCCTTTGATACGAGCGGCAAGCTCATCCGTAAATGATGTGGGCCTTTTCTTTTTCTGAAGTAGTCATATGGGAATGGATGGAAGAGGGAAAGAAAGAAACATACACACACACATATTTCGTTTCAATTTGGTTTCATAACTTTTTAAAAACTGCTGTTGAAAAGGGTTTTTTTTTTTTAAGAAAACTGACCGTTTTTTCAGACTATGAAAGAAATAGGCGATCATAAGAACAATTGCCCCCACTTCCCCAAAAATGGGTCAGGTGCCCTACTAGTTAACATCACTTTAGCATCTAGATTGGAAATTCTCCCCTGGATTACCAAAAGAGTTAAATTAGTCTTAAGACCGCTCTCAGAGAATAGTCAGAGAGAAGCAGATTTGTAGAAATAGCACCTGCAGTTCCAATGAGCAACGTTTTGTATGAAAATTGTCTGTTAGTATTATTTTAGATGATTTTCTGTTTTTCAAAGCTATATACACGATCCAAATGCAGGTTACTCATGATCATTTAGGTACAGAGTAGGGACCTTTTGGTCCTGTTCTCGGCTGCAAAAGACACGGTGGTGTTAAAGCCTTAAACAAAGAAAAAGATGTAGTCTAAAGCTATTATTATGATTTTACGAATAAGCAGTCTTCAGTACAAATATCTTATATTGAAACATTCTACTGGGTCATATGCCAAGCAGAAACCAAGCAGGTTTTACTTAGTGTACTTTTAGATGTCATAACTAGTCTTAGGCTATCTACAGCACCAAGAAAGAAGCCCTGCTTTGAGCCAACTGAATTGTATCAGAGAGTTTTCTGTCCTTTTCTAAGTTTTAACTGTGTATTGACAAATGTACTTTTTTCTGACTGACGGTTGAATAAAAGGTTGATGATGATTCTGTCCTTTTCTAAACATGGAAGAGCTAATCCATCAACTATGGTCAATATTTATTTTTTCCACACGTTTTTTTTGTCCGAAATTTTTCTGAATAAAACTAGAAATGACGTCAGGCAGCAATCACTTACCAGCCTTGCGTTCTCTTCTAAATCACCTTCTTCATCATCGTCTTCCCCTTTTTCAGAGTCACCAAAAAAATCATCTTCGTCACTCATCAGTGCCGTTCTCTGAAAAAACAAACACACACCACACTTCATGCTCCAGGACACTTGAGACAGAAAGTTGTACTTTATTTTACTATTTTTCATTTAATGTCTTTATAATAAATCTTCATCAAAAGATCTGAGAGTAGTTCACAATAGAAAAATACAACATAAAAAAGCACAAATAAATAATTAAGACAGAAAGAACAAAACAATAACCCTCCCTCCCACAACCGCATTTTAAAGTCTGCAGAATATTAATCAGCCAAAGGCCTGGTAGAACAGGAACATTTTCACCTGGCAACAAAAAATATATAACGAAGGCATCAGATGAAGTATACTGAGCCAGCTTTAGAGTCAATGCTTGTCAGGGAGTAGCTTTCCTTTCTGACAACAGCAGCATTCAACCTGATGTCGAAAGCTGTATGACAAGTAGAGTATTCTTCTCTCACACAGTCTTATGTTTCATTTCCATGAAAGGCTTTCCCAAGGCAGATACTGTCAGTTGAAGTGCCTGGAATCACTTTTACCTGCTAAGCTATACAGATTCAAGCAGGGCCAGCGCCACTGGTCATAATGGTTGGGCATTTGCCAATGAACCTAGGGTTCAGAAGGTTCCCCCATTAACTGTGCTCCCCAGAAGGCCATCAGTCTTGGGGACTAATCTGATCTTCACAACTGCAGCAAAAGCTGTAAGACCATACCCTTGTCCCTATTATCAGGAAAATCAGTGCTCTGTGTGTGCAAATGTAGCATGCCATAAAATAGCATCCACGTACCATTTTCAGGAGCATCCACTGCCAATCTAACCCAACCCGGAAGCAACTTTGTGATCTGCCTTTCTCCCTGCCAGAAATCAGCTGAGTACACTGAGCATACCTAGTATTATTTAGAGCTGGGTAAGGAAGCTGCAGGTACGTGGGTGGCGCTGTAGGTTAAACCACAGAGCCTAGGACTTGCCGATCAGAAGGTCGGCGGTTCGAATCCCCGCGACGGGGTGAGCTCCCGTTGCTCGGTCCCTGCTCCTGCCCACCTAGCAGTTCGAAAGCACGTCAAAGTGCAAGTAGATAAATAGGTACTGCTCCAGTGGGAAGGTAAATGGCATTTATGTACGCTGCTCTGGTTTGCTAGAAGCGGCTTAGTCATGCTGGCCACATGACCCGGAAGCTGTACGCCGGCTCCCTCGGCCAGTAAAGCGAGATGAGCGCTGCAACCCCAGAGTCGGTCACGACTGGACCTAATGGTCAGGGGTCCCTTTACCTTTACCTAAGGAAGCTGCAACAGTGGTCACATGCACATATGCATACACAGAGCTGTATTTTGGCAGGCTGATTTTGCAAACCAGAACCTCCACTGATTGTGCATCATGTTTGGTTGTTAAAATTGACAACTTTTCTACTTTTATAACAGTAGCTGCCACTTGTTCTCAGTGCTGCTTGTAGCTTTCTTAAGATCTTCCATTAGACATGTGGAAGAATAGTGTGTGTCTCTGCTCAGAGCTGGAGCTTATCAGGTTCATCTGCTCTTTTTTTTAATAAAAAAATCAAACCTAAATAATCTAGCCGGGAGGAAGGCAAAGCAGAAGAAGGAAAGTCCTTCTTTTCTCTCAAAGCCATCAGGGCTTGCTTGCTCCCATCCATTTTATGGTTAGTTCCCCCATACCCATACAAAAGGAAAATTTATTAAATATCACATTTAAAGTTGAAGTATTTAACCAGTGAACTCTGAACAATTCTAAATATATACTAAATCTATTGGAAATATGTTAAGATTCTGTGATAGTCACTTTTACATCTCTTTGTTTTGGTTTAACAAAAAAAAAATGCTTTCTATGAATGAAAAGCAATGAATTAGTATGGACTCTGTTCTGTAAAGAAAACTTGGGCAGTTAAGACAATAGCTACCTAAAATTATTTGTAGAACCCTTTAAGAAAAATCAGTTTCCATCTGTCTTTTTTTAAACACACATGCGTTTTATTAGGTTTGTCCCATGATCCATGGGTTGCATTCAACATAGCACGAAGGCTAAGGTTCTGTCAGCACAATGATTTTCTCACACAATGAAACCTTCCCCCCTTCTCTCTCCCCCCCCCCAAATCTGTTCCAGGGTTTCCCCCAACCCTTCAGAGCATCCCTTTTAGGGATGGCATATAGCACATGGAGGGGAGGAAAGGGGGACGGGACCTCGTTGTGCTAGCAGAAATCCTTGTGCTGGCTTCTGCTAGCACAACAATTTAGTTAAATACAGCCCTTTATTTTGTACTTTTAAAAGATTGGAGTTCAGTAGTCAGATCTAACAAGGAAGGTGCGTATCTTAAAGAACATTGGAAAGATTACTATTTGCAAGATACCCCATGAGGCCATTTGTACACTTATGCCACTGTTAGATTTCTAACACTCAAAATCCATGGCCCATTCCCTACCCATGGAAAAGCTGAATGTTTACGTTAGTAGAGAGTACACATGGTGGACTTCTTACCGGTTTGTGGTCTTCCTCACTTGCATTTTCAAATTCTTCCAGGTCCTGAAAGGCAAAAGCAATTTCAGACTAAATTAAACAACATTTATACAGGCTTTAGAATGTTCACTTCTTACGTCCATATAATCTTATGGTCTATACCACAGATAAAGTCGGGGACCCACCAACATGAAAATCCATAAATCCCTATAATTTCCCCAAAGTGTTTCAATTTTACATTTTAAACTTGGGGGGGGGGTATTCAAGGGGGAAAAATGTTCTTCATGCCTTCTTACCTCTTCATCTTTGCCTTCGCTGTCAATCATGCTTCCACGATCACTGTCTACTGAACCTTCTGTTTCATAGAAGGGAAACAAAGAAGACTTATGTGTCATATTATTCACTATATACCAATATCCTTTCCCCAGGTAATAATTATACACAACTATGCATATAACTTTCCACCTGACTCTTCTGTAACAATATGAAAGTGCTGACACCTGATTTACTTTTCCATCTTTATTATGTTTCCTACATTATTAAAAATATGAACTGTTTTTGAGTGCTTTAGCAGAAAAGCAGAATATAAATGTAGTAAATACATAATCAGACAATCCTTTTCACTCACATAATGAACCACATCCCTATTCACTTGCAACTTCAATTCTTCAAACCCAGAGACATTGAGTGGAAGAGCAGTCCTCTTTGGGTTCCCATGTCCAAGATGGGAGTGACAAGAAAAGTATTTTCTTTGCAAGAAAACCAGCAGTGGCTGCATTTCAGAAAAGTTTCCGTGGATATCAGCACGCTGCATTTCCATGAGGGAACAATTTTTTTTGTACGCTTTCAAATTCATCCCTACAGCAATGAAATTCTGGATCCTGCAACACAGTCCATTTCCATCCCTACACTACTGAATGAAAATACGTTTCCTTTTTAGTTTTGCACTAATCAGGGAAAATAACCAGTGGAGCAAATGGGCTGGGGGGGACGGACGGGACCAGGATTTCTTTTTACAAAGAACGTATGTGAGAATATACAGATCTTTATTCTTGAATGTCTGAGCACTGTCTTTATAACGATTTATTTTGTATTCTCTGAATGCATTTGCTTTTGTTTCTTTCTGGAAAATTTAATAAGAACAACAGCAACAAAATTATGTGAGGGAGAAAGCTCATCAGAAGATACCCTGATAGGTTCCATAAAGTCACAACTGAAAAAGATATGGTTTTGGGTACTCAAACATATTCAGTAGCCACCTCACACTTAAGTCATAACCAAAGTATCTAGTGGATTGTTCAAAATACTAAGACGAAAAAGCGACACATTTTTCAAAGCGTCAAAAATTAGCCATAGACTATGTTTTCCAAGCCAGTTAAGATTTAGTCAGGCACCCTTACAACATTTTTTGTAATGAAGTATTTGGCCTGCCATAAGTCAAACACAAATCAATATTTACCAATACTTTATTAATCCTATCACACACCTTCACTGGAGAGATCGCCAAGCCCAACATCATCTTGCTCCATGAAGAGCTGAGAGCCAATTAAATACGGTAAAGGCCTGTCAATATAAAGATCCTATAAAAAAAGGCAAAAAAGTATTTTTAGATTTCAAATGAATATGCCACAGGTCAAAATTTCACATTTCATAGATAAAACTCCGAAACACATTTAATGATTTGTAGTGTCCTGTTTTGATGGTAACTCCCAATTCCAGGTTTGAAATTAGGTACTCGGATACCACCAGGGAGTACAAAATTACCTCCAGGTGAGTCTCATCTTAGCAGATAAGGATAGAAGGAATAATGAGAGTGCCTCACTGAATTAATTCCGAATTGGGATCTTCCTTCTAACTGTAAAGTACAGTGGTACCTCGGGTTAAGAACTTAATTCGTTCTGGAGGTCCGTTCTTAACCTGAAGTACCACTTTAGCTAATAGGGCCTCCCGCTGCCGCAGCGTGCTTTCTGTTCTCATCCTGAAGCAAAGTTCTTAACCCGAGGTACTATTTCTGGGTTAGTGCAGTCTGTGACCTGAAGTGTCTGTAACTTGAGGTACCACTGTATATCAGCTCCCTAGGGCTAAAAGGAAAGACCAAAAGCTTCAGAAGTTAAACACTGTGTAGACTCTTTGGAGAGGGCTCTCTTCTTTGTGGTGCTGATAATGCCAAGGTTGCAGGTTCGATCCCTGTATGGGACAGCTGCATATTCCTGCACTGCAGGGAGTTGGCCCTTTCTACATTTCTGATTCTGTAATTCTTGCTTTCCCTTCCAAACTTGGAGCCTGCTCTGCCACTATGCTCAGTCTCCAAGTGGACAGGTTCCCTTTCCTCTTTAGTCGCTGAGCTACTATCACATTCCATCTCCTGTCTCCATCTGCAGAGAAGGTACTGAGTGTGTGTATGAAGAATGGCAGGGTGGACCAGCTCAGGCAAGAAGAATAACAGATAGACAGCGCTGCCTTGATGCTCTTCACCCCTCCACACCATTTATAACACATTGTAGCCAAATTATTATGGAGGGCTGCTGTTGCTTCTAGTTCAGGATGTGAGAGCAAGACTCACTTGTTCAGCAGGTTTGAGGGAGACAGTGAGGACTTGCCTATCTTCAAGTATAGGGCAATGATGGCTCACCAATGCCTGGATGTCTGTCATCTACTCATTTGTGAATTGTCACTGCTAATAACTCTCTGTACTTTTCTGCATTTCACAATGGTTCTCTCTCATTAACCCTATAAGTAGACTTCAGTCCTGCTCTCCGCAGGGTTCTGAGCAGGATTTAACACCACGGTCATCAAATTGATGAGCAGGGGGTTAAATCCTGTTGCTTCTGCTGTGCAGGCCAGTTCCCCTCGCTGTTAACATCACGCCTGTCAGAATGACACGAGGGGGTGTGATTTGGAGGGAATGGCATCACAGGCCAAACTGGACCCCGTGGTCGGTCAAGAGTGGACAACAGGCAGGAGGTTACTCATCGCTGCTTTACTGTGTCATGAGCTTTCAGAGTTAATGTTACTAAAATTTCGAAATGCACCCAGATCAATTTCTCCATGGTCTTATCTTCCAAGGTACAAGAGAATGGCTATCAGTATTTACAGCTAAAAAATGGTAAAGGTAAAGGACCCCTGACAGTTAAGCAGCAACACCTTTCAGAAGCAGCGCTCACACTATTGTGTATCTTCCACTTTCCATCCTTCAAGTGTAGTTGCTCTGCAAAGTTTGAAATTAAAACATTGTAAATTTACTCTTTTAGAGACAAAGTTACATTACCTTTGGCTCCAATATTAGTTCTATCCTTTCATTAGTTTCTTCTTCAGAATCTGAGTTCCCTGCTTTGATGTCCAGCTGTTCAAAGGCACTGTCCAACACCTGCAGCCCATAATTCACAGCTTCTTGGATTTTGGGAATCAGATCGGCTTCTTTCTGTTCACGGGTTTTCTCCTTTAGGATCAAAAGAACCACATTTCATTGTTAATTTCCCATTATACTCATTTTTCAAAAATGTGATGGGGAAAGTTGGGATTTTGGTCAACATGGCTTGGCCACTCTTAATGGGCTGCATTACTAAACATGGAGCTAAAACATCCTGAATGGAATGCCTTCATAAAGCTGGACTTTTAAAAAAACAAAATATGCTCTCCTTTTCCCTTCTATGAAGAAGGCACTCAAAGTGGCTAACAAATAAAAAGCAAATATGAAAGCAATAATAATCCAATCATAAAAACACAAATAAGCTGAACTTAAAACTTCAGCACTAACCATGATAAAAGAAGTCAACAGAACCTGATCACCAATAGTCATTTCCTACAAGACATGGAAGGGACGAGTACTCAGAATTGACAGTAATGAGCAGCAATACTGACAATCATGAGGCTGGATCAGAAAAGGGGAACCTGTGACCCTCCAGATATTTTTGGACTTTAATTCCCATCAGCCCCAGCCAATAGTCAAGGATGACAGGAAATATAGTACAATAACACCCGGAGAACTACAACTGCCCCACCCTGGGCTAAATACACAAGGTTAAGGCATATACGGCAAGACTGACTTTAAAAGAGAGAGATGGGGTGGAAAGAAAAGCTTTCTTGAATCACAGGACTGCAAAGTACCTTGGAGATCATCTATTCCAGGGGTAGACAATGCAGTGCCAGTGGTCAAGGAGGATGGGAGTCCAACAGTTTCTCAAGGGTACTACATTGGCTATCTCTGATCTAGTCTGATCCTTGTCTCAGTGCAGGATCTACAGGAAGCAACTACAGTATTCCTGACAGATGGCTATCTAGTTTCTATTTAAATACTTCCAGTAAAGGAGAGTTCACTACCTCTCAAGGGGGTCTATTCCTCTGTTGAACAGCTATTACACTAGGAAGTTTCTCCTATTTTTTAGTCAAAATCTGCCTCCCTGGAATTTTGGCCCATTGATCCTGCCCTCTGGAGCAACAATGAACAAGTTTTAACTCAAATACAGACAGATTTTACAGGACTAGGGCCAAGTCCTTGAAAGCAGTCCTTCTCTAATAAGTCAAAAGATTGTAATGGGCAAAAAGAGCACTTGGAGCTTTTAAATTCAAAAGCAGCAGCTTGAATTGTGCCTAGAAGCCAGCAGTTTGCCAATTCAGTAGACTCAAGCCAAGTTGAATAGGCTTAGATTGCAAGAGGACATTCTGCACTGTACAAACAGCCTTTGATGGCAGCTCTACTTAACTGCGTTCATTTTCCCATCAAAAGTGAAAAACGAAAGGACCCCAAATAACATTTACAGTTCCCAACTGCAGAACTACTGCTTGGCTTGAGTGATAATTATTATATCTAATTGCAGCTTGACTAGTTGATGACCAGGTTTAGTCATTTGCTGGGGTGAGAATTTTCATGTGGTGGTTAAGTGGGTATACCCCTCTTTCTCACCACACAAATAACTTCATGCATGCCATGGGCAATCCACATGGGTTCTCAAAACTGATGTTTCCCCATTTGCAATTGTGCAGATAAGTTATCCACACAACTGGGAGCATGAATGGAGTGTGTATATCATATATCATGTTGGGGAGGGGATGTGATGAGCTCAATCCTGAAACAATTCACTGTCTTTGACATGTCTGCCTTTTAAATTGCACTCTGTGAAACTATCAAGAATGATAACACAACACGGCAGGAAATGCCAAAGATGGAATTACAGTCTCTCTCGAAGACTAAAGCCATAAAAAATAGGATCTTTAGCACTCAGGAACACCGTACATCTGAAGGCTTTCAAATGGAATGATTCACCTGTGCCTGAAGCACATGAAATCCATTATTACACATTAGAGAAAGGAAGTGGGAAGCTGAGAGGGGAACAAAATACCATTGGACACCACCCTCTGAAACTATGTTACCTATAGCTCATCCTCCTGAACCTTTCAACAAGCAGACTCCCACCCTCCCCACCTCAGAGAAAGGAAGAGAATGGTAGAAAGAGAAAGGTAATTTGGGAGGTGTAAGGAGGCAGAGCATGCCCTCAAAGAGATTGAATGTGCTTGCTTGGCAGCTCCAGAGAGGACCCAGGAACTGGTAGGCAGGAGGTGGTTGACAAATATAACAATGGCCTGCAAATATTGCAGTTTTGCTCTCGCAGAGGAGAAGCTTCCTATCAGTCATCACTGCCCTCTGCATCTGAATCCTCAATGATTAAAGAAGAACTCATTTTTTGGCAAGTGTGGGGAGAGTCTGCCACTGATAAATACCTCCTCCCACCCTCCCTGAACTTTCAATTTGTAATCTTCAGCATTGCAAATATTGAAGGTTACCATTACCAATATATTGCATATTCTTATGTATTATTACATATTCTTATGTAATCCACTTGCCTGTTCTGGTCTGTCACTCACTTCAGATTTGGATATGGTTTCTTCCACTTCATCGTCATACACTCTCTATAAAATTAATTCAATTTTTTTTAATTAAGTTTCAGCATCTGATACAAATAGCCTTCACAAGCAAAGGCAAGTCACCATGCTACCTGTACTATTAATACTTTTCAGTGGAAGAGCCAAACAGTAAGTGCCAAATGAAACAAGATTATGGCATCTGTTTAACCTGCACCATCACAGATAAAGTGGGGGGGATCTTTCAAGCCAAAGGGACAAACAGTACCCCCTCCCCCATAGCCCCTCTCCTAAAATGATTCTTTCACTTCATGTATCTGATCCCCAAGTGGAAAAAATGATAGTGAAGGAAGGAGCTGGGGGTTGTAAATCTGGTGGCCTGGAGGTGTGTTCAGCTCCCCTTACCCACGTACTTTGGCTCCCTTTCACTTAAAACTAGTTATGCTATAGCATAATCTGAAAATTCACTGTCCAACAAGTCAGTCATTCCTCATTTTTCATGTTTGCATCCCGTTTCTTACACATCTCAGAGAGCAAGAATCTATCCTTGCATTATGGAATTCAAAAGCACCCATTAATCAATTACATGCTTACATGATATTGTACTTGGTGCAAATCAAATCTATTAGAACCCTTGTGTTCATTATGAGCACTTCCTTCTATGATGCCTTCTCATACTACACCAGAGTTGGCTTAAGCATATCTCAGTTCATATCATAGTATTCAATTACTGCACACTCACATTTTCAATGAACTGTGTATTTGAAAGCATGAGGAAGCCATTGAAGACATTGTGCAGCCGGCAATCTACACTTTTGGTTTCGTGGATCAGCCTGTCCATTTGCTTCTTGATTTCATGTGTCCTGGAGATAGTTTGCTGGGAGAATTCTTGCAAAAACTGCAACAGCTACAAAAACAGAATATGCACTTGCTCAGACTTTTAAGCCATAGCTTAGAAACTGAAGTAATGATGTAAGACAAGGAGAACAGGAAAGTGTTCTTCCTACAAAATAATTAAGCTTGCTATCCAGCAACTGAAAAATACAACAGGCAGCTTATAGAAAGCAGCTAAAAATATACTACCGACTGTGTAACAACCATATTCTTGGAGAATGAACTGAGAGTAGAATCTCAACTGTAATAAACAAAGATGAAGCTCATGGTGCTCTATGTACTATAGAAGGTGCGAGGAACCTCCAGCCCACAGGCCAAACTTGGCTCACAGGCCCATTTGGACCACAAGGCTGTTTTCCCCAAGGAATTCCACAGGGAGAACATGGTTATTGGGAAAACCTCTTATATCCTACCACACCCCACATGTCTGACATTAAGAGGGTTCAGATGACCACCACTCTCATACACATTGTAAAAACAAGTACCGTATTTTTCGCACGATTGGACGCACCGGACCATAGGGCGCACCTAGTTTTTTGGGGGGGAAATAAAGGAAAAAAATTTCCCTTTATTTCCCCCCCAAAAGCAGGTCAGGGAAACCGAACCAGGTCGAGGAACAGCGGGATAGTGGCGCTGCGCCTCCCTGCTGTCCCCCAAGCTTGTGGGACTGGCTGATCTCTGCTTCAGGGCGCCCCGCCCGCCGGGCGGCAGGCTGCTATCCGCAGCTTGGGGAGCCTTGCGGGGAACTCCTGCAGGGCTCCCCACGCTGCGGATGTCTGCCCGGCGTGAGGGGCGCTCTGCTTCAGGGCGCCCCTCGCGCCGGGCGGCAGGCTGCTATCCGCAGCGTGGGGAGCCCTGCGGGGAACTCCTGCAAGGCTCCCCACGCTGCGGATGTGTTCCCGAAGCGCCGGGCGCTCTGCTTTCAGGGCGCCCGACGCTCCGGGAAGCAGGCTGCTATCCGCAGCCTAGACATCCCTGCGGGACCTCCCACAGGGTTGCCTAGGCTGCGGATGTGTTCCCGAAGCGCCGGGCGCTCTGCTTTCAGGGCGCCCGACGCTCCGGGAAGCAGGCTGCTATCCGCAGCCTAGACATCCCTGCGGGACCTCCCGCAGGGTTGCCTAGGCTGCGGATGTGTTCCCGAAGCGCCGGGCGCTCTGCTTTCAGGGCGCCCGACGCTCCGGGAAGCAGGCTGCTATCCGCAGCCTAGACATCCCTGCGGGACCTCCCGCAGGGTTGCCTAGGCTGCGGATGTGTTCCCGAAGCGCCGGGCGCTCTGCTTTCAGGGCGCCCGACGCTCCGGGAAGCAGGCTGCTATCCGCAGCCTAGACATCCCTGCGGGACCTCCCGCAGGGTTGCCTAGGCTGCGGATGTGTTCCCGAAGCGCCGGGCGCTCTGCTTTCAGGGCGCCCGACGCTCCGGGAAGCAGGCTGCTATCCGCAGCCTAGACACGGCTAGCGGAGCGCTAATCCCGAAGCTTGGGGCTGCGGAGCTCAGCGCGCCCCAAGCTTCTGGGTGCCGGCAAGGTCTAGACGGCTAGTGGAGACCTTGCCGGCACCCAGAAGCTTGGGGCGCGCTGAGCTCCGCACGCCCCAAGCTTCGGGATTAATGCAGCGCTCCGCTAGCCGTGGGAGAGCTGGGTCTCCCACGGCTAGCGGATAGCTTCCTGAAGCCTGGAGAGTGAGAGGGGTTGGTGCGCACCGACCCCTCTCACTTTCCAGGCTTCAGCGAAAGCCTGCATTCGCCCCATAGGACGCACACACATTTCCCCTTGCTTTTTAGGAGGGAAAAAGTGCGTCCTATGGTGCGAAAAATACGGTATGTGCTTGCAGGGATGCATAGGTCAACCCTGCCACTCCCACCAACACATCTGGCAGCTAGCTATCCTTCTGGCATTTATTGAGTGCAAGGAAGGACCTGAATCAGATCAGGATCACTTGCAAGGAGGAGTATTATGTTCAGAGCAGGACTTTTATTGTGGGGGGCAGAACCAAACTATCTGCAACATGAATGGTCAGTTAGTTTAGTATTTTTATTGTTCTACTTGATTTGGGGGGCAGCTGCCCCCCTGCAACTCCCTGGCCATGCCCATGTGGGCAGAGCTTGCCCCCCCCATTCTTTCCATGGGTGTAAGGGATCATCTCTTGTGATGCACAAAGCAATGGGGTGAAAGGCTGCATCCGTCTCCTGGGTGATTTGCAAATGTCCACACTTGCAACACACAGGTGGTAGTGCCACAATTTGGCATCCCAACTGCCTTTAGGCACCACCACACTTAAGGAAGAGAGGTGAGGCACTAACATCGCACCACTTTTGCAACTCTACCGCCAGCGGAAGGGTGGCTCATTTCTGAAAGGAAGACACAAGCCACTTCTTCCTTCTGTTCTGACAGCAAATTGGGACTTGCTTGGAAGGTGGTGGACTCTCCTTCATTGGAGGTTTTTAAGCAGAGGTTGGATGGTCATCTGCCATGGATGCTTTATAGTTGAGATTCGGGGTCCCTTACAACTCTACAGTTCTACGATTCCTCTTATTCTTCTGTCAGTGCATGCCTGCTACCTGGAGCATGTTGTGCCCTTCTCCCTATAGGCAAGAAAGAGGCGGCTGAGGCTTTTAAAGCATAGGAAGCGGAAAGTAGGGTTTGCCATCTTTGTTCTGGCAAAACATAGGACAGAGCGGGGTGGGTTTTTCTTTTCTTTTCATCTGGCTCTGAAGTGACTTCAAAACAATCTATTACATTACAACCTAGTGCAACCTAACAGGATGGCCCCTCTGGAATTTGTCACGCATGCACACAAATTCGCAAATCTTGTGCTTGGCTATCTGGAGCTTAAACACACGACATTTCACACCCCCTTTAAAAAACCACATGCTTTTGGCCAAAGAATATGAAGAAGATTGGCAAAACAAACTAATGAACTACGCAGGACATATTACACAATTTGAAACCCAAGAAAGAAAAGGACATTTTTCTTTTAAAGGGAAAATGTTTAAGGCATATATTGCAAGCTTTGTGTATAGATTTCTACATTAGTCGAACTTCTAAAGGTCACTTGTAACAACATGAGTAAGATTTTAAAATTGGACTGCTAAAAATATAAGATTCTATAGACGTGCATGAATTAGTATAAAATAATGGAACCAGGACTGGGAGTGGAGGGAAGTCAATTAAGATATATGAGTTAAATTTTTGACATGATGTTATTTTGTTTTTTTGTTGTCGTTATTATAAAATTAATAAATTGTATCTTAAAAACAAAAAACCACGTGCTTTTGGAGAGGACCCCTAACTTGGCAAAGAGAAAACAAAATTTTTTTCCCCTTCCAGTAGCACCTTAAAGACCAAGTTAGTTAGTTCTTGGTATGAGCTTTCGTGTGCATCTGAAGAAGTGTGCATGCACACGAAAGCTCATACCAAGAACTAACTTAGTTGGTCTTTAAGGTGCTACTGGAAGGAAAAAATTTTTTTGTTTTGACTATGGCAGACCAACACGGCTACCTATCTGTAATTGGCAAAGAGAGAGAGACCTGAAATACAGGACGAAACTGTTTATCAACCCAGGACGTAGCATTTTACATTGAAGCAGGAGGCCATCCCGTATTACACAGGACAGGGGGCGACCCGGGCAGGGCAGGGCAAGGGGAACGACAGCACGACGCCCCCCGCCCTCCGCAGGCACCCTGGTCACGGGCTGCGCTCTCTGCACGCGCTCAGGAGCGCTGTTGCCGCCGCGAGGGTGGCAAACGCCTTGGCAGCCCCCTAACGACGCGTTTATCCGGCAGCGGCCCCGGCCTCTCACCCCCGCGTCGGCGGCCAAGGACCAGCACGGGCTCCCGGCTCGGACCTCCTCCAGGGACCAGGCTCGCTCCCACAGCAGCAGCGCCGCCGCAGCCGCCGCCGTAGCCCCGGGGGGAGCCTCCGCCGCCGCCGCCCCCGACGAGGACGACGAGGACGACGCGGGAGGAGAAGCGGCCGACGAGGACATGGTCGCTGACGGGAAGACGCTGAGGCGCCCCTCGCGACGGCGGTTTAACTGCCGCCCTCGGCCCAGCGGTCAGCTGACTCCTCCCGGGCGGGTCGCGTGACTGGGCTGCCGCTGATAGAGGCAGGGAAAAAATGCAGAGCGGCCCCGCGCTCCGCGGCTTCCGGCCTCATTTCGAGATTTCGGAAGAGGGAGGGAGGGAGGGAGGGAACCGTGAGGGCGCCTGCGCGAGAAAGGGCTGGCGCTTGCGCACGCGCGCACGGCGAGGCTGTACGTTCCACATAGAGCCCCGCCCCCCTTCTCGTGGAATCGTTCAGAAAGGGGACCCATGGGTCATCTAGTCCACCCCTACCCCGGCATAGCTGTCAACTTACAGATTTGAAAATAAGGGACCAGCAGCCTCGAAAATAAGGGATCAGCAGCCAAAATAAGGGATTTTGGCTTGGCTTATACGGAAATCCCTCACTGATGGAGCCATACTGCTTTGGCTGCCACTGACTGTGTTTTGCAGGGGGTTGGGCTACATGATCCTAAGGGTCTACAACTCCCACCAAAGAAGAGGGGCAGACAAAACGGATGAACGACGTCGAGATGGCAAAGCTTGCAGGCAGAATTAGAAACCAGGAAGAGGACCTCTTTAATAAAGAATGGGGAAAGTTTATAATTTAGTTGAAAAGCTATTGTCAAGAGTTACATACATTGGTAGGGTTGACAGAAAACTTGTAGTAAAAATGTGAACTATGGATGGACAAATGATTTATAAAAATAGAGTTATGAAAGGGATGCAGAGGGGGAAATCACTACATTAAGATGCGGCACTGGTTGGAGGGGATGCTAAGCAGCACGTCGGGGCTGCCGTCGTCCTGGTGCAAGGAGTTCCATCGGCCCTTCGCCGCCCAAGAGAGAGAGAGAGGGAGGGAGACAGACTCTCGCCCACGCCGCCCGTGAGCCTGGCATGAGGCAGATGCGGTGCTACCGCGGCCCTGAAGTGCCGCCCTTCTGTGTCCCTCCCCATCTCCTCCTCTTCCTCCTCCCTCAGGCCGCCTCCTCAGCCGCCTCTGGCTTCCCCTGGCAGCGCGGCAGAAATCTCGCAAGAGAGGGGCTGCCTGCCCGCCCGCCGCCACCCAACTCCTCACAACGCGCCCCTGTGGGGGGAAAAGGGAGAATCAGAGACGTGGCAGCTCATGCGCGCGCTCTCTCTTGCGGCGGAGGACCCCGAGCCGCTGCTTCCCTCCTGAGCCTGGCGAGCATGAAACCCGGGAAATTTACGGGACATCATCAATAAGGGACAGCAGCGGGACACGGCACTGGGATAAGGGAGTTTCCCGCCAAATAAGGGACGGTTGACAGCTATGCACCCCGACAATGTGTGGGGTTCTGAGTGAAGGCGATGAAGAGGAGGAAGATATTTATTTATAACCCTCCTTTCCCCCCTGGCAGCTAAAATAAGAGCAGCTCAAAACAAACGGGAGGACAAAAAATAGAAGAAAAACCCAAGCTATATTATATATATTACAATTTAGAATACTCATTTTACATCCTTATCAATGACTTCTTCTCTTTCCATGGTTCGTTTTACATATCATAAATCCCTGCATATTTTACAAAAACTATACTGTTCAGTATTCCATTATTGCATCCATCAAAACTCGTTTACACTGTTGAATTTACAAGAAGAACCAAGTTTATGTTCTGTTTAATTTGACAGCTTTTTACAAGTCTGTTGCATTCCGTTGTTGACAACGGCGGTTTTGACTCAAGGTCTCTGATTTTTTAAAATTAAATGTAACGTTTTATTGATTGGCAAAATTGTATAGAAATGAACAAAATGGTATATTATTTTTACAAGGTACAAAAAAGAAAACTCACATAACAGCAGGTTGCAAAACTCTTCATGATCAGTGTACCAGTATATACGGTACACTATCTTGTAATAAACATGTCAATAATTATTCCCGAAGGTCTCGCCAGCATGATTTTAGTATAACATCTGCACCCTCAAATCCGCACCCTCAAATTAATTGTAATTAATGTTGGAATCGGCAGTTCTGCCTTTTGGAATCCAGAACTCAGCTTTGTGATCTTCCGGTACCTAGTTAATAGCATACTGGATGGACTAAAACCATTTTATGTGGTGTATCTTGCAAGTGTTAGGCTGAACTACAGCAATCCTGCAGAGTATATGAAGGCAAAAAAGTTTTTGTTTTTAAAGCCAGTTGGGTTTACATGAAATTACCTAGTCTTGGCCACAAGGTGGGGCAAGGGAACATGGAACTTCTGGAAGTGACTATTGATGTGGTCATGAATTGGGGAACTTGCAAAAAGCAGGTGCAAAAATCCTTTCTTGGGCTGACTGGCAAAAGAAGTTGGTTTGTAGTCCTTTCCAGTGCTGTTCTCTAGCCATCCCCTCACTGAAATACTCTTGGAAATGCGAAGCAGTCTGGAGTATCAATTTGCTCCAATTTTGAGTAACTTTTTTTCCAGAGACATAGGTTAATAAACATTTCCTTGGGCTGTACTGTATTTGTTACACTGATATATAAATCTTATTGGAAAGGGATTTACTTCATAAACACCTTCCATCAGTTCCAGTTGAAAACGTATCTTTAAAAGCCTGAAAAATAGTAAAAGATTACCAGAATCCTCTCTAGCCTTACATCACTGTGTGTGTGTGTGTGTGTGTGTGTGTGTGTTCCACAATCAAGCATCCAAGATTATTTTATCAAGACAGCTTCCCTCACCCTTGAATTAAGTAAGCCTCAAAAATGTGTTTCCCTGTCTCCCATTCTAGCAGGCAAGAAAAAAAGGACCAGCTGTTCAGACATTCAGGTTCCTTTCATCCCGTTCTTCTGACATAATTAGTTGTTACAAGGGGTGAAATGATAGCGTAGACATATTAACTTGTTCATTCTCAACTCTTTTTTCCATTTCTGAAAAAGGTTAGACACTCAGGCTCTTCAGGCTAAAATAACCAAAGCGACTCTTCCGACAATGCAATTAAAATCTCAGCTCCTGCCACGGAGCTATGAAGGCTCTGGCTCAACTATCTCCCTGCCCTAGATTCCCAGTCTAACAAGTGAGGGATCAATAGGTTCATGGCCGGCCCAAGAGATTTTGGCAGCCGAGGCAAATGACAAAATGGCGCCTTCCCCATCTTGGGTGGAAGGGTTGAAGGAACCTATACGTTGGGAACCAGGTGCGGGTATAAAGATCTACTTTGGGAACAAGCAGGAAGTGGGATTCAAAGGGCATTGCAGAGGGGAAAGGGGCCTGCTCTGTATTATACAGGACAAGTGGCAACCCTATGTGTAGATCCTGTTGCCTGAGGCACTTTGCCTCATGGGTGGGCCGGCCCTGAATATGTTAGTTCAAATGTAGCCTAGGTGACCCAGCCGTAGTTGGTGAGCATATTCAGTTGCAAGCATATTGGGAGTGGGGAACATCAGGAGCATAGCTATCAACTTACAGATTTGAAAATAAGGGACCAGCAGCCTCAAAAATAAGCGACCGACAGCCAAAATAAGGGATTTTCCAAGCACAGGTATGTTCAACTTCTGAGCCCCTCCGAGCCAAAGGCAGAAAGCCCAGCCAGCAGCCAAACGAAGCCTCAAGCGGTGGTTCCCACAGCGCAGCAACCTAGCAAAGGGGATGCAGCAAGGGAAACCACCGTCACCTCTCCGCTGGGAAGCGCTGAGCAAAGGCGAGTCCCCAGGCAACGCGGCCAATTTGATTGGCACAAGGCATGCAAGCTCCACCCCCCAGTCGTTCTTAGACTCCTTATTGGGTGAGCAACGCAGCCAAGCAACACAGCTGGAGCCTCCCTCCTCCCTGGCCGGCAGGGAGGGAGGGAGAGGAGCTGCTTCCTTTGAAACCCGGGAAATTTAAGGGACATCATCAATAAGGGACAGCAGCGGGACTCGGCTCTGGGATAAGGGAGTTTCCCGCCAAATAAGGGACGGTTGACAGCTATGATCAGGAGCTGCTCTGAAAGCCAGTAGCATACAATAGTGATGAGAAACCTTTTGCATTATTATCGAGGGTGTCATTTCCTTGGGGCCCACATACCTTGGGTAGTCCAGAGCCTGTTGTGGGTGAGGCCAGAGCCCAAAGAGGGTAGAATCATCCCTTTTTTCTCTTGTTTTCTGCTTTCTCCTTCTCTTGCTTCCTCCCATCCAACAGGCTGGCAGGAGAAGGACCAACTGCTCTTTCCAGAGAGGGGGCTTCTCCCTTCCTTGTCCCACCATCCCACTTTAGTCCCACACCCTCCCTTTGCCCTTTCTCTCTCCCTCAGGGCTCCCAGGCGGTTATATACTGGAGTTCTCATTAACGGTTTTCGGTAATTCTCCATTTTGTTTATCAAAGGCTGCTTCACTCCACCGACTGATGGGACTCAAGGGGTTAAGTGTTTCATTTAGGAAATTGCACTGTTCTCTGTGCTACTTAACATCATTTCGGACTCCATCTGGCATTAAGCTTTGACATCTGGGCTTATAGATGGACACTATCAAGGATTTAATTGGATTTTGCCAACAGGGGAAGAAATGCTCAACTTGCTGTAGCAACATGGTGGAAAGACAGTGATGCCCGATCAGAATCCAGCGCCAGTTTAAAGGTTCCTGTATTTAGGATTCACCCTAGACGCAGATTTCCGAGATATTAAACGGGTTGGTGCAGACAAGGCTGCTGAGCCAATGGGCAAAACATACAGGATGAATAACTTGCATGCCCTCCATGGCTTCTCCATGGCTACTGCTGCCTGCCTCCTCCCTTGGGCTGCAACCACCACAGCCCAGTCCCATGCAATGCACCAGCTCTGGGGGGGGGGGCAAGCAGAGGGAAGAGCCCCCAGGGTGGGAAGAAAGGGGGAGTGGAGCACAATGAGTCTTTATTTTGTTTTGTTTTGTTTTCAATGCTTTGTGCATCTGCATCTAATTTTGTTTCCTTCTAAAATTTATTGATTGGCGTGTGTTTTCCCTTTTGTAAATCTACCAAAGAACAGCATAGCGTAAAATAAAATTAATGTGTTTTCTCAGGACTGGGAAGGGTGCGCGTGTGTGTCGTTGGTATAAAGGTGGTATTAATGCTCTGGGGGGTGACAAAAAATGGAAGGGTCAAGGAGGGTCAGTTGGCGGGGGGGAGTGAGAAATGTCCCTATTTTCATCTGAGGAATGTTGGCAAGCTTCCTCAGATGAACTTGGCAAACGTGTTCACAGATATGTGGTTGTTGTTGTTGTTTAGTTACTAAGAATGACAGGGGAATTCCATACAAATCTGGGGTGGAGGAGGAGGCTAAATGCAGGGCGATTTCCAAGAAAATATGCTGCTGGTGTTGCATTGGGACCAAGTGGAAGGAACCTTGCACGAGGAATGGTTCTTGGGTTCCATAGATTTCAATATAGAAGCTTTGCCACTCGCTTCGGTGGAATTGTCAGCATCACATGCTCTCAAAGGTTGCTGGGTAAAGAATAGAGGGCAAATACATCATTTTCTCAGAACTAGCAGGAACCTTTTCTTTACCCGTCCTGTTTGTTTAAAGTAAATTTTTATTTTGCAACACTCCCACCATTGTACCAAGCTTTAAGGCTGCAGTTTACACTTGTCTTGTTTTAATTAAGTAGAAGGTCAAATCTCAACTAACACACTGAGCTAGAATTTCAGGGCAGCAAAGGTGCTTGCATCAAAGAGCTCAGTGCTGAAGCCCATGTGCAGATGACACAACCTTGATGGCAGAAAGTGAGGAGGAATTAAAGAACCTTTTATTGAGGGTGAAAGAGGAGAGCGCAACATATGGTCTGAAGCTCAACATAAAAAAAAACACGAAGATCAGGGCCACTGGTCCCATCACCTCCTGGCAAATAGAAGGAGAAGAAATGGAGGGAGTGAGAGATTTTACTTTCTTGGGCTCCATGATCACTGCAGATGGTGACAGCAGCCACGAAATTAAAAGACGCCTGCTTCTTGGGAGAAAAGCAATGACAAACCTCGACAGCATCTTAAAAAGCAGAGACATCACCTTGCCAACAAAGGTCCGTATAGTTAAAGCTATGGTGTTCCCAGTAGTGATGTCTGGAAGTGAGAGCTGGACCATAAAGAAGGCTGATTGCCGAAGAATTGATGCTTTTGAATTCTGGTGCTGGAGGAGACTCTTGAGAGTCCCATGGACTGCAAGAAGATCAAACCTCTCCATTCTGAAGGAAATCAGCCCTGAGTGCTCACTGGAAGGACAGATCGTGAAGCTGAGGCTCCAATACTTTGGCCACCTCATGAGAAGAGAAGACTCCCTGGAAAAGACCCTGATGTTGGGAAAGATGGAGGGCACAAGGAGAAAGGGACGACAGAGGACAAGATGGTTGGACGCTGTTCTCAAAGCTACCAGCCTGAGTTTGACCAAACTGCAGGAGGCAGTGGAAGACAGGAGTGCCTGGCGTGCTCTGGTCCAGGGGGTCACAAAGAGTCAGACACGACTAAACGACTAAACAACAATGTGGCGTTTCACTGACATTGCAAAGTTAGGTCCCCCAGAGTATGGGACTTATTAAAACTGATTTTCCTTCAACTTTGGTCACCTATTTAACTTCTCCACCAGTAGGAAAATTGACTTTCAGATGTACCCCAAAGAAAGTCACACAAATAAAATGCCTCTTGAAAGTTATTAAGCAGGACACCATTTTCAATTTAAAAACAAAAAAACCCATGACTTTATCATCGTAAGACCTTCCGTTTCCCCAAAAGATAATATAATTACACATGAATCATCAGGGTCAGCAATATGCCACAATACAAGGTACAAAAAACCTATTTGTTGTCTAAGTAACCTCACAGTTTAAAAAACACAAACATGGTGTGCCATTAACATCCATATAATTATAACATTAAGGGATGCGGGTGGCACTGTGGGTTAAACCACAGAGCCTAGGACTTGCCAATCAGAAGGTCGGCGGTTCGAATCCCCACGACGGGGTGAGCTCCCGCTGCTTGGTCCCTGCTCCTGCCAACCTAGCAGTTCGAAAGCACGTCAAAGTGCAAGTAGATAAATAGGTACCGCTCCAGCGGGAAGGTAAACGGCATTTCCGTGCGCTGCTCTGGTTCGCCAGAAGCGGCTTAGTCCTGCTGGCCACATGACCCGGAAGCTGTACGCCGGCTCCCTTGGCCAATAAAGCGAGATGAGCGCCGCAACCCCAGAGTCAGTCACGACTGGACCTAATGGTCAGGGGTCCCTTTACCTTTACCTTAATTATAACATTATAACACAGGGGGTGTTATTTCCTACTTATAAGTAGCCGTTCTCTGGTCAGATTTAATGTTAATATACCCAAATTGAGGACTTAGAATTCTTCATATATTCTTCTTGTGCAAAAAGAATTTAGCAGAGAGAGTATTTGAGAGGGAGAGCCTTCTGGCAGTTCCCTCCCTGTGGGAAGTGAGGTTCCAGGGAACCAGGCAGAGGGCCTTCTCGGTGGTGGCGCCCGCCCTGTGGAACGCCCTCCCATCAGATGTCAAGGAAATAAACAACTATCTGACTTTGAGAAGACATCTGAAGACGGCCCTGTTTAGGGAAGTTTTTAATGTTTGGTGTTTTATTGCGTTTTTAATATTCTGTTGGGAGCTGCCCAGAGTGGCTGTGGCAACCCAGCCAGATGGGCGGCATATAAAATAATAATAAAATTGTTGTTATTGTTGTTGTTGTTATACTGAAAGGCCCTTTTGGTATTCTTACAAATACGTTCGTTTATTTCAGGACTGGCCCAAGACATTTTGGCCCCTGAGGCAAACCCCAAAATGGTGCCTCTCCTCTCCACTACAGAAGAAGGGGTGAATGATGATCTACATCAGGAACAAGTGGGGAAGAAAAATTGACATCAGGATCTGTTGCCCCTGGGGATCCTGCCACCCGAGGCAGTGGCCTCACTTGGCCTCATGTGTGGGCCAGTCCCGGTTTATTCATAAGCGTATGGTTCCATGTTTCGGTCAACCAAGGTAGCTGACCTGTTCACTTATTTTATTTTAGCAGCTTTTATCCTGGTTATATTGCTTATGCTATGGTGACAAAAGCAGCAAACTTAGTTACCGTATTTTTCGCTCCATAAGACGCATCAGACCATAAGACGCACCTAGTTTTTGGAGGAGGAAAACAAGAAAAAAATATTCTGAATCCCAGAAGCCAGAACAGCAAGCGGGATCGCTGCGCAGTGAAAGCAGCGATCCCTCTTGCTGTTCTGGCTTCTGGGATAGCTGCACAGCCTGCATTCGCTCCATAAGACGCACACACATTTCCCCTTACTTTTTAGGAGGGAAAAAGTGAGTCTTATAGAGCAAAAAATACAGTAATTAGAAGGACAGATAAAGGTTGGGGGCGGGGAAATGGCATTTTAAACTGGAAAATAGGAGTCTAAGACAGTAGTCCTATACTCAAGTTATCCAGCAGTGAGCTCCATTGAGCTCAATGGAGCAGACATGTAGGACAGTGATCTAGTTTATTGTGTTGCCAAAGAATAGAATGCTGTTGGGACACTTGTTATGGTGACTAAAACTGAACATGGAATATTTAAGCCATTTTTAGAACAAATGAGAAAGGCACATAGGCAAAGAGTTCAAGTTAAATAAGCAAATAAAGTAACTTTTTATTCATGCGTTTTGGAATCAGTGGTCTAGAACTGAAATGTCTCATTCCTGTCCAAATGTACTTCACATAAAACGACTGTGAGGGGTAATTCATTGTTTATTGCGGATGACTTATTTAAACTTTGAATAGCTTACCCATAGCAGGTCAGTGCAACAATAGCTTTCCCCAAATGTGCTCTCCCCGACATTTGCGCTTTCCCCCAAAAGCTCTTTGATGGTCTGCCAGAACACAGATCCCTTGAACTTAATTCTTCCTCTGCTTATTTTTGAATCAAAGTGAGGTGACTGCTTCATCATTCTCTTGAGGTTACAAGCAAACGCAGGTGATCCGTATTAATGATCCATTGGCCTAACACTACGGTTCTAAAAATAACGTTGGAAGGCTGCCCTCCTAGAAAACGAGGCCAGGACAAATGAGACAAGCTTGCCCATTGTCCGATTCTGTTCGGGTTCCTGCAATTTGGCAGCTATTGTTGATGCCCCTAGTATAAATTCACAAACAATGTTTCGAAAGTCTCAGAGGTCTCCGGATGTGTGGGACACCTCTGTCATGGTGAGTCACTCTCTTGTGGAATGTATGGTGTTAAATTAAGTATGTGATCTTATATATACTTTCATGGAAGCAACTCGTGATGACTTCAGTACTTTCAATTATCACTCTGATCCTTCGCAGAGTTAGGCACACACAAATTCATTGATTTAAATTGGCTTAAGGGTTCCTAGGCATGTATAAGGCATTGATTTGTGTTCTGTTCTGCAGTCTTTTCATACAGCTCTGTTTCTATTCTTTTGCAGTTCAGCTTCTGATGAAACTATTATTATTATTATTATTATTATTATTATTATTATTATTATTATTATTTAAACTTGTATACTGCCCTATACCCACAGGTCTTGGGGCAGTTATGTCATTAAACTCTCCATCCACTAAGATAATAATGCAGTCGGTTGTCGAACGTACAGTGGTACCTTGGGTTAAGTACTTAATTCGTTCCGGAAATCTGTTCTTAACCTGAAACTGTTCTTAACCTGAAGCACCACTTTAGCTAATGGGGCCTCCCGCTGCTGCCGCGCCGCCGGAGCACAATTTCTGTTCTCATCCTGAAGCAAAGTTCTTACCCCAAGGTACTATTTCTGGGTTAGCGGAGTCTGTAACCTGAAGCGTATGTAACCCGAGGTACCACTGTAATCCATTCCGGAAGCCCATTCGGCTTCTGAAATGTTCGACAACCAAGACACAGCTTCCGATTGGTTGCAGGAGATTCCTGCACTCAAGCGGAAGCTGTGTCGGATGTTCGATTTCCAAAAAATATTCGAAAACCGGAGCATTTATTTCCAGGTTTTCGGTGTTTGGGAGCCGAAACATTCCAAAACGGAGGCTTTTGGGATCCGATGTTTGGCTGTGTCAAATCCACACCAATGCAAAGTAAACAGAATGCAAATGTGTGGGAGGGGGGCCATCAGCCATGGATCATTTGCGAACAGCAAATACCCAACATATTATCTGGATTGATATGCATCCTGTGCGTGGGATGAATAAGCGAACGCTGTCAATTTCCATTCCCCTCAGAATTCTCTGACCTCTCTGGGCGCCTAACCTTCTGTTGGGTCAGTGGTCATGGGTTCTAGGAAAGGAAAAGAAGGAGCAACGCCTCAAATGGTCCTAAACGATGATGGTTGAGCATTTTGTTGTTGTTGTTGTGGTTGTTTAGTTGTTTAGTCGTGTCCGACTCTTCGTGACCCCCTGGACCAGAGCACGCCAGGCACTCCTGTCTTCCACTGCCTCCCACAGTTTGGTCAAACTCATGCTGGTAGCTTCGAGAACCCTGTCCAACCATCTTGTCCTCTGTCGTCCCCTTCTCCTTTCCCAACACCAGGGTCTTTTCCAGGGAGTCTTTTCTTCTCATGAGGTGGCCAAAGTATTGGAGCCTCAGCTTCAGGATCTGTCCTTCCAGTGAGCACTCAGGGCTGATTTCCTTCAGAATGGAGAGGTTTGATCTTCTTGCAGTCCATGGGACCCTCAAGAGTCTCCTCCAGCACCATAATTCAAAAGCATCAATTCTTCGGCGTTTAGCCTTCTTTATGGTCCAGCTCTCACTTCCAGACATCACTACTGGGAAAACCATAGCTTTAACTATACGGACCTTTGTCGGCAAGGTGATGTCTCTGCTTTTTAAGATGCTGTCGAGGTTTGTCATTGAGCATTTTACTTTCATACAACTAGGATTATCTTCCTAGGAGCAGCCTTCTCCAAGCTTTGGCTCTCAGTATTTTTGAACCAGAACCTGCTTCGTTCCTCAGCACTGGCCAGGCTCTCTGGGGGGCGATGCTGGTTTTGGAGACCCAAGGTTGGGGAAAGGCTGTTAAAAATGTTTAATCTTCCAGCAATATTTTTAGACTTTACTTCTTCTTTTGCTTTCTATGGTGTCTGCTGCTTCGCATGTCCATTCCAACAATTCACTGTAACAACTGAGACACTTGTTCCAATTCTCTCTCTCTCTCTCTCTCTCTCCCACAGAAGTTCCTGCTGTTCTTCTTCCTGGTCCTTGCCCTCTTGGGGACCTTGTGTAACGCCCAGTGCTCAATAAAACCAGCTGACGAAAAGGGTAAGAATTCAGTGTTTGAATGTTGCCATGGTTAAAAAAAACAGCATTTACAGAGGCAGAAGATGGTCCTCATGATTTTTCTCCAGCATGATCTAGGGTTGCACAAGAAGGACACTCCCATGAGTTACTCTGATGTTACTCAGGAATAAAGGTGATTGCTGCAGAGATGCCCTGAACTTAGAGTCTCTCTTTGCAGCCAGTGAGAATTGAGCCTTTTGCTATCTATATGGCCCAATTCCACCATATGAAAGGAGTGTCTTCTGATTCTAGGGTTATGCTCTACTGCAACCTTTGCCAGGTGTTTTGGATTACAGTTCCCGTCAGGGTTAGGAAGAAGGAACTGGACACTGACAGTAAATTTAGAATTTGGCATATTCAGAGTGAATATGGGCTTTCAAAACCTTTTGCTGGGTTGGGAAGCGGCAGGCACAATATCAACTCCACTTTACCTGTATTCAAAGTTTGGCAGCTTGGGGGACCAGAAGTTTGGCAGCAAATAGTGGGACCAGAAGCAGCAGAAGGGCCAGGAAGAGAAGAGAGAGAGAGAGAGAGAGAGAGAGAGAGAGCTGGCACAGGTAGATCTGGCTGGCTGTTTTTCTGTAAACAGAAGTGATGTATAACACAAGAAGAAAGAATGGATGTTCTGAAGCTGAGACCCACACCATAGCCTCCAAGATATTCTAAATTCATTCATTTATTTATTTGACAAGGCTTATTTATTTGACAAGGCACTGTGGGTTAAACCACAGAGCCTAGGGCTTGCCGATCAGAAGGTCGGCGGTTCGAATCTCTGCGACGGGGTGAGCTCCCGTTGCTCGGTCCCTGCTCCTGCCCACCTAGCAGTTCGAAAGCACGTCAAAGTCCAAGTAGATAAATAGGTACCGCTCTGGCGGGAAGGTAAACGGTGTTTCTGTGCGCTGCTCTGGTTTCGCCAGAAGCGGTTTAGTCATGCTGGCCACATGACCCAGAAAAACTGTCTGCGGACAAACGTTGGTTCCCTTGGCTAGTAAAGCGAAATGAGCACCACAACCCCCGAGTTGTCTGCGACTGGACTTAACTGTCAGGGGTCCTTTACCTTTTTAATATTTATATAACAGCTTGACGGTAAGAAAAAGAAGCTCAAAGCAGTTCATAAGCGAATAGCAAAAAAAGTCATGGACAGGTGGACTGAAGCTTCACTGAAGCAAGTCATCTTGTAGCAAGCAAAAACCCCAGTTTCTGACTCTGGTTTTTATAAATTACTAGATTCCGACCAGCATTGTTTGTTTGTTCTGCACATTTCAGGATGCTTTAAACATGGGAGGTGGCACCGTGTGAATGCTGTATGGAAAACTAACAACTGCCAAAGATGTGAATGCAAACCAAAAGAAATGATATGCTGCAGCTTGTAAGTTCAAGTTCTAAAAACAAGTTTATGGGTGTTTTTGTGTGTTTTTTTAATGCTGGCATTTCTTTCTAAGTACCCAAGAACATATGAGACATGTGGTTACATATGCAACCCTAGTTTATCCAGTACATGTTTGGGGCTGCAATGCTATTTATAGCCTTACCTGCGAGTAACTCCATAGAATTCTATGGGACTTGTTGTTTAGTCGTTTAGTCGTGTTCGACTCTTTGTGACCCCATGAACCAGAGTACGCCAGGCACTCCTGTCTTCCACTGCCTCCCGCAGTTTGGTCAAACTCATGCTGGTAGCTTCAAGAACACTGTCCAACCATCTCGTCCTCTGTCGTCCCCTTCTCCTTGTGCCCTCATTTTTTCCCAACATCAGGGCCTTTTTCAGGGAGTCTTCTCTTCTCATGAGGTGGCCAAAGTATTGGAGCCTCAGCTTCACGATCTGTCCTTCCAGTGAGCACTCAGGGCTAATTTCCTTCAGAATGGATGCGTTTGATCTTCTTGCAGTCCATGGGACTCTCAAGAGTCTCCTCCAGGACCATAATTCAAAAGCATCAATTCTTCGGCGATCAGCCTTCTTTATGGTCCAGCTCTCACTTCCATACATCACTACTGGGAAAACCATGGCTTTAACTATATGGACCTTTGTTGGCAAGGTGATGTCTCTGCTTTTTTTACTCCAGATACAGTAAATTTTTTACTCTTTTGCAACTACCACCTGCTACTTATTGCATCCCAAGCCAACATATCCCATTCAACCATCACACATAAAATACCAGTCAACGCTACCTTTCTGCACATTTAATTTATATTCAATAACGATTTGGGGCTCCTGAACATTGAGAATGTAAGAACATTGTTTTATTTATATATGTAGAAATCAACAACGTTGCTTTCACTTCAAATGCTCCCCTCTCCTTTGTGGTGTGAATTACCTCAGCCCCCAAACTCATTTGCGGTCCTGGGGCTAGTGAATTTTGCATTGGCATCTCCAGGTAAAGTATCGGCTAAAGCACCTCTTTAACGTTCCTCAAGAATAGCATAAGAGCCATCTGTCTGTACTTTCAGGACTGAATGAGGCTAAGCAGATTTCTTTCCTAGGTTAGCTAATGACACTGAAATGCCGGTTCAGGTGTTTGAACTTTAGCACATGTTTTCAGCCACTGCACTTGCAGACCCTCCAAGTGTCCCTTTTTTCCAGGGATAGTCCTGGATTTACAAAAGCTGTCCCCAGGGCTCCCCCCCCCCACCAGAATTCACCGGAACTCAGTTCCGGCACCTCTCAGGTGGGCACCATTGCCATTATAAGAAAACAAGGGAGATATTCGTTGTGAGTTCCAGCAACTCTTTTTCTAGAAAAATAGCACTGGATGTCCCTGTTTTCATCAGAAAAATGTTGGAAGGGACATCTCTGTTTTCATTGGAGAAATGCTGAAGGGACAGGCATAGGCAAACTGGATGATAAAGAAGGCTGTTCGCCGAAGAATTGATGCTTTTGAATTCTGGTGCTGGAGGAGACTCTTGAGAGTCCCATGGACTGCAAGAAGATCAAACCTATCCATTCTGAAGGAAATCAGCCCTGAGTGCTGACTGGAAGGACAGATCCTGAAGCTGAGGCTCCAATACTTTGGCCACCTCATGAGAAGAGAAGACTCCCTGGAAAAGACCCTGATGCTGGGAAAGATGGAGGGCACAAGGAGAAGGGGACGACAGAGGATGAGATGGTTGGACAGTGTTCTCGAAGCTACCAGCATGAGTTTGACCAAACTGTGGGAGGCAGTGGAAGACAGGAGTGCCTGGCGTGCTCTGGTCCATGGGGTCACGAAGAGTCGGACACGACTAAACGACTCAACAACAAAAGCAAACTTGGCCCTCTAGATGTTTTGGGACTACAACTCCCATCATCCCTAGCCAACAGGACCACTGGTCAGGGATGATGGGAACTGTAGTCTCAAAAGATCTGGAGGGCCGAGTTTGCCTATGCCTGGAATAGGATGTTCCTATTTTCATTGGATAAATATTGGAGGGAGTGCACTTGTATGTAAGATTGCTGGAAAGTAATGCCTGTAATAATTAATATGTCAGGTTAGAGATTGTTTTCTGCCATTGAATGCATTCGCCTGCCTCTGAAGTGGTTCATTGTCTAAATTCCATTCCTAACGTTTAAAACCACAAATGCTGTTGCCCGCTGGAGGCTGAGCTGATTTTGACTCTAGTCCTCTTAGTTTTACTATCATCTCTGCCATACGGCCTGACTCTCTGTCTTCATTGTTTATAGAGTTTTTAGACCTATCAACTACGACAGGGAGAAGTGTGTTGCCATGTTCCACAAGCGAAGCTGCTCCATCCGTGTGGTGCACAAGACTGATCCTGCAAAACGTTGCGAGGTCTTTGCTGGCGTTGGTTAACACCTGTCTGTGGGTTTCTATTCCGGTTGGGTCTTTTAGGAAGACAAGGGGCAATAGGTCAAGGAATGTAATTCTTCACATTTACCGT
The DNA here is from genome assembly GCF_027172205.1 of Podarcis raffonei. Taxonomy (NCBI): domain Eukaryota; kingdom Metazoa; phylum Chordata; class Lepidosauria; order Squamata; family Lacertidae; genus Podarcis; species Podarcis raffonei. The sequence goes on along the minus strand of NC_070606.1, from coordinate 9,378,912 downwards.
ATTTTTTGCTCTATAAGACTTGCTTTATCCCTCCTAAAAAGTAAGGGGAAATGTGTGTGCATCTTATGGAGTGAATGCAGGCTGCGCAGCTATCCCAGAAGCCAGAACAGCAAGAGGGATTGCTGCTTTCACTGCGCAGCGATCCCTCTTGCTGTTCTGGCTTCTGAGATTCAGAATATTTTTTTTCTTGTTTTCCTCCTCTAAAAACTAGGTGCGTCTTGTGGTCTGGTGCATCTTATAGAGCGAAAAATACGGTATTTAGGGAACCACAAATGTACTAATTTCATCCTTTCCTTGTTATTATTTTCTCAAATACTCCACCTCTATTACTAAGCAGCTTCTGACTTTGCAGGATGAGTTCATGCATTTTTTTTAATCAAAAAAAGAATAATAGCTATCACCTGATTACTCAAATGCACCAGAAAGCTATCATAGATCACTATGCAATGATTTAGTTTGATTTCCTGGTCATTCATTATCTAGTACAGTACTTGAAACAAAAATTCCCCTGTAGGAGCAAGCTACAGAAAACATTCTCTAACTACTCTAGGATGAAAACATTGGAAAGCAAACTGAAATTTTTCAACATGGGAACAATCAGGTGTCAAGTCAAATATCCAAAAGTATATCTTTCGATACTTGCATTAATATTAAACCTCAAATATCTGAAAGACCGTCTTTATCTCTTCAGACCATCTTCCATATTAAGATAAGCTGAAAGAGATCTTTTGGTAGTTTTAGCATCCAAAGAAATGGAAGAAATGGTGATCTGGGAGAGAGATTTGTCTGTGGTGAGGATTGTATGAATGTGCCTGAATCCATTCCAATATTCATTTGAACTAACATTTGGTATTTTCTGTTCTACTGCAACTGGTTTATTTTGCACAAGTCTGTGTTCTGTTTTTTATTTAGCATACAAGAGAAAACATATCCCAACCACCAACAGATATTTACAAATCCAGTACTTTCCCTGTGTGTTCCAGAGGGGCAGCCCCATTAGCATTTTGCAGCAAAAATAAATAAAGCGCTTTAAAGACAAAATGAACTAAGTGACCAATGGCCCACCACAAAGCCATCTGTGGCCGCAAACCTAACAAGGGGCAGGTCCACACCACACACATCTAATGCACATTTAAAGCACATGATTTCCCTCAAAAAATCCCAGGAACTTCAAATGATATGAAACCTTTTGTGCAAAATTGTTAAGAGAACCAAGTAGCCCATTTTTTTTTTATAATAGTTTTTATTAAGTTTTCCATTTTAACAATCCAATCACATCACATTGAATATTCCAAATTGTACAAATACATATCATAAAGTCCAAATATTTTGCCAAATTATAATTTTTTTGTTGGCGGTTCCCATGCTTCAAGTTCAGTAGGGTCCAATCATCTCATGTTTCTACTGCCTTGAGTGTCCAATAGTCCCTTCTTTAAATCCCAAGTAGCCCATTTTTAGCCTGTGGAAAGCATTAAAATGCTCTTGTACGGCAGTTGCAAGAAGGGGTTTTCCATGTTGATCCCTGCAACAAGCCCCTCCCCACGCATGATCTCCTAACTGAGGGCCTTCTGAAGCTTCTCTCACTGTGAGAATCATTAAAATCACAGAATTGTAGAGTTGGAAGGGACCACAAGGATAATCTAGTTCACACAAGCAGATTGTCTGAAAACTTGCTATATATTCATTGGTCTGTGTTTGCCTGAGCTTGAGTCTGGACTAAGGATTCTGAGCCCCTGTGTTCTGATTCGATACATGATATCCAATCACAGAACACTTCAGGATTTGGGCCTCTGCCACTGGCCCTTGAAATCTGAGTCATGATTCGCAGCTTGGAAGTTTAGACAGCCAATCACGTTGGGGGTGGGAGTGGCCCAGGCCTTCAGAAATGTATATAAGCAGTTGCTTTGCCTTTGTTGTCCAGTTCTGTTAGTTCAATAAAGGTTCTTGCTGTTATTGCTGTGTCTTGCTTCGTGGGAGCCCACCTACACTTCAACTTATATACTAAGTAAAACTGAAATAAAAAGGTATCTGTGCTGGTCCCCAGGGCTAACCGTGCGGCGAGGTCCGAGTCCAGTCCGAGGTTGAGGGTGAGGTTGAGGGTGAGGTATGGAGGCTGTCCGTCAAAGCTGAACTCGGGTCCAAGGCAGGGAGTCGGGTGAGGTAAGAAACTCTGGCAGAAGAGCAGGACAGGGTGCAGGCAGGAACAGGCTACCAACAATGTTGCTCCCGCAACCTGGGACTGGGGCTGGCTGGCTTTTATCTGCCCTGAGGCATAGGGCGGCCCCGATCCTCTGGTCACTCGCCTCTCCTGGCCTGGAGGCGAGCACTCCTCCTGCGGGAACTTAGTTCCCTCCGTCTCTCTGCCCTGAGCCTCTGCAGCTCAGGAGAGGCTGGAGGATTACCGGACCCAGAGGCAACCTCAGCTTCCCCTGACGGGGCTTCCCTGAGAGTGGAGCACCTGCAGGCAATGGGTCCTCCATCACCTCAGGAGCCAGAGCAGACTCAGCTGGTGCCTGCACCTGAGGATCCGGCACAGGTGAGGACCCTTCAGGCTCATGCCCCAGCCCCGGCTCAGCTGGTTCTGGAGGCGGGGAATCCTGTGCAGGCTGGGATTCCTTGGGTTCAGCCTCTGAGTCCGAATCCCAGGCCATCATAGTATCTATGGAAACCAATAAGGACAGATTCACCCATCCCAAATGCAGGCATGCAGCAGCCTGGATGAGGAGCTGCCGTTGTGAGCACATTAGGTGATATAATATGCTCTTTCTGTCCTCTAGCACGTCTAAAGGGACCCCTGACCATTAGGTCCAGTCATGGACGACTCTGGGGCTGCGGTGCTCATCTCGCTTTATTGGCCGAGGGAGCCGGTGTACAGCTTCCGGGTCATGTGGCCAGCATGACTAAGCCGCTTCTGGTGAACCAGAACAGCGCACGGAAATGCCGTTTACCTTCCCGCTGGAGCGGTACCTATTTATCTACTTGCACTTTGACGTGCTTTCGAACTGCTAGGTGGGCAGGAGCAGGGACCAAGCAATGGGAGCTCACCCCGTCGCGGGGATTCGAACCGCCGACCTTCTGATCGGCAAGTTCTAGGCTCTGTGGTTTAACCCACAGTAGTGAGAGGCGAGTGGGGGTCAATAGGATAGGTTGCTGGCCCTATCTTAGCCCTCGTCCCGATCAGTGGAATTAAAATCTGAATTGAACCAAATTTCTCCCCTATCTCTAAAAGACACGTAACAGATCTTGCAAAATCTAACGGATATTGCCAAATCCAAGGAGTAATCTGGAACGAAGCCGTTCCATGGGACGATACCTTTTAATTTGGTATCTTATTAACGATGGAGAATGAAATCGTTCTATTCATTAGAGGCAGCGCTGGAAATGAATGGGGAACTTTCCACGGTAATGGGCTTTAATCAAATTTCCGCACAGCAAATATTAGCTAGGCAGGAACTGTGGGAAAGCTGTAAAAGTCTGTAAAGGTAGACATTAGAAAAGACCACGAGATGATCGTTCCATAGAAGCTGAATATTCATTCCTTATCACCTTATATGTTTTGTAATTTTTTTGCCGGGCGGGATGGGGGGGGGGAGTATTCAAAATTTCTGCTTCTGACTTTTAGCTAGGTGCCAAGACCCAGAGTAATTGTTCCCCGTGTAGTATATAGTAATGGTCCGTGGAAATGGCAATCGAACATTGGACATTCCAGTGTTTCTGCCATGTCATTGGGTTTCCAAGTCAGATACGCCAGAGTAACATGGTTTTTAAAATATAGTTTCCCATGAAAATATCATGTTCAATGTATTTGGATTAATATTATAGTGGAGCTGCGGTTCAAACAAATTAAGCAACATCGATTGTCTGGATAAGCAGTTATTGCCTGAGGAAATGGGAGGGGAAGCTGTTTATTTTGTGTCTCTCTGTGTACACCGAATGTACAAGAGTCAAGATGAATCCAACCTCCACTCAGAAATTTAACTTCTAGAGATCTGGCAGGAGCCGAGGTCCAAGGAATAGCCATCTCTCCCTCCCACTTCGCAACTCTTAGGAAGACATTTCCAACATTTCTACGTAAGGCAAAATAGGGAAAAAGGGAAACAGAAAATTAAAACCGTCCCTCGTTAACAGAAACAACCCAAGTATATAAATCCTTAAGTTTCGCAACAGTGTTATTAACTTTGCGTTTTCTGCCAGATGTTGCAGCATCCAAATTTCACATTTCCCCATATCAGTCTAATTCTTACAGCGTTCCTCTCAACGATCTGCATTTGTAGCTTTGAATAACTCCTGCCCTATCTTGGCCTCTTATTTGAATTCTTTCATAACACCAGCATAATCCATCTTGCTCAAAGCTATATAGGCAGCACCAGCTTCTGAGATGACTATATCCATTCTTTGCACACACACAAAAAAGCAACAACAAAGAATTGAAGAATGGAGGTAGCCTGAAGAAGAATATAAAATGACCACAAACCGAGCAAAACAGCTATCCATAGCAACCAAGGCCAGAAATCGAATCAGCGTGCTAATTGAGAATGTTTGGTTAGCATCAATTCCAGCCATTTGGAGGAAGGGAATGTCACTTGGAATGAGCTTGGCCAGATCATGTACTTAAGGTCATGTCTTGTTCCTAGATACATTTCTCACAGGGAATTTAAGGGCATCACTATGGCACCAGCAGCCACTGGAAACTTTATGACATGGAGTTCCGGGGCTTTCTTTCAGCCAGAACTTGCCAGAACCTCTCAGGTGGGCGCCATTGCCATTACCAGGAGAACAAAGGAGGTGTTCGTGGGGAGATCTGGCACCTCTTTTTCTAGAAAAATAGCTCCGTGGAGTGCTAGGGATGGTGGAGGGATCTGTCGACACAAACTTATCAAGCAGATTTTGTCCTGCCTGCCCAACCTGGCATGACTCCTGCCATGAATTCTTCCCTCACACCCCTAGTTCTCTACAATGGAAGGTTTTTGGCACCTGAGGTGAACCACACTACGGTCAGGTTACCAGATTTTTTTCAATGAATCCGGGGACACTTTTCAACTTCAGTGGATTTTCTATGGGGACTGATTTGTAAATCTGGGACTGTCCCCGGGAAATGGGGACGTCTGGTAACCTTACACTACGGCACCCATCCTCTCCCCTAGGGAAGAAGGGGTGAGCGAGGATCTACGTCAGGAAAACGGTGGTGGTGGGGATAAAGATCTACATCGGGATCTGCTGCCCCTGTGGATCCTGCCACCTGAGGTGGTCCCCTCACATGGCCTCAGAAGTGGTCTCGCCCTGCCTGCACTGATAGATAGTTGCTGCTGTTCCAATGGAGGAAGGGGTCTCATTGCCTCTCCACTCGCCCTGAAGTGTTGCTTGTTGACTTTGCGTGCGTAGAAGTTCCTCGTTGCTAGATGGGCGTTAAGGCTGAAAGCCAAACCACATCTACTCAATAGGACTTGCCCTCAGGTAAGTAGGGTTGTGACTGCAGCCTTAGTTTGCTTTTTACCACGAATTTTAAAAACCAGTAGCATGGACCACTTGTTATACAGTGGTACCTTGGGTTACAGATGCTTCAGGTTACAGATGCAACTAACCCATAAATAGTACCTCGGGTTAAGAACTTTGCTTCAGGGTGAGAACCAAAATCGTGTGGCGGCGGCGCGGCAGCATCCGGAGGCCCCATTAGCTAAAGTGGTGCTTCAGGTTAAGAACATTTTCAGGTTAAGATCAGACCTCCAGAATGAATTAAGTTCTTAACTTGAGGTACCACTGTAGCTGTTTTCATGTGGAAATCTCCTTTGTTATGGGTGTAGACTTCAACTGTGCTCTTCAGTTAAAGTCTGAGGATTTCAAGCCGTCAAACACAGAAGCATGTTCATGACAAATATTTAAAACCCATTACTTTGCGTGTCTCCTGCCAACCTAGCAGTTTGAAAGCACGGCAAAGTACAAGTAGATAAATAAGTGGGAAGGTAAATGGCGTTTCTGTGCGCTGCTCTGGTTCGCCAGAAGCGGCTTAGTCATGCTGGCCACATGACCTGGAAGCTGAACGCCAGCTCCATCGGCCAGTAAAGCGAGATGAGCGCCGCAACCCCAGAGTCGGCCACAACTGGACATAACGGTCAGGGGTCCCTTTACCTTTACCTTACTTTGCATCTTACGTTTTAACAGAGGGGCACAAACCCATGGCCGCTTTCTGTATGAGCTTCACATTTATGAAAAGTTGCATTACAAAGGAGACTTATATAAGTGAATTAAACTGAGCAAAGGAGAAGGCCTGTAAATGTTTAATATGACCACGGGAATTCATGCAATCCAGGATACAAAGGTGGCCTATTTAGTAAAATATCAACAGGGTGCCAAACCGCCCTTTCGTTAATGCCTGAGTGAGGGAATTGAAATCGGGTTCAGTTCACACTGAAGTGTAAAATCAAGATACAGTGGTATCTCGGGTTACATATGCTTCAGGTAACAGACGCTTCAGGTTACAGACTCCGCTAACCCAGAAATAGTACCTCGGCTTAAGAACTTTGCTTCAGGATGAGAACAGAAATCGTTCCGGCGGCGTGGTGGCAGCAGGAGGCCCCATTACCTAAAGTGGTGCTTCAGGTTAAGAACAGTTTCAGGTTAAGAACAGACCTCCGGAACGAATTAAGTACTTAACCCGAGGTACCACTGTAGTTAAATTGCAATCCTAAGCCTATTTACTTGAGAGTGAGCCCCACTTAATTCAGGTAAAGGGACCCCTGACCATTAGGTCCAGTCGTGGCCGACTCTGGGGTTGTGGCGCTCATCTCGCTTTACTGGCCAAGGGAGCCGGCGTACAGCTTCTGGGTCATGTGGCCAGCATAATTAAGCCGGTTCTGGTGAACCAGAGCAGCGCACGCAAACGCCGTTTACCTTCCCGCCAGAGTGGTACCTATTTATCTACTTGCACTTTGACGTGTTTTCGAACTGCTAGGTTGGCAGGAGCAGGGATTGAGCAACGGGAGCTCACCCCGTTGCAGGGTTTCAACCGTCAACCTTCTGATCGGCAAGTCCTAGGCTCTGTGGTTTAACCCACAGTGCCACCCGCGTCCTGATGGGCTATTAGCCACCTCATTAACTTTGCCTTTAAGGTGCCAAGACTCTTGTTGTTTTCGCTGCAAAAGACCAAGAGGGCACCCCTCTGCAAATTCATTACTCTTGAAAGGAAACACACAGGGGAGGTGATTTATTTGATTTGCTGATGATTGAGATATGCATGTCTATTGTGTTCTATAATAGATGGAAAAGAGTATTTTTCCACATCACTGGATGATGAAACAGAAGACCTGTGCAGAATGGGGGGGTGGGGTGGGGAAACAGATGAAAGTTTGAATGAGAAAGGCTATGGAAATAAACGCCAAGGAAAAATATGTGCCCGCTGCCTTGTAGAACATCTTCAGGAGAAGAAAAGGCTATGTGAGGTCCTACACAAATCCAGAGTTGGAGTCCCTAAGACGGCTGGATGGCATCTTGTACGCCTCTTTCCAGCAACTCTCGCAGCCAATCTGGTGCGAAACGTATTGCTCTGCTTTCTTTTGGATCACATCAGTGAGACTGAGAGGCCTGTCATCTGGGCAGCCCAGGACCCCATGCCCAGTGTGTCTGGGCAGCAGTTCACCCCCAGAGGCGCACTCCATTGTCTCTCCAGACAGACAGATGCAGGCAGTTTATTTCCTGTTCCCCAGTGTTCTTAAGACTCCCCAGGGTGGAAGAAAACCTGAGAGCTTATCTTTTTGGAGTTGATTTTGTGATAGGCTAACCCATTGTCCAGGACGCGGGTGGTGCTGTGGGTTAAACCACAGAGCCTAGGACTTGCTGATCAGAAGGTTGGCGGTTCGAATCCCTGCAACGGGGTGAACTCCCGTTGCTCGGTCCCTGCTCCTGTCAACCTAGCAGTTTGAAAGCACATCAAAGTGCAAGTAGATAAATAGGTACCGCTCTGGTGGGAAGGTAAACGGCGTTTCCGTGCGTTGCTCTGGTTCGCCAGAAGCGGCTTAGTCATGCTAGCCACATGACCCGGAAGCTGTACGCCGGCTCCCTCGGCCAATAAAGCGAGATGAGCGCCGCAACCCCAGAGTCGGTCACGACTGGACCTAATGGTCAGGGGTCCCTTTACCTTTACCTTAACCCATTGTCCTACTTCTGGCCGCATGTCTCCCTCCTAGTTACTGAAATGCCAGACGCGAGTCCACCTTTTAACTAGGGCTCGGCTACCGCGGGCAATGCTCTCCGCTGAAACTCCATTTCCAGAGGGGAATCTGTTACGTATTGAAGTTCTCACCCTGGCCACCAGGGTTTATTGTGTACAGTCATACCTTGGGTTGAAGTAGCTTCGGGTTAAGCATTTTTGGCTTGCACTCCGCGGCGACCTGGAAGTAACGGAGCGCGTTACTTCCAGGTTTCGCTGCTCGCGCATGCACAGACGCTCAGAATGATGTCATACGCAATAGTGGCAAATCGTGGCACGCGCAGACGCACGGACACAGGTTGCGTTCGCTTCAGGAATGGGGCTCCAGAACGGGTTGCATTCGCTTCAGGATGCGAACGGGGCTCCGGAACGGATCCCGTTCGCATCCAGAGGTACCACTGTATATAGTTTTCACTCAGGTCCACGTCAGTTAATTTAGGCGGGAAACCCTGGGCTGTGGTTGTTGCAATGTTGACAGCTGGCTGCCTATAAAAGCAGGCCGGCTGAGCTGTTTGCTGTTCAGTTTCTGTTCCAGCTTACTTATAAAGAACTTCTTGGAGAAATCTCTGTGTCGTCTGCTGTGTCCACCCACCAGTGGCGTAGCGTGGGGGGTGCAGGGGGGGCCGGCCGCACCGGGCGCAACATCTGGGGGGGGCGCGCTCGCACTCGCAGCTCTCTGCCCCTACCTGGCTCACTCACTCTCTCTCACTGCAGTGCTGGCTGTGCGAATCCGATCCAAGCCGCCCGTCGCCGCCCACTGTGGAGGGGGTGGGTGCCAGGCGTGGGTGCCAGGCGTGCGGAGAGAGAGTGAGGGACTATCTGGGGGAGGGACAGTGCAGCGGCCGCCCAGCGCAGCACTGAGCGCGGGAGAGAACCACACCAGACCAGACCAGGCAGCAGCAAGAAGAAGCTGGCAGCGGCGGCAGGTTAGGGGTTAGGGGGCGCAAATTACTTGCCTTGCCCCGGGTTAGGGGGCACAAATTACTTGCCTTGCCCCGGGTGCTGACAACCCACGCTACGCCACTGCCACCCACTACTTAACAGAGTCCCTAAGATGGCTGGCAACTCCTGCCAAATGTATTGCACTGCTTTCCTTTGGACCACATCAGTGAGGCTGAGGGGGGCCTTGTTGTCTGGGTAGCTCAGGACCAACATACACACTGACCAGGCTTGCACCCCGGGGAACTCATTTGAGTGCTGATAACGCAGTGGTTTGACTTCACCCCCGGAGTCGCAATCCATTGTCCTTCAAGACAGACGGGTGCCTACAACAGGAGGATGTGTTCAAATTCATCACTGAATATAATCAAATGCTTTGATCACTTCCTTTGGGATCCCAAGTGCTGAAATCTTTTATTCCCCCCCCACCATTTATTCACATATAGTATTGTTTATTAAAAATTGGTTTAATATGACATAGTGATACGGAATTGCATTAAGATAAACATGTATTTTGATTGTCTTGCTTACACAAACACACCCAATAAACCATTCAGATCAACGGAATCACATTTAGCAAAGCTTTTGGCAAAATTCTAGCAACAACAACAATTTGTTTTCACGTCTTAAAGGTTAATTGCCGCACCCCAGTCTTGTGGAGTCACCTATATGTACTGCCAACCTTAACACAACATCTTAAATCGATTTCTTATGCTATACTACTCCTGGGGGGTGGGAATTAAATAACTTTCCCTTTGCTCCTGTTCCTTTTGAATCAGCTTCTGTATACAGAATAATATTTATTCATGATAGCAATAATCATAATGCAAACTCCTTTCTACTGTCCCAAGCAAACACTGATTAGCTGGACAGAGCCATATAATTTGCTTTTCTAATAAACCAGGGGCCCCTGTACTTCTAAAAACTAGCATCCTGGTTTCAATCTGCTTTCATATCAGCTACAAGAAAAGAGTAGCTCCTGTCACTGTTTCCGAGCTTTTAATAGCAGCCCGCGTTGCGCAAATAAATCTAGCGAAGTTTTCCAGTAGCTGCGATTCTCTCTCTTCCTAAGTAGGAAGCCTAATAAGGGTTGCCAAGTCGTTACTGGATTGCCAACTGACCAGGAAAAACACCACCACCAATTGGCCTTTCTCTTCACATTCTCGCCTACAGGGTATGTTTCGAAATAATCATTTTCTTCTACTGCCATTTCTGAAGCAGTACAGTTGTCCTTTCCATCACTTGTCTCTCCCCATAGCTGTCAAGCGTCCCTTATTTGGCGGGACAGTCCCTTATCCCAGCGCCATGTCCCACTGCTGTCCCTTATTGATGATGTCTCTTAAATAAGCTACTGAAGGTAACAGGGCCCTTTCTATGTCCAGCTTGCTTTGTCAACAACAAATTGTTGCTGTTTTTTTGTGTTGAATATATGCTATATGGTAATTTATGGACCTAATAGGTATGTAAAGCCATTTGCACACAACAAAATATGTATTTTATAAAAGTAATTGTCGATCCCTTATTTTGGCTGCTGATCCCTTATTTTCGAGGCTGCTGGTCCCTTATTTTCAAATCTGTAAGTTGACAGCTATGCTTCTCCCCATATCACAGGATCCAGCTTCAGAGTTTAGGTGGGGTGGGTTTTTTTTTGCAACAAGCGTTGAAACAACAGAGAACCAGGGCAAACACTGCAGTTCAGGGTGGGGTTACTATTTGCTGCAAACCGATGAATGACGGGGTGGGTTGTGTGTGCACAGCCTACAGGTGTGATTAGGTGCCTTAACGAAGACAGAACTGCACGCCACATCCTCAGACTTTGACTGCCAAGCCCCGTGGACAAATATTTCCATTTTGACTCTTTATCGACTTTCCTGGAACATCTGGCTGCTGAATGCTAGGAGATAACAGCTGAGTGAGATGTGCCAGCTGGCTGATCCAGCGTGGCAGTTCCTAGGGGCTGGCTTCCTTTTCTTCTGCGTCTGTGAATATTTCTTATATGTTCGAACACTGCCGGTTGACTGTTAGTCCACCGCTGCTAATTTCATCCCCCCCATTTTTTTATTAGTTTTCACAATATTATAAACAAACAAACAAACAAACAAACAAACACACACACACACACACAAGACAAACTAACATAGATCATAGCCTTATTGAAAATTGCAGTTATTAATTTTGTTAAGTGATTTCCTCGCTTCCCCTTGGTTGAATTTCATTGCATGTCCTTTTAACGGTTTTCCAAATCCCAATTTTTATGAAATTTAACTTAAACATTAACATCCTTGGATCTTCACCTTACCTGATGGAATTAAACATATTAATTCACCACTTAACATAAATAAAATCCTAAGGGCATTAAGTATCTGCAAGCTATGTTCAGTTAGTTTAACTTAACAAATTTTACTAAATAATCATTAAATTTATTCCACTCTTCCTGATACTCCTCCTCCTTCTGGTCGCGGACTTTTCCGGTTAGGTCGGCTAGCTCCGAAAAATCCATCATCTTCATCTGCCATTCTTCTATTGTTGGTAATTCTTGGGTTTTCCACTTTATAGCTAACAAAATACGAGCAGCAGTTGTGGCATACAAAAATAATTTAACATCTTTCTTGGGCAATTCCAAACCTGTTATTCCAAGAAGAAAGGCCTCTGGTTTCACCAGAGGTTTGGAGAAGTAGAAAATACATTTTTTTAAAACAACAACAACAACAACAACCCAGAGGTAAGGAAAAAACAAAAAAACCCAAAAGAGCAGTGTTAGGATTGGTCATGCTTAGAAGCCACTGCCAATGGGGTGCAGTTCTTGGGCCCCACAACCGAGAGAGGTCCCAATCGCAGCTCAGTGGCCCTGGGCACAACACCTTTGCTTTCTTTTCCCCACTTGTTACAGAGCAGGTGTGCTGCTGCTGCTGCGGAATGAAGACGCTCCAGTCGCATCCGCCATTTTCATTTCCCAAAGTGCTTTGCTCATGTGGGTTCTGTCCTCTGCAGTAGCAAAGCACCTGCTCAGCAAAATGGTGTTTTTTTTTGTTTTTTTTAAAAATAAATTTTTAAAAAGGAAACATATTGCTGCCACCTGAGGGTGGAGAACAGAGATGGAATGCATGGATCCACCTTTCTTTCCTTTGTTTGGGAATGAAGGAGCGTCTCCACCCCCATCGTTCTGCCCGGACACTGAGGTCCAGCGCCGAGTGCCTTCTGGCGGTTCCCTCATTGCGAGAAGGAAAGCTACAGGGAACCAGGCAGAGGGCCTTCTCAGTGGTGGTGCCCGCCCTGTGGAACGCCCTCCCATCAGATGTCAAAGTGACAGACAACTACCTGACATTCAGAAGACATCTTAAGGCAGCCCTGTTCAGGGAAGTTTTTAATGTATGACATATTAGTGTTTTTTTGGTCTTTGTGGAAGCCGCCCAGAGTGGCTGGGGAAACCCAGCCAGATGGGCAGGGTACAAATAATAAATTATTATTATTATGAGGAAAGAGGCCCATTCATTCCCTTCCTGCTACCAGGCAAGGAGGAGGGAGGAAATGACAGGATGATTTTCAATCACACCCATGCACCCCTTTGCAGGTAGCATGAGGCCCCCACCACCTAGATAGCAGGGCAGTGGGGTGGGGGCCCCTTAGAGGGCATCTTGCTCAGGGAACCCTCAGACTTGGCAGTACCATTGTCAGTCACCCTGGAAAGCCTCTCCTCCTCAGGGAGGGGAGGAGTTGTGAGCAGGAGCCATTTCCTGCTTTGGCAGGGGGTGTTCCACCCCCTGCCCAACTGCTCTGGCTGCCGTGCTACGCCCCCCAGATGGCCAGCCAATCGGCTGGAGGCTTGGAGGCGGGGTTTAGCCACTCAAACGTGGCCTGGCAGCGTTTCTCAGCCATTGTGCTGCTGCTTCTCGTCGGATCACGCACCCACCCTCCCTTGGTTCATTGTTTGGTTCTTGACATTGCTACGGACCTGTGGTTGGTCGCCTTGGTTGTCCAAGGGGCCTGGAAGGAATTTTTATCCAACTGGCAAATTGGCACCGGCCACTTGGTTTTTCGCCTACCTCATAGCAAATCGTCACAACTTTTGGGTATTGGCAGTTAGGCATTGGAATATGGTTGTGTGTTGGAGGGCAGGGTGTACCCCTCCATTTTATGGGTATTCCGGTAAAGGAATCTGGCGGTCGTGGATCCTGTCCGACGCCCTTGCTGGTGGCTAGGGCCATGGCATGACCCCCCGGTGACATCAGGGGGAACTTCCAGTTGTATTTGCATCAACAGGCTCCTCCCACTGGTGGTTAACCCTTGATAGACTCCCCGCTCCCCGAGGGGGTGGAGTCACGCTCTGTTGTTTTATCCAATGGCTAAGCCAATACCTCTCACATGCTGTAATCAATAAAGTTGTCACCTTTTTTAGCCCATTAACCTAATATACTGCGTCCTTGTGTCTTTCTTATCCTCAAGCGGGTGGTGGGTCCTTGAATCACAATGCTGAATGCCGGTTGCAAAAGAAAAAGGGAAAACGGTGGAAGAAGTGGAATTCCCTGCTCATAACAGGGATGGGGAATATTTGGCCCAGCAGCAGGATGCTGCCGGGCTCCAACTCCCATCAGCCTCGGACAACACAGCCAATGGATATGGATGATGGATGATTCTATCTCCAATAACTGCATCCCCTCGCAAAATTGTATTTTAAAATTAAGTTTAAAAACGTGAAAGTTTGAATCGGGCAGCCCTCCAGTGCCACATAGCAAAGCAGCTGAAGGATGAGAGTGCAGGAATAGATTCCCCACTCCTGAAATTCAGTCACTGAATGTTCTCATTCCAGGCTATCAAGAGTCACTTCTTTTAGAATTAGTCAAACTAAAAGGAAGAATTCGAAACCGGCGGGACCAGAGATACACAGAAGATTGGTGTAAATTTACGGACTATTTGAAAAGTAATTGTGATGACCAGATTACATTTGTAGGTTTGCAAGAAGTTTTGTGAGGTGAATAATTTCAATTATTGCATAAATGGATAAAAAGGGAGACATTAGTGAAGATAATTAAAGGTAATATGAATTTAAGAAATGCAGAAGAAATGATAAAAATGGGGGATCATCAGAGGTGTTGATGGAAGTCCAAAAAGATTGTATAAGATGTGAAATTTTGTGGTATGTATGACAATTAATATGTTTAAAAATGAATAAAATTATATATATATATATAAAAGAGTCACTTCTTTTAGGATGTCAAGATAGCAGTGGAACCTGCCACACTAGGGTCCAGTGTGTGCGAGTAAATAAATAAAGCGAAACGACAATTTTTTAAAAAATGGAGGAACAGGATAATTCATGTCCTCTGTGCTGCAGGGCACAAACTCAACTACTTGCCAATTCCTTGGTTCTAAAATGTGTGGGGAGCTTCCAGAACTTGAGTGTGGCGGCATTGCTGGACAGAAGGTGGTTCACTGGGGCCCTGACGGTGGAATTACAATGGCAGTACCCTTCCCGATAGGGGGAGGGGGCATAAGCCCCTGCCGCCTATGGGAGCCGGATTTTAGCCTGCACCCTGCTTTGGCAAATGGGGATGCAGCCTGGGATATGGGCTGTGCTGGGGGGGCGGATCTGATGAAGCCAATAGTGGGCTTCCCTCAGATCCGCCTCATGCCCATTTAAGCAGCCCACACCTGGGGCACAGCCGGTTTCTTCCTGCGCCAGGTTTCCCCATCCCACCCTCAGTTTAAGCTGATAGTCAATGACTTTGCTATGGCTATGGTGGTCGCCATTCTTTACAGGGCCGGGTAGGAATTTGCCCACCAGGATAATTGGCCCTTACCTGGTGGTTTTGCCTAAAATGGTAAAGGGACCCCTGACCATTAGGTCCAGTCGTGGCCGACTCTGGGGTTGCGGTGCTCATCTCACTTTATTGGCCGAGGGAGCCGGCGTACAGCTTCCGGGTCATGTGGCCAGCATGGCTAAGCCGCTTCTGGCGAACTAGAGCAGCACACGGAAATGCCGTTTACCTTCCCGCCAGAGCGGTACCTATTGATCTACTTGCACTTTGACGTGCTTTCGAACTGCTAGGTTGGCAGGAGCAGGGACCAAGCAATGGGAGCTCACCCCATCGCGGGGATTTGAACTGCCGACCTTCTGATCAGCAAGCCGGGGCCGAAAGCACTCCCCCAGACGGCGGTCCCTGTGGGGGTCACCCTATTGGATGTAAGTCTTAGTGAAGGACCCATTATTAGGAACCCCCACCTGGATTGACCACGCGTCACTTCCAGCAGGCAGGCCGGAAATATTTAGATTGCCCCAAGCCAAAGCTCTTTCATCTGTATTCAATAAGGTTGTGGCCTGTTTTTACCCCAAACCCAGTCTGATCGGTCTCTTATTTATATGGGTTGGGATATGGGAAGTCCGATGCCTTATCCTACAAGTCTCCTTCAGGCAGTTGTCCTCTGCAAATTGGAGAATGACAGATACTGCAACTTGGTGGTGGTGGTGATGATGATGGAGGAGCTAGCAGATATAGGTGAGGTCCAAGCCTCAGGACTCTGAAGGTTCAGCCTAGGAGTTAGATAGGATTCTGCTGACCGCTTATCCTCAGCGAATCCTTGGAGAGTTCCATCTGCCTGGTCGATACAGGTATCATCTCATATTCCTGCGATGAGGAGCGGTGATGGCAACCCAGAATCAGGGCCTTCACTTCTTTTTTGAAGTTCTTGTTGAGAAAGCCGTAGATGACGGGGTTGATGCAGGCTGATGCCATGGCGACCAGATGGCACAGGGAGAAGATCAGGTCATGGATACAGTGGGGGATGATTTTGTAGTCCCAGTCATCAATGGTGTTGAAAACATGAAGCGGCAGCCAGCAGACTGCGAAGGCGGCGACCATTAACGCCAGCAGGATATTGATCTGCTTCAGGTGGCTCGCCCGGCAACTGCACTCATGCTTCTTCCGAAACATGTCCTCCCTCTTCTGGAGGCGCAGGTAGATGTTCAGGTAGCACAACGCGATGAGGAGAAGAGGGATGCAGTACTGCACGAGCAGCAAGACAGTGGTGTAGGTGAGCCTGTAATCCTTCGACGGCCAGGAGGGGAAGCAAACGACCTTGCTCGCCAAAGAATCTGTTCTGCGGAGCTGCTTTGGGACGACATCGTCCAAGATGCTGTAAGTGACGAAAGGCAAGGACAAGAAAGAAGCAGAGATCCAAGTGATGGCAATGCCCAGGTAGGCTTGGGAGAGGCTGGGCCTCCAGCCGGTGGGGTTTATGATGAGCTGGTGCCTTTCTAAAGCAATGAGCACAAGTGACAGGATGGAGACGGTCAAAGACGTGCACTGGATGAACAAGGTCACCCTGCACATGGCTTCGCCAAATATCCAGTGCTTCAACAAGACCGTGGTGACAGTGAACGGCAAGCAGAATATGCACATCGTCAAGCTTGAGGCTATCAGATTGGCGATAAATATGTTGGTGACGGCGGCTTTCTCTTTATGTCTGGCCAGGATGCCGATGAAGCACAAGTTTCCTAAAAGGCCTACCAGGGTCTCCAAGCTGTAAGAAGCGACTAGAAACAGAGTAATATCTGTGCTGTTTCTACATGGCTGGATAGTGTGGAAGGGGAAACTCCAGTTGCTCTGGGGTGGAGACGATGTGTTAGAAGCCACAGTCCTGTTCATTATGGAGCCAAAGAGGTGTGTCTTTGGTCGGAGGGTTAGGAACTTCCTGTGATCTTACTACAATCTGTCGGGGCGATCTGCAAAAGAGAGAGACGGTTTTATTTCTTACTGACACAGTCTCAACACTGGAGCAGACTAGGGGATGTAAAAACGTCTTGCAGCAGTCACAACTTTCTCAGCGGACTCTGTGCACAACCACACTGTATTCAAAGCTCTCTTATACCCTCCTTTTAACAGTTGTGGGGGATCCTGGGAACGGCAGCTTGTTAAAACTGGGAGTCATTTTGGACTCACAGCTGTCCGTGGAGGCGCAGGTTAATTCTGTGTCCAGGGCGGCTGTCTACCAGCTCCATCTGGTCTGCAGGCTAAGACCCTACCTGCCCACGGACTGTCTCACCAGAGTGGTGCATACTCTGGTTATCTCCTGCTTGGACTACTGCAATGCGCTCTACGTGGGGCTACCTTTGAAGGTGACCCGGAAACTGCAATTAATCCAGAATGCAGCAGCTAGACTGATGACTGGGAGTGGCTGCTGGGACCACATAACACCGGTCCTGAGAGATCCGCATTGGTTCCCAGTACGTTTCCGAGCACAATTCAAAGTGTTGGTGCTGACCTTTAAAGCCCTAAACGGCCTCGGTCCTGTATACCTGAAGGAGCGTCTCCACCCCCATCGTTCAGCCCGGACACTGAGATCCAGCGCCGAGGGCCTTCTGGTGGTTCCCTCACTGCGAGAAGTGAGGTTACAGGGAACCAAACAGAGGGCCTTCTCGGTAGTGGCGCCCACCCTGTGGAACACCCTCGCTTCAGATGTGAAGGAAATAAGCAGCTATCCTATCTTTAAAAGACATCTGAAGGCAGCCCTGTTCAGGGAAGTTTTTAATATTTAATGCTGTACTGTTTTTAACATTTGATTGGGAGCCGCCCAGAGTGGCTGGGGAAACTCAGCCAGATGGGCGAGGTATAAATAATAAATTATTATTATTATTATTATTATTATTATTATTATTATTATTATTATTATTAATGCTGAAATGGCAACTCTGTGAGGTCAGTACCCATAACAAACTACACTTCCCAAGATTCTTTTGGGGGAAGTCATGACTGTTAAAAGTGGCACAAGAAAGGGTTTAAACCAGGGCTCAGCAACCTTTTTCAGCTGTGGTGTGGGCCGGTCCACCGTCCCTCAGACCATGTGGTGGGCTGGACTATATTTTGGGGGAAAAAATATGAATGAATTCCTATGCCCCACAAATACCCAGAGATGCATTTTAAATAAAAGGGCACATTCGACTCATGTAAAAACACGCTGATTCCAGGACCATCCACGGGCCAGATTGAGAAGGAGATTGGGCCACACCCAGCCCCCAGACCTTAGGTTGCCTAAAGGTAAAGGTAAAGGGACCCCTGACCATTATGTCCAGTTGTGACCGACTCTGAAGTCGCGGCGTTCATCTTGCTTTATTGGCTGAGGGAGCCGGCGTACAGCTTCTGGGTCATGTAGCCAGCATGACTAAGCCGCTTCTGGTGAACCAGAACAGCGCACGCAAACGCCGTTTACCTTCCCGCCGGAGTGGTACCTATTTATCTCCTTGCACTTTGACGTGCTTTCGAACTGCTAGGTTGGCAGCAGCAGGGACTGAGCAACGGGAGCTCACCCCGTCATGGGGATTCGAACCGCCGACCTTCTGATCGGCAAGTCCTAGGCTCTGTGGTTTAATTCACAGCACCACCCGCGTCCCTTTTAGGTTGCCTACCCCTGGTTTAAACATAACGAAGTGGCTCTAACCCGAATGCAAATCCTAAAGATTTCTGCCCCTGCGTAATCTCAAGGTGGATGACACTTGATCAAGTATGACAACACAGACATCTCATGCACAGCTAAACATAGCTTTGAATGAGATTGGGACAGTTTATGATCCCAGCTTCCACTTTCTTTCAACAGGAGACAAGGTCAGCCAGCTCCACAGATTTATGCTGAGCGGGATTTTGTAGAAAAGTTCATTTTGGTGTTCTGGACTTTCAAAGTCATATTTTAAAAGCCAAGTTTCTTTAAACTGTATGAATTTACTATGAATGCATATTTTGTGACACTTTTTATGTAAATAAGTGCATGTTTAATTATGTAAAATGAAGGCTGAAAATGCACTTTCAGATGATTTCATCCATTTGGAGTTCAGTAAAAATTCCTTTTAGAAAGCCCCAAGGAAAACTGTACACATTTCTTCAAATCCAAATTTCTCTGTGTATGCCTTAGAACTGATCTTGTAACTTAAAGAAATCAAATCATACACATAAGACACTGATGGGTTGCGCTGTTTGAACGTTCTTCTTAAGGCTTGCTTCCCCTAGACTTACCTAAATCTTACACATTATCTTTCAGCAAACACAGAAATACTCATTTTCTCTACTCATTCAGGGTCTCTATCTCACTACCTGCCATGCAACAACAAAACAACAACAACATAATAAGCCTTAAATATCTATATTGGGTGCAGGAGAGAAAGATGTTTCAGTATTGCCAGTCTATGTTTCAGAATGATCAATTGCCAGAAGGTTCTGAAGGCACGGGGATAGAAATATCTGATTTTGTTAAAATCTGTTAAAATTGTGGCATGGTTTCACTGCTTCCATGTCTAAAAATGCCTTGGGGGAAAAACAGCAAGGCATATCCTACCATAACATTTCTACTTGAGGGTTCTCTGTGCCATCCGCGGCATACATTATATTCCTTTCCCAGGGCCACATAAAGGACCAGGGTGCCACCACCCTCAGTCATATACAGAACACCGAAATGCTCTCTTTTCCTTCACCTATAAACCACATTTCTCCCCTGTCTGTTTTCACATACACAATGCGCTCTGAGGGCGACTCCTGTGATCCTGATCCTGCTGCCTCCTTGGAAAATACAAACTATTTATTTGTTTGTTTGAAAAAAAATCACAATCTTAGCAGGGGTTTCATCGTTCTTTCAGGGTGCTAACTCATTGGAGAGAGTGGCCACACGGGGAATTTCCAAGAAATCCGTCCGTCGCTTCTGTCTGGCTTATTAACGATTGTTGTAAGCCACTCCGGGAGCCTTTTTTGACCAAAGAGTGGGTTAAAAATACTTTTTAAAAAATCAATAGTTAGTGGATAACATACCACTAGTTCTAGAATGTTCTAGGGGCATGGGCAGCAAGTTGATTTTCTGGCTTAACTTCATCACCCACTTCTAAGTGCTTTTTTCCATGCTCTTGTGGATGCTGAGAGGGGAAAGTACCGTATTTTTCGCTCTATAAGACGCACCAGACCACAAGACGCACCTAGTTTTTGGAGGAGGAAAACAAGAAAAAAAATATTCTGAATCTCAGAAGCCAGAACAGCAAGAGGGATCGCTGCGCAGTGAAAGCAGCAATCCCTCTTGCTGTTCTGGCTTCTGGGATAGCTGCGCAGCCCGCATTCACTCCATAAGAGGCACACACATTTCCCCTCACTTTTTAGGAGGGAAAAAGTGAGTCTTATAGAGCAAAAAATACGGTATGTGCAAAAAGACTTACCTTTGATACCCCCCAGGAGCATATCTGCTGCAAACATACACCAGGGATCTCCACCGGCAGAATCAAATGAGCAACAGGCCAGCAAAACCAACATCCGATCACCTTTCTGGGCTTTAAAACTCTCTTTTCTCTTTTCTCTTTCAGTATGAAAAAATGGGTGCCAGTTCCTCTCCTCAATCTCTCTACCTCCAAAGGGATGTTAGTCCTGGAGTTTTGATGGGAATGCAAATCTCTGGCTCCCTCTTGTTGTCTCCTTAGAAAAGAAGAAGCAAACTCTTAGCTGCAGGAGAAAGAGAGAAGGAACGTGCAAATGATGTGAAGCAGCGAGTCAATGAGCATGGCAGCCAAATGAGTATAAACAACTCAGATTGGCTGCATTCATCCTTATATGCAGGCTGGGCATTGCAATCTGGGGTGGTGGTTTTTTTGGTCACCCATGGGGCATCTTTGATCTGTTTACCAGATGGCTCTGCAGAAAGTCACTCCCAGCATCAAGGCTTGGCACGTCAGCCAGGGGTGGGGTTTTGCCTTACAGTGACTCAGAGTCAGACCAAGGCTTGGAGCACCCAAGGGCATCAGTCCAGCTGGGGCAAATGGGACAGCAATACAGTGGTACCTCGGGTTACAGACGCTTCAGGTTACAGACTCCGCTAACCCAGAAATAGTACCTCGGGTTAAGAACTTTGCTTCAGGGTGAGAAATCGTGCTCTGGCGGCGTGGCGGCAGCAGGAGGTCCCATTAGCTAAAGTGGTACCTCAGGTTAAGAACAGTTTCAAGTTAAGAACGGGCCTCCAGAACAAATTAAGTTCTTAACCCGAGGTATCACTGTGATAATAATAATAATAATAATAATAATAATAATAATAATAATAATAATAATAATACTTTATTATTTATACCCTGCCACCTGGCTGGGTTTCCCCGGTTGCTCTGGGCAACTCCCAACAGAACACTAAAAACAGAATAAAACATCAACCATTAAAAACTTCCCTAAACAGGGCTGCCTTCAAATGTCTTCTAAAAGTCATATAGTTTTTTATTTCCTTGATATCTGACAGGAGGGCATTCCACAGGACGGGCGCCACTACCAAGAAGGCCCTCTGCCTGGTTCTCTGTAAGCTCACTTCTCGCAGGGAGAGAACCACCAGAAGGCCCTCGGAGCTGGACTTCCGTGTCCAGGCTGAACGATGGGATGGAGACGCTCCTTCAGGTATACCGGGCTGAGGCCATTTAGGGCTTTAAAGGTCAACACCAACACTCTGAATTGTGCTCGGAAACATACTGGGAGCCAATGTAGGTCTTTTAAGACGGGTGTTATATGGTCTCAGCAGCCACACCCAGTCACCCGTCTAGCTGCCGCATTCTGGATTAATTGTAGCTTCCGGGTCACCTTCAAAGGTAGCCCTACGTAGAGAGCATTGCAGTAGTCCAAGCAGGAGATAACTAGAGCATGCACCACTCTGGCGAGACAGTCTGCGGGCAGGTAGGGTCTCAGCCTGCAGTGGAGCTGGTAGACAGCTACCCTTGACACAGAATTGACCTGCGTCTCCATGGACAGCTGTGGGTCCAAAATGCAAGCAAATGAGAGCTACACAGGAGGAACATGAAGCACTTGATAGAAGTCATGTTGCTGTTCTTTGGACAACTATCCAGGAGGGTAATCAAAGGCTCCTAACTTCTGTGTGTCCTGCTTTTCCTGGGACAGTCCCGGAATTACAGAAGCCGTCCCGGTTTTTGATTTGACCCCGGAATGTCCCGATTTTCCTTTTTCCTCCCTTTCACATAAAAGGTAAAGGTAAAGGTAAAGGGACCCCTGACCGTTAGGTCCAGTCGTGGCCGACTCTGGGGTTGCGGCACCTCATCTCGCTTTATTGGCCGAGGGAGCCGGTATACAGCTTCTGGGTCATGTGGCCAGCATGACTAAGCCGCTTCTGGCGAACCAAAGCAGCACACGGAAACGCTGTTTACCTTCCCGCCAGAGTGGTACCTATTTATCTACTTGCACATTGACGTGCTTTCGAACTGCTAGTTGGCAGGAGCAGGGAACGAGCAACAGGAGCTCACCCCGTCGCGGGGATTCGGACCGCAAACCTCTCAGGGGAGCATTTGCAACCGTTTGACACCACTTTTGAGTGAAGGGCCGAAACTCAGATTTTTGATGAAATTGTGACTTAGCGATTTTTTCAAAAAAATCTTTTTCTGCCGGTTAAGTTGTCGAGGGCTGATTTCTTTTCATGTGATAAAAAGCCTTCTATTCCAAGCGCCACACCTCTAAGGGGAGCATTTGCAACTGTTTGGCACCATTTTTGGTGTTGTCGAGGGCTGATTTTTTCTCTCTGATAAAAAGCCTTCTGTTTCGACCGCCACACCTCTAAGGGGAGCATTTGCAACCGTTTGGCACCATTTTTGAGTGAATGGCCGAAAGTCAGATTTTTGATGAAATTGTGACCCCGGGGCTTAGGGATTTTTTAAAAAAACATAAATTTCTGCCGGTTAAGTTGTCGAGGTCTGATTTCTGGTCCGCTGATAAAAAGCCTTCTGTTTCGACCGCCAAACATTTGCAACCGTTTGGCACCATTTTTGAGTGAATGGCCGAAAGTCAGATTTTTGATGAAATTGTGACCCCGCGGCTTAGGGATTTCTTCAAAAAAATCTTTTTCTGCCGGTTTAGTTGTCGAGGGCTGATTTCTTTTCCTGAGATAAAAAGCCTTCAGTTTCGCCCGCCAAACCTCTCAGGGGAGCATTTGCAACCGTTTGGCACCATTTTTGAGTGAATTCGAGAACGTCAGATTTTTGCTGAAATTGTGACCCCGGGGCTTAGGGATTTTTTCAAAAAAATCTTTTTCTGCCGGTTAAGTTGTCGAGGGCTGATTTTTTTTCTCTGATAAAGAGCCTTCTGTTTTGACCGCTAAACCTCTCAGGGGAGCATTTGCAACCGTTTGGCGCCATTTCTGAGTGAATGGCCGAAAGTCAGATTTTTTATGAAATTGTGACCCCGGGGCTTAGGGATTTCTTCAAAAAAATCTTTTTCTGCCGCTTAAGTTGTCGAGGACTGATTTCTTTTCCTGTGATAAAAAGCCTTCAGTATCGACCGCCAAACGTCTCAGGGGAGAATTTGAAGCCCTTTGGCACCATTTTTTAGTGAATGGCCGAAAATTGGATTTTTGATGAAATTGTGAGCCCGGGGCTTAGGGATTTTTTCAAAAAAATCTTGTTCTGCCGGTTAAGTTGTCGAGGGCTGATTTCTTGTACTGTGATAAAAAGCCGTCTGTTTTGACCGCCACACCTCTAAAGGGAGGATTTGCAACCGTTTGGCACCATTTTTGAATGAATTGCGGAAAGTCAGATTTTTGCTGAAATTGTGACCCAGGGGCTTAGGGATTTTTTTCAAAAAAATCTTTTTCTGCCGGTTAAGTTCTCGAGGGCTGATTTCTTGTCCTGTGATAAAAAGCCTTCTGTTTCGACCGCTAAACCTCTCAGGGGAGCATTTGCAACCGTTTGGCACCATTTTTGATTGAATGGCCGAAAGTCAGATTTTTGATGAAATTGTGACCCCGGGGCTTAGGGATTTTTTCAAAAACATCTTTTTCTGCCGGTTAAGCTGTTGAGGGCTGATATCTTGTCATTTGATAAAAAGCCTTCTGTTTCGACCGCCACACCTCTAAGGGGAGCATTTGCAACCATTTGGCACCATTTTTGAGTGAATGGCCGAAAGTCAGATTTTTGATGAAATTGTGACCCCGGGGCTTAGGGATTTTTTCAAAAAAATCTTTTTCTGCCGGTTTAGTTGTCGAGGGCTGATTTCTTTTCCTGAGATAAAAAGCCTTCAGTTTCGCCCGCCAAACCTCTCAGGGGAGCATTTGCAAACGTGGGGCACCATTTTTGAGTGAATTCGAGAACGTCAGATTTTTGCTGAAATTGTGACCCCGGGGCTTAGGGATTTTTTCAAAAAAATCTTTTTCTGCCGGTTAAGTTGTCGAGGTCTGATTTCTGGTCCGGTGATAAAAAGCCATCTGTTTCGACCGCCAAACATTTGTAACCGTTTGGCACCATTTTTGAGTGAATGGCCGAAAATCAGATTTTTTATGAAATTGTGACCCAGGGGCTTAGGGATTTTTTCAAAAAAATCTTTTTCTGCCGGTTTAGTTGTCGAGGGCTGATTTCTTTTCCTGAGATAAAAAGCCTTCAGTTTTGCCCGCCAAACCTCTCAGGGGAGCATTTGCAACCGTTTGGCACCATTTTTGAGTGAATTCGAGAACGTCAGATTTTTGCTGAAATTCTGACCCCCCGCGGGACTTAGGGATTTTTTTCAAAAAAATCTTTTTCTGCCGGTTAAGTTGTCGAGGTCTGATTTCTTTTCCTGAGATAAAAAGCCTTCTGTTTCGACCGCCACACCTCTAATGGGAGCATTTGCAACCGTTTGGCACCATGTTAGACTGAATTGCCGAAAGTCAGATTTTTTATGAAATTGTGACTCCGCGGCTTAGGGATTTTTTCCAAAAAATTTTTTTCTGCCGGTTAAGTTCTCGAGGGCTGATTTCTTGTCCTGTGATAAAAAGCCTTCTGTTTCGACCGCTAAACCTCTCAGGGGAGCATTTGCAACCGTTTGGCACCATTTTTGATTGAATGGCCGAAAGTCAGATTTTTGATGAAATTGTGACCCCGGGGCTTAGGGATTTTTTCAAAAACATCTTTTTCTGCCGGTTAAGCTGTTGAGGGCTGATATCTTGTCATTTGATAAAAAGCCTTCTCTTTCGACCACCAAACCTCTCACGGGAGCATTTGAAACCGTTTGGCACCATTTTTGAGTGAATTGCCGAAAGTCAGATTTTTTATGAAATTGTGACTCCGCGCGGCTTAGGGATTTTTTCAAAAAAATATTTTTCTGCCGGTTATGTTGTCCCTGGCTGATTTCCTTTCCCGTAATAAAAAGCCTTCTGTTTCGACCGCCAAGCCTCTCAGGGGAGCATTTGCAACCGTTTGGCACCATTTTTGAGTGAATTGCCGAAAGTCAGATATTTGATGAAATTGTGACTTCAGGGCTTAGGGATTTTTTCAAAAATATCTTTTTCTGCCGGTTAAGTTCTCGAGGGCTGATAACTTGTCCTTTGATAAAAAGCCTTCTGTTTCGACCACCACACCTCTAAGGGGAGCATTTGCAACCGTTTGGCACCATTTTTGAGTGAATGGCCGAAAGTCAGATTTTTGATGAAATTGTGACCCCGGGGCTTAGGGATTTTTTCAAAAAAAATATTTCTGCCGGTTAAGTTGTCGAGGGCTGATTTCTTTTCCTGTGATAAAAAGCCGTCTGTTTTGACCGCCAAACCTCTAAGGGGAGCATTTGCAACCGTTTGGCACCATTTTTGAATGAATTGCCGAAAGTCAGATTTTTGCTGAAATTGTGACCCTTGGGTTTAGGGATTTTTTTCAAAAAAAATATTTCTACCGGTTAAGTTGCCGAGGGCTGATTTCTTCTCCGGTGATAAGGAGCCTACTCTTTCGACTGCCAAACCTCTAAGGGGAGCATTTGCAACCGTTTGGCACCATTTTTGAGTGAATGGCCGAAAATTGAATTTTTGATGAAATTGTGACCCCGGGGCTTAGGGTTTTTTTTTTTTAAAAAAAATTCTGCCGGTTAAGTTGTCGAGGTCTGATTTCTTGTCCGGTGATAAAAAGCCTTCTGTTTCGACCGCCAAACCTCTCAGGGGAGCATTTGCAACCGTTTGGCACCTTCTTTGAGTTAATGGCCGAAAGTCAGATTTTTGATGAAATTGTGACCCCGGGGCTTAGGGATTTTTTCAAAAACATCTTTTTCTGCTGGTTAAGTTGTCGAGGGCTGATATCTTGTCCTGTGATAAAAAGCCTTCTTTTTTGACCGCCACACCTCTAAGGGGAGCATTTGCAACCGTTGGCACCATTTTTGAGTTAATGGCGGAAAGTCACATTTTTTATGAAATTGTGACCCCCGGAGCTTAGGGATATTTTCAAAAAAATCTTTTTTTGTCGGTTAAGTTGTCAAGGGCTGATTTCTTGTCCTGTGATAAAAAGCCTTCTATTTCGACAGCCAAACCTCTCAGGGGAGCATTTGAAACCGTTTGGCACCATTTTTGATTTAATGGCGGAAAATTGGATTTTTGATGAAATTGTGACCCCGGGGCTTAGGGATTTTTTCAAAAAAAACTTTTTTTGCCGGTTAAGTTGTCGAGGGTTGATTTGTTGTCGTGTGATAAAGAGCCTTCTCTTTCGACCGCCAAACCTCTCACGGGAGCATTTGCATCCGTTCGGTACCATTTTTGAGTGAATTGGAGAACGTCAGATTTTTTATGAAATTGTGACCCTGGAGCTTAGGGAAATTTTCAAAAAAATCTTTTTCTGCTGGTTAAGTTGTCGAGGGTTCATTTCTTGTCGTGTGATAAAAAGCGTTCTGTTTCGACCGCCAAACCTCTCAGGGGAGCATTTGCCACCGTTTGGCACCATTTTTGAGTGAATGGCGGAAAGTAGGATTTTGGATGAAATTTTGACCCCGGAGCTTACGGATTTTTTCAAAAAAAATATTTCTGCCGGTTAAGTTGTCGATGGCTGATTTCTTCTCCGGTGATAAAAAGCCTTCTGTTTCGACCGCTAAACCTCTCAGGGGAGCATTTGCAACCGTTTGGCACCATTTTTGAGTTAATGGCGGAAAGTCAGATTTTATAAGAAATTGTGACCCCGGGGCTTGGGAATTTTTCAAAAAAAGCTTATTCTGCCGGTTAAGTTGTCGAGGGCTGATTTCTTCTCCGGTGATAAAGAGCCTTCTCTTTCAACCGCCAAACGTCTTAGGGGAGCATTTGCAACCGTTTGGTACCATTTTTGAGTGAATTGGAGAACGTCAGATTTTTGATGAAATTGTGACCCCGGCGCTTAGGTATTTTTTCAAAAAAATCCTTTTCTGCCGATTAAGTTGTCGAGGTCTGATTTCTTGCTCTGTGATATAAAGCCTTCTGTTTCGACCGCCAAACCTCTCAGGGGAGCATTTGCAACCGTTTGGCACCATTTTTGAGTGAATTGCCGAAAGTCAGATTTTTGATGAAATTGTGACCCCGGGGCTTAGGGATTTTTTCAAAAAAATCTTTTTCTGCCGGGTAAGTTGTCTTGGGCTGATTTCTTTTCCTGTGATAAAAAGCCTTCTGTTTCGACCGCCAAACCTCTCAGGGGAGCATTTGCAACCGTTTGGCACCATTTTTGAGTGAATTGCCGAAAGTCAGATTTTTGATGAAATTGTGACCCCGGGGCTTAGGGATTTTTTCAAAAAAATCTTTTTCTGCCGGTTAAGTTGTCTTGGGCTGATTTCTTTTCCCGTGATAAAAAGCCTTTTCTTTCGACCGCCAAACCTCTCACGGGAGCATTTGGAACTGTTTGGCACCATTTTTGAGTGAATTGCCGAAAGTCAGACTTTTGATGAAATTGTGACCCCGGGGCTTAGGGATTTTTTTAAAAAAATCTTTTTCTGCCGGTTAAATTGTCTTGGGCTGATTTCCTTTCCCGTGATAAAAAGCCTTCTGTTTCGACCGCCAAACCTCTCAGGGGAGCATTTGCAACCGTTTGGCACCATTTTTGAGTGAATTGCCGAAAGTCAGATTTTTGATGAAATTGTGACCCCGGGGCTTAGGGATTTTTTCAAAAACATCTTTTTCTGCCGGTTAAGTTTTCGAGGGCTGTTTTCTTTTCCTGTAATTAAAAGCCTTTTCTTTCGACTGCCAAACCTCTCACGGGAGCATTTGCAACCATTTGGCACAATTTTTCTGCCGGTTATGTTGTCTATGGCTGATTTCATGCTCTGTGATATAAAGCCTTCTGTTTCGACCGCCAAACGTCCCAGGGGAGCATTTGCAACCGTTTGTTACCATTTTTGAGTGAATTGCCGAAAGTCAGATATTTGATGAAATTGTGACCCCGGGGCTTAGGGATTTTTTCAAAAAAATCTATTTCTGCCGGTTAAGTTGTCTTGGGCTGATTTATTTTCCTGTGATAAAAAGCCTTCTCTTTCGACCACCAAACCTCTCACGGGAGCATTTGAAACCGTTTGGCACCATTTTTGAGTGAATTGCCGAAAGTCAGATTTTTTATGAAATTGTGACTCCGCGCGGCTTAGGGATTTTTTCAAAAAAATATTTTTCTGCCGGTTATGTTGTCCCTGGCTGATTTCCTTTCCCGTAATAAAAAGCCTTCTGTTTCGACGGCCAAACCTCTCAGGGGAGCATTTGCAACCGTTTGGCACCATTTTTGAGGGAATTGCCGAAAGTCAGATTTTTGATGAAATTGTGACCCCGGGGCTTAGGGATTTTTTCAAAAAAATCTTTTTCTGCCGGGTAAGTTGTCTTGGGCTGATTTCCTTTCCCGTGATAAAAAGTCTTCTGTTTCGACCGCCAAACCTCTCAGGGGAGCATTTGCAACCGTTTGGCACCAATTTTGAGTGAATTGCCGAAAGTCAGATATTTGATGAAATTGTGACCCCGGGGCTTAGGGATTTTTTCAAAAAAATATTTTTCTGCCGGTTAAGTTGTTTTGGGCTGATTTCCTTTCCCGTGATAAAAAGCCTTCTGTTTCGACCGCCAAACCTCTCAGGGGAGCATTTGCAACCGTTTGGCACCATTTTTGAGTGAACTGCCGAAAGTCAGATTTTTGATGAAATTGTGACCCCGGGGCTTAGGGATTTTTTCAAAAAAATCTTTTTCTGCCGGTTAAGTTGTCTTGGGCTGATTTCTTTTCCCGTGATAAAAAGCCTTTTCTTTCGACCGCCAAACCTCTCACGGGAGCATTTGCAACCGTTTGGCACCATTTTTCTGCCGGTTATGTTGTCCATGGCTGATTTCTTGCTCTGTGATATAAAGCCTTCTGTTTCGACCGCCAAACCTCTCAGGGGAGCGTTTGCAACCGTTTGGCACCATTTTTGAGTGAAGTGCCGAAAGTCAGATTTTTGATGAAATTGTGACCCCGGGGCTTAGGGATTTTTTCAAAAAAAATATTTCTGCCGGTTAAGTTGTCGAGGGCTGATTTCTTTTCCTGTGATAAAAAGCCGTCTGTTTTGACCGCCAAACCTCTAAGGGGAGCATTTGCAACCGTTTGGCACCATTTTTGTATGAATTGCCGAAAGTCAGATTTTTGCTGAAATTGTGACACCGGGGTTTAGGGATTTTTTTCAAAAAAAATATTTCTGCCGGTTAAGTTGCCGAGGGCTGATTTCTTCTCCGGTGATAAGGAGCCTTCTCTTTCGACTGCCAAACCTCTAAGGGGAGCATTTGCAACCGTTTGGCACCATTTTTGAGTGAATGGCCGAAAATTGAATTTTTGATGAAATTGTGTTCCCGGGGCTTAGGGTTTTTTTTTTTTTTTAAAAAAAATTCTGCCGGTTAAGTTGTCGAGGTCTGATTTCTTGTCCGGTGATAAAAAGCCTTCTGTTTCTACCGCCAAACCTCTCAGGGGAGCATTTGCAACTGTTTGGCACCTTCTTTGAGTTAATGGCCGAAAGTCAGATTTTTGATGAAATTGTGACCCCGGGGCTTAGGGATTTTTTCAAAAACATTTTTTTCTGCTGGTTAAGTTGTCGAGGGCTGATATCTTGTCCTGTGATAAAAAGCCTTCTTTTTCGACCGCCACACCTCTAAGGGGAGCATTTGAAACCGTTTGGCACCATTTTTGATTTAATGGCGGAAAATTGGATTTTTGATGAAATTGTGACCCCGGGGCTTAGGGATTTTTTCAAAAAAAACTTTTTCTGCCGGTTAAGTTGTTGAGGGTTGATTTGTTGTTGTGTGATAAAGAGCCTTCTCTTTCGACCGCCAAACCTCTTAGGGGAGCATTTGCATCCATTCAGTACCATTTTTGAGTGAATTGGAGAACGTCAGATTTTTTATGAAATTGTGACCCTGGAGCTTAGGGAAATTTTCAAAAAAATCTTTTTCTGCTGGTTAAGTTGTCCATGGCTGATTTCTTGTCGTGTGATAAAAAGCGTTCTGTTTCGACCGCCAAACCTCTCAGGGGAGCCTTTGCAACCGTTTGGCACCATTTTTGAGTGAATTGCCGAAAGTCAGATTTTTGATGAAATTGTGACCCCGGGGCTTAGGGATTTTTTCAAAAAAATCTTTTTCTGCCGGGAAAGTTGTCTTGGGCTGATTTCTTTTCCCGTGATAAAAACCCTTTTCTTTCGACCGCCAAACCTCTAAGGGGAGCATTTGCAACCGTTTGGCACCATTTTTGAGTGAAGTGCCGAAAGTCAGATTTTTGATGAAATTGTGACCCCGGGGCTTAGGGATTTTTCCAAAAACATCTTTTTCTGCCGGTTAAGTTTTCGAGGGCTGTTTTCTTTTCCTGTGATTAAAACCCTTTTCTTTCGACCGCCAAACCTCTCAGGGGAGCATTTGCAACTGTTTGGCACCTTCTTTGAGTTAATGGCCGAAAGTCAGATTTTTGATGAAATTGTGACCCCGGGGCTTAGGGATTTTTTCAAAAACATTTTTTTCTGCCGGTTAAGTTGTCGAGGGCTGATATCTTGTCCTGTGATAAAAAGCCTTCTTTTTCGACCGCCAAACCTCTAAGGGGAGCATTTGAAACCGTTTGGCACCATTTTTGATTTAATGGCGGAAAATTGGATTTTTGATGAAATTGTGACCCCGGGGCTTAGGGATTTTTTTTAAAAAAACTTTTTCTGCCGGTTAAGTTGTCGAGGGTTGATTTGTTGTCGTGTGATAAAGAGCCTTCTCTTTCGACCGCCAAACCTCTTAGGGGAGCATTTGCATCCATTCGGTACCATTTTTGAGTGAATTGGAGAACTTCAGATTTTTTATGAAATTGTGACCCTGGAGCTTAGGGAAATTTTCAAAAAAATCTTTTTCTGCTGGTTAAGTTGTCCATGGCTGATTTCTTGTCGTGTGATAAAAAGCGTTTTGTTTCGACCGCCAAACCTCTCAGGGGAGCATTTGCAACCGTTTGGCACCATTTTTGAGTGAATTGCCGAAAGTCAGATTTTTGATGAAATTGTGACCCCGGGGCTTAGGGATTTTTTCAAAAAAATCTTTTTCTGCCGGTTAAGTTTTCGAGGGCTGTTTTCTTTTCCTGTGATTAAAACCTTTTTCTTTCGACCGCCAAACCTCTCAGGGGAGCATTTGCAACCGTTTGGCACCATTTTTGAGTGAATTGCCGAAAGTCAGATATTTGATGAAATTGTGACCCCGGGGCTTAGGGATTTTTTCAAAAAAATCTTTTTCTGCCGGTTAAGTTTTCGAGGGCTGATTTCTTTTCCCGTGATAAAAAGCCTTCTCTTTCGACCACCAAACCTCTCACGGGAGCATTTGAAACCGTTTGGCACCATTTTTGAGTGAATTGCCGAAAGTCAGATTTTTTATGAAATTGTGACTCCGCGGCTTAGGGATTTTTTCAAAAACATCTTTTTCTGCCGGTTAAGTTTTCGAGGGCTGTTTTCTTTTCCTGTGATTAAAAGCCTTTTCTTTCGACCGCCAAACCTCTCACAGGATCATTTGCAACCGTTTGGCACAGTTTTTCTGCCGGTTATGTTGTCCATGGCTGATTTCTTGCTCTGTGACATAAAGCCTTCTGTATCGACCGCCAAACCTCTCAGGGGAGCATTTGCAACCGTTTGGCACCATTTTTGAGTGAATTGCCGAAAGTCAGATTTTTGATGAAATTGTGACCCTGGGGCTTAGGGATTTTTTCAAAAAAATATTTTTCTGCCGGTTAAGTTGTTTTGGGCTGATTTCCTTTCCCGTGATAAAAAGCCTTCTGTTTCGACCACCAAACCTCTCAGGGGAGCATTTGCAACCGTTTGGCACCATTTTTGAGTCTATTGCCGAAAGTCAGATTTTTGATGAAATTGTGACCCCGCGGCTTAGGGATTTTTTCAAAAAAATATTTTTCTGCCGGTTAAGTTGTTTTGGGCTGATTTCCTTTCCCATGATAAAAAGCCTTCTGTTTCGATCGCCAAAGCTCTCAGGGGAGCATTTGCAAACGTTTGGCACCATTTTTGAGTGAATTGCCGAAAGTCAGATTTTTGATGAAATTGTGACCCCAGGGCTCAGGCATTTTTTCAAAAAAATATTTTTCTGCCGGTTAAGTTGTTGAGGACTGATTTCTTTTCCCGTGATAAAAAGCCTTCTGTTTCGACCGCCAAACCCCTCAGGGGAGCATTTGCAACTGTTTGGCACCATTTTTGTGTGAATTGACAAAAGTCAGACTTTTGATGAAATTGTGACCACGGGGCTTAGGGATTTTTTCAAAAAAATCTTTTTCTGCCGGTTAAGTTGTCTTGGGCTGATTTCTTTTCCCGTGATTAAAAGCGTCCTGTTTCGACCGCCAAACCTCTCAGGGGAGCATTTGCAACCGTTTGGCACCATTTTTCTGCCGGTTAAGTTGTCCATGGCTGATTTAATGCTCTGTGATATAAAGCCTTCTGTTTCGACGGCCAAAACTCTCAGGGGAGCATTTGCAACCGTTTGGCAGCATTTTTGAGTGAATTGCCGAAAGTCAGATTTTTGATGAAATTGTGACCCCGGGGCTTAGGGATTTTTTCAAAAAAATCTTTTTCTGCCGGTTAAGTTGTCTTGGGCTGATTTCTTTTCCCGTGATAAAAAGCCTTCTGTTTCGACCGCCAAACCTCTCAGGGGAGCATTTGCAACCGTTTGGCACCATTTTTGAGTGAATTGCCGAAAGTCAGATATTTGATGAAATTGTGACCTCGGGGTTTAGGGATTTTTTCAAAAAAATATTTCTGCCGGTTAAGTTGCCGAGGGCTGATTTCTTCTCCGGTGATAAGGAGCCTTCTCTTTCGACTGCCAAACCTCTAAGGGGAGCATTTGCAACCGTTTGGCACCATTTTTGAGTGAATGGCCGAAAATTGAATTTTTGATGAAATTGTGACCCCGGGGCTTAAGGTTTTTTTTTTTAAAAAAAATTCTGCCGGTTAAGTTGTCGAGGTCTGATTTCTTGTCCGGTGATAAAAAGCCTTCTGTTTCGACCGCCAAACCTCTCAGGGGAGCATTTGCAACCGTTTGGCACCATTTTTGAGTCTATTGCTGAAAGTCAGATTTTTTATGAAATTGTGACTCCGCGGCTTAGGGATTTTTTCAAAAAAACATTTTTCTGCCGGTTAAGTTGTTTTGGGCTGATTTCCTTTCCCATGATAAAAAGCCTTCTGTTTCGATCGCCAAAGCTCTCAGGGGAGCATTTGCAAACGTTTGGCACCATTTTTGAGTGAAGTGCCGAAAGTCAGATTTTTGATGAAATTTTGACCCTGGGGCTTAGGGATTTTTTCAAAAACATCTTTTTCTGCCGGTTAAGTTTTCGAGGGCTGTTTTCTTTTCCTGTGATTAAAAGCCTTTTCTTTCGACCGCCAAACCTCTCACGGGAGCATTTGCAACCGTTTGGCACAATTTTTCTGCCGGTTATGTTGTCCATGGCTGATTTCTTGCTCTGTGATATAAAGCCTTCTGTTTCGACCGCCAAACTTCCCAGGGGAGCATTTGCAACCGTTTGGCACCATTTTTGAGTGAATTGCCGAAAGTCAGATTTTTGATGAAATTGTGACCCTGGGGCTTAGGGATTTTTTCAAAAAAATCTTTTTTTGCCGGTTAAGTTGTCTTGGGCTGATTTCTTTTCCTGCGCTAAAAAGCTTTTTCTTTCGACCGCCAAACCTCTCAGGGGAGCATTTGCAACCGTTTGGCACCATTTTTCTGCCGGTTATGTTGTCCATGGCTGATTTCTTGCTCTGTGACATAAAGCCTTCTGTATCGACCGCCAAACCTCTCAGGGGAGCATTTGCAACCGTTTGGCACCATTTTTGAGTGAATTGCCGAAAGTCAGATTTTTGATGAAATTGTGACCCTGGGGCTTAGGGATTTTTTCAAAAAAATATTTTTCTGCCAGTTAAGTTGTTTTGGGCTGATTTCCTTTCCCGTGATAAAAAGCCTTCTGTTTCGACCACCAAACCTCTCAGGGGAGCATTTGCAACCGTTTGGCACCATTTTTGAGTCTATTGCTGAAAGTCAGATTTTTGATGAAATTGTGACCCCGCGGCTAAGGGATTTTTTCAAAAAAATATTTTTCTGCCGGTTAAGTTGTTTTGGGCTGATTTCCTTTCCCATGATAAAAAGCCTTCTGTTTCGATCGCCAAAGCTCTCAGGGGAGCATTTGCAAACGTTTGGCACCATTTTTGAGTGAATTGCCGAAAGTCAGATTTTTGATGAAATTGTGACCCCAGGGCTCAGGCATTTTTTCAAAAAAATATTTTTCTGCCGGTTAAGTTGTTGAGGACTGATTTCTTTTCCCGTGATAAAAAGCCTTCTGTTTCGACCGCCAAACCTCTCAGGGGAGCATTTGCAACTGTTTGGCACCATTTTTGTGTGAATTGACAAAAGTCAGACTTTTGATGAAATTGTGACCACGGGGCTTAGGGATTTTTTCAAAAAAATCTTTTTCTGCCGGTTAAGTTGTCTTGGGCTGATTTCTTTTCCCGTGATTAAAAGCGTTCTGTTTCGACCGCCAAACCTCTCAGGGGAGCATTTGCAACCGTTTGGCACCATTTTTCTGCCGGTTAAGTTGTCCATGGCTGATTTAATGCTCTGTGATATAAAGCCTTCTGTTTCGATGGCCAAAACTCTCAGGGGAGCATTTTCAACTGTTTGGCAGCATTTTTGAGTGAAATGCCGAAAGTCAGATTTTTGATGAAATTGTGACCCCGGGGCTTAGGGATTTTTTCAAAAAAATCTTTTTCTGCCGGTTAAGCTGTTGAGGGCTGATATCTTGTCATTTGATAAAAAGCCTTCTGTTTCAACCACCAAACCTCTCACGGGAGCATTTGAAACCGTTTGGCACCATTTTTGAGTGAATTGCCGAAAGTCAGATTTTTGATGAAATTGTGACCCCGGGGCTTAGGGGTTTTTTTCAAAAAAATCTTTTTCTGCCGGTTACGTTGTCTTGGGCTGATTTCCTTTCCCGTGATAAAAAGCCTTCTGTTTCGACGGCGAAACCTCTCAGGGGAGCATTTGCAACCGTTTGGCACCATTTTTGAGTCTATTGCCGAATATCAGATTTTTTATGAAATTGTGACTCCGCGGCTTTGGGATTTATTCAAAAAAATATTTTTCTGCCGGTTAAGTTGTTTTGGGTGATTTCCTTTCCCGTGATAAAAAGCCTTCTGTTTCGATCGCCAAAGCTCTCAGGGGAGCATTTGCAACCGTTTGGCACCATTTTTGAGTGAATTGCCGAAAGTCAGATTTTTTATGAAATTGTGACTCCGCGGCTTAGGGATTTTTTTAAAAAAATATTTTTCTGCCGGTTAAGTTGTTGAGGGCTGATTTTTTTTCCCGTGATAAAAAGCCTTCTGTTTCGACCGCCAAACCTCTCAGGGGAGCATTTGCAACTGTTTGGCACCATTTTTGAATGAATTGATGAAAGTCAGACTTTTGATGAAATTGTGACCCCGGGGCTTAGGGCTTTTTTTAAAAAAATCTTTTTCTGCCGGTTAAGTTTTCGAGGGCTGATTTCTTTTCCCGTGGTTAAAAGCGTTCTGTTTCGACCGCCAAACCTCTCAGGGGAGCATTTGCAACCGTTTGGCACCATTTATCTGCCGGTTAAGTTGTCCATGGCTGATTTAATGCTCTGTGATATAAAGCCTTCTGTTTCGATGGCCAAAACTCTCAGGGGAGCATTTTCAACCGTTTGGCACCATTTTTGAGTGAATTACCGAAAGTCAGATTTTTGATGAAATTGTGACCCCGGGGCTTAGGGATTCTTTCAAAAAAATCTTTTTTTGCCAGTTAAGTTTTCGAGGGCTGATTTCTTTTCCCGTGATAAAAAGCCTTCTGGTTCGACCACCAAACCTCTCACGGGAGCATTTGAAACTGTTTGGCACCATTTTTCTGCCGGTTAAATTGTCCATAGTTGATTTCTTGCTCTGTGATATAAAGCCTTCTGTTTTGATGGCCAAACCTCTCAGGGTAGCATTTGCAACCGTTTGGCACCATTTTTGAGTGAATTGCCGAAAGGCAGATTTTTGATGAAATTGTGACCCCGGGGCTTAGGGATTTTTTCAAAAACATCTTTTTCTGCCGGTTAAGTTGTCGAGGGCTGTTTTCTTTTCCTGTGATAAAAAGCCTTTTCTTTCGACCGCCAAACCTCTCACGGGAGCATTTGCAACCGTTTGGCACCATTTTTGAGTGAATTGCCGAAAGTCAGATTTTTGATGAAATTGTGACCCCGGGGCTTAGGGATTTTTTCAAAAACATCTTTTTCTGCCGGTTAAGTTGTCTTGGGCTGATTTCTTTTCCCGTGATAAAAAGCCTTCTGTTTCGACCGCCAAACCTCTCAGTGGAGCTTTTGCAATCGTTTGGCCCCATTTTTGAGTGATTTGCTGAAAGTCAGATTTTTGATGAAATTGTGACCCCGGGGCTTAGGGATTTTTTCAAAAAAATCTTTTTCTGCCGGTTAAGCTTTCGAGGCCTGATTTCTTTTCCTGTGATAAAAAACCTTCTGTTTCTACCACCAAACCTCTCACGGGAGCATTTGCAACCGTTTGGCAGCATTTTTGAGTGAATTGCCGAAAGTCAGATTTTTGATGAAATTGTGACCCCGGGGCTTAGGGATTTTTTCAAAAACATCTTTTTCTGCCGGTTAAGTTGTTTTGGGCTGATTTCCTTTCCCGTGATAAAAAGCCTTCTGTTTCGACCGCCAAACCTCTCAGGGGAGCATTTGCAACCATTTGGCACCATTTTTGAGTGAATTGCCGAAAGTCAGATTTTTTTATGAAATTGTGACTCCGCGGCTTAGGGCTTTTTTCAAAAAAATCTTTTTCTGCCGGTTAAGCTTTCGAGGCCTGATTTCTTTTCCTGTGATAAAAAACCTTCTGTTTCTACCACCAAACCTCTCACGGGAGCATTTGCAACCGTTTGGCAGCATTTTTGAGTGAATTGCCGAAAGTCAGATTTTTGATGAAATTGTGACCCCGGGGCTTAGGGATTTTTTCAAAAAAATCTTTTTCTGCCGGTTAAATTGTCTTGGGCTGATTTCCTTTCCCGTGATAAAAAGCCTTCTGTTTCGACCGCCAAACCTCTCAGGGGAGCATTTGCAACCATTTGGCACCATTTTTGAGTGAATTGCCGAAAGTCAGATTTTTTTATGAAATTGTGACTCCGCGGCTTAGGGCTTTTTTCAAAAAAATCTTTTTCTGCCGGTTAAGCTTTCGAGGCCTGATTTCTTTTCCTGTGATAAAAAACCTTCTGTTTCTACCACCAAACTTCTCACGGGAGCATTTGCAACCGTTTGGCAGCATTTTTGAGTGAGTTGACGAAAGTCAGACTTTTGATGAAATTGTGACCCCGGGGCTTAGGGATTTTTTTTAAAAAATCTTTTTCTGCCGGTTAAATTGTCTTGGGCTGATTTCCTTTCCCGTGATAAAAAGCCTTCTGTTTCGACCGCCAAACCTCTCAGGGGAGCATTTGCAACCGTTTGGCACCATTTTTGAGTGAATTGCCGAAAGTCAGATTTTTGATGAAATTGTGACCCTGGGGCTTAGGGATTTTTTCAAAAACATCTTTTTCTGCTGGTTAAGTTGTTTTGGGCTGATTTCCTTTCCCGTGATAAAAAGCCTTCTGTTTCGACCGCCAAACCTCTCAGTGGAGCATTTGCAATCGTTTGGCACCATTTTTGAGTGAATTGCCGAAAGTCAGATTTTTGATGAAATTGTGACTCCGCGGCTTAGGGATTTTTTCAAAAAAATATTTTTCTGCCGGTTAAGTTGCTTTGGGCTGATTTCCTTTCCCGTGATAAAAAGCCTTCTGTTTCGATCGCCAAACCTCTCAGGGGAGCATCTGCAAACGTTTGGCACCATTTTTGAGTGAAGTGCCTAAAGTCAGATTTTTGATGAAATTGTGACCCCGGGGCCTAGGCATTTTTTCAAAAAAATACTTTTCTGCCGGTTAAGTTGTTGAGGGCTGATTTCTTTTCCCGTGATAAAAAGCCTTCTGTTTCGACCGCCAAACCTCTCAGGGGAGCATTTGCAACTGTTTGGCACCATTTTTGAGTGAATTGACGAAAGTCAGACTTTTAATGAAATTGTGACCCCGGGGCTTAGGGCTTTTTTCAAAAAAATCTTTTTCTGCCGGTTAAGTTTTCGAGGGCTGATTTCTTTTCCCGTGGTTAAAAGCGTTCTGTTTCGACCGCCAAACCTCTCAGGGGAGCATTTGCAACCGTTTGGCAGCATTTTTGAGTGAATTGCCGAAAGTCAGATTTTTGATGAAATTGTGACCCTGGGGCTTAGGGATTTTTTCAAAAAAATATTTTTCTGCCGGTTAAGTTGTTTTGGGCTGATTTCCTTTCCCGTGATAAAAAGCCTTCTGTTTCGACCGCCAAACCTCTCAGGGGAGCATTTGCAACCGTTTGGCACCATTTTTGAGTCTATTGCCGAATATCAGATTTTTGATGAAATTGTGACTTAGGCTTAGGGATTTTTTCAAAAAAATATTTTTCTGCCGGTTAAGTTGTTTTGGGCTGATTTCCTTTCCCGTGATAAAAAGCCTTCTGTTTCGATCGCCAAAGCTCTCAGGGGAGCATTTGCAACCGTTTGGCACCATTTTTGAGTGAATTGCCGAAAGTCAGATTTTTTATGAAATTGTGACCCCGGGGCTTAGGGATTTTTTCAAAAAAATTTTTTTCTGCCGGTTAAGTTGTTTTGGGCTGATTTCCTTTCCCGTGATAAAAAGCCTTCTGTTTCGACCGCCAAACCTCTCAGGGGAGCATTTGGAACTGTTTGGCACCATTTTTGAGTGATTTGACGAAAGTCAGACTTTTGATGAAATTGTGACCGCGGGGCTTAGGGATTTTTTTAAAAAAATCTTTTTCTGCCGGTTAAATTGTCTTGGGCTGATTTCCTTTCCCGTGATAAAAAGCCTTCTGTTTCGACCGCCAAACCTCTCAGCGGAGCATTTGCAACGGTTTGGCACCATTTTTGAGTGAATTGCCGAAAGTCAGATTTTTGATGAAATTGTGACCGCGGGGCTTAGGGATTTTTTCAAAAACATCTTTTTCTGCCGGTTAAGTTGTTTTGGGCTGATTTCCTTTCCCGTGATAAAAAGCCTTCTGTTTCGACCGCCAAACCTCTCAGGGGAGCATTTGCAATCGTTTGGCACCATTTTTGAGTGAATTGCCGAAAGTCAGATTTTTGATGAAATTGTGACTCCGCGGCTTAGGGATTTTTTCAAAAAAATATTTTTCTGCCGGTTAAGTTGCTTTGGGCTGATTTCCTTTCCCGTGATAAAAAGCCTTCTGTTTCGATCGCCAAACCTCTCAGGGGAGCATCTGCAAACGTTTGGCACCATTTTTGAGTGAAGTGCCTAAAGTCAGATTTTTGATGAAATTGTGACCCCGGGGCCTAGGCATTTTTTCAAAAAAATACTTTTCTGCCGGTTAAGTTGTTGAGGGCTGATTTCTTTTCCCGTGATAAAAAGCCTTCTGTTTCGACCGCCAAACCTCTCAGGGGAGCATTTGCAACTGTTTGGCACCATTTTTGAGTGAATTGACGAAAGTCAGACTTTTAATGAAATTGTGACCCCGGGGCTTAGGGCTTTTTTCAAAAAAATCTTTTTCTGCCGGTTAAGTTTTCGAGGGCTGATTTCTTTTCCCGTGGTTAAAAGCGTTCTGTTTCGACCGCCAAACCTCTCAGGGGAGCATTTGCAACCGTTTGGCAACATTTATCTGCCGGTTAAGTTGTCCATGGCTGATTTAATGCTCTGTGATATAAAGCCTTCTGTTTTGACGGCCAAAACTCTCAGGAAAGCATTTTCAACCGTTTGGCAGCATTTTTGAGTGAATTGCCGAAAGTCAGATTTTTGATGAAATTGTGACCCCGGGGCTTAGGGATTCTTTCAAAAAAATCTTTTTTTGCCAGTTAAGTTTTTGAGGGCTGATTTCTTTTCCCGTGATAAAAAGCCTTCTGTTTCGACCGCCAAACCTCTCAGGGGAGCATTTGCAAACGTTTGGCACCATTTTTGAGTGAAGTGCCGAAAGTCAGATTTTTGATGAAATTTTGACCCTGGGGCTTAGGGATTTTTTCAAAAACATCTTTTTCTGCCGGTTAAGTTTTCGAGGGCTGTTTTCTTTTCCTGTGATTAAAAGCCTTTTCTTTCGACCGCCAAACCTCTCACGGGAGCATTTGCAACCGTTTGGCACAATTTTTCTACCGGTTATGTTGTCCATGGCTGATTTCTTGCTCTGTGATATAAAGCCTTCTGTTTCGACCGCCAAACGTCCCAGGGGAGCATTTGCAACCGTTTGGCACCATTTTTGAGTGAATTGCCGAAAGTCAGATTTTTGATGAAATTGTGACCCCGGGGCTTAGGGATTTTTTCAAAAAAATCTATTTCTGCCGGTTAAGTTGTCTTGGGCTGATTTATTTTCCTGCGATAAAAAGCTTTTTCTTTCGACCGCCAAACCTCTCACGGGAGCATTTGCAACCGTTTGGCACCATTTTTCTGCCGGTTATGTTGTCCATGGCTGATTTCTTGCTCTGTGACATAAAGCCTTCTGTTTCGACCGCCAAACCTCTCAGGGGAGCATTTGCAACCGTTTGGCCCCATTTTTGAGTGAATTGCCAAAAGTCAGATTTTTGATGAAATTGTGACCCCGGGGCTTAGGGATTTTTTCAAAAAAATCTTTTTCTGCCGGTTAAGTTGTCTTGGGCTGATTTCTTTTCCCGTGATTAAAAGCGTTCTGTTTCGACCGCCAAACCTCTCAGGGGAGCATTTGCAACCGTTTGGCACCATTTTTCTGCCGGTTAAGTTGTCCATGGCTGATTTAATGCTCTGTGATATAAAGCCTTCTGTTTCGACGGCCAAAACTCTCAGGGGAGCATTTTCAACCGTTTGGCAGCATTTTTGAGTGAATTGCCGAAAGTCAGATTTTTGATGAAATTGTGACCCCGGGGCTTAGGGATTTTTTCAAAAAAATCTTTTTCTGCCGGTTAAGCTGTTGAGGGCTGATATCTTGTCATTTGTTAAAAAGCCTTCTGTTTCAACCACCAAACCTCTCACGGGAGCATTTGAAACCGTTTGGCACCATTTTTGAGTGAATTGCCGAAAGTCAGATTTTTGATGAAATTGTGACCCCGGGGCTTAGGGTTTTTTTTCAAAAAAATCTTTTTCTGCCGGTTACGTTGTCTTGGGCTGATTTCCTTTCCCGTGATAAAAAGCCTTCTGTTTCGACGGCCAAAGCTCTCAGGGGAGCATTTGCAACCGTTTGGCACCATTTTTGAGTCTATTGCCGAATATCAGATTTTTTATGAAATTGTGACTCCGCGGCTTAGGGATTTTTTAAAAAAAATATTTTTCTGCCGGTTAAGTTGTTGAGGGCTGATTTCTTTTCCCGTGATAAAAAGCCTTCTGTTTCGACCGCCAAACCTCTCAGGGGAGCATTTGCAACTGTTTGGCACCATTTTTGAGTGAATTGACGAAAGTCAGACTTTTGATGAAATTGTGACCCCGGGGCTTAGGCATTTTTTCAAAAAAATCTTTTTCTGCCGGTTA
Source organism: Podarcis raffonei (assembly GCF_027172205.1). Taxonomy (NCBI): domain Eukaryota; kingdom Metazoa; phylum Chordata; class Lepidosauria; order Squamata; family Lacertidae; genus Podarcis; species Podarcis raffonei. The sequence continues at coordinate 9,337,025 of NC_070606.1, read as the reverse complement.
GGTTTTCGAGGGCTGATTTCTTTTCCCGTGGTTAAAAGCGTTCTGTTTCGACCGCCAAACCTCTCAGGGGAGCATTTGCAACCGTTTGGCACCATTTATCTGCGGTTAAGTTGTCCATGGCTGATTTAATGCTCTGTGATATAAAGCCTTCTGTTTCGACGGCCAAACTCTCAGGAAAGCATTTTCAACCGTTTGGCAGCATTTTTGAGTGAATTGCCGAAAGTCAGATTTTTGATGAAATTGTGACCCCGGGGCTTAGGGATTCTTTCAAAAAAATCTTTTTTTGCCAGTTAAGTTTTCGAGGGCTGATTTCTTTTCCCGTGATAAAAAGCCTTCTGTTTCGACCACCAAACCTCTCACGGGAGCATTTGAAACTGTTTGCCACCATTTTTCTGCCGGTTAAATTGTCCATAGTTGATTTCTTGCTCTGTGATATAAAGCCTTCTGTTTTGATGGCCAAACCTCTCAGGGTAGCATTTGCTACCGTTTGGCACCATTTTTGAGTGAATTGCCGAAAGTCAGATTTTTGATGAAATTGTGACCCCGGGGCTTAGGGATTTTTTCAAAAACATCTTTTTCTGCCGGTTAAGTTGTTTTGGGCTGATTTCCTTTCCCGTGATAAAAAGCCTTCTGTTTCGACCGCCAAACCTCTCACGGGAGCATTTGCAACCGTTTGGCATCATTTTTCTGCCGGTTATGTTGTCCATGGCTGATTTCTTGCTCTGTGATATAAAGCCTTCTGTATCGACCGCCAAACTTCTCAGGGGAGCATTTGCAACCGTTTGGCACCATTTTTGAGTGAATTGCCGAAAGTCAGATTTTTGATGAAATTGTGACCCTGGGGCTTAGGGATTTTTTCAAAAAAATATTTTTCTGCCGGTTAAGTTGTTTTGGGCTGATTTCCTTTCCCGTGATAAAAAGCCTTCTATTTCGACCGTCAAACCTCTCAGGGGAGCATTTGCAACCGTTTGGCACCATTTTTGAGTCTATTGCCGAATATCAGATTTTTTATGAAATTGTGACTCCGCGGCTGAGGGATTTTTTCAAAAAAATATTTTTCTGCCGGTTAAGTTGTTTTGGGCTGATTTCCTTTCCCGTGATAAAAAGCCTTCTGTTTCGATCGCCAAAGCTCTTAGGGGAGCATTTGCAAACGTTTGGCACCATTTTTGAGTGAATTGCCGAAAGTCAGATTTTTTATGAAATTGTGACTCCGCGGCTTAGGGATTTTTTTAAAAAAATATTTTTCTGCCGGTTAAGTTGTTGAGGGCTGATTTCTTTTCCCGTGATAAAAAGCCTTCTGTTTCGACCGCCAAACCTCTCAGGGGAGCATTTGGAACTGTTTGGCACCATTTTTGAGTGAGTTGACGAAAGTCAGACTTTTGATGAAATTGTGACCCCGGGGCTTAGGGATTTTTTCAAAAACATCTTTTTCTGCCGGTCAAGTTGTTTTGGGCTGATTTCCTTTCCCGTGATAAAAAGCCTTCTGTTTCGACCGCCAAACCTCTCAGGGGAGCATTTGCAACCGTTTGGCACCATTTTTGAGTGAATTGCCGAAAGTCAGATTTTTGATGAAATTGTGACCCTGGGGCTTAGGGATTTTTTCAAAAACATCTTTTTCTGCTGGTTAAGTTGTTTTGGGCTGATTTCCTTTCCCGTGATAAAAAGCCTTCTGTTTCGACCGCCAAACCTCTCAGTGGAGCATTTGCAATCGTTTGGCACCATTTTTGAGTGAATTGCCGAAAGTCAGATTTTTGATGAAATTGTGACTCCGCGGCTTAGGGATTTTTTCAAAAAAATATTTTTCTGCCGGTTAAGTTGCTTTGGGCTGATTTCCTTTCCCGTGATAAAAAGCCTTCTGTTTCGATCGCCAAACCTCTCAGGGGAGCATCTGCAAACGTTTGGCACCATTTTTGAGTGAATTGCCGAAAGTCAGATTTTTGATGAAATTGTGACCCCGGGGCCTAGGCATTTTTTCAAAAAAATACTTTTCTGCCGGTTAAGTTGTTGAGGGCTGATTTCTTTTCCCGTGATAAAAAGCCTTCTGTTTCGACCGCCAAACCTCTCAGGGGAGCATTTGCAACTGTTTGGCACCATTTTTGAGTGAATTGACGAAAGTCAGACTTTTAATGAAATTGTGACCCCGGGGCTTAGGGCTTTTTTCAAAAAAATCTTTTTCTGCCGGTTAAGTTTTCGAGGGCTGATTTCTTTTCCCGTGGTTAAAAGCGTTCTGTTTCGACCGCCAAACCTCTCAGGGGAGCATTTGCAACCGTTTGGCAGCATTTTTGAGTGAATTGCCGAAAGTCAGATTTTTGATGAAATTGTGACCCTGGGGCTTAGGGATTTTTTCAAAAAAATATTTTTCTGCCGGTTAAGTTGTTTTGGGCTGATTTCCTTTCCCGTGATAAAAAGCCTTCTGTTTCGACCGCCAAACCTCTCAGGGGAGCATTTGCAACCGTTTGGCACCATTTTTGAGTCTATTGCCGAATATCAGATTTTTGATGAAATTGTGACTCCGCGGCTTAGGGATTTTTTCAAAAAAATATTTTTCTGCCGGTTAAGTTGTTTTGGGCTGATTTCCTTTCCCGTGATAAAAAGCCTTCTGTTTCGATCGCCAAAGCTCTCAGGGGAGCATTTGCAACCGTTTGGCACCATTTTTGAGTGAATTGCCGAAAGTCAGATTTTTTATGAAATTGTGACCCCGGGGCTTAGGGATTTTTTCAAAAAAAAATTTTTCTGCCGGTTAAGTTGTTTTGGGCTGATTTCCTTTCCCGTGATAAAAAGCCTTCTGTTTCGACCGCCAAACCTCTCAGGGGAGCATTTGGAACTGTTTGGCACCATTTTTGAGTGATTTGACGAAAGTCAGACTTTTGATGAAATTGTGACCGCGGGGCTTAGGGATTTTTTTAAAAAAATCTTTTTCTGCCGGTTAAATTGTCTTGGGCTGATTTCCTTTCCCGTGATAAAAAGCCTTCTGTTTCGACCGCCAAACCTCTCAGCGGAGCATTTGCAACGGTTTGGCACCATTTTTGAGTGAATTGCCGAAAGTCAGATTTTTGATGAAATTGTGACCGCGGGGCTTAGGGATTTTTTCAAAAACATCTTTTTCTGCCGGTTAAGTTGTTTTGGGCTGATTTCCTTTCCCGTGATAAAAAGCCTTCTGTTTCGACCGCCAAACCTCTCAGGGGAGCATTTGCAATCGTTTGGCACCATTTTTGAGTGAATTGCCGAAAGTCAGATTTTTGATGAAATTGTGACTCCGCGGCTTAGGGATTTTTTCAAAAAAATATTTTTCTGCCGGTTAAGTTGCTTTGGGCTGATTTCCTTTCCCGTGATAAAAAGCCTTCTGTTTCGATCGCCAAACCTCTCAGGGGAGCATCTGCAAACGTTTGGCACCATTTTTGAGTGAAGTGCCGAAAGTCAGATTTTTGATGAAATTGTGACCCCGGGGCCTAGGCATTTTTTCAAAAAAATACTTTTCTGCCGGTTAAGTTGTTGAGGGCTGATTTCTTTTCCCGTGATAAAAAGCCTTCTGTTTCGACCGCCAAACCTCTCAGGGGAGCATTTGCAACTGTTTGGCACCATTTTTGAGTGAATTGACGAAAGTCAGACTTTTAATGAAATTGTGACCCCGGGGCTTAGGGCTTTTTTCAAAAAAATCTTTTTCTGCCGGTTAAGTTTTCGAGGGCTGATTTATTTTCCCGTGGTTAAAAGCGTTCTGTTTCGACCGCCAAACCTCTCAGGGGAGCATTTGCAACCGTTTGGCAACATTTATCTGCCGGTTAAGTTGTCCATGGCTGATTTAATGCTCTGTGATATAAAGCCTTCTGTTTTGACGGCCAAAACTCTCAGGAAAGCATTTTCAACCGTTTGGCAGCATTTTTGAGTGAATTGCCGAAAGTCAGATTTTTGATGAAATTGTGACCCCGGGGCTTAGGGATTCTTTCAAAAAAATCTTTTTTTGCCAGTTAAGTTTTTGAGGGCTGATTTCTTTTCCCGTGATAAAAAGCCTTCTGTTTCGACCGCCAAACCTCTCAGGGGAGCATTTGCAAACGTTTGGCACCATTTTTGAGTGAAGTGCCGAAAGTCAGATTTTTGATGAAATTTTGACCCTGGGGCTTAGGGATTTTTTCAAAAACATCTTTTTCTGCCGGTTAAGTTTTCGAGGGCTGTTTTCTTTTCCTGTGATTAAAAGCCTTTTCTTTCGACCGCCAAACCTCTCACGGGAGCATTTGCAACCGTTTGGCACCATTTTTGAGTCTATTGCCGAATATCAGATTTTTTATGAAATTGTGACTCCGCGGCTGAGGGATTTTTTCAAAAAAATATTTTTCTGCCGGTTAAGTTGTTTTGGGCTGATTTCCTTTCCCGTGATAAAAAGCCTTCTGTTTCGATCGCCAAAGCTCTTAGGGGAGCATTTGCAAACGTTTGGCACCATTTTTGAGTGAATTGCCGAAAGTCAGATTTTTTATGAAATTGTGACTCCGCGGCTTAGGGATTTTTTTAAAAAAATATTTTTCTGCCGGTTAAGTTGTTGAGGGCTGATTTCTTTTCCCGTGATAAAAAGCCTTCTGTTTCGACCGCCAAACCTCTCAGGGGAGCATTTGGAACTGTTTGGCACCATTTTTGAGTGAGTTGACGAAAGTCAGACTTTTGATGAAATTGTGACCCCGGGGCTTAGGGATTTTTTCAAAAACATCTTTTTCTGCCGGTCAAGTTGTTTTGGGCTGATTTCCTTTCCCGTGATAAAAAGCCTTCTGTTTCGACCGCCAAACCTCTCAGGGGAGCATTTGCAACCGTTTGGCACCATTTTTGAGTGAATTGCCGAAAGTCAGATTTTTGATGAAATTGTGACCCTGGGGCTTAGGGATTTTTTCAAAAACATCTTTTTCTGCTGGTTAAGTTGTTTTGGGCTGATTTCCTTTCCCGTGATAAAAAGCCTTCTGTTTCGACCGCCAAACCTCTCAGTGGAGCATTTGCAATCGTTTGGCACCATTTTTGAGTGAATTGCCGAAAGTCAGATTTTTGATGAAATTGTGACTCCGCGGCTTAGGGATTTTTTCAAAAAAATATTTTTCTGCCGGTTAAGTTGCTTTGGGCTGATTTCCTTTCCCGTGATAAAAAGCCTTCTGTTTCGATCGCCAAACCTCTCAGGGGAGCATCTGAAAACGTTTGGCACCATTTTTGAGTGAAGTGCCTAAAGTCAGATTTTTGATGAAATTGTGACCCCGGGGCCTAGGCATTTTTTCAAAAAAATACTTTTCTGCCGGTTAAGTTGTTGAGGGCTGATTTCTTTTCCCGTGATAAAAAGCCTTCTGTTTCGACCGCCAAACCTCTCAGGGGAGCATTTGCAACTGTTTGGCACCATTTTTGAGTGAATTGACGAAAGTCAGACTTTTAATGAAATTGTGACCCCGGGGCTTAGGGCTTTTTTCAAAAAAATCTTTTTCTGCCGGTTAAGTTTTCGAGGGCTGATTTCTTTTCCCGTGGTTAAAAGCGTTCTGTTTCGACCGCCAAACCTCTCAGGGGAGCATTTGCAACCGTTTGGCAGCATTTTTGAGTGAATTGCCGAAAGTCAGATTTTTGATGAAATTGTGACCCTGGGGCTTAGGGATTTTTTCAAAAAAATATTTTTCTGCCGGTTAAGTTGTTTTGGGCTGATTTCCTTTCCCGTGATAAAAAGCCTTCTGTTTCGACCGCCAAACCTCTCAGGGGAGCATTTGCAACCGTTTGGCACCATTTTTGAGTCTATTGCCGAATATCAGATTTTTGATGAAATTGTGACTCCGCGGCTTAGGGATTTTTTCAAAAAAATATTTTTCTGCCGGTTAAGTTGTTTTGGGCTGATTTCCTTTCCCGTGATAAAAAGCCTTCTGTTTCGATCGCCAAAGCTCTCAGGGGAGCATTTGCAACCGTTTGGCACCATTTTTGAGTGAATTGCCGAAAGTCAGATTTTTTATGAAATTGTGACCCCGGGGCTTAGGGATTTTTTCAAAAAAAAATTTTTCTGCCGGTTAAGTTGTTTTGGGCTGATTTCCTTTCCCGTGATAAAAAGCCTTCTGTTTCGACCGCCAAACCTCTCAGGGGAGCATTTGGAACTGTTTGGCACCATTTTTGAGTGATTTGACGAAAGTCAGACTTTTGATGAAATTGTGACCGCGGGGCTTAGGGATTTTTTTAAAAAAATCTTTTTCTGCCGGTTAAATTGTCTTGGGCTGATTTCCTTTCCCGTGATAAAAAGCCTTCTGTTTCGACCGCCAAACCTCTCAGCGGAGCATTTGCAACGGTTTGGCACCATTTTTGAGTGAATTGCCGAAAGTCAGATTTTTGATGAAATTGTGACCGCGGGGCTTAGGGATTTTTTCAAAAACATCTTTTTCTGCCGGTTAAGTTGTTTTGGGCTGATTTCCTTTCCCGTGATAAAAAGCCTTCTGTTTCGACCGCCAAACCTCTCAGGGGAGCATTTGCAATCGTTTGGCACCATTTTTGAGTGAATTGCCGAAAGTCAGATTTTTGATGAAATTGTGACTCCGCGGCTTAGGGATTTTTTCAAAAAAATATTTTTCTGCCGGTTAAGTTGCTTTGGGCTGATTTCCTTTCCCGTGATAAAAAGCCTTCTGTTTCGATCGCCAAACCTCTCAGGGGAGCATCTGCAAACGTTTGGCACCATTTTTGAGTGAAGTGCCGAAAGTCAGATTTTTGATGAAATTGTGACCCCGGGGCCTAGGCATTTTTTCAAAAAAATACTTTTCTGCCGGTTAAGTTGTTGAGGGCTGATTTCTTTTCCCGTGATAAAAAGCCTTCTGTTTCGACCGCCAAACCTCTCAGGGGAGCATTTGCAACTGTTTGGCACCATTTTTGAGTGAATTGACGAAAGTCAGACTTTTAATGAAATTGTGACCCCGGGGCTTAGGGCTTTTTTCAAAAAAATCTTTTTCTGCCGGTTAAGTTTTCGAGGGCTGATTTATTTTCCCGTGGTTAAAAGCGTTCTGTTTCGACCGCCAAACCTCTCAGGGGAGCATTTGCAACCGTTTGGCAACATTTATCTGCCGGTTAAGTTGTCCATGGCTGATTTAATGCTCTGTGATATAAAGCCTTCTGTTTTGACGGCCAAAACTCTCAGGAAAGCATTTTCAACCGTTTGGCAGCATTTTTGAGTGAATTGCCGAAAGTCAGATTTTTGATGAAATTGTGACCCCGGGGCTTAGGGATTCTTTCAAAAAAATCTTTTTTTGCCAGTTAAGTTTTTGAGGGCTGATTTCTTTTCCCGTGATAAAAAGCCTTCTGTTTCGACCGCCAAACCTCTCAGGGGAGCATTTGCAAACGTTTGGCACCATTTTTGAGTGAAGTGCCGAAAGTCAGATTTTTGATGAAATTTTGACCCTGGGGCTTAGGGATTTTTTCAAAAACATCTTTTTCTGCCGGTTAAGTTTTCGAGGGCTGTTTTCTTTTCCTGTGATTAAAAGCCTTTTCTTTCGACCGCCAAACCTCTCACGGGAGCATTTGCAACCGTTTGGCACAATTTTTCTACCGGTTATGTTGTCCATGGCTGATTTCTTGCTCTGTGATATAAAGCCTTCTGTTTCGACCGCCAAACGTCCCAGGGGAGCATTTGCAACCGTTTGGCACCATTTTTGAGTGAATTGCCGAAAGTCAGATTTTTGATGAAATTGTGACCCCGGGGCTTAGGGATTTTTTCAAAAAAATCTATTTCTGCCGGTTAAGTTGTCTTGGGCTGATTTATTTTCCTGCGATAAAAAGCTTTTTCTTTCGACCGCCAAACCTCTCACGGGAGCATTTGCAACCGTTTGGCACCATTTTTGAGTGAATTGCCGAAAGTCAGATTTTTGATGAAATTGTGACCCTGGGGCTTAGGGATTTTTTCAAAAAAATATTTTTCTGCCGGTTAAGTTGTTTTGGGCTGATTTCCTTTCCCATGATAAAAAGCCTTCTGTTTCGATCGCCAAAGCTCTCAGGGGAGCATTTGCAAACGTTTGGCACCATTTTTGAGTGAATTGCCGAAAGTCAGATTTTTGATGAAATTGTGACCCCAGGGCTCAGGCATTTTTTCAAAAAAATATTTTTCTGCCGGTTAAGTTGTTGAGGACTGATTTCTTTTCCCGTGATAAAAAGCCTTCTGTTTCGACCGCCAAACCTCTCAGGGGAGCATTTGCAACCGTTTGGCCCCATTTTTGAGTGAATTGCCAAAAGTCAGATTTTTGATGAAATTGTGACCCCGGGGCTTAGGGATTTTTTCAAAAAAATCTTTTTCTGCCGGTTAAGTTGTCTTGGGCTGATTTCTTTTCCCGTGATTAAAAGCGTTCTGTTTCGACCGCCAAACCTCTCAGGGGAGCATTTGCAACCGTTTGGCACCATTTTTCTGCCGGTTAAGTTGTCCATGGCTGATTTAATGCTCTGTGATATAAAGCCTTCTGTTTCGACGGCCAAAACTCTCAGGGGAGCATTTTCAACCGTTTGGCAGCATTTTTGAGTGAATTGCCGAAAGTCAGATTTTTGATGAAATTGTGACCCCGGGGCTTAGGGATTTTTTCAAAAAAATCTTTTTCTGCCGGTTAAGCTGTTGAGGGCTGATATCTTGTCATTTGTTAAAAAGCCTTCTGTTTCAACCACCAAACCTCTCACGGGAGCATTTGAAACCGTTTGGCACCATTTTTGAGTGAATTGCCGAAAGTCAGATTTTTGATGAAATTGTGACCCCGGGGCTTAGGGTTTTTTTTCAAAAAAATCTTTTTCTGCCGGTTACGTTGTCTTGGGCTGATTTCCTTTCCCGTGATAAAAAGCCTTCTGTTTCGACGGCCAAAGCTCTCAGGGGAGCATTTGCAACCGTTTGGCACCATTTTTGAGTCTATTGCCGAATATCAGATTTTTTATGAAATTGTGACTCCGCGGCTTAGGGATTTTTTAAAAAAAATATTTTTCTGCCGGTTAAGTTGTTGAGGGCTGATTTCTTTTCCCGTGATAAAAAGCCTTCTGTTTCGACCGCCAAACCTCTCAGGGGAGCATTTGCAACTGTTTGGCACCATTTTTGAGTGAATTGACGAAAGTCAGACTTTTGATGAAATTGTGACCCCGGGGCTTAGGCATTTTTTCAAAAAAATCTTTTTCTGCCGGTTAGGTTTTCGAGGGCTGATTTCTTTTCCCGTGGTTAAAAGCGTTCTGTTTCGACCGCCAAACCTCTCAGGGGAGCATTTGCAACCGTTTGGCACCATTTATCTGCGGTTAAGTTGTCCATGGCTGATTTAATGCTCTGTGATATAAAGCCTTCTGTTTCGACGGCCAAACTCTCAGGAAAGCATTTTCAACCGTTTGGCAGCATTTTTGAGTGAATTGCCGAAAGTCAGATTTTTGATGAAATTGTGACCCCGGGGCTTAGGGATTCTTTCAAAAAAATCTTTTTTTGCCAGTTAAGTTTTCGAGGGCTGATTTCTTTTCCCGTGATAAAAAGCCTTCTGTTTCGACCACCAAACCTCTCACGGGAGCATTTGAAACTGTTTGCCACCATTTTTCTGCCGGTTAAATTGTCCATAGTTGATTTCTTGCTCTGTGATATAAAGCCTTCTGTTTTGATGGCCAAACCTCTCAGGGTAGCATTTGCTACCGTTTGGCACCATTTTTGAGTGAATTGCCGAAAGTCAGATTTTTGATGAAATTGTGACCCCGGGGCTTAGGGATTTTTTCAAAAACATCTTTTTCTGCCGGTTAAGTTGTTTTGGGCTGATTTCCTTTCCCGTGATAAAAAGCCTTCTGTTTCGACCGCCAAACCTCTCACGGGAGCATTTGCAACCGTTTGGCATCATTTTTCTGCCGGTTATGTTGTCCATGGCTGATTTCTTGCTCTGTGATATAAAGCCTTCTGTATCGACCGCCAAACTTCTCAGGGGAGCATTTGCAACCGTTTGGCACCATTTTTGAGTGAATTGCCGAAAGTCAGATTTTTGATGAAATTGTGACCCCGGGGCTTAGGGATTTTTTCAAAAAAATATTTTTCTGCCGGTTAAGTTGTTTTGGGCTGATTTCCTTTCCCGTGATAAAAAGCCTTCTATTTCGACCGTCAAACCTCTCAGGGGAGCATTTGCAACCGTTTGGCACCATTTTTGAGTGAATTGCCGAAAGTCAGATTTTTTATGAAATTGTGACTCCGCGGCTTAGGGATTTTTTCAAAAAAATATTTTTCTGCCGGTTAAGTTGTTGAGGGCTGATTTTTTTTCCCGTGATAAAAAGCCTTCTGTTTCGACCGCCAAACCTCTCAGGGGAGCATTTGGAACTGTTTGGCACCATTTTTGAGTGAGTTGACGAAAGTCAGACTTTTGATGAAATTGTGACCCCGGGGCTTAGGGATTTTTTTAAAAAAATCTTTTTCTGCCGGTTAAATTGTCTTGGGCTGATTTCCTTTCCCGTGATAAAAAGCCTTCTGTTTCGACCGCCAAACCTCTCAGGGGAGCATTTGCAACCGTTTGGCACCATTTTTGAGTGAATTGCCGAAAGTCAGATTTTTGATGAAATTGTGACCCCGGGGCTTAGGGATTTTTTCAAAAACATCTTTTTCTGCCGGTTAAGTTGTTTTGGGCTGATTTCCTTTCCCATGATAAAAAGCCTTCTGTTTCGACCGCCAAACCTCTCAGGGGAGAATTTGCAATCGTTTGGCACCATTTTTGAGTGAATTGCCGAAAGTCAGATTTTTGATGAAATTGTGACTCCGCGGCTTAGGGATTTTTTCAAAAAAATATTTTTCTGCCGGTTAAGTTGCTTTGGGCTGATTTCCTTTCCCGTGATAAAAAGCCTTCTGTATCGATCGCCAAACCTCTCAGGGGAGCATCTGCAAACGTTTGGCACCATTTTTGAGTGAATTGCCGAAAGTCAGATTTTTTGATGAAATTGTGACCCCGGGGCTTAGGGATTTTTTCAAAAACATCTTTTTCTGCCGGTTAAGTTGTTTTGGGCTGATTTCCTTTCCCGTGATAAAAAGCCTTCTGTTTCGACCGCCAAACCTCTCAGGGGAGCATTTGCAACCGTTTGGCACCATTTTTGAGTGAATTGCCGAAAGGCAGATTTTTGATGAAATTGTGACCCCGGGGCTTAGGGATTTTTTCAAAAACATCTTTTTCTGCCGGTTAAGTTGTCGAGGGCTGTTTTCTTTTCCTGTGATAAAAAGCCTTTTCTTTCGACCGCCAAACCTCTCACGGGAGCATTTGCTACCATTTGGCACAATTTTTCTGCCGGTTATGTTGTCGAAGGCTGATTTCTTGCTCTGTGATATAAAGCCTTATGTTTCGACCGCCAAACCTCTCAGGGGAGCATTTGCAACCGTTTGGCACCATTTTTGAGTGAATTGCCGAAAGTCAGATTTTTGATGAAATTGTGACCCCGGGGCTTAGGGATTTTTTCAAAAAAATATTTTTCTGCCGGTTAAGTTGTCTTGGGCTGATTTCTTTTCCCGTGATAAAAAGCCTTCTGTTTCGACCGCCAAACCTCTCAGGGGAGCATTTGCAACCGTTTGGCCCCATTTTTGAGTGAATTGCTGAAAGTCAGATTTTTGATGAAATTGTGACCCCGGGGCTTAGGGATTTTTTCAAAAACATCTTTTTCTGCCGGTTAAGTTGTTTTGGGCTGATTTCCTTTCCCATGATAAAAAGCCTTCTGTTTCGACCGCCAAACCTCTCAGGGGAGAATTTGCAATTGTTTGGCACCATTTTTGAGTGAATTGCCGAAAGTCAGATTTTTGATGAAATTGTGACCCCGGGGCTTAGGGATTTTTTCAAAAACATCTTTTTCTGCCGGTTAAGTTGTTTTGGGCTGATTTCCTTTCCCGTGATAAAAAGCCTTCTGTTTCGACCGCCAAACCTCTCACGGGAGCATTTGCAACCGTTTGGCATCATTTTTCTGCCGGTTATGTTGTCCATGGCTGATTTCTTGCTCTGTGATATAAAGCCTTCTGTATCGACCGCCAAACTTCTCAGGGGAGCATTTGCAACCGTTTGGCACCATTTTTGAGTGAATTGCCGAAAGTCAGATTTTTGATGAAATTGTGACCCTGGGGCTTAGGGATTTTTTCAAAAAAATATTTTTCTGCCGGTTAAGTTGTTTTGGGCTGATTTCCTTTCCCGTGATAAAAAGCCTTCTATTTCGACCGTCAAACCTCTCAGGGGAGCATTTGCAACCGTTTGGCACCATTTTTGAGTCTATTGCCGAATATCAGATTTTTTATGAAATTGTGACTCCGCGGCTGAGGGATTTTTTCAAAAAAATATTTTTCTGCCGGTCAAGTTGTTTTGGGCTGATTTCCTTTCCCGTGATAAAAAGCCTTCTGTTTCGATCGCTATAGCTCTTAGGGGAGCATTTGCAAACGTTTGGCACCATTTTTGAGTGAATTGCCGAAAGTCAGATTTTTTATGAAATTGTGACTCCGCGGCTTAGGGATTTTTTTAAAAAAATATTTTTCTGCCGGTTAAGTTGTTGAGGGCTGATTTCTTTTCCCGTGATAAAAAGCCTTCTGTTTCGACCGCCAAACCTCTCAGGGGAGCATTTGGAACTGTTTGGCACCATTTTTGAGTGAGTTGACGAAAGTCAGACTTTTGATGAAATTGTGACCCCGGGGCTTAGGGATTTTTTCAAAAACATCTTTTTCTGCCGGTCAAGTTGTTTTGGGCTGATTTCCTTTCCCGTGATAAAAAGCCTTCTGTTTCGACCGCCAAACCTCTCAGGGGAGCATTTGCAATCGTTTGGCACCATTTTTGAGTGAATTGCCGAAAGTCAGATTTTTTATGAAATTGTGACTCCGCGGCTTAGGGATTTTTTCAAAAAAATATTTTTCTGCCGGTTAAGTTGTTGAGGGCTGATTTTTTTTCCCGTGATAAAAAGCCTTCTGTTTCGACCGCCAAACCTCTCAGAGGAGCATTTGGAACTGTTTGGCACCATTTTTGAGTGAGTTGACGAAAGTCAGACTTTTGATGAAATTGTGACCCCGGGGCTTAGGGATTTTTTTAAAAAAATCTTTTTCTGCCGGTTAAATTGTCTTGGGCTGATTTCCTTTCCCGTGATAAAAAGCCTTCTGTTTCGACCGCCAAACCTCTCAGGGGAGCATTTGCAACCGTTTGGCACCATTTTTGAGTGAATTGCCGAAAGTCAGATTTTTGATGAAATTGTGACCCCGGGGCTTAGGGATTTTTTCAAAAACATCTTTTTCTGCCGGTTAAGTTGTTTTGGGCTGATTTCCTTTCCCGTGATAAAAAGCCTTCTGTTTCGACCGCCAAACCTCTCAGGGGAGAATTTGCAATCGTTTGGCACCATTTTTGAGTGAATTGCCGAAAGTCAGATTTTTGATGAAATTGTGACCCCGGGGCTTAGGGATTTTTTCAAAAACATCTTTTTCTGCCGGTTAAGTTGTTTTGGGCTGATTTCCTTTCCCGTGATAAAAAGCCTTCTGTTTCGACCGCCAAACCTCTCACGGGAGCATTTGCAACCGTTTGGCATCATTTTTCTGCCGGTTATGTTGTCCATGGCTGATTTCTTGCTCTGTGATATAAAGCCTTCTGTATCGACCGCCAAACTTCTCAGGGGAGCATTTGCAACCGTTTGGCACCATTTTTGAGTGAATTGCCGAAAGTCAGATTTTTGATGAAATTGTGACCCTGGGGCTTAGGGATTTTTTCAAAAAAATATTTTTCTGCCGGTTAAGTTTTTTTGGGCTGATTTCCTTTCCCGTGATAAAAAGCCTTCTATTTCGACCGTCAAACCTCTCAGGGGAGCATTTGCAACCGTTTGGCACCATTTTTGAGTCTATTGCCGAATATCAGATTTTTTATGAAATTGTGACTCCGCGGCTGAGGGATTTTTTCAAAAAAATATTTTTCTGCCGGTCAAGTTGTTTTGGGCTGATTTCCTTTCCCGTGATAAAAAGCCTTCTGTTTCGATCGCTATAGCTCTTAGGGGAGCATTTGCAAACGTTTGGCACCATTTTTGAGTGAATTGCTGAAAGTCAGATTTTTTATGAAATTGTGACTCCGCGGCTTAGGGATTTTTTTAAAAAAATATTTTTCTGCCGGTTAAGTTGTTGAGGGCTGATTTCTTTTCCCGTGATAAAAAGCCTTCTGTTTCGACCGCCAAACCTCTCAGGGGAGCATTTGGAACTGTTTGGCACCATTTTTGAGTGAGTTGACGAAAGTCAGACTTTTGATGAAATTGTGACCCCGGGGCTTAGGGATTTTTTCAAAAACATCTTTTTCTGCCGGTCAAGTTGTTTTGGGCTGATTTCCTTTCCCGTGATAAAAAGCCTTCTGTTTCGACCGCCAAACCTCTCAGGGGAGCATTTGCAATCGTTTGGCACCATTTTTGAGTGAATTGCCGAAAGTCAGATTTTTTATGAAATTGTGACTCCGCGGCTTAGGGATTTTTTCAAAAAAATATTTTTCTGCCGGTTAAGTTGTTGAGGGCTGATTTTTTTTCCCGTGATAAAAAGCCTTCTGTTTCGACCGCCAAACCTCTCAGGGGAGCATTTGGAACTGTTTGGCACCATTTTTAAGTGAGTTGACGAAAGTCAGACTTTTGATGAAATTGTGACCCCGGGGCTTAGGGATTTTTTTAAAAAAATCTTTTTCTGCCGGTTAAATTGTCTTGGGCTGATTTCCTTTCCCGTGATAAAAAGCCTTCTGTTTCGACCGCCAAACCTCTCAGGGGAGCATTTGCAACCGTTTGGCACCATTTTTGAGTGAATTGCCGAAAGTCAGATTTTTGATGAAATTGTGACCCCGGGGCTTAGGGATTTTTTCAAAAACATCTTTTTCTGCCGGTTAAGTTGTTTTGGGCTGATTTCCTTTCCCGTGATAAAAAGCCTTCTGTTTCGATCGCCAAACCTCTCAGGGGAGCATCTGCAAACGTTTGGCACCATTTTTGAGTGAATTGCCGAAAGTCAGATTTTTTGATGAAATTGTGACCCCGGGGCTTAGGGATTTTTTCAAAAACATCTTTTTCTGCCGGTTAAGTTGTTTTGGGCTGATTTCCTTTCCCGTGATAAAAAGCCTTCTGTTTCGACCGCCAAACCTCTCAGGGGAGCATTTGCTACCATTTGGCACAATTTTTCTGCCGGTTATGTTGTCGAAGGCTGATTTCTTGCTCTGTGATATAAAGCCTTATGTTTCGACCGCCAAACCTCTCAGGGGAGCATTTGCAACCGTTTGGCACCATTTTTGAGTGAATTGCCGAAAGTCAGATTTTTGATGAAATTGTGACCCCGGGGCTTAGGGATTTTTTCAAAAAAATATTTTTCTGCCGGTTAAGTTGTCTTGGGCTGATTTCTTTTCCCGTGATAAAAAGCCTTCTGTTTCGACCGCCAAACCTCTCAGGGGAGCATTTGCAACCGTTTGGCCCCATTTTTGAGTGAATTGCTGAAAGTCAGATTTTTGATGAAATTGTGACCCCGGGGCTTAGGGATTTTTTCAAAAACATCTTTTTCTGCCGGTTAAGTTGTTTTGGGCTGATTTCCTTTCCCATGATAAAAAGCCTTCTGTTTCGACCGCCAAACCTCTCAGGGGAGAATTTGCAATCGTTTGGCACCATTTTTGAGTGAATTGCCGAAAGTCAGATTTTTGATGAAATTGTGACTCCGCGGCTTAGGGATTTTTTCAAAAAAATATTTTTCTGCCGGTTAAGTTGCTTTGGGCTGATTTCCTTTCCCGTGATAAAAAGCCTTCTGTTTCGATCGCCAAACCTCTCAGGGGAGCATCTGCAAACGTTTGGCACCATTTTTGAGTGAATTGCCGAAAGTCAGATTTTTGATGAAATTGTGACCCCGGGGCTTAGGGATTTTTTCAAAAACATCTTTTTCTGCCGGTTAAGTTGTTTTGGGCTGATTTCCTTTCCCGTGATAAAAAGCCTTCTGTTTCGACCGCCAAACCTCTCAGGGGAGCATTTGCAACCGTTTGGCACCATTTTTGAGTGAATTGCCGAAAGGCAGATTTTTGATGAAATTGTGACCCCGGGGCTTAGGGATTTTTTCAAAAACATCTTTTTCTGCCGGTTAAGTTGTCGAGGGCTGTTTTCTTTTCCTGTGATAAAAAGCCTTTTCTTTCGACCGCCAAACCTCTCACGGGAGCATTTGCTACCATTTGGCACAATTTTTCTGCCGGTTATGTTGTCGAAGGCTGATTTCTTGCTCTGTGATATAAAGCCTTATGTTTCGACCGCCAAACCTCTCAGGGGAGCATTTGCAACCGTTTGGCACCATTTTTGAGTGAATTGCCGAAAGTCAGATTTTTGATGAAATTGTGACCCCGGGGCTTAGGGATTTTTTCAAAAAAATATTTTTCTGCCGGTTAAGTTGTCTTGGGCTGATTTCTTTTCCCGTGATAAAAAGCCTTCTGTTTCGACCGCCAAACCTCTCAGGGGAGCATTTGCAACCGTTTGGCCCCATTTTTGAGTGAATTGCTGAAAGTCAGATTTTTGATGAAATTGTGACCCCGGGGCTTAGGGATTTTTTCAAAAAAATCTTTTTCTGCCAGTTAAATTGTCTTGGGCTGATTTCTTTTCCCGTGATAAAAAGCCTTCTGTTTCGACCGCCAAACCTCTCAGGGGAGCATTTGCAACCGTTTGGCACCATTTTTGAGTGAATTGCCGAAAGGCAGATTTTTGATGAAATTGTGACCCCGGGGCTTAGGGATTTTTTCAAAAACATCTTTTTCTGCCGGTTAAGTTGTCGAGGGCTGTTTTCTTTTCCTGTGATAAAAAGCCTTTTCTTTCGACCGCCAAACCTCTCACGGGAGCATTTGCTACCATTTGGCACAATTTTTCTGCCGGTTATGTTGTCGAAGGCTGATTTCTTGCTCTGTGATATAAAGCCTTATGTTTCGACCGCCAAACCTCTCAGGGGAGCATTTGCAACCGTTTGGCACCATTTTTGAGTGAATTGCCGAAAGTCAGATTTTTGATGAAATTGTGACCCCGGGGCTTAGGGATTTTTTCAAAAAAATATTTTTCTGCCGGTTAAGTTGTCTTGGGCTGATTTCTTTTCCCGTGATAAAAAGCCTTCTGTTTCGACCGCCAAACCTCTCAGGGGAGCATTTGCAACCGTTTGGCCCCATTTTTGAGTCTATTGCTGAAAGTCAGATTTTTGATGAAATTGTGACTCCGCGGCTTAGGGATTTTTTCAAAAAAATCTTTTTCTGCCAGTTAAATTGTCTTGGGCTGATTTCTTTTCCCGTGATAAAAAGCCTTCTGTTTCGACCGCCAAACCTCTCAGGGGAGCATTTGCAACCGTTTGGCACCATTTTTGAGTGAATTGCCGAAAGGCAGATTTTTGATGAAATTGTGACCCCGGGGCTTAGGGATTTTTTCAAAAACATCTTTTTCTGCCGGTTAAGTTGTCGAGGGCTGTTTTCTTTTCCTGTGATAAAAAGCCTTTTCTTTCGACCGCCAAACCTCTCACGGGAGCATTTGCTACCATTTGGCACAATTTTTCTGCCGGTTATGTTGTCGAAGGCTGATTTCTTGCTCTGTGATATAAAGCCTTATGTTTCGACCGCCAAACCTCTCAGGGGAGCATTTGCAACCGTTTGGCACCATTTTTGAGTGAATTGCCGAAAGTCAGATTTTTGATGAAATTGTGACCCCGGGGCTTAGGGATTTTTTCAAAAAAATATTTTTCTGCCGGTTAAGTTGTCTTGGGCTGATTTCTTTTCCCGTGATAAAAAGCCTTCTGTTTCGACCGCCAAACCTCTCAGGGGAGCATTTGCAACCATTTGGCCCCATTTTTGAGTGAATTGCTGAAAGTCAGATTTTTTATGAAATTGTGACTCCGCGGCTTAGGGATTTTTTCAAAAAAACATTTTTCTGCCGGTTAAGTTGTTTTGGGCTGATTTCCTTTCCCATGATAAAAAGCCTTCTGTTTCGATCGCCAAAGCTCTCAGGGGAGCATTTGCAACCGTTTGGCCCCATTTTTGAGTGAATTGCTGAAAGTCAGATTTTTGATGAAATTGTGACCCCGGGGCTTAGGGATTTTTTCAAAAACATCTTTTTCTGCCGGTTAAGTTGTTTTGGGCTGATTTCCTTTCCCATGATAAAAAGCCTTCTGTTTCGACCGCCAAACCTCTCAGGGGAGAATTTGCAAACGTTTGGCACCATTTTTGAGTGAATTGCCGAAAGTCAGATTTTTGATGAAATTGTGACTCCGCGGCTTAGGGATTTTTTCAAAAAAATATTTTTCTGCCGGTTAAGTTGCTTTGGGCTGATTTCCTTTCCCGTGATAAAAAGCCTTCTGTTTCGATCGCCAAACCTCTCAGGGGAGCATCTGCAACCGTTTGGCACCATTTTTGAGTGAATTGCCGAAAGTCAGATTTTTGATGAAATTGTGACCCCGGGGCTTAGGGATTTTTTCAAAAACATCTTTTTCTGCCGGTTAAGTTGTTTTGGGCTGATTTCCTTTCCCGTGATAAAAAGCCTTCCGTTTCGACCGCCAAACCTCTCAGGGGAGCATTTGGAACCGTTTGGCACCATTTTTGAGTGAATTGCCGAAAGGCAGATTTTTGATGAAATTGTGACCCCGGGGCTTAGGGATTTTTTCAAAAACATCTTTTTCTGCCGGTTAAGTTGTCGAGGGCTGTTTTCTTTTCCTGTGATAAAAAGCCTTTTCTTTCGACCGCCAAACCTCTCACGGGAGCATTTGCTACCATTTGGCACAATTTTTCTGCCGGTTATGTTGTCGAAGGCTGATTTCTTGCTCTGTGATATAAAGCCTTATGTTTCGACCGCCAAACGTCTGAGGGGAGCATTTGCAACCGTTTGGCAGCATTTTTGAGTGAATTGCCGAAAGTCAGATTTTTGATGAAATTGTGACCCCGGGGCTTAGGGATTTTTTCAAAAACATCTTTTTCTGCCGGTTAAGTTGTTTTGGGCTGATTTCCTTTCCCGTGATAAAAAGCCTTCTGTTTCGACCGCCAAACCTCTCACGGGAGCATTTGCAACCGTTTGGCATCATTTTTCTGCCGGTTATGTTGTCCATGGCTGATTTCTTGCTCTGTGATATAAAGCCTTCTGTATCGACCGCCAAACTTCTCAGGGGAGCATTTGCAACCGTTTGGCACCATTTTTGAGTGAATTGCCGAAAGTCAGATTTTTGATGAAATTGTGACCCTGGGGCTTAGGGATTTTTTCAAAAAAATATTTTTCTGCCGGTTAAGTTGTTTTGGGCTGATTTCCTTTCCCGTGATAAAAAGCCTTCTATTTCGACCGTCAAACCTCTCAGGGGAGCATTTGCAACCGTTTGGCACCATTTTCGAGTCTATTGCCGAATATCAGATTTTTTATGAAATTGTGACTCCGCGGCTGAGGGATTTTTTCAAAAAAATATTTTTCTGCCGGTTAAGTTGTTTTGGGCTGATTTCCTTTCCCGTGATAAAAAGCCTTCTGTTTCGATCGCCAAAGCTCTTAGGGGAGCATTTGCAAACGTTTGGCACCATTTTTGAGTGAATTGCCGAAAGTCAGATTTTTTATGAAATTGTGACTCCGCGGCTTAGGGATTTTTTTAAAAAAATATTTTTCTGCCGGTTAAGTTGTTGAGGGCTGATTTCTTTTCCCGTGATAAAAAGCCTTCTGTTTCGACCGCCAAACCTCTCAGGGGAGCATTTGGAACTGTTTGGCACCATTTTTGAGTGAGTTGACGAAAGTCAGACTTTTGATGAAATTGTGACCCCGGGGCTTAGGGATTTTTTTAAAAAAATCTTTTTCTGCCGGTTAAGTTGTTTTGGGCTGATTTCCTTTCCCGTGATAAAAAGCCTTCTGTTTCGACCGCCAAACCTCTCACGGGAGCATTTGCAACCGTTTGGCATCATTTTTCTGCCGGTTATGTTGTCCATGGCTGATTTCTTGCTCTGTGATATAAAGCCTTCTGTATCGACCGCCAAACTTCTCAGGGGAGCATTTGCAACCGTTTGGCACCATTTTTGAGTGAATTGCCGAAAGTCAGATTTTTGATGAAATTGTGACCCCGGGGCTTAGGGATTTTTTCAAAAAAATCTTTTTCTGCCGGGAAAGTTGTTTTGGGCTGATTTCCTTTCCCGTGATAAAAAGCCTTCTATTTCGACCGTCAAACCTCTCAGGGGAGCATTTGCAACCGTTTGGCACCATTTTTGAGTCTATTGCCGAATATCAGATTTTTTATGAAATTGTGACTCCGCGGCTGAGGGATTTTTTCAAAAAAATATTTTTCTGCCGGTTAAGTTGTTTTGGGCTGATTTCCTTTCCCGTGATAAAAAGCCTTCTGTTTCGATCGCCAAAGCTCTTAGGGGAGCATTTGCAATCGTTTGGCACCATTTTTGAGTGAATTGCCGAAAGTCAGATTTTTTATGAAATTGTGACTCCGCGGCTTAGGGATTTTTTCAAAAAAATATTTTTCTGCCGGTTAAGTTGTTGAGGGCTGATTTTTTTTCCCGTGATAAAAAGCCTTCTGTTTCGACCGCCAAACCTCTCAGGGGAGCATTTGGAACTGTTTGGCACCATTTTTGAGTGAGTTGACGAAAGTCAGACTTTTGATGAAATTGTGACCCCGGGGCTTAGGGATTTTTTTAAAAAAATCTTTTTCTGCCGGTTAAATTGTCTTGGGCTGATTTCCTTTCCCGTGATAAAAAGCCTTCTGTTTCGACCGCCAAACCTCTCAGGGGAGCATTTGCAACCGTTTGGCACCATTTTTGAGTGAATTGCCGAAAGTCAGATTTTTGATGAAATTGTGACCCCGGGGCTTAGGGATTTTTTCAAAAACATCTTTTTCTGCCGGTTAAGTTGTTTTGGGCTGATTTCCTTTCCCATGATAAAAAGCCTTCTGTTCCGACCGCCAAACCTCTCAGGGGAGAATTTGCAATCGTTTGGCACCATTTTTGAGTGAATTGCCGAAAGTCAGATTTTTGATGAAATTGTGACTCCGCGGCTTAGGGATTTTTTCAAAAAAATATTTTTCTGCCGGTTAAGTTGCTTTGGGCTGATTTCCTTTCCCGTGATAAAAAGCCTTCTGTTTCGATCGCCAAACCTCTCAGGGGAGCATTTGCAACCGTTTGGCACCATTTTTGAGTGAATTGCCGAAAGTCAGATTTTTGATGAAATTGTGACCCCGGGGCTTAGGGATTTTTTCAAAAACATCTTTTTCTGCCGGTTAAGTTGTTTTGGGCTGATTTCCTTTCCCGTGATAAAAAGCCTTCTGTTTCGACCGCCAAACCTCTCAGAGGAGCATTTGCAACCGTTTGGCACCATTTTTGAGTGAATTGCCGAAAGGCAGATTTTTGATGAAATTGTGACCCCGGGGCTTAGGGATTTTTTCAAAAACATCTTTTTCTGCCGGTTAAGTTGTCGAGGGCTGTTTTCTTTTCCTGTGATAAAAAGCCTTTTCTTTCGACCGCCAAACCTCTCACGGGAGCATTTGCTACCATTTGGCACAATTTTTCTGCCGGTTATGTTGTCGAAGGCTGATTTCTTGCTCTGTGATATAAAGCCTTATGTTTCGACCGCCAAACCTCTCAGGGGAGCATTTGCAACCGTTTGGCACCATTTTTGAGTGAATTGCCGAAAGTCAGATTTTTGATGAAATTGTGACCCCGGGGCTTAGGGATTTTTTCAAAAACATCTTTTTCTGCCGGTTAAGTTGTCTTGGGCTGATTTCTTTTCCCGTGATAAAAAGCCTTCTGTTTCGACCGCCAAACCTCTCAGGGGAGCATTTGCAACCGTTTGGCCCCATTTTTGAGTGAATTGCTGAAAGTCAGATTTTTGATGAAATTGTGACCCCGGGGCTTAGGGATTTTTTCAAAAAAATCTTTTTCTGCCAGTTAAATTGTCTTGGGCTTATTTCTTTTCCCGTGATAAAAAGCCTTCTGTTTCGACCGCCAAACCTCTCAGGGGAGCATTTGGAACCGTTTGGCACCATTTTTGAGTGAATTGCCAAAAGGCAGATTTTTGATGAAATTGTGACCCCGGGGCTTAGGGATTTTTTCAAAAACATCTTTTTCTGCCGGTTAAGTTGTCGAGGGCTGTTTTCTTTTCCTGTGATAAAAAGCCTTTTCTTTCGACCGCCAAACCTCTCACGGGAGCATTTGCTACCATTTGGCACAATTTTTCTGCCGGTTATGTTGTCGAAGGCTGATTTCTTGCTCTGTGATATAAAGCCTTATGTTTCGACCGCCAAACCTCTCAGGGGAGCATTTGCAACCGTTTGGCACCATTTTTGAGTGAATTGCCGAAAGTCAGATTTTTGATGAAATTGTGACCCCGGGGCTTAGGGATTTTTTCAAAAACATCTTTTTCTGCCGGTTAAGTTGTCTTGGGCTGATTTCTTTTCCCGTGATAAAAAGCCTTCTGTTTCGACCGCCAAACCTCTCAGGGGAGCATTTGCAACCGTTTGGGACCATTTTTGAGTGAAATGTCGAAAGTCAGATTTTTGATGAAATTGTGACCCCGGGGCTTAGGGATTTTTTCAAAAACATCTTTTTCTGCCGGTTAAGTTGTTTTGGGCTGATTTCCTTTCCCATGATAAAAAGCCTTCTGTTTCGACCGCCAAACCTCTCAGGGGAGAATTTGCAATCGTTTGGCACCATTTTTGAGTGAATTGCCGAAAGTCAGATTTTTGATGAAATTGTGACTCCGCGGCTTAGGGATTTTTTCAAAAAAATATTTTTCTGCCGGTTAAGTTGCTTTGGGCTGATTTCCTTTCCCGTGATAAAAAGCCTTCTGTTTCGATCGCCAAACCTCTCAGGGGAGCATCTGCAAACGTTTGGCACCATTTTTGAGTGAATTGCCGAAAGTCAGATTTTTGATGAAATTGTGACCCCGGGGCTTAGGGATTTTTTCAAAAACATCTTTTTCTGCCGGTTAAGTTGTTTTGGGCTGATTTCCTTTCCCGTGATAAAAAGCCTTCTGTTTCGACCGCCAAACCTCTCAGGGGAGCATTTGCAACCGTTTGGCACCATTTTTGAGTGAATTGCCGAAAGGCAGATTTTTGATGAAATTGTGACCCCGGGGCTTAGGGATTTTTTCAAAAACATCTTTTTCTGCCGGTTAAGTTGTCGAGGGCTGTTTTCTTTTCCTGTGATAAAAAGCCTTTTCTTTCGACCGCCAAACCTCTCACGGGAGCATTTGCTACCATTTGGCACAATTTTTCTGCCGGTTATGTTGTCGAAGGCTGATTTCTTGCTCTGTGATATAAAGCCTTATGTTTCGACCGCCAAACCTCTCAGGGGAGCATTTGCAACCGTTTGGCACCATTTTTGAGTGAATTGCCGAAAGTCAGATTTTTGATGAAATTGTTGCCCCGGGGCTTAGGGATTTTTTCAAAAACATCTTTTTCTGCCGGTTAAGTTGTCTTGGGCTGATTTCTTTTCCCGTGATAAAAAGCCTTCTGTTTCGACCGCCAAACCTCTCAGGGGAGCATTTGCAACCATTTGGCCCCATTTTTGAGTGAATTGCTGAAAGTCAGATTTTTGATGAAATTGTGACCCCGGGGCTTAGGGATTTTTTCAAAAAAATCTTTTTCTGCCAGTTAAATTGTCTTGGGCTGATTTCTTTTCCCGTGATAAAAAGCCTTCTGTTTCGACCGCCAAACCTCTCAGGGGAGCATTTGCAACCGTTTGGCACCATTTTTGAGTGAATTGCCGAAAGGCAGATTTTTGATGAAATTGTGACCCCGGGGCTTAGGGATTTTTTCAAAAACATCTTTTTCTGCCGGTTAAGTTGTCGAGGGCTGTTTTCTTTTCCTGTGATAAAAAGCCTTTTCTTTCGACCGCCAAACCTCTCACGGGAGCATTTGCTACCATTTGGCACAATTTTTCTGCCGGTTATGTTGTCGAAGGCTGATTTCTTGCTCTGTGATATAAAGCCTTATGTTTCGACCGCCAAACCTCTCAGGGGAGCATTTGCAACCGTTTGGCACCATTTTTGAGTGAATTGCCGAAAGTCAGATTTTTGATGAAATTGTGACCCCGGGGCTTAGGGATTTTTTCAAAAACATCTTTTTCTGCCGGTTAAGTTGTTTTGGGCTGATTTCCTTTCCCGTGATAAAAAGCCTTCTGTTTCGACCGCCAAACCTCTCAGGGGAGCATTTGCAACCGTTTGGCACCATTTTTGAGTGAATTGCCGAAAGGCAGATTTTTGATGAAATTGTGACCCCGGGGCTTAGGGATTTTTTCAAAAACATCTTTTTCTGCCGGTTAAGTTGTCGAGGGCTGTTTTCTTTTCCTGTGATAAAAAGCCTTTTCTTTCGACCGCCAAACCTCTCACGGGAGCATTTGCTACC
The DNA here is from genome assembly GCF_027172205.1 of Podarcis raffonei. Classification (NCBI taxonomy): domain Eukaryota; kingdom Metazoa; phylum Chordata; class Lepidosauria; order Squamata; family Lacertidae; genus Podarcis; species Podarcis raffonei. Next base: position 9,312,751 of record NC_070606.1, on the reverse strand, counting down.
ATTTGGCACAATTTTTCTGCCGGTTATGTTGTCGAAGGCTGATTTCTTGCTCTGTGATATAAAGCCTTATGTTTCGACCGCCAAACCTCTCAGGGGAGCATTTGCAACCGTTTGGCACCATTTTTGAGTGAATTGCCGAAAGTCAGATTTTTGATGAAATTGTGACCCCGGGGCTTAGGGATTTTTTCAAAAACATCTTTTTCTGCCGGTTAAGTTGTCTTGGGCTGATTTCTTTTCCCGTGATAAAAAGCCTTCTGTTTCGACCGCCAAACCTCTCAGGGGAGCATTTGCAACCGTTTGGCCCCATTTTTGAGTGAATTGCTGAAAGTCAGATTTTTGATGAAATTGTGACCCCGGGGCTTAGGGATTTTTTCAAAAAAATCTTTTTCTGCCAGTTAAATTGTCTTGGGCTGATTTCTTTTCCCGTGATAAAAAGCCTTCTGTTTCGACCGCCAAACCTCTCAGGGGAGCATTTGCAACCGTTTGGCACCATTTTTGAGTGAATTGCCGAAAGGCAGATTTTTGATGAAATTGTGACCCCGGGGCTTAGGGATTTTTTCAAAAACATCTTTTTCTGCCGGTTAAGTTGTCGAGGGCTGTTTTCTTTTCCTGTGATAAAAAGCCTTTTCTTTCGACCGCCAAACCTCTCACGGGAGCATTTGCTACCATTTGGCACAATTTTTCTGCCGGTTATGTTGTCGAAGGCTGATTTCTTGCTCTGTGATATAAAGCCTTATGTTTCGACCGCCAAACCTCTCAGGGGAGCATTTGCAACCGTTTGGCACCATTTTTGAGTGAATTGCCGAAAGTCAGATTTTTGATGAAATTGTGACCCCGGGGCTTAGGGATTTTTTCAAAAACATCTTTTTCTGCCGGTTAAGTTGTCTTGGGCTGATTTCTTTTCCCGTGATAAAAAGCCTTCTGTTTCGACCGCCAAACCTCTCAGGGGAGCATTTGCAACCGTTTGGCCCCATTTTTGAGTGAATTGCTGAAAGTCAGATTTTTGATGAAATTGTGACCCCGGGGCTTAGGGATTTTTTCAAAAACATCTTTTTCTGCCGGTTAAGTTGTTTTGGGCTGATTTCCTTTCCCATGATAAAAAGCCTTCTGTTTCGACCGCCAAACCTCTCAGGGGAGAATTTGCAATCGTTTGGCACCATTTTTGAGTGAATTGCCGAAAGTCAGATTTTTGATGAAATTGTGACCCCGGGGCTTAGGGATTTTTTCAAAAACATCTTTTTCTGCCGGTTAAGTTGTTTTGGGCTGATTTCCTTTCCCGTGATAAAAAGCCTTCTGTTTCGACCGCCAAACCTCTCAGGGGAGCATTTGCAACCATTTGGCACCATTTTTGAGTGAATTGCCGAAAGTCAGATTTTTGATGAAATTGTGACTCCGCGGCTTAGGGCTTTTTTCAAAAACATCTTTTTCTGCCGGTTAAGCTTTCGAGGCCTGATTTCTTTTCCCGTGATAAAAAGCCTTCTGTTTCGACCGCCAAACCTCTCACGGGAGCATTTGCAACCGTTTGGCACCATTTTTGAGTGAATTGCCGAAAGTCAGATTTTTGATGAAATTGTGACCCTGGGGCTTAGGGATTTTTTCAAAAAAATATTTTTCTGCCGGTTAAGTTTTTTTGGGCTGATTTCCTTTCCCGTGATAAAAAGCCTTCTATTTCGACCGTCAAACCTCTCAGGGGAGCATTTGCAACCGTTTGGCACCATTTTTGAGTCTATTGCCGAATATCAGATTTTTTATGAAATTGTGACTCCGCGGCTGAGGGATTTTTTCAAAAAAATATTTTTCTCCCGGTTAAGTTGTTTTGGGCTGATTTCCTTTCCCGTGATAAAAAGCCTTCTGTTTCGATCGCCAAAGCTCTTAGGGGAGCATTTGCAAACGTTTGGCACCATTTTTGAGTGAATTGCCGAAAGTCAGATTTTTTATGAAATTGTGACTCCGCGGCTTAGGGATTTTTTTAAAAAAATATTTTTCTGCCGGTTAAGTTGTTGAGGGCTGATTTCTTTTCCCGTGATAAAAAGCCTTCTGTTTCGACCGCCAAACCTCTCAGGGGAGCATTTGGAACTGTTTGGCACCATTTTTGAGTGAGTTGACGAAAGTCAGACTTTTGATGAAATTGTGACCCCGGGGCTTAGGGATTTTTTCAAAAACATCTTTTTCTGCCGGTCAAGTTGTTTTGGGCTGATTTCCTTTCCCGTGATAAAAAGCCTTCTGTTTCGACCGCCAAACCTCTCAGGGGAGCATTTGCAATCGTTTGGCACCATTTTTGAGTGAATTGCCGAAAGTCAGATTTTTTATGAAATTGTGACTCCGCGGCTTAGGGATTTTTTCAAAAAAATATTTTTCTGCCGGTTAAGTTGTTGAGGGCTGATTTTTTTTCCCGTGATAAAAAGCCTTCTGTTTCGACCGCCAAACCTCTCAGGGGAGCATTTGGAACTGTTTGGCACCATTTTTGAGTGAGTTGACGAAAGTCAGACTTTTGATGAAATTGTGACCCCGGGGCTTAGGGATTTTTTTAAAAAAATCTTTTTCTGCCGGTTAAATTGTCTTGGGCTGATTTCCTTTCCCGTGATAAAAAGCCTTCTGTTTCGACCGCCAAACCTCTCAGGGGAGCATTTGCAACCGTTTGGCACCATTTTTGAGTGAATTGCCGAAAGGCAGATTTTTGATGAAATTGTGACCCCGGGGCTTAGGGATTTTTTCAAAAACATCTTTTTCTGCCGGTTAAGTTGTCGAGGGCTGTTTTCTTTTCCTGTGATAAAAAGCCTTTTCTTTCGACCGCCAAACCTCTCACGGGAGCATTTGCTACCATTTGGCACAATTTTTCTGCCGGTTATGTTGTCGAAGGCTGATTTCTTGCTCTGTGATATAAAGCCTTATGTTTCGACCGCCAAACCTCTCAGGGGAGCATTTGCAACCGTTTGGCACCATTTTTGAGTGAATTGCCGAAAGTCAGATTTTTGATGAAATTGTGACCCCGGGGCTTAGGGATTTTTTCAAAAAAATATTTTTCTGCCGGTTAAGTTATCTTGGGCTGATTTCTTTTCCCGTGATAAAAAGCCTTCTGTTTCGACCGCCAAACCTCTCAGGGGAGCATTTGCAACCGTTTGGCCCCATTTTTGAGTGAATTGCTGAAAGTCAGATTTTTGATGAAATTGTGACCCCGGGGCTTAGGGATTTTTTCAAAAACATCTTTTTCTGCCGGTTAAGTTGTTTTGGGCTGATTTCCTTTCCCATGATAAAAAGCCTTCTGTTTCGACCGCCAAACCTCTCAGGGGAGAATTTGCAATCGTTTGGCACCATTTTTGAGTGAATTGCCGAAAGTCAGATTTTTGATGAAATTGTGACTCAGGGATTTTTTCAAAAACATCTTTTTCTGCCGGTTAAGTTGTCGAGGGCTGTTTTCTTTTCCTGTGATAAAAAGCCTTTTCTTTCGACCGCCAAACCTCTCACGGGAGCATTTGCTACCATTTGGCACAATTTTTCTGCCGGTTATGTTGTCGAAGGCTGATTTCTTGCTCTGTGATATAAAGCCTTATGTTTCGACCGCCAAACCTCTCAGGGGAGCATTTGCAACCGTTTGGCACCATTTTTGAGTGAATTGCCGAAAGTCAGATTTTTGATGAAATTGTGACCCCGGGGCTTAGGGATTTTTTCAAAAACATCTTTTTCTGCCGGTTAAGTTGTTTTGGGCTGATTTCCTTTCCCGTGATAAAAAGCCTTCTGTTTCGACCGCCAAACCTCTCAGGGGAGCATTTGCAACCGTTTGGCACCATTTTTGAGTGAATTGCCGAAAGGCAGATTTTTGATGAAATTGTGACCCCGGGGCTTAGGGATTTTTTCAAAAACATCTTTTTCTGCCGGTTAAGTTGTCGAGGGCTGTTTTCTTTTCCTGTGATAAAAAGCCTTTTCTTTCGACCGCCAAACCTCTCACGGGAGCATTTGCTACCATTTGGCACAATTTTTCTGCCGGTTATGTTGTCGAAGGCTGATTTCTTGCTCTGTGATATAAAGCCTTATGTTTCGACCGCCAAACCTCTCAGGGGAGCATTTGCAACCGTTTGGCACCATTTTTGAGTGAATTGCCGAAAGTCAGATTTTTGATGAAATTGTGACCCCGGGGCTTAGGGATTTTTTCAAAAACATCTTTTTCTGCCGGTTAAGTTGTCTTGGGCTGATTTCTTTTCCCGTGATAAAAAGCCTTCTGTTTCGACCGCCAAACCTCTCAGGGGAGCATTTGCAACCGTTTGGCCCCATTTTTGAGTGAATTGCTGAAAGTCAGATTTTTGATGAAATTGTGACCCCGGGGCTTAGGGATTTTTTCAAAAAAATCTTTTTCTGCCAGTTAAATTGTCTTGGGCTGATTTCTTTTCCCGTGATAAAAAGCCTTCTGTTTCGACCGCCAAACCTCTCAGGGGAGCATTTGCAACCGTTTGGCACCATTTTTGAGTGAATTGCCGAAAGGCAGATTTTTGATGAAATTGTGACCCCGGGGCTTAGGGATTTTTTCAAAAACATCTTTTTCTGCCGGTTAAGTTGTCGAGGGCTGTTTTCTTTTCCTGTGATAAAAAGCCTTTTCTTTCGACCGCCAAACCTCTCACGGGAGCATTTGCTACCATTTGGCACAATTTTTCTGCCGGTTATGTTGTCGAAGGCTGATTTCTTGCTCTGTGATATAAAGCCTTATGTTTCGACCGCCAAACCTCTCAGGGGAGCATTTGCAACCGTTTGGCACCATTTTTGAGTGAATTGCCGAAAGTCAGATTTTTGATGAAATTGTGACCCCGGGGCTTAGGGATTTTTTCAAAAACATCTTTTTCTGCCGGTTAAGTTGTTTTGGGCTGATTTCCTTTCCCTTGATAAAAAGCCTTCTGTTTCGACCGCCAAACCTCTCAGGGGAGCATTTGCAACCATTTGGCACCATTTTTGAGTGAATTGCCGAAAGTCAGATTTTTTTATGAAATTGTGACTCCGCGGCTTAGGGCTTTTTTCAAAAAAATCTTTTTCTGCCGGTTAAGCTTTCGAGGCCTGATTTCTTATCCCGTGATAAAAAGCCTTCTGTTTCGACCGCCAAACCTCTCAGGGGAGCATTTGCAACCGTTTGGCCCCATTTTTGAGTGAATTGCTGAAAGTCAGATTTTTGATGAAATTGTGACCCCGGGGCTTAGGGATTTTTTCAAAAACATCTTTTTCTGCCGGTTAAGTTGTTTTGGGCTGATTTCCTTTCCCATGATAAAAAGCCTTCTGTTTCGACCGCCAAACCTCTCAGGGGAGAATTTGCAATCGTTTGGCACCATTTTTGAGGGAATTGCCGAAAGTCAGATTTTTGATGAAATTGTGACTCCGCGGCTTAGGGATTTTTTCAAAAAAATATTTTTCTGCCGGTTAAGTTGCTTTGGGCTGATTTCCTTTCCCGTGATAAAAAGCCTTCTGTTTCGATCGCCAAACCTCTCAGGGGAGCATCTGCAAACGTTTGGCACCATTTTTGAGTGAATTGCCGAAAGTCAGATTTTTGATGAAATTGTGACCCCGGGGCTTAGGGATTTTTTCAAAAACATCTTTTTCTGCCGGTTAAGTTGTTTTGGGCTGATTTCCTTTCCCGTGATAAAAAGCCTTCTGTTTCGACCGCCAAACCTCTCAGGGGAGCATTTGCAACCGTTTGGCACCATTTTTGAGTGAATTGCCGAAAGGCAGATTTTTGATGAAATTGTGACCCCGGGGCTTAGGGATTTTTTCAAAAACATCTTTTTCTGCCGGTTAAGTTGTCGAGGGCTGTTTTCTTTTCCTGTGATAAAAAGCCTTTTCTTTCGACCGCCAAACCTCTCACGGGAGCATTTGCTACCATTTGGCACAATTTTTCTGCCGGTTATGTTGTCGAAGGCTGATTTCTTGCTCTGTGATATAAAGCCTTATGTTTCGACCGCCAAACCTCTCAGGGGAGCATTTGCAACCGTTTGGCACCATTTTTGAGTGAATTGCCGAAAGTCAGATTTTTGATGAAATTGTGACCCCGGGGCTTAGGGATTTTTTCAAAAACATCTTTTTCTGCCGGTTAAGTTGTCTTGGGCTGATTTCTTTTCCCGTGATAAAAAGCCTTCTGTTTCGACCGCCAAACCTCTCAGGGGAGCATTTGCAACCGTTTGGCCCCATTTTTGAGTGAATTGCTGAAAGTCAGATTTTTGATGAAATTGTGACCCCGGGGCTTAGGGATTTTTTCAAAAACATCTTTTTCTGCCGGTTAAGTTGTTTTGGGCTGATTTCCTTTCCCATGATAAAAAGCCTTCTGTTTCGACCGCCAAACCTCTCAGGGGAGAATTTGCAATCGTTTGGCACCATTTTTGAGTGAATTGCCGAAAGTCAGATTTTTGATGAAATTGTGACTCCGCGGCTTAGGGATTTTTTCAAAAAAATATTTTTCTGCCGGTTAAGTTGCTTTGGGCTGATTTCCTTTCCCGTGATAAAAAGCCTTCTGTTTCGATCGCCAAACCTCTCAGGGGAGCATCTGCAAACGTTTGGCACCATTTTTGAGTGAATTGCCGAAAGTCAGATTTTTGATGAAATTGTGACCCCGGGGCTTAGGGATTTTTTCAAAAACATCTTTTTCTGCCGGTTAAGTTGTTTTGGGCTGATTTCCTTTCCCGTGATAAAAAGCCTTCTGTTTCGACCGCCAAACCTCTCAGGGGAGCATTTGCAACCATTTGGCACCATTTTTGAGTGAATTGCCGAAAGTCAGATTTTTGATGAAATTGTGACTCCGCGGCTTAGGGCTTTTTTCAAAAACATCTTTTTCTGCCGGTTAACCTTTCGAGGCCTGATTTCTTTTCCCGTGATAAAAAGCCTTCTGTTTCGACCGCCAAACCTCTCAGGGGAGCATTTGCAACCGTTTGGCACCATTTTTGAGTGAATTGCCGAAAGTCAGATTTTTGATGAAATTGTGACCCTGGGGCTTAGGGATTTTTTCAAAAAAATATTTTTCTGCCGGTTAAGTTTTTTTGGGCTGATTTCCTTTCCCGTGATAAAAAGCCTTCTATTTCGACCGTCAAACCTCTCAGGGGAGCATTTGCAACCGTTTGGCACCATTTTTGAGTCTATTGCCGAATATCAGATTTTTTATGAAATTGTGACTCCGCGGCTGAGGGATTTTTTCAAAAAAATATTTTTCTCCCGGTTAAGTTGTTTTGGGCTGATTTCCTTTCCCGTGATAAAAAGCCTTCTGTTTCGATCGCCAAAGCTCTTAGGGGAGCATTTGCAAACGTTTGGCACCATTTTTGAGTGAATTGCCGAAAGTCAGATTTTTTATGAAATTGTGACTCCGCGGCTTAGGGATTTTTTTAAAAAAATATTTTTCTGCCGGTTAAGTTGTTGAGGGCTGATTTCTTTTCCCGTGATAAAAAGCCTTCTGTTTCGACCGCCAAACCTCTCAGGGGAGCATTTGGAACTGTTTGGCACCATTTTTGAGTGAGTTGACGAAAGTCAGACTTTTGATGAAATTGTGACCCCGGGGCTTAGGGATTTTTTCAAAAACATCTTTTTCTGCCGGTCAAGTTGTTTTGGGCTGATTTCCTTTCCCGTGATAAAAAGCCTTCTGTTTCGACCGCCAAACCTCTCAGGGGAGCATTTGCAATCGTTTGGCACCATTTTTGAGTGAATTGCCGAAAGTCAGATTTTTTATGAAATTGTGACTCCGCGGCTTAGGGATTTTTTCAAAAAAATATTTTTCTGCCGGTTAAGTTGTTGAGGGCTGATTTTTTTTCCCGTGATAAAAAGCCTTCTGTTTCGACCGCCAAACCTCTCAGGGGAGCATTTGGAACTGTTTGGCACCATTTTTGAGTGAGTTGACGAAAGTCAGACTTTTGATGAAATTGTGACCCCGGGGCTTAGGGATTTTTTTAAAAAAATCTTTTTCTGCCGGTTAAATTGTCTTGGGCTGATTTCCTTTCCCGTGATAAAAAGCCTTCTGTTTCGACCGCCAAACCTCTCAGGGGAGCATTTGCAACCGTTTGGCACCATTTTTGAGTGAATTGCCGAAAGGCAGATTTTTGATGAAATTGTGACCCCGGGGCTTAGGGATTTTTTCAAAAACATCTTTTTCTGCCGGTTAAGTTGTCGAGGGCTGTTTTCTTTTCCTGTGATAAAAAGCCTTTTCTTTCGACCGCCAAACCTCTCACGGGAGCATTTGCTACCATTTGGCACAATTTTTCTGCCGGTTATGTTGTCGAAGGCTGATTTCTTGCTCTGTGATATAAAGCCTTATGTTTCGACCGCCAAACCTCTCAGGGGAGCATTTGCAACCGTTTGGCACCATTTTTGAGTGAATTGCCGAAAGTCAGATTTTTGATGAAATTGTGACCCCGGGGCTTAGGGATTTTTTCAAAAAAATATTTTTCTGCCGGTTAAGTTATCTTGGGCTGATTTCTTTTCCCGTGATAAAAAGCCTTCTGTTTCGACCGCCAAACCTCTCAGGGGAGCATTTGCAACCGTTTGGCCCCATTTTTGAGTGAATTGCTGAAAGTCAGATTTTTGATGAAATTGTGACCCCGGGGCTTAGGGATTTTTTCAAAAACATCTTTTTCTGCCGGTTAAGTTGTTTTGGGCTGATTTCCTTTCCCATGATAAAAAGCCTTCTGTTTCGACCGCCAAACCTCTCAGGGGAGAATTTGCAATCGTTTGGCACCATTTTTGAGTGAATTGCCGAAAGTCAGATTTTTGATGAAATTGTGACTCCGCGGCTTAGGGATTTTTTCAAAAAAATATTTTTCTGCCGGTTAAGTTGCTTTGGGCTGATTTCCTTTCCCGTGATAAAAAGCCTTCTGTTTCGATCGCCAAACCTCTCAGGGGAGCATCTGCAAACGTTTGGCACCATTTTTGAGTGAATTGCCGAAAGTCAGATTTTTGATGAAATTGTGACCCCGGGGCTTAGGGATTTTTTCAAAAACATCTTTTTCTGCCGGTTAAGTTGTTTTGGGCTGATTTCCTTTCCCGTGATAAAAAGCCTTCTGTTTCGACCGCCAAACCTCTCAGGGGAGCATTTGCAACCATTTGGCACCATTTTTGAGTGAATTGCCGAAAGTCAGATTTTTGATGAAATTGTGACTCCGCGGCTTAGGGCTTTTTTCAAAAACATCTTTTTCTGCCGGTTAAGCTTTCGAGGCCTGATTTCTTTTCCCGTGATAAAAAGCCTTCTGTTTCGACCGCCAAACCTCTCAGGGGAGCATTTGCAACCGTTTGGCACCATTTTTGAGTGAATTGCCGAAAGTCAGATTTTTGATGAAATTGTGACCCTGGGGCTTAGGGATTTTTTCAAAAAAATATTTTTCTGCCGGTTAAGTTTTTTTGGGCTGATTTCCTTTCCCGTGATAAAAAGCCTTCTATTTCGACCGTCAAACCTCTCAGGGGAGCATTTGCAACCGTTTGGCACCATTTTTGAGTCTATTGCCGAATATCAGATTTTTTATGAAATTGTGACTCCGCGGCTGAGGGATTTTTTCAAAAAAATATTTTTCTCCCGGTTAAGTTGTTTTGGGCTGATTTCCTTTCCCGTGATAAAAAGCCTTCTGTTTCGATCGCCAAAGCTCTTAGGGGAGCATTTGCAAACGTTTGGCACCATTTTTGAGTGAATTGCCGAAAGTCAGATTTTTTATGAAATTGTGACTCCGCGGCTTAGGGATTTTTTTAAAAAAATATTTTTCTGCCGGTTAAGTTGTTGAGGGCTGATTTCTTTTCCCGTGATAAAAAGCCTTCTGTTTCGACCGCCAAACCTCTCAGGGGAGCATTTGGAACTGTTTGGCACCATTTTTGAGTGAGTTGACGAAAGTCAGACTTTTGATGAAATTGTGACCCCGGGGCTTAGGGATTTTTTCAAAAACATCTTTTTCTGCCGGTCAAGTTGTTTTGGGCTGATTTCCTTTCCCGTGATAAAAAGCCTTCTGTTTCGACCGCCAAACCTCTCAGGGGAGCATTTGCAATCGTTTGGCACCATTTTTGAGTGAATTGCCGAAAGTCAGATTTTTTATGAAATTGTGACTCCGCGGCTTAGGGATTTTTTCAAAAAAATATTTTTCTGCCGGTTAAGTTGTTGAGGGCTGATTTTTTTTCCCGTGATAAAAAGCCTTCTGTTTCGACCGCCAAACCTCTCAGGGGAGCATTTGGAACTGTTTGGCACCATTTTTGAGTGAGTTGACGAAAGTCAGACTTTTGATGAAATTGTGACCCCGGGGCTTAGGGATTTTTTTAAAAAAATCTTTTTCTGCCGGTTAAATTGTTTTGGGCTGATTTCCTTTCCCATGATAAAAAGCCTTCTGTTTCGACCGCCAAACCTCTCAGGGGAGAATTTGCAATCGTTTGGCACCATTTTTGAGTGAATTGCCGAAAGTCAGATTTTTGATGAAATTGTGACTCCGCGGCTTAGGGATTTTTTCAAAAAAATATTTTTCTGCCGGTTAAGTTGCTTTGGGCTGATTTCCTTTCCCGTGATAAAAAGCCTTCTGTTTCGATCGCCAAACCTCTCAGGGGAGCATCTGCAAACGTTTGGCACCATTTTTGAGTGAATTGCCGAAAGTCAGATTTTTGATGAAATTGTGACCCCGGGGCTTAGGGATTTTTTCAAAAACATCTTTTTCTGCCGGTTAAGTTGTTTTGGGCTGATTTCCTTTCCCGTGATAAAAAGCCTTCTGTTTCGACCGCCAAACCTCTCAGGGGAGCATTTGCAACCGTTTGGCACCATTTTTGAGTGAATTGCCGAAAGGCAGATTTTTGATGAAATTGTGACCCCGGGGCTTAGGGATTTTTTCAAAAACATCTTTTTCTGCCGGTTAAGTTGTCGAGGGCTGTTTTCTTTTCCTGTGATAAAAAGCATTTTCTTTCGACCGCCAAACCTCTCACGGGAGCATTTGCTACCATTTGGCACATTTTTTCTGCCGGTTATGTTGTCGAAGGCTGATTTCTTGCTCTGTGATATAAAGCCTTATGTTTCGACCGCCAAACCTCTCAGGGGAGCATTTGCAACCGTTTGGCACCATTTTTGAGTGAATTGCCGAAAGTCAGATTTTTGATGAAATTGTGACCCCGGGGCTTAGGGATTTTTTCAAAAAAATATTTTTCTGCCGGTTAAGTTGTCTTGGGCTGATTTCTTTTCCCGTGATAAAAAGCCTTCTGTTTCGACCGCCAAACCTCTCAGGGGAGCATTTGCAACCGTTTGGCCCCATTTTTGAGTGAATTGCTGAAAGTCAGATTTTTGATGAAATTGTGACCCCGGGGCTTAGGGATTTTTTCAAAAAAATCTTTTTCTGCCAGTTAAATTGTCTTGGGCTGATTTCTTTTCCCGTGATAAAAAGCCTTCTGTTTCGACCGCCAAACCTCTCAGGGGAGCATTTGCAACCGTTTGGCACCATTTTTGAGTGAATTGCCGAAAGGCAGATTTTTGATGAAATTGTGACCCCGGGGCTTAGGGATTTTTTCAAAAACATCTTTTTCTGCCGGTTAAGTTGTCGAGGGCTGTTTTCTTTTCCTGTGATAAAAAGCCTTTTCTTTCGACCGCCAAACCTCTCACGGGAGCATTTGCTACCATTTGGCACAATTTTTCTGCCGGTTATGTTGTCGAAGGCTGATTTCTTGCTCTGTGATATAAAGCCTTATGTTTCGACCGCCAAACCTCTCAGGGGAGCATTTGCAACCGTTTGGCACCATTTTTGAGTGAATTGCCGAAAGTCAGATTTTTGATGAAATTGTGACCCCGGGGCTTAGGGATTTTTTCAAAAAAATATTTTTCTGCCGGTTAAGTTGTCTTGGGCTGATTTCTTTTTCCGTGATAAAAAGCCTTCTGTTTCGACCGCCAAACCTCTCAGGGGAGCATTTGCAACCATTTGGCCCCATTTTTGAGTGAATTGCTGAAAGTCAGATTTTTGATGAAATTGTGACCCCGGGGCTTAGGGATTTTTTCAAAAAAATCTTTTTCTGCCGGTTAAGCTTTCGAGGCCTGATTTCTTTTCCTGTGATAAAAAACCTTCTGTTTCTACCACCAAACCTCTAACGGGAGCATTTGCAACCGTTTGGCAGCATTTTTGAGTGAATTGCCGAAAGTCAGATTTTTGATGAAATTGTGACCCCGGGGCTTAGGGATTTTTTCAAAAACATCTTTTTCTGCCGGTTAAGTTGTTTTGGGCTGATTTCCTTTCCCGTGATAAAAAGCCTTCTGTTTCGACCGCCAAACCTCTCAGGGGAGCATTTGCAACCATTTGGCACCATTTTTGAGTGAATTGCCGAAAGCCAGATTTTTTTATGAAATTGTGACTCCGCGGCTTAGGGCTTTTTTCAAAAAAATCTTTTTCTGCCGGTTAAGCTTTCGAGGCCTGATTTCTTTTCCCGTGATAAAAAGCCTTCTGTTTCGACCGCCAAACCTCTCAGGGGAGCATTTGCAACCGTTTGGCACCATTTTTGAGTGAATTGCTGAAAGTCAGATTTTTGATGAAATTGTGACCCCGGGGCTTAGGGATTTTTTCAAAAACATCTTTTTCTGCCGGTTAAGTTGTTTTGGGCTGATTTCCTTTCCCATGATAAAAAGCCTTCTGTTTCGACCGCCAAACCTCTCAGGGGAGAATTTGCAATCGTTTGGCACCATTTTTGAGTGAATTGCCGAAAGTCAGATTTTTGATGAAATTGTGACCCCGGGGCTTAGGGATTTTTTCAAAAAAATATTTTTCTGCCGGTTAAGCTTTCGAGGCCTGATTTCTTTTCCTGTGATAAAAAACCTTCTGTTTCTACCACCAAACCTCTCACGGGAGCATTTGCAACCGTTTGGCAGCATTTTTGAGTGAATTGCTGAAAGTCAGATTTTTGATGAAATTGTGACCCCGGGGCTTAGGGATTTTTTCAAAAACATCTTTTTCTGCGGTTAAGTTGTTTTGGGCTGATTTCCTTTCCCGTGATAAAAAGCCTACTGTTTCGACCGCCAAACCTCTCAGGGGAGCATTTGCAACCATTTGGCACCATTTTTGAGTGAATTGCCGAAAGTCAGATTTTTTTATGAAATTGTGACTCCGCGGCTTAGGGCTTTTTTCAAAAAAATCTTTTTCTGCCGGTTAAGCTTTCGAGGCCTGATTTCTTTTCCTGTGATAAAAAACCTTCTGTTTCTACCACCAAACCTCTCACGGGAGCATTTGCAACCGTTTGGCAGCATTTTTGAGTGAATTGCCGAAAGTCAGATTTTTGATGAAATTGTGACCCCGGGGCTTAGGGATTTTTTCAAAAACATCTTTTTCTGCCGGTTAAGTTGTTTTGGGCTGATTTCCTTTCCCGTGATAAAAAGCCTTCTGTTTTGACTGCCAAACCTCTAGGGGAGCATTTGCAACCATTTGGCACCATTTTTGAGTGAATTGCCGAAAGTCAGATTTTTGATGAAATTGTGACTCCGGGGCTTAGGGATTTTTTTAAAAAAATATTTTTCTGCCGGTTAAGTTGTCGAGGGCTGATTTCTTTTCCCGTGATAAAAAGCCTTCTGTTTCGACCGCCAAACCTCTCAGGGGAGCATTTGGAACTGTTTGGCAGCATTTTTGAGTGAGTTGACGAAAGTCAGACTTTTGATGATATTGTGACCCCGGGGCTTAGGGATTTTGTTAAAAAAACCTTTTTTACCGGTTAAATTGTCTTGGGCTGATTTCCTTTCCCGTGATAAAAAGCCTTCTGTTTCGACCGTCAAACCTCTCAGGGGAGCATTTGCAACCGTTTGGCACCATTTTTGAGTGAATTGACGAAAGTCAGACTTTTAATGAAATTGTGACCCCGGGGCTTAGGGCACCATTTATCTGCCGGTTAAGTTGTCCATGGCTGATTTAATGCTCTGTGATATAAAGCCTTCTGTTTCGACGGCCAAAACTCTCAGGAAAGCATTTTCAACCGTTTGGCAGCATTTTTGAATGAATTGCCGAAAGTCAGATTTTTTTATGAAATTGTGACCCTGGGGCTTAGGGATTTTTTCAAAAAAATCTTTTTTTGCCAGTTAAGTTTTCGAGGGCTGATTTCTTTTCCCGTGATAAAAAGCCTTCTGTTTCGACCGCCAAACCTCTCACGGGAGCATTTGCAACCGTTTGGCATCATTTTTCTGCCGGTTATGTTGTCCATGGCTGATTTCTTGCTCTGTGATATAAAGCCTTCTGTATCGACCGCCAAACCTCTCAGGGGAGCATTTGCAACCGTTTGGCACCATTTTTGAGTGAATTGCCGAAAGTCAGATTTTTGATGAAATTGTGACCCTGGGGCTTAGGGATTTTTTCAAAAAAATCTTTTTCTGGCGGTTAAGTTGTTTTGGGCTGATTTCTTTTCCCGTGATAAAAAGCCTTCTGTTTCGATCGCCAAAGCTCTCAGGGGAGCATTTGCAAACGTTTGGCACCATTTTTGAGTGAATTGCCGAAAGTCAGATTTTTTATGAAATTGTGACTCCGCGGCTTAGGGATTTTTTCAAAAAAATTTTTTTCTGCCGGTTAAGTTGTTGAGGGCTGATTTCTTTTCCCGTGATAAAAAGCCTTCTGTTTCGACCGCCAAACCTCTCAGGCGAGCATTTACAACCGTTTGGCACCATTTTTGAGTGAATTGCCGAAAGTCATATTTTTGATGAAATTGTGACCCCGGGGCTTATGGATTTTTTCAAAAAAATATTTTTCTGCCGGTTAAGTTGTTTTGGGCTGATTTCCTTTCCCGTGATAAAAAGCCTTCTGTTTTGACCGCCAAACCGCTCACGGGAGCATTTGCAACCGTTTGGCACTATTTTTGAGTGAAATGCCGAAAGTCAGATTTCTGATGAAATTGTGACCCCGGGGCTTAGGGATTTTTTCAAAAAAATATTTTTCTGCCGGTTAAGTTGTTTTCGGCTGATTTCCTTTACCGTGATAAAAAGCCTTCTGTTTCGACCGCCAAACCTCTCAGGGGAGCATTTGCAACGGTTTGGCACCATTTTTGAGTGAATTGCCGAAAGTCAGATTTTTGATGAAATTGTGACCGCGGGGCTTAGGGATTTTTTCAAAAACATCTTTTTCTGCCGGTTAAGTTGTTTTGGGCTGATTTCCTTTCCTGTGATAAAAAGCCTTCTGTTTCGACCGCCAAACCTCTCAGGGGAGCATTTGCAATCGTTTGGCACCATTTTTGAGTGAATTGCCGAAAGTCAGATTTTTGATGAAATTGTGACTCCGCGGCTTAGGGATTTTTTCAAAAAAATATTTTTCTGCCGGTTAAGTTGCTTTGGGCTGATTTCCTTTCCCATGATAAAAAGCCTTCTGTTTCGATCGCCAAACCTCTCAGGGGAGCATCTGCAAACGTTTGGCACCATTTTTGAGTGAATTGCCGAAAGTCAGATTTTTGATGAAATTGTGACCCCGGGGCCTAGGCATTTTTTCAAAAAAATACTTTTCTGCCGGTTAAGTTGTTGAGGGCTGATTTCTTTTCCCGTGATAAAAAGCCTTCTGTTTCGACCGCCAAACCTCTCAGGGGAGCATTTGCAACTGTTTGGCACCATTTTTGAGTGAATTGACGAAAGTCAGACTTTTAATGAAATTGTGACCCCGGGGCTTAGGGCTTTTTTCAAAAAAATCTTTTTCTGCCGGTTAAGTTTTCGAGGGCTGATTTCTTTTCCCGTGGTTAAAAGCGTTCTGTTTCGACCGCCAAACCTCTCAGGGGAGCATTTGCAACCGTTTGGCACCATTTATCTGCCCGTTAAGTTGTCCATGGCTGATTTAATGCTCTGTGATATAAAGCCTTCTGTTTCGACGGCCAAAACTCTCAGGAAAGCATTTTCAACCGTTTGGCAGCATTTTTGAATGAATTGCCGAAAGTCAGATTTTTGATGAAATTGTGACCCCGGGGCTTAGGGATTCTTTCAAAAAAATCTTTTTTTGCCAGTTAAGTTTTCGAGGGCTGATTTCTTTTCCCGTGATAAAAAGCCTTCTGTTTCGACCGCCAAACCTCTCACGGGAGCATTTGCAACCGTTTGGCATCATTTTTCTGCCGGTTATGTTGTCCATGGCTGATTTCTTGCTCTGTGATATAAAGCCTTCTGTATCGACCGCCAAACCTCTCAGGGGAGCATTTGCAAGCGTTTGGCACCATTTTTGAGTGAATTGCCGAAAGTCAGATTTTTGATGAAATTGTGACCCTGGGGCTTAGGGATTTTTTCAAAAAAATCTTTTTCTGGCGGTTAAGTTGTTTTGGGCTGATTTCTTTTCCCGTGATAAAAAGCCTTCTGTTTCGATCGCCAAAGCTCTCAGGGGAGCATTTGCAAACGTTTGGCACCATTTTTGAGTGAATTGCCGAAAGTCAGATTTTTTATGAAATTGTGACTCCGCGGCTTAGGGATTTTTTCAAGAAATTTTTTTTCTGCCGGTTAAGTTGTTGAGGGCTGATTTCTTTTCCCGTGATAAAAAGCCTTCTGTTTCGACCGCCAAACCTCTCAGGGGAGCATTTGCAACCGTTTGGCACCATTTTTGAGTGAATTGCCGAAAGTCAGATTTTTTATGAAATTGTGACCCCGGGGCTTAGGGATTTTTTCAAAAAAATATTTTTCTGCCGGTTAATTTGTCTTGGGCTGATTTCTTTTCCCGTGATAAAAAGCCTTCTGTTTCGACCGCCAAACCTCTCAGGGGAGCATTTACAACCGTTTGGCACCATTTTTGAGTGAATTGCCGAAAGTCAGATTTTTTATGAAATTGTGACCCCGGGGCTTAGGGATTTTTTCAAAAACATCTTTTTCTGCCGGGTAAGTTGTCGAGGGCTGTTTTCTTTTCCTGTGATAAAAAGCCTTTTCTTTCGACCGCCAAACCTCTCAGGGGAGCATTTGCAACCGTTTGGCACCATTTTTGAGTGAATTGCCGAAAGTCAGATTTTTGATGAAATTGTGACCCCGGGGCTTAGGGATTTTTTCAAAAAAATCTTTTTCTGCCGGTTAAGTTGTTTTGGGCTGATTTCCTTTCCCGTGATAAAAAGCCTTCTGTTTCGACCGCCAAACCTCTCAGGGGAGCATTTGCAACCGTTTGGCACCATTTTTGAGTGAATTGCCGAAAGTCAGATTTTTTATGAAATTGTGACCCCGGGGCTTAGGGATTTTTTCAAAAACATCTTTTTCTGCCGGGTAAGTTGTCGAGGGCTGTTTTCTTTTCCTGTGATAAAAAGCCTTTTCTTTCGACCGCCAAACCTCTCAGGGGAGCATTTGCAACCGTTTGGCACCATTTTTGAGTGAATTGCCGAAAGTCAGATTTTTGATGAAATTGTGACCCCGGGGCTTAGGGATTTTTTCAAAAAAATATTTTTCTGCCGGTTAAGTTGTCTTGGGCTGATTTCTTTTCCCGTGATAAAAAGCCTTCTGTTTCGACCGCCAAACCTCTCAGGGGAGCATTTGCAACCGTTTGGCACCATTTTTGAGTGAATTGCTGAAAGTCAGATTTTTGATGAAATTGTGACCCCGGGGCTTAGGGATTTTTTCAAAAAAATCTTTTTCTGCCGGTTAAGCTTTCGAGGCCTGATTTCTTTTCCTGTGATAAAAAACCTTATGTTTCTACCACCAAACCTCTCACGGGAGCATTAGCAACCGTTTGGCAGCATTTTTGAGTGAATTGCCGAAAGTCAGATTTTTGATGAAATTGTGACCCCGGGGCTTAGGGATTTTTTCAAAAACATCTTTTTCTGCCGGTTAAGTTGTTTTGGGCTGATTTCCTTTCCCGTGATAAAAAGCCTTCTGTTTCGACCGCCAAACCTCTCAGGGGAGCATTTGCAACCATTTGGCACCATTTTTGAGTGAATTGCCGAAAGTCAGATTTTTGATGAAATTGTGACTCCGCGGCTTAGGGCTTTTTTCAAAAAAATATTTTTCTGCCGGTTAAGTTGTTTTGGGCTGATTTCCTTTCCCGTGATAAAATGCCTTCTGTTTTGACCGCCAAACCTCTCACGGGAGCATTTGCAACCGTTTGGCACTATTTTTGAGTGAAATGCCGAAAGTCAGATTTCTGATGAAATTGTGACCCCGGGGCTTAGGGATTTTTTCAAAAAAATATTTTTCTGCCGGTTAAGTTGTTTTGGGCTGATTTCCTTTCCCGTGATAAAAAGCCTTCAGTTTCGACCGCCAAACCTCTCTGGGGAGCATTTGCAACCGTTTGGCAGCATTTTTGAGTGAATTGACGAAAGTCAGATTTTTTATGAAATCGTGACCCCGGGGCTTAGGGAATTGTTTTGGGCTGATTTCTTTTCCCGTGATAAAAAGCCTTCTTTTTCGACCGCCAAACCTCTCATGGGAGCATTTTCAACCGTTTGGCACCATATTTGAGTGAATTGCCGAAAGTCAGATTTTTGATGAAATTGTGACCCCAGGGCTTAGGGATTTTTTCAAAAACATCTTTTTCTGCCGGTTAAGTTGTCTTGGGCTGATTTCTTTTCCCGTGATAAAAAGCCTTCTGTTTCGACCGCCAAACGTCTCAGGAGAGCATTTGCAATCCTTTCGCACCATTTTTGAGTGAATGGCCGAAAGTCGGATTTCTGATGAAATTGTGGCCGAGGGCTGAATTCTTGTCCGGTGATAAAAAGCCTTCTGTTTCGAGCGCCAAACCTCTCAGGGGAGCATTTGCAACCGTTTGGCACCATTTTTGAGTGAATTGCCGAAAGTCAGATTTTTTATGAAATTGTGACTCCGCGGCTTAGGGCTTTTTTCAAAAAAATATTTTTCTGCCGGTTAAGTTGTTTTGGGCTGATTTCCTTTCCCGTGATAAAAAGCCTTCTGTTTCGACCTCCAAACCTCTCAGGGGAGCATTTGCAACCGTTTGGCACTATTTTTGAGTGAAATGCCGAAAGTCAGATTTCTGATGAAATTGTGACCCCGGGGCTTAGGGATGTTTTCAAAAAAATCTTTTTCTGCCGGTTAAGTTGTTTTGGGCTGATTTCCTTTCCCGTGATAAAAAGCCTTCTGTTTCGACCGCCAAACCTCTCAGGGGAGCATTTGCAACCGTTTGGCACCATTTTTGAGTGAATTGCCGAAAGGCAGATTTTTGATGAAATTGTGACCCCGGGGCTTAGGGATTTTTTCAAAAAAATCTTTTTCTGCCGGTTATGTTGTCTTGGGCTGATTTCTTTTCCCGTGATAAAAAGCCTTCTGTTTCGACCGCCAAACCTCTCAGGGGAGCATTTGCAACCGTTTGGCATCATTTTTGAGTGAATTGAAGAAAGTCAGACTTTTGATGAAATTGTGACCCCGGGGCTTAGGGATTCTTTCAAAAAAATCTTTTTTTGCCAGTTAAGTTTTCGAGGGCTGATTTCTTTTCCCGTGATAAAAAGCCTTCTGTTTCGACCGCCAAACCTCTCACGGGAGCATTTGCAACCGTTTGGCATCATTTTTCTGCCGGTTATGTTGTCCATGGCTGATTTCTTGCTCTGTGATATAAAGCCTTCTGTATCGACCGCCAAACCTCTCAGGGGAGCATTTGCAAGCGTTTGGCACCATTTTTGAGTGAATTGCCGAAAGTCAGATTTTTGATGAAATTGTGACCCTGGGGCTTAGGGATTTTTTCAAAAAAATCTTTTTCTGGCGGTTAAGTTGTTTTGGGCTGATTTCTTTTCCCGTGATAAAAAGCCTTCTGTTTCGATCGCCAAAGCTCTCAGGGGAGCATTTGCAAACGTTTGGCACCATTTTTGAATGAATTGCCGAAAGTCAGATTTTTTATGAAATTGTGACTCCGCGGCTTAGGGATTTTTTCAAGAATTTTTTTTTCTGCCGGTTAAGTTGTTGAGGGCTGATTTCTTTTCCCGTGATAAAAAGCCTTCTGTTTCGACCGCCAAACCTCTCAGGGGAGCATTTGCAACCGTTTGGCACCATTTTTGAGTGAATTGCCGAAAGTCAGATTTTTTATGAAATTGTGACCCCGGGGCTTAGGGATTTTTTCAAAAAAATATTTTTCTGCCGGTTAATTTGTCTTGGGCTGATTTCTTTTCCCGTGATAAAAAGCCTTCTGTTTCGACCGCCAAACCTCTCAGGGGAGCATTTACAACCGTTTGGCACCATTTTTGAGTGAATTGCCGAAAGTCAGATTTTTTATGAAATTGTGACCCCGGGGCTTAGGGATTTTTTCAAAAACATCTTTTTCTGCCGGTTAAGTTGTTTTGGGCTGATTTCCTTTCCCGTGATAAAAAGCCTTCTGTTTCGACCGCCAAACCTCTCAGGGGAGCATTTACAACCGTTTGGCACCATTTTTGAGTGAATTGCCGAAAGTCAGATTTTTTCTGAAATTGTGACCCCGGGGCTTAGGGATTTTTTCAAAAACATCTTTTTCTGCCGGTTAAGTTGTCGAGGGCTGTTTTCTTTTCCTGTGATAAAAAGCCTTTTCTTTCGACCGCCAAACCTCTCAGGGGAGCATTTGCAACCGTTTGGCACCATTTTTGAGTGAATTGCCGAAAGTCAGATTTTTGATGAAATTGTGACCCCGGGGCTTAGGGATTTTTTCAAAAAAATCTTTTTCTGGCGGTTAAGTTGTCTTGGGCTGATTTCTTTTCCCGTGATAAAAAGCCTTCTGTTTCGACCGCCAAACCTCTCAGGGGAGCATTTGCAACCGTTTGGCACCATTTTTGAGTGAATTGCTGAAAGTCAGATTTTTGATGAAATTGTGACCCCGGGGCTTAGGGATTTTTTCAAAAAAATCTTTTTCTGCCGGTTAAGCTTTCGAGGCCTGATTTCTTTTCCTGTGATAAAAAACCTTATGTTTCTACCACCAAACCTCTCACGGGAGCATTAGCAACCGTTTGGCAGCATTTTTGAGTGAATTGCCGAAAGTCAGATTTTTGATGAAATTGTGACCCCGGGGCTTAGGGATTTTTTCAAAAACATCTTTTTCTGCCGGTTAAGTTGTTTTGGGCTGATTTCCTTTCCCGTGATAAAAAGCCTTCTGTTTCGACCGCCAAACCTCTCAGGGGAGCATTTGCAACCATTTGGCACCATTTTTGAGTGAATTGCCGAAAGTCAGATTTTTTTATGAAATTGTGACTCCGCGGCTTAGGGCTTTTTTCAAAAAAATCTTTTTCTGCCGGTTAAGCTTTCGAGGCCTGATTTCTTTTCCTGTTATAAAAAACCTTCTGTTTCTATCACCAACCCCTCAGGGGAGCATTTGCAACCGTTTGGCACCATTTTTGAGTGAATTGCCGAAAGTCAGATTTTTTATGAAATTGTGACTCCGCGGCTTAGGGATTTTTTCAAAAAAATTTTTTTCTGCCGGTTAAGTTGTCTTGGGCTGATTTCTTTTCCCGTGATAAAAAGCCTTCTGTTTCGACCGCCAAACCTCTCAGGGGAGCATTTGGAACCGTTTGGCACCATTTTTGAGTGAATTGCCGAAAGTCAGATTTTTGATGAAATTGTGACCCCGGGGCTTAGGGATTTTTTCAAAAACATCTTTTTCTGCCGGTTAAGTTGTTTTGGGCTGATTTCCTTTCCCGTGATAAAAAGCCTTCTGTTTCGACCGCCAAACCTCTCAGGGGAGCATTTGCAACCATTTGGCACCATTTTTGAGTGAATTGCCGAAAATCAGATTTTTTTATGAAATTGTGACTCCGCGGCTTAGGGATTTTTTCAAAAACATCTTTTTCTGCCGGTTAAGTTGTTTTGGGCTGATTTCCTTTCCCGTGATAAAAAGCCTTCTGTTTCGACCGCCAAACCTCTCAGGGGAGCATTTGCAACCATTTGGCACCATTTTTGAGTGAATTGCCGAAAGTCAGATTTTTTTATGAAATTGTGACTCCGCGGCTTAGGGCTTTTTTCAAAAAAATATTTTTCTGCCGGTTAAGTTGTTTTGGGCTGATTTCCTTTCCTGTGATAAAAAGCCTTCTGTTTCGACCGCCAAACCTCTCAGGGGAGCATTTGCAACCGTTTGGCATCATTTTTGAGTGAATTGAAGAAAGTCAGACTTTTGATGAAATTGTGACCCCGGGGCTTAGGGATTTTTTCAAAAAAATCTTTTTCTGCCGGTTAAGTTTTCGAGGGCTGATTTCTTTTCCCGTGATTAAAAGCGTTCTGTTTCGACCACCAAACCTCTCAGGGGAGCATTTGCAACCGTTTGGCACCATTTTTGAGTGAATTGCCGAAAGTCAGATTTTTTATGAAATTGTGACCCTGGGGCTTAGGGATTTTTTCAAAAAAATATTTTTCTGCCGGTTAAGTTGTTTTGGGCTGATTTCCTTTCCCGTGATAAAAAGCCTTCTGTTTCGACCGCCAAACCTCTCAGGGGAGCATTTGCAACCGTTTGGCACCATTTTTGAGTCTATTGCCGAATATCAGATTTTTTATGAAATTGTGACTCCGCGGCTTAGGGATTTTTTTAAAAAAATATTTTTCTGCCGGTTAAGTTGTTTTGGGCTGATTTCTTTTCCCGTGATAAAAAGCCTTCTGTTTCGATCGCCAAAGCTCTCAGGGGAGTATTTGCAAACGTTTGGCACCATTTTTGAGTGAATTGCCGAAAGTCAGATTTTTTATGAAATTGTGACTCCGCGGCTTAGGGATTTTTTCAAAAAAATTTTTTTCTGCCGGTTAAGTTGTTGAGGGCTGATTTCTTTTCCCGTGATAAAAAGACTTCTGTTTCGACCGCCAAACCTCTCAGGGGAGCATTTGCAACCGTTTGGCACCATTTTTGAGTGAATTGCCGAAAGTCAGATTTTTTATGAAATTGTGACCCCGGGGCTTAGGGATTTTTTCAAAAAAATCTTTTTCTGGCGGTTAAGTTGTTTTGGGCTGATTTCCTTTCCCGTGATAAAAAGCCTTCTGTTTCGACCTCCAAACCTCTCAGGGGAGCATTTGCAACCGTTTGGCACCATTTTTGAGTGAATTGCCGAAAGTCAGATTTTTTATGAAATTGTGACTCCGCGGCTTAGGGATTTTTTCAAAAAAATATTTTTCTGCCGGTTAAGTTGTCTTGGGCTGATTTCTTTTCCCGTGATAAAAAGCCTTCTGTTTCGACCGCCAAACCTCTCAGGGGAGCATTTACAACCGTTTGGCACCATTTTTGAGTGAATTGCCGAAAGTCAGATTTTTGATGAAATTGTGACCCCGGGGCTTAGGGATTTTTTCAAAAAAATCTTTTTCTGCCGGTTAAGTTGTTTTGGGCTGATTTCCTTTCCCGTGATAAAAAGCCTTCTGTTTCGACTGCCAAACCTCTCAGGGGAGCATTTGCAACCGTTTGGCACCATTTTTGAGTGAATTGCCGAAAGTCAGATATTTGATGAAATTGTGACCCCGGGGCTTAGGGATTTTTTCAAAAAAATCTTTTTCTGCCGGTTAAGTTGTTTTGGGCTGATTTCCTTTCCCGTGATAAAAAGCCTTCTGTTTCGACCGCCAAACCTCTCAGGGGAGCATTTGCAACCGTTTGGCACCATTTTTGAGTTAATTGCCGAAAGGCAGATTTTTGATGAAATTGTGACTCCGGGGCTTAGGGATTTTTTCAAAAACATCTTTTTCTGCCGGTTAAGTTGTCGAGGGCTGTTTTCTTTTCCTGTGATAAAAAGCCTTTTCTTTCGACCGCCAAACCTCTCAGGGGAGCATTTGCAACCGTTTGGCACCATTTTTGAGTGAATTGCCGAAAGTCAGATTTTTGATGAAATTGTGACCCCGGGGCTTAGGGCTTTTTTCAAAAAAATCTTTTTCTGCCGGTTAAGCTTTCGAGGCCTGATTTCTTTTCCTGTGATAAAAAACCTTCTGTTTCTACCACCAAACCTCTCACGGGAGCATTTGCAACCATTTGGCACCATTTTTGAGTGAATTGCCGAAAGTCAGATTTTTGATGAAATTGTGACTCCGCGGCTTAGGGCTTTTTTCAAAAAAATATTTTTCTGCCGGTTAAGTTGTTTTGGGCTGATTTCCTTTCCCGTGATAAAATGCCTTCTGTTTTGACCGCCAAACCTCTCACGGGAGCATTTGCAACCGTTTGGCACTATTTTTGAGTGAAATGCCGAAAGTCAGATTTCTGATGAAATTGTGACCCCGGGGCTTAGGGATTTTTTCAAAAAAATATTTTTCTGCCGGTCAAGTTGTTTTGGGCTGATTTCGTTTCCCGTGATAAAAAGCCTTCTGTTTCGACCGCCAAACCTCTCAGGGGAGCATTTGCAACCGTTTGGCACCATTTTTGAGTGAATTGCCGAAAGGCAGATTTTTGATGAAATTGTGACCCCGGGGCTTAGGGATTTTTTCAAAAACATCTTTTTCTGCCGGTCAAGTTGTCGAGGGCTGTTTTCTTTTCCTGTGATAAAAAGCCTTTTCTTTCGACCGCCAAACCTCTCACGGGAGCATTTGCTACCATTTGGCACAATTTTTCTGCCGGTTATGTTGTCGAAGGCTGATTTCTTGTTCTGTGATATAAAGCCTTCTGTTTCGACCGCCAAACCTCCCAGGGGAGCATTTGCAACCGTTTGGCACCATTTTTGAGTGAATTGCCGAAAGTCAGATTTTTTATGAAATTGTGACTCCGCGGCTTAGGGATTTTTTCAAAAAAAATTTTTTCTGCCGGTTAAGTTGTCTTGGGCTGATTTCTTTTCCCGTGATAAAAAGCCTTCTGTTTCGACCGCCAAACCTCTCAGGGGAGCATTTGGAACCGTTTGGCACCATTTTTGAGTGAATTGCCGAAAGTCAGATTTTTGATGAAATTGTGACCCCGGGGCTTAGGGATTTTTTCAAAAACATCTTTTTCTGCCGGTTAAGTTGTTTTGGGCTGATTTCCTTTCCCGTGATAAAAAGCCTTCTGTTTCGACCGCCAAACCTCTCAGGGGAGCATTTGCAACCATTTGGCACCATTTTTGAGTGAATTGCCGAAAATCAGATTTTTTTATGAAATTGTGACTCCGCGGCTTAGGGATTTTTTCAAAAACATCTTTTTCTGCCGGTTAAGTTGTTTTGGGCTGATTTCCTTTCCCGTGATAAAAAGCCTTCTGTTTCGACCGCCAAACCTCTCAGGGGAGCATTTGCAACCATTTGGCACCATTTTTGAGTGAATTGCCGAAAGTCAGATTTTTTTATGAAATTGTGACTCCGCGGCTTAGGGCTTTTTTCAAAAAAATATTTTTCTGCCGGTTAAGTTGTTTTGGGCTGATTTCCTTTCCTGTGATAAAAAGCCTTCTGTTTCGACCGCCAAACCTCTCAGGGGAGCATTTGCATCCGTTTGGCATCATTTTTGAGTGAATTGAAGAAAGTCAGACTTTTGATGAAATTGTGACCCCGGGGCTTAGGGATTTTTTCAAAAAAATCTTTTTCTGCCGGTTAAGTTTTCGAGGGCTGATTTCTTTTCCCGTGATTAAAAGCGTTCTGTTTCGACCACCAAACCTCTCAGGGGAGCATTTGCAACCGTTTGGCACCATTTTTGAGTGAATTGCCGAAAGTCAGATTTTTGATGAAATTGTGACCCTGGGGCTTAGGGATTTTTTCAAAAAAATATTTTTCTGCCGGTTAAGTTGTTTTGGGCTGATTTCCTTTCCCGTGATAAAAAGCCTTCTGTTTCGACCGCCAAACCTCTCAGGGGAGCATTTGCAACCGTTTGGCACCATTTTTGAGTCTATTGCCGAATATCAGATTTTTTATGAAATTGTGACTCCGCGGCTTAGGGATTTTTTAAAAAAAATATTTTTCTGCCGGTTAAGTTGTTTTGGGCTGATTTCTTTTCCCGTGATAAAAAGCCTTCTGTTTCGATCGCCAAAGCTCTCAGGGGAGTATTTGCAAACGTTTGGCACCATTTTTGAGTGAATTGCCGAAAGTCAGATTTTTTATGAAATTGTGACTCCGCGGCTTAGGGATTTTTTCAAAAAATTTTTTTTCTGCCGGTTAAGTTGTTGAGGGCTGATTTCTTTTCCCGTGATAAAAAGACTTCTGTTTCGACCGCCAAACCTCTCAGGGGAGCATTTGCAACCGTTTGGCACCATTTTTGAGTGAATTGCCGAAAGTCAGATTTTTTATGAAATTGTGACCCCGGGGCTTAGGGATTTTTTCAAAAAAATCTTTTTCTGGCGGTTAAGTTGTTTTGGGCTGATTTCCTTTCCCGTGATAAAAAGCCTTCTGTTTCGACCTCCAAACCTCTCAGGGGAGCATTTGCAACCGTTTGGCACCATTTTTGAGTGAATTGCCGAAAGTCAGATTTTTTATGAAATTGTGACTCCGCGGCTTAGGGATTTTTTCAAAAAAATATTTTTCTGCCGGTTAAGTTGTCTTGGGCTGATTTCTTTTCCCGTGATAAAAAGCCTTCTGTTTCGACCGCCAAACCTCTCAGGGGAGCATTTACAACCGTTTGGCACCATTTTTGAGTGAATTGCCGAAAGTCAGATTTTTGATGAAATTGTGACCCCGGGGCTTAGGGATTTTTTCAAAAAAATATTTTTCTGCCGGTTAAGTTGTTTTCGGCTGATTTCCTTTACCGTGATAAAAAGCCTTCTGTTTCGACTGCCAAACCTCTCAGGGGAGCATTTGCAACCGTTTGGCACCATTTTTGAGTGAATTGCCGAAAGTCAGATATTTGATGAAATTGTGACCCCGGGGCTTAGGGATTTTTTCAAAAAAATCTTTTTCTGCCGGTTAAGTTGTTTTGGGCTGATTTCCTTTCCCGTGATAAAAAGCCTTCTGTTTCGACCGCCAAACCTCTCAGGGGAGCATTTGCAACCGTTTGGCACCATTTTTGAGTTAATTGCCGAAAGGCAGATTTTTGATGAAATTGTGACTCCGGGGCTTAGGGATTTTTTCAAAAACATCTTTTTCTGCCGGTTAAGTTGTCGAGGGCTGTTTTCTTTTCCTGTGATAAAAAGCCTTTTCTTTCGACCGCCAAACCTCTCAGGGGAGCATTTGCAACCGTTTGGCACCATTTTTGAGTGAATTGCCGAAAGTCAGATTTTTGATGAAATTGTGACCCCGGGGCTTAGGGCTTTTTTCAAAAAAATCTTTTTCTGCCGGTTAAGCTTTCGAGGCCTGATTTCTTTTCCTGTGATAAAAAACCTTCTGTTTCTACCACCAAACCTCTCACGGGAGCATTTGCAACCATTTGGCACCATTTTTGAGTGAATTGCCGAAAGTCAGATTTTTGATGAAATTGTGACTCCGCGGCTTAGGGCTTTTTTCAAAAAAATATTTTTCTGCCGGTTAAGTTGTTTTGGGCTGATTTCCTTTCCCGTGATAAAATGCCTTCTGTTTTGACCGCCAAACCTCTCACGGGAGCATTTGCAACCGTTTGGCACTATTTTTGAGTGAAATGCCGAAAGTCAGATTTCTGATGAAATTGTGACCCCGGGGCTTAGGGATTTTTTCAAAAAAATATTTTTCTGCCGGTTAAGTTGTTTTGGGCTGATTTCCTTTCCCGTGATAAAAAGCCTTCTGTTTCGACCGCCAAACCTCTCAGGGGAGCATTTGCAACCGTTTGGCACCATTTTTGAGTGAATTGCCGAAAGGCAGATTTTTGATGAAATTGTGACCCCGGGGCTTAGGGATTTTTTCAAAAACATCTTTTTCTGCCGGTCAAGTTGTTTTGGGCTGATTTCGTTTCCCGTGATAAAAAGCCTTCTGTTTCGACCGCCAAACCTCTCAGGGGAGCATTTGCAACCGTTTGGCACCATTTTTGAGTGAATTGCCGAAAGGCAGATTTTTGATGAAATTGTGACCCCGGGGCTTAGGGATTTTTTCAAAAACATCTTTTTCTGCCGGTCAAGTTGTCGAGGGCTGTTTTCTTTTCCTGTGATAAAAAGCCTTTTCTTTCGACCGCCAAACCTCTCACGGGAGCATTTGCTACCATTTGGCACAATTTTTCTGCCGGTTATGTTGTCGAAGGCTGATTTCTTGTTCTGTGATATAAAGCCTTCTGTTTCGACCGCCAAACCTCCCAGGGGAGCATTTGCAACCGTTTGGCACCATTTTTGAGTGAATTGCCGAAAGTCAGATTTTTGATGAAATTGTGACCCCCGGGCTTAGGGATTTTTTCAAAAAAATCTTTTTCTGCCGGTTAAGTTGTCTTGGGCTGATTTCTTTTCCTGTGAAAAAAAGCCTTCTGTTTCGACCGCCAAACCTCTCAGGGGAGCATTTGCAACCGTTTGGCATCATTTTTGAGTGAATTGAAGAAAGTCAGACTTTTGATGAAATTGTGACCGCGGGGCTTAGGGATTTTTTCAAAAAAATATTTTTCTGCCGGTTAAGTTTTCTAGGGCTGATTTCTTTTCCCGTGATTAAAAGCGTTCTCTTTCGACCACCAAACCTCTCAGGGGAACATTTGCAACCGTTTGGCACCATTTTTGAGTGAATTGCCGAAAGTCAGATTTTTGATGAAATTGTGACCCCGGGGCTTAGGGATTTTTTCAAAAACATCTTTTTCTGCCGGTTAAGTTGTCGAGGGCTGTTTTCTTTTCCTTCGATAAAAACCCTTTTCTTTCCACCGCCAAACCTCTCACGAGAGCATTTGCAACCGTTTGGCACAATTTTTCTCCCGGTTATGTTGTCCATGGCTGATTTCTTGGTCTGTGATAAAAAGCCTTCTGTTTCGACCGCCAAACCTCTCAGGGGAGAATTTGCAACCGTTTGGCAGCATTTTTGAGTGAATTGCCGAAAGTCAGATTTTTGATGAAATTGTGACTCCGCGGCTTAGGGATTTTTTCAAAAAAATCTTTTTCTGCAGGTTAAGTTGTTTTGGGCTGATTTCCTTTCCCGTGATAAAAAGCCTTCTGTTTCGACCGCCAAACCTCTCAGGGGAGCATTTGCAACCGTTTGGCACCATTTTTGAGTGAAATGCCGAAAGTCTGATTTTTGATGAAATTGTGACCCCGGGGCTTAGGGATTTTTTAAAAAATTCTTTTTCTGCCGGTTAAGTTGTCTTGGGCTGATTTCTTTTCCCGTGATAAAAAGCCTTCTGTTTCGACCGCCAAACCTCTCAGGGGAGTATTTGAAACCGTTTGGCACCATTTTTGAGTGAATTGCCGAAAGTCAGATTTTTGATGAAATTGTGACCCCGGGGCTTAGGTATTTTTTCAAAAAAATATTTTTCTGCCGGTTAAGTTGTTTTGGGCTGATTTCCTTTCCCGTGATAAAAAGCCTTCAGTTTCGACCGCCAAACCTCTCTGGGGAGCATTTGCAACCGTTTGGCAGCATTTTTGAGTGAATTGACGAAAGTCAGATTTTTGATGAAATCGTGACCCCGGGGCTTAGGGAATTGTTTTGGGCTGATTTCTTTTCCCGTGATAAAAAGCCTTCTTTTTCGACCGCCAAACCTCTCATGGGAGCATTTTCAACCGTTTGGCACCATATTTGAGTGAATTGCCGAAAGTCAGATTTTTGATGAAATTGTGACCCCAGGGCTTAGGGATTTTTTCAAAAACATCTTTTTCTGCCGGTTAAGTTGTCTTGGGCTGATTTCTTTTCCCGTGATAAAAAGCCTTCTGTTTCGACCGCCAAACGTCTCAGGAGAGCATTTGCAATCCTTTCGCACCATTTTTGAGTGAATGGCCGAAAGTCGGATTTCTGATGAAATTGTGGCCGAGGGCTGAATTCTTGTCCGGTGATAAAAAGCCTTCTGTTTCGAGCGCCAAACCTCTCAGGTTAGCATTTGCAACCGTTTGGCACCATTTTTGAGTGAATTGCCGAAAGTCAGATTTTTTATGAAATTGTGACTCCGCGGCTTAGGGCTTTTTTCAAAAAAATATTTTTCTGCCGGTTAAGTTGTTTTGGGCTGATTTCCTTTCCCGTGATAAAAAGCCTTCTGTTTCGACCTCCAAACCTCTCAGGGGAGCATTTGCAACCGTTTGGCACTATTTTTGAGTGAAATGCCGAAAGTCAGATTTCTGATGAAATTGTGACCCCGGGGCTTAGGGATGTTTTCAAAAAAATCTTTTTCTGCCGGTTAAGTTGTTTTGGGCTGATTTCCTTTCCCGTGATAAAAAGCCTTCTGTTTCGACCGCCAAACCTCTCAGGGGAGCATTTGCAACCGTTTGGCACCATTTATGAGTGAATTGCCCAAAGGCAGATTTTTGATGAAATTGTGACCCCGGGGCTTAGGGATTTTTTCAAAAAAATCTTTTTCTGCCGGTTATGTTGTCTTGGGCTGATTTCTTTTCCCGTGATAAAAAGCCTTCTGTTTCGACCGCCAAACCTCTCAGGGGAGCATTTGCAACCGTTTGGCATCATTTTTGAGTGAATTGAAGAAAGTCAGACTTTTGATGAAATTGTGACCCCGGGGCTTAGGGATTTTTTCAAAAAAATCTTTTTCTCCCGGTTAAGTTTTCGAGGGCTGATTTCTTTTCCCGTGATTAAAAGCATTCTGTTTCGACCACCAAACCTCTCATGGGAGCATTTTCAACCGTTTGGCACCATATTTGAGTGAATTGCCGAAAGTCAGATTTTTGATGAAATTGTGACCCCAGGGCTTAGGGATTTTTTCAAAAACATCTTTTTCTGCCGGTTAAGTTGTCTTGGGCTGATTTCTTTTCCCGTGATAAAAAGCCTTCTGTTTCGACCGCCAAACGTCTCAGGAGAGCATTTGCAATCCTTTCGCACCATTTTTGAGTGAATTGCCGAAAGTCAGATTTTTGATGAAATTGTGACCCCGGGGCTAAGGGATTTTTTCAAAAACATCTTTTTCTGCCGGTTAAGTTGTCGAGGGCTGTTTTCTTTTCCTGCGATAAAAACCCTTTTCTTTCCACCGCCAAACTTCTCACGGGAGCATTTGCAACCGTTTGGCACAATTTTTCTCCCGGTTATGTTGTCCATGGCTGATTTCTTGGTCTGTGATAAAAAGCCTTCTGTTTCGACCGCCAAACCTCTCAGGGGAGAATTTGCAACCGTTTGGCACCATTTTTGAGTGAATTGCCGAAAGTCAGATTTTTTATGAAATTGTGTCTCCGCGGCTTAGGGATTTTTTCAAAAAAATCTTTTTCTGCCGGTTAAGTTGTTTTGGGCTGATTTCCTTTCCCGTGATAAAAAGCCTTCTGTTTCGACCGCCAAACCTCTCAGGGGAGCATTTGCAACCGTTTGGCACCATTTTTGAGTGAATTGCCGAAAGTCAGATTTTTGATGAAATTGTGACCCCGGGGCTTAGGGAATTGTTTTGGGCTGATTACTTTTCCCGTGATAAAAAGCCTTCTGTTTCGACCGCCAAACCTCTGAGGGGAGCATTTGCAACCGTTTGGCACCATTTTTGAGTGAATTGCCGAAAGTCTGATTTTTGATGAAATTGTGACCCCGGGGCTTAGGGATTTTTTCAAAAAAATCTTTTTCTGCCGGTTAAGTTGTCTTGGGCTGATTTCTTTTCCCGTGATAAAAAGCCTTCTGTTTCGACCGCCAAACATCTCAGGGGAGTATTTGAAACCGTTTGGCACCATTTTTGAGTGAATTGCCGAAAGTCAGATTTTTGATGAAATTGTGACCCCGGGGCTTAGGGATTTTTTCAAAAAATTCTTTTTCTGCCGGTTAAGTTTTCGAGGGCTGATTTCTTTTCCTGTGATAAAAAGCCTTCTGTTTCGACCGCCAAACCTCTCAGGGGAGCATTTGCAACCGTTTGGCACCATTTTAAGTGAATTGCCGAAAGTCAGATTTTTGATGAAATTGTGACCCCGGGGCTTAGGCATTTTTTCAAAAAAATATTTTTCTGCCGGTTAAGTTGTTTCGGGCTGATTTCCTTTCCCGTGATAAAAAGCCTTCTGTTTCGACCGCCAAACCTCTCAGGGGAGCATTTGCAACCGTTTGGCACTATTTTTGAGTGAAATGCCGAAAGTCAGATTTCTGATGAAATTGTGAACCCAGGGCTTAGGGATTTTTTCAAAAAAATCTTTTTCTGCCGGTTAAGTTGTTTTGGGCTGATTTCCTTTCCCGTGATAAAAAGCCTTCTGTTTCGACCGCCAAACCTCTCAGGGGAGCATTTGCAACCGTTTGGCACCATTTTTGTGTGAATTGCCGAAAATCAGATTTTTGATGAAATTGTGACCCCGGGTCTTAGGGATTTTTTCAAAAAAATCTTTTTCTGCCGGTTAAGTTTTCGAGGGCTGATTTCTTTTCCCGTGATGAAAAGCGTTCTGTTTCGACCGCCAAACCTCTCAGGTGATCATTTGCAACCGTTTGGCACCATTTTTCTGCCGGTTAAGTTGTCCATGGCTGATTTAATGCTCTGTGATATAAAGCCTTCTGTTTCGACGGCCAGAACTCTCAGGGGAGCATTTGCAACCGTTTTGCACCATTTTTGAGTGAATTGCCGAAAGTCAGATTTTTGATGAAATTGTGACCCCGGGGCTTAGGGATTTTTTCAAAAACATCTTTTTCTGCCGGTTAAGTTGTCGAGGGCTGATTTCTTTTCCCGTGATGAAAAGCGTTCTGTTTCGACCGCCAAACCTCTCACGGGAGCATTTGCAACCGTTTGGCACCATTTTTCTGCCGCTTAAATTGTCCATAGTTGATTTCTTGCTCTGTGATATAAAGCCTTCTGTTTTGATGGCGAAACCTCTCAGGGGAGCATTTCCAACCGTTTGGCACCATTTTTGAGTGAATTGCCGAAAGTCAGATTTTTTATGAAATTGTGACCCCGGGGCTTAGGGATTTTTTCAAAAAAATCCTTTTCTGCCGGTTAAGTTGTCGAGGGCTGATTTCTTTTCCCGTGATGAAAAGCGTTTTGTTTCGACCGCCAAACCTCTCAGGGGAGCATTTGAAACTGTTTGGGACCATTTTTGAGTGAAATGTTGAAAGTCAGATTTTTGATGAAATTGTGACCCCCCCGGGGCTTAGGGATTTTTTCAAAAAAATCTTTTTCTGCCAGTTAAGTTGTTTTGGGCTGATTTCCTTTCCCGTGATAAAAAGCCTTCTGTTTTGACCGCCAACCCTCTCAGGGGAGCATTTGCAACCGTTTGGCACCATTTTTGAGTGAATTGCCGAAAGTCAGATTTTTGATGAAATTGTGACCCCGGGGCTTAGGGATTTTTTCAAAAACATCTTTTTCTGCCGGTTAAGTTGTCGAGGGCTGATTTCTTTTCCTGTGATAAAAAGCCTTTTGTTTCGACCACCAAACCTCTCAGGGGAGCATTTGCAACCGTTTGGCACCATTTTTCTGCCAGTTAAGTTGTCCATGGCTGATTTCTTGCTCTGTGATATAAAGCCTTCGATTTCGACGGCCAAACCTCTCAGGGGAGCATTTGCAACCGTTTGGTACGATTTTTGAGTGAATTGCCGAAAGTCAGATTTTTGATGAAATTGTGACTCCGGGGCTTAGGGATTTTTTCAAAAAAATCTTTTTCTGCCGGTCAAGTTATCGAGGGCTGATTTCTTTTCCTGTGATAAAAAGCCTTCTGTTTCGACCGCCAAACCTCTCCGGGGAGCATTTGCAACCGCTTGGCACAATTTTTGAGTGAATTGCCGAAAGTCAGATTTTTTATGAAATTGTGACCCCGGGGCTTAGGGATTTTTTCAAAAAAATCTTTTTCTGCCGGTTAAGTTGTCTTGGGATGATTTCTTTTCCCGTGATAAAAAGCCTTCTGTTTCGACCGCCAAACCTCTCAGGGGAGCATGTGCAACCGTTTGGCACCATTTTAAGTGAATTGCCGAAAGTCAGATTTTTGATGAAATTGTGACCCCGGGGCTTAGGCATTTTTTCAAAAAAATATTTTTCTGCCAGTTGAGTTGTTTTGGGCTGATTTCCTTTCCCGTGATATAAAGCCTTCAGTTTCGACCGCCAAACCTCTCTGGGGAGCATTTGGAACCGTTTGGCAGCATTTTTGAGTGAATTGACGAAAGTCAGATTTTTGATGAAATCGTGACCCCGGGGCTTAGGGAATTGTTTTGGGCTGATTTCTTTTTCCCGTGATAAAAAGCCTTCTTTTTCGACCGCCAAACCTCTCATGGGAGCATTTGCAACCGTTTGGCACTATATTTGAGTGAATTGCCGAAAGTCAGATTTTTGATGAAATTGTGACCCCAGGGCTTAGGGATTTTTTCAAAAAAATCTTTTTCTGCCGGTTAAGTTGTCTTGGGCTGATTTCTTTTCCCGTGATAAAAAGCCTTCTGTTTCGACCACCAAACCTCTCAGGGGAGCATTTGCAACCGTTTGGCACCATTTTTCTGCCGGTTAAGTTGTCCATGGCTGATTTCTTGCTCTGTGATATAAAGCCTTCGATTTCGACGGCCAAACCTCTCAGGGGAGCATTTGCAACCGTTTGGTACGATTTTTGAGTGAATTGCCGAAAGTCAGATTTTTGATGAAATTGTGACTCCGGGGCTTAGGGATTTTTTCAAAAAAATCTTTTTCTGCCGGTCAAGTTATCGAGGGCTGATTTCTTTTCCTGTGATAAAAAGCCTTCTGTTTCGACCGCCAAACCTCTCCGGGGAGCATTTGCAACCGTTTGGCACAATTTTTGAGTGAATTGCCGAAAGTCAGATTTTTTATGAAATTGTGACTCCGGGGCTTAGGGATTTTTTCAAAAAAATCTTTTTCTGCCGGTTAAGTTGTCTTGGGCTGATTTCTTTTCCCGTGATAAAAAGCCTTCTGTTTCGACCGCCAAACCTCTCTGGGGAGCATTTGGAACCGTTTGGCAGCATTTTTGAGTGAATTGCCGAAAGTCAGATTTTTGATGAAATCGTGACCCCGGGGCTTAGGGAATTGTTTTGGGCTGATTTCTTTTTCCTGTGATAAAAAGCCTTCTTTTTCGACCGCCAAACCTCTCATGGGAGCATTTGCAAGCGTTTGGCACCATATTTGAGTGAATTGCCGAAAGTCAGATTTTTGATGAAATTGTGACCCCAGGGCTTAGGGATTTTTTCAAAAAAGTCTTTTTCTGCCGGTTAAGTTGTCTTGGGCTGATTTCTTTTCCCGTGATAAAAAGCCTTCTGTTTCGACCGCCAAACCTCTCAGGGGAGCATTTGCAACCGTTTGGCATCATTTTTGAGTGAATTGAAGAAAGTCAGACTTTTGATGAAATTGTGACCCCGGGGCTTAGGGATTTTTTCAAAAAAATCTTTTTCTGCCGGTTAAGTTTTCGAGGGCTGATTTCTTTTCCCGTGATTAAAAGCGTTCTGTTTCGACCACCAAACCTCTCAGGGGAGCATTTGCAACCGTTTGGCACCATTTTTGAGTGAATTGCCAAAAGTTAGATTTTTGATGAAATTGTGACCCATGGGCTTAGGGAATTGTTTTGGGCTGATTACTTTTCCCGTGATAAAAAGCCTTCTGTTTCGACCGCCAAACCTCTCAGGGGAGCATTTGCAACCGTTTGGCACCATTTTTGAGTGAATTGCCGAAAGTCTGATTTTTGATGAAATTGTGACCCCGGGGCTTAGGGATTTTTTCAAAAAAATCTTTTTCTGCCGGTTAAGTTGTCTTGGGCTGATTTCTTTTCCCGTGATAAAAAGCCTTCTGTTTCGACCGCCAAACATCTCAGGGGAGTATTTGAAACCGTTTGGCACCATTTTTGAGTGAATTGCCGAAAGTCAGATTTTTGATGAAATTGTGACCCCGGGGCTTAGGGATTTTTTCAAAAAATTCTTTTTCTGCCGGTTAAGTTTTCGAGGGCTGATTTCTTTTCCTGTGATAAAAAGCCTTCTGTTTCGACCGCCAAACCTCTCAGGGGAGCATTTGCAACCGTTTGGCACCATTTTAAGTGAATTGCCGAAAGTCAGATTTTTTATGAAATTGTGACCCCGGGGCTTAGGCATTTTTTCAAAAAAATATTTTTCTGCCAGTTAAGTTGTTTTGGGCTGATTTCCTTTCCCGTGATATAAAGCCTTCAGTTTTGACCGCCAAACCTCTCTGGGGAGCATTTGGAACCGTTTGGCACCATATTTGAGTGAATTGCCGAAAGTCAGATTTTTTATGAAATTGTGACCCATGGGCTTAGGGAATTGTTTTGGGCTGATTACTTTTCCCGTGATAAAAAGCCTTCTGTTTCGACCGCCAAACCTCTCAGGGGAGCATTTGCAACCGTTTGGCACCATTTTTGAGTGAAATGCCGAAAGTCAGATTTTTGACGAAATTGTGACCCCGGGGCTTAGAGATTTTTTTAAAAAAATATTTTTCTGCCGGTTAAGTTGTCTTGGGCTGATTTCTTTTCCCGTGATAAAAAGACTTCTGTTTCGACCGCCAAACCTCTCAGGGGAGCATTTGCAACCGTTTGGCACCATTTTAAGTGAATTGCCGAAAGTCAGATTTTTGATGAAATTGTGACCCCGGGGCTTAGGCATTTTTTCAAAAAAATATTTTTTTGCCGGTTAAGTTGTTTCGGGCTGATTTCCTTTCCCGTGATAAAAAGCCTTCTGTTTCGACCGCCAAACCTCTCAGGGGAGCATTTGCAACCGTTTGGCACTATTTTTGAGTGAAATGCCGAAAGTCAGATTTCTGATGAAATTGTGAACCCAGGGCTTAGGGATTTTTTCAAAAAAATCTTTTTCTGCCGGTTAAGTTGTTTTGGGCTGATTTCCTTTCCCGTGATAAAAAGCCTTCTGTTTCGACCGCCAAACCTCTCAGGGGAGCATTTGCAACCGTTTGGCACCATTTTTGTGTGAATTGCCGAAAATCAGATTTTTGATGAAATTGTGACCCCGGGTCTTAGGGATTTTTTCAAAAAAATCTTTTTCTGCCGGTTAAGTTTTCGAGGGCTGATTTCTTTTCCCGTGATGAAAAGCGTTCTGTTTCGACCGCCAAACCTCTCAGGTGATCATTTGCAACCGTTTGGCACCATTTTTCTGCCGGTTAAGTTGTCCATGGCTGATTTAATGCTCTGTGATATAAAGCCTTCTGTTTCGACGGCCAGAACTCTCAGGGGAGCATTTGCAACCGTTTTGCACCATTTTTGAGTGAATTGCCGAAAGTCAGATTTTTGATGAAATTGTGACCCCGGGGCTTAGGGATTTTTTCAAAAACATCTTTTTCTGCCGGTTAAGTTGTCGAGGGCTGATTTCTTTTCCCGTGATGAAAAGCGTTCTGTTTCGACCGCCAAACCTCTCACGGGAGCATTTGCAACCGTTTGGCACCATTTTTCTGCCGCTTAAATTGTCCATAGTTGATTTCTTGCTCTGTGATATAAAGCCTTCTGTTTTGATGGCGAAACCTCTCAGGGGAGCATTTCCAACCGTTTGGCACCATTTTTGAGTGAATTGCCGAAAGTCAGATTTTTTATGAAATTGTGACCCCGGGGCTTAGGGATTTTTTCAAAAAAATCCTTTTCTGCCGGTTAAGTTGTCGAGGGCTGATTTCTTTTCCCGTGATGAAAAGCGTTTTGTTTCGACCGCCAAACCTCTCAGGGGAGCATTTGAAACTGTTTGGGACCATTTTTGAGTGAAATGTTGAAAGTCAGATTTTTGATGAAATTGTGACCCCCCCGGGGCTTAGGGATTTTTTCAAAAAAATCTTTTTCTGCCAGTTAAGTTGTTTTGGGCTGATTTCCTTTCCCGTGATAAAAAGCCTTCTGTTTTGACCGCCAACCCTCTCAGGGGAGCATTTGCAACCGTTTGGCACCATTTTTGAGTGAATTGCCGAAAGTCAGATTTTTGATGAAATTGTGACCCCGGGGCTTAGGGATTTTTTCAAAAACATCTTTTTCTGCCGGTTAAGTTGTCGAGGGCTGATTTCTTTTCCTGTGATAAAAAGCCTTTTGTTTCGACCACCAAACCTCTCAGGGGAGCATTTGCAACCGTTTGGCACCATTTTTCTGCCAGTTAAGTTGTCCATGGCTGATTTCTTGCTCTGTGATATAAAGCCTTCGATTTCGACGGCCAAACCTCTCAGGGGAGCATTTGCAACCGTTTGGTACGATTTTTGAGTGAATTGCCGAAAGTCAGATTTTTGATGAAATTGTGACTCCGGGGCTTAGGGATTTTTTCAAAAAAATCTTTTTCTGCCAGTCAAGTTATCGAGGGCTGATTTCTTTTCCTGTGATAAAAAGCCTTCTGTTTCGACCGCCAAACCTCTCCGGGGAGCATTTGCAACCGCTTGGCACAATTTTTGAGTGAATTGCCGAAAGTCAGATTTTTTATGAAATTGTGACCCCGGGGCTTAGGGATTTTTTCAAAAAAATCTTTTTCTGCCGGTTAAGTTGTCTTGGGATGATTTCTTTTCCCGTGATAAAAAGCCTTCTGTTTCGACCGCCAAACCTCTCAGGGGAGCATGTGCAACCGTTTGGCACCATTTTAAGTGAATTGCCGAAAGTCAGATTTTTGATGAAATTGTGACCCCGGGGCTTAGGCATTTTTTCAAAAAAATATTTTTCTGCCAGTTGAGTTGTTTTGGGCTGATTTCCTTTCCCGTGATATAAAGCCTTCAGTTTCGACCGCCAAACCTCTCTGGGGAGCATTTGGAACCGTTTGGCAGCATTTTTGAGTGAATTGACGAAAGTCAGATTTTTGATGAAATCGTGACCCCGGGGCTTAGGGAATTGTTTTGGGCTGATTTCTTTTTCCCGTGATAAAAAGCCTTCTTTTTCGACCGCCAAACCTCTCATGGGAGCATTTGCAACCGTTTGGCACTATATTTGAGTGAATTGCCGAAAGTCAGATTTTTGATGAAATTGTGACCCCAGGGCTTAGGGATTTTTTCAAAAAAATCTTTTTCTGCCGGTTAAGTTGTCTTGGGCTGATTTCTTTTCCCGTGATAAAAAGCCTTCTGTTTCGACCACCAAACCTCTCAGGGGAGCATTTGCAACCGTTTGGCACCATTTTTCTGCCGGTTAAGTTGTCCATGGCTGATTTCTTGCTCTGTGATATAAAGCCTTCGATTTCGACGGCCAAACCTCTCAGGGGAGCATTTGCAACCGTTTGGTACGATTTTTGAGTGAATTGCCGAAAGTCAGATTTTTGATGAAATTGTGACTCCGGGGCTTAGGGATTTTTTCAAAAAAATCTTTTTCTGCCGGTCAAGTTATCGAGGGCTGATTTCTTTTCCTGTGATAAAAAGCCTTCTGTTTCGACCGCCAAACCTCTCCGGGGAGCATTTGCAACCGTTTGGCACAATTTTTGAGTGAATTGCCGAAAGTCAGATTTTTTATGAAATTGTGACTCCGGGGCTTAGGGATTTTTTCAAAAAAATCTTTTTCTGCCGGTTAAGTTGTCTTGGGCTGATTTCTTTTCCCGTGATAAAAAGCCTTCTGTTTCGACCGCCAAACCTCTCTGGGGAGCATTTGGAACCGTTTGGCAGCATTTTTGAGTGAATTGCCGAAAGTCAGATTTTTGATGAAATCGTGACCCCGGGGCTTAGGGAATTGTTTTGGGCTGATTTCTTTTTCCTGTGATAAAAAGCCTTCTTTTTCGACCGCCAAACCTCTCATGGGAGCATTTGCAAGCGTTTGGCACCATATTTGAGTGAATTGCCGAAAGTCAGATTTTTGATGAAATTGTGACCCCAGGGCTTAGGGATTTTTTCAAAAAAGTCTTTTTCTGCCGGTTAAGTTGTCTTGGGCTGATTTCTTTTCCCGAGATAAAAAGCCTTCTGTTTCGACCGCCAAACCTCTCAGGGGAGCATTTGCAACCGTTTGGCATCATTTTTGAGTGAATTGAAGAAAGTCAGACTTTTGATGAAATTGTGACCCCGGGGCTTAGGGATTTTTTCAAAAAAATCTTTTTCTGCCGGTTAAGTTTTCGAGGGCTGATTTCTTTTCCCGTGATTAAAAGCGTTCTGTTTCGACCACCAAACCTCTCAGGGGAGCATTTGCAACCGTTTGGCACCATTTTTGAGTGAATTGCCAAAAGTTAGATTTTTGATGAAATTGTGACCCATGGGCTTAGGGAATTGTTTTGGGCTGATTACTTTTCCCGTGATAAAAAGCCTTCTGTTTCGACCGCCAAACCTCTCAGGGGAGCATTTGCAACCGTTTGGCACCATTTTTGAGTGAAATGCCGAAAGTCAGATTTTTGATGAAATTGTGACCCCAGGGCTAAGGGATTTTTTCAAAAACATCTTTTTCTGCCGGTTAAGTTGTCGAGGGCTGTTTTCTTTTCCTGCGATAAAAACCCTTTTCTTTCCACCGCCAAACCTCTCACGGGAGCATTTGCAACCGTTTGGCACAATTTTTCTCCCGGTTATCTTGTCCATGGCTGATTTCTTGGTCTGTGATAAAAAGCTTTCTGTTTCGACCGCCAAAACTCTCAGGGGAGAATTTGCAACCGTTTGGCACCATTTTTGAGTGAATTGCCGAAAGTCAGATTTTTTATGAAATTGTGACTCCGCGGCTTAGGGATTTTTTCAAAAAAATCTTTTTCTGCCGGTTAAGTTGTTTTGGGCTGATTTCCTTTCCCGTGATAAAAAGCCTTCTGTTTCGACCGCCAAACCTCTCAGGGGAGCATTTGCAACCGTTTGGCACCATTTTTGAGTGAATTGCCAAAAGTTAGATTTTTGATGAAATTGTGACCCATGGGCTTAGGGAATTGTTTTGGGCTGATTACTTTTCCCGTGATAAAAAGCCTTCTGTTTCGACCGCCAAACCGCTCAGGGGAGCATTTGCAACCGTTTGGCACCATTTTTGAGTGAAATGCCGAAAGTCAGATTTTTGACGAAATTGTGACCCCGGGGCTTAGGGATTTTTTCAAAAAAATCCTTTTCTGCCGGTTAAGTTTTCGAGGGCTGATTTCTTTTCCTGTGATAAAAAGCCTTCTGTTTCGACCGCCAAACCTCTCAGGGGAGCATTTGCAACCGTTTGGCACCATTTTAAGTGAATTGCCGAAAGTCAGATTTTTGATGAAATTGTGACCCCGGGGCTTAGGCATTTTTTCAAAAAAATATTTTTCTGCCGGTTAAGTTGTTTTGGGCTGATTTCCTTTCCCGTGATAAAAAGCCTTCTGTTTCGACCGCCAAACCTCTCACGGGAGCATTTGCAACCGTTTGGCACTATTTTTGAGTGAAATGCCGAAAGTCAGATTTCTGATGAAATTGTGAACCCAGGGCTTAGGGATTTTTTCAAAAAAATCTTTTTCTGCCGGTTAAGTTGTTTTGGGCTGATTTCCTTTCCCGTGATAAAAAGCCTTCTGTTTCGACCGCCAAACCTCTCAGGGGAGCATTTGCAACCGTTTGGCACCATTTTTGTGTGAATTGCCGAAAATCAGATTTTTGATGAAATTGTGACCCCGGGTCTTAGGGATTTTTTCAAAAAAATCTTTTTCTGCCGGTTAAGTTTTCGAGGGCTGATTTCTTTTCCCGTGA
The DNA here is from genome assembly GCF_027172205.1 of Podarcis raffonei. Lineage (NCBI taxonomy): Eukaryota > Metazoa > Chordata > Lepidosauria > Squamata > Lacertidae > Podarcis > Podarcis raffonei. The sequence continues at coordinate 9,271,640 of NC_070606.1, read as the reverse complement.
TGAAAAGCGTTCTGTTTCGACCGCCAAACCTCTCAGGTGAGCATTTGCAACCGTTTGGCACCATTTTTCTGCCGGTTAAGTTGTCCATGGCTGATTTAATGCTCTGTGATATAAAGCCTTCTGTTTCGACGGCCAGAATTCTCAGGGGAGCATTTGCAACCGTTTGGCACCATTTTTGAGTGAATTGCCGAAAGTCAGATTTTTGATGAAATTGTGACCCCGGGGCTTAGGGATTTTTTCAAAAACATCTTTTTCTGCCGGTTAAGTTGTCGAGGGATGATTTCTTTTCCTGTGATAAAAAGCCTTTTGTTTCGACCACCAAACCTCTCAGGGGAGCATTTGCAACTGTTTGGCACCATTTTTCTGCCGGTTAAGTTGTCCATGGCTGATTTCTTGCTCTGTGATATAAAGCCTTCGATTTCGACGGCCAAACCTCTCAGGGGAGCATTTGCAACCGTTTGGTACGATTTTTGAGTGAATTGCCGAAAGTCAGATTTTTGATGAAATTGTGACTCCGGGGCTTAGGGATTTTTTCAAAAAAATCTTTTTCTGCCGGTTAAGTTGTCAAGGGCTGTTTTCTTTTCCTATGATAAAAAGCCTTTTCTTTCGACCGCCAAACCTCTCAGGGGAGCATTTGCAACCGTTTGGCACCATTGTTCTGCCGGTTATGTTGTCCATGGCTGATTTCTTGCTCTGTGATATAAAGCCTTCTGTTTCGAACGCCAAACCTCTCCGGGGAGCATTTGCAACCGTTTCGCACCATTTTTGAGTGAATTGCCGAAAGTCAGATATTTGATGAAATTGTGACCCCGGGGCTTAGGGATTTTTTCAAAAAAATCTTTTTCTGCCGGTCAAGTTATCGAGGGCTGATTACTTTTCCTGTGATAAAAAGCCTTCTGTTTCGACCGCCAAACCTCTCCAGGGAGCATTTGCAACCGTTTGGCACAATTTTTGAGTGAATTGCCGAAAGTCAGATTTTCTATGAAATTGTGACCCCGGGGCTTAGGGATTTTTTCAAAAAAATCTTTTTCTGCCGGTTAAGTTGTCTTGGGATGATTTCTTTTCCCGTGATAAAAAGCCTTCTGTTTCGACCGCCAAACCTCTCAGGGGAGCATTTGAAACTGTTTGGGACCATTTTTGAGTGAAATGTCGAAAGTCAGATTTTTGATGAAATTGTGACCCCCCAGGGCTTAGGGATTTTTTCAAAAAAATCTTTTTCTGCCAGTTAAGTTGTTTTGGGCTGATTTCCTTTCCCGTGATAAAAAGCCTTCTGTTTTGACCGCCAACCCTCTCAGGGGAGCATTTGCAACCGTTTGGCACAATTTTTGAGTGAATTGCCGAAAGTCAGATTTTTGATGAAATTGTGACCACGGGGCTTAGGGATTTTTTCAAAAACATCTTTTTCTGCCGGTTAAGTTGTCGAGGGCTGATTTCTTTTCCTGTGATAAAAAGCCTTTTGTTTCGACCACCAAACCTCTCAGGGGAGCATTTGCAACCGTTTGGCACCATTTTTCTGCCGGTTAAGTTGTCCATGGCTGATTTCTTACTCTGTGATATAAAGCCTTCGATTTCGACGGCCAAACCTCTCAGGGGAGCATTTGCAACCGTTTGTTACCATTTTTGAGTGAATTGCCGAAAGTCAGATTTTTTATGAAATTGTGACTCCGCGCGGCTTAGGGATTTTTTCAAAAAAATATTTTTCTGCCGGTTATGTTGTCCCTGGCTGATTTCCTTTCCCTTAATAAAAAGCCTTCTGTTTCGACAGCCAAACCTCTCAGGGGAGCATTTGCAACCGTTTGGCACCATTTTTGAGTGAATTGCCGAAAGTCAGATTTTTGATGAAATTGTGACCCCGGGGCTTAGGGATCTTTTCAAAAAAATCTTTTTCTGCCGGTTAAGTTGTCTTGGGCTGATTTCTTTTCCCGTGATAAAAAGCCTTCTGTTTCGACCGCCAAAACTCTCAGGGGAGCATTTGCAACCGTTTGGCACCATTTTTGAGTGAATTGCCGGAAGTCAGATTTTTGATGAAATTGTGCCCCCGGGGCTTAGGGATTTTTTCAAAAAAAATCTTTTTCTGCCGGTTAAGTTGTCGAGGGCTGATTTCTTTTCCTGTGATAAAAAGCCTTTTGTTTCGACCACAAAACCTCTCAGGGGAGGATTTGCAACCGTTTGGCACCATTTTTCTGCCGGTTAAGTTGTCCATGGCTGATTTCTTGCTCTGTGATAAAAAGCCTTCGATTTCGACGGCCAAACCTCTCCGGGGAGCATTTGCAACCGTTTGTCACAATTTTTGAGTGAATTGCCGAAAGTCAGATTTTTTATGAAATTGTGACTCCGGGGCTTAGGGATTTTTTCAAAAAAATCTTTTTCTGCCGGTTAAGTTGTCTTGGGCTGATTTCTTTTCCCGTGATAAAAAGCCTTCTGTTTCGACCGCCAAACCTCTCAGGGGAGCATTTGCAACCGTTTGGCACCATTTTAAGTGAATTGCCGAAAGTCAGATTTTTGATGAAATTGTGACCCTGGGGCTTAGGCATTTTTTCAAAAAAATATTTTTCTGCCAGTTAAGTTGTTTTGGGCTGATTTCCTTTCCCGTGATATAAAGCCTTCAGTTTCGACCGCCAAACCTCTCTGGGGAGCATTTGGAACCGTTTGGCAGCATTTTTGAGTGAATTGACGAAAGTCAGATTTTTGATGAAATCGTGACCCCGGGGCTTAGGGAATTGTTTTGGGCTGATTTCTTTTTCCCGTGATAAAAAGCCTTCTTTTTCGACCGCCAAACCTCTCATGGGAGCATTTGCAACCGTTTGGCACCATATTTGACTGAATTGCCGAAAGTCAGATTTTTGATGAAATTGTGACCCCAGGGCTTAGGGATTTTTTCAAAAAAATCTTTTTCTGCCGGTTAAGTTGTCTTGGGCTGATTTCTTTTCCCGTGATAAAAAGCCTTCTGTTTCGACCGCCAAACCTCTCAGGGGAGCATTTGCAACCGTTTGGCATCATTTTTGAGTGAATTGAAGAAAGTCAGACTTTTGATGAAATTGTGACCCCGGGGCTTAGGGATTTTTTCAAAAAAATATTTTTCTGCCGGTTAAGTTTTCGAGGGCTGATTTCTTTTCCCGTGATTAAAAGCGTTCTGTTTCGACCACCAAACCTCTCAGGGGAGCATTTGCAACCGTTTGGCACCATTTTTGAGTGAATTGCCGAAAGTCAGATTTTTGATGAAATTGTGACCCCGGGGCTAAGGGATTTTTTCAAAAACATCTTTTTCTGCCGGTTAAGTTGTCGAGGGCTGTTTTCTTTTCCTGCGATAAAAACCCTTTTCTTTCCACCGCCAAACCTCTCACGGGAGCATTTGCAACCGTTTGGCACAATTTTTCTCCCGGTTATCTTGTCCATGGCTGATTTCTTGGTCTGTGATAAAAAGCTTTCTGTTTCGACCGCCAAAACTCTCAGGGGAGAATTTGCAACCGTTTGGCACCATTTTTGAGTGAATTGCCGAAAGTCAGATTTTTTATGAAATTGTGACTCCGCGGCTTAGGGATTTTTTCAAAAAAATCTTTTTCTGCCGGTTAAGTTGTTTTGGGCTGATTTCCTTTCCCGTGATAAAAAGCCTTCTGTTTCGACCGCCAAACCTCTCAGGGGAGCATTTGCAACCGTTTGGCACCATTTTTGAGTGAATTGCCAAAAGTTAGATTTTTGATGAATTTGTGACCCATGGGCTTAGGGAATTGTTTTGGGCTGATTACTTTTCCCGTGATAAAAAGCCTTCTGTTTCGACCGCCAAACCTCTCAGGGGAGCATTTGCAACCGTTTGGCACCATTTTTGAGTGAAATGCCGAAAGTCAGATTTTTGACGAAATTGTGACCCCGGGGCTTAGGGATTTTTTCAAAAAAATATTTTTCTGCCGGTTAAGTTGTCTTGGGCTGATTTCTTTTCCCGTGATAAAAAGACTTCTGTTTCGACCGCCAAACCTCTCAGGCGAGCATTTGTAACCGTTTGGCACCATTTTTGAGTGAATTGCTGAAAGTCTGATTTTTGATGAAATTGTGACCCCGGGGCTTAGGGATTTTTTCAAAAAAATCCTTTTCTGCCGGTTAAGTTTTCGAGGGCTGATTTCTTTTCCTGTGATAAAAAGCCTTCTGTTTCGACCGCCAAACCTCTCAGGGGAGCATTTGCAACCGTTTGGCACCATTTTAAGTGAATTGCCGAAAGTCAGATTTTTGATGAAATTGTGACCCCGGGGCTTAGGAATTTTTTCAAAAAAATATTTTTCTGCCGGTTAAGTTGTTTTGGGCTGATTTCCTTTCCCGTGATAAAAAGCCTTCTGTTTCGACCGCCAAACCTCTCACGGGAGCATTTGCAACCGTTTGGCACTATTTTTGAGTGAAATGCCGAAAGTCAGATTTCTGATGAAATTGTGAACCCAGGGCTTAGGGATTTTTTCAAAAAAATCTTTTTCTGCCGGTTAAGTTGTTTTGGGCTGATTTCCTTTCCCGTGATAAAAAGCCTTCTGTTTCGACCGCCAAACCTCTCAGGGGAGCATTTGCAACCGTTTGGCACTATTTTTGAGTGAAATGCCGAAAGTCAGATTTTTGATGAAATTGTGACCCCGGGGCTTAGGGATTTTTTCAAAAACATCTTTTTCTGCCGGTTAAGTTGTCGAGGGATGATTTCTTTTCCTGTGATAAAAAGCCTTTTGTTTCGACCACCAAACCTCTCAGGGGAGCATTTGCAACTGTTTGGCACCATTTTTCTGCCGGTTAAGTTGTCCATGGCTGATTTCTTGCTCTGTGATATAAAGCCTTCGATTTCGACGGCCAAACCTCTCAGGGGAGCATTTGCAACCGTTTGGTACGATTTTTGAGTGAATTGCCGAAAGTCAGATTTTTGATGAAATTGTGACTCCGGGGCTTAGGGATTTTTTCAAAAAAATCTTTTTCTGCCGGTTAAGTTGTCAAGGGCTGTTTTCTTTTCCTATGATAAAAAGCCTTTTCTTTCGACCGCCAAACCTCTCACGGGAGCATTTGCAACCGTTTGGCACCATTGTTCTGCCGGTTATGTTGTCCATGGCTGATTTCTTGCTCTGTGATATAAAGCCTTCTGTTTCGAACGCCAAACCTCTCAGGGGAGCATTTGCAACCGTTTCGCACCATTTTTGAGTGAATTGCCGAAAGTCAGATATTTGATGAAATTGTGACCCCGGGGCTTAGGGATTTTTTCAAAAAAATCTTTTTCTGCCGGTCAAGTTATCGAGGGCTGATTTCTTTTCCTGTGATAAAAAGCCTTCTGTTTCGACCGCCAAACCTCTCCAGGGAGCATTTGCAACCGTTTGGCACAATTTTTGAGTGAATTGCCGAAAGTCAGATTTTCTATGAAATTGTGACCCCGGGGCTTAGGGATTTTTTCAAAAAAATCTTTTTCTGCCGGTTAAGTTGTCTTGGGATGATTTCTTTTCCCGTGATAAAAAGCCTTCTGTTTCGACCGCCAAACCTCTCAGGGGAGCATTTGAAACTGTTTGGGACCATTTTTGAGTGAAATGTCGAAAGTCAGATTTTTGATGAAATTGTGACCCCCCAGGGCTTCGGGATTTTTTCAAAAAAATCTTTTTCTGCCAGTTAAGTTGTTTTGGGCTGATTTCCTTTCCCGTGATAAAAAGCCTTCTGTTTCGACCGCCAAACCTCTCAGGGGAGCATTTGCAACCGTTTGGCACCATTTTTCTGCCGGTTAAGTTGTCCATGGCTGATTTCTTACTCTGTGATATAAAGCCTTCGATTTCGACGGCCAAACCTCTCAGGGGAGCATTTGCAACCGTTTGTTACCATTTTTGAGTGAATTGCCGAAAGTCAGATTTTTTATGAAATTGTGACCCCGGGGCTTAGGGATTTTTTCAAAAAAATCTTTTTCTGCCGGTTAAGTTGTCTTGGGATGATTTCTTTTCCCGTGATAAAAAGCCTTCTGTTTCGACCGCCAAACCTCTCACGGGAGCATTTGAAACCGTTTGGCACCATTTTTGAGTGAATTGCCGAAAGTCAGATTTTTTATGAAATTGTGACTCCGCGCGGCTTAGGGATTTTTTTAAAAAAAATATTTTTCTGCCGGTTATGTTGTCCCTGGCTGATTTCCTTTCCCGTAATAAAAAGCCTTCTGTTTCGACAGCCAAACCTCTCAGGGGAGCATTTGCAACCGTTTGGCACCATTTTTGAGTGAATTGCCGAAAGTCAGATTTTTGATGAAATTGTGACCCCGGGGCTTAGGGATTTTTTCAAAAAAATCTTTTTCTGCCGGTTAAGTTGTCTTGGGCTGATTTCTTTTCCCGTGATAAAAAGCCTTCTGTTTCGACCGCCAAAACTCTCAGGGGAGCATTTGCAACCGTTTGGCACCATTTTTGAGTGAATTGCCGGAAGTCAGATTTTTGATGAAATTGTGCCCCCGGGGCTTAGGGATTTTTTCAAAAAAAATCTTTTTCTGCCGGTTAAGTTGTCGAGGGCTGATTTCTTTTCCTGTGATAAAAAGCCTTTTGTTTCGACCACAAAACCTCTCAGGGGAGGATTTGCAACCGTTTGGCACCATTTTTCTGCCGGTTAAGTTGTCCATGGCTGATTTCTTGCTCTGTGATAAAAAGCCTTCGATTTCGACGGCCAAACCTCTCAGGGGAGCATTTGCAACCGTTTGGCACCATTTTTGAGTGAATTGCCGAAAGTCAGATTTTTGATGAAATTGTGACCCCGGGGCTTAGGTCTTTTTTCAAAAAAATCTTTTTCTGCTGGTTAAGTTGTTTTGGGCTGATTTCCTTTCCCGTGATAAAAAGCCTTTTGTTTCGACCGCCAAACCTCTAGGGGAGCATTTGCAACCGTTTGGCACCATTTTTGAGTGAATTGCCGAAAGTCAGATTTTTGATGAAATTGTGACCCCGGGGCTTAGGGATTTTTTCAAAAAAATCTTTTTCTGCCGGTTAAGTTTTCGCGGGCTGATTTCTTTTCCTGTGATAAAAAGCCTTCTGTTTCGACCACCAAACCTCTCACGGGAGCATTTGAAACCATTTGGGACCATTTTTGAGTGAAATGCTGAAAGTCAGATTTTTGATGAAATTGTGACCCCGGGGCTTAGGGATTTTTTCAAAAAAATATTTTTCTGCCGGTTAAGTTGTTTTGGGCTGATTTCCTTTCCCGTGATAAAAAGCCTTCTGTTTCGACCGCCAAACCTCTCAGGGGAGCATTTGCAACCGTTTGGCACCATTTTTGAGTGCATTGCCGAAAGGCAGATTTTTGATGAAATTGTGACCCCGGGGCTTAGGGATTTTTTCAAAAACATCTTTTTCTTCCGGTTAAGTTGTCGAGGGCTGTTTTCTTTTCCTGTGATAAAAAGCCTTTTCTTTCGACCGCCAAACCTCTCACGGGAGCATCTGCAACCGTTTGGCACAATTTTTCTGCCGGTTATGTTGTCCATGGCTGATTTCTTGCTCTGTGATATATAGCCTTCTGTTTCGACCGCCAAACGTCTGAGGGGAGCATTTGCAACCGTTTGGCCCCATTTTTGAGTGAATTGCCGAAAGTCAGATTTTTGATGAAATTGTGACCCCGGGGCTTAGGGATTTTTTCAAAAAAATCTTTTTCTGCCGGTTAAGTTTTCGAGGGCTGATTTCTTTTCCTGTGATAAAAAGCCTTCTGTTTCGACCACCAAACCTCTCATGGGAGCATTTGCAACCATTTGGGACCATTTTTGAGTGAAATGCCGAAAGTCAGATTTTTGATGAAATTGTGACCCCGGGGCTTAGGGATTTTTTCAAAAAAATCTTTTTCTGCCGGTTATGTTGTATTGGCTGATTTCTTTTCCCGTGATAAAAAGCCTTCTGTTTCGACCGCCAAACCTCTCAGGGGAGCATTTGCAACCGTTTGGCCCCATTTTTGAGTGAATTGCCGAAAGTCAGATTTTTGATGAAATTGTGACCCCGGGGCTTAGGGATTTTTTCAAAAAAATCTTTTTCTGCCGGTTAAGTTTTCGAGGGCTGATTTCTTTTCCTGTGATAAAAAGCCTTCTGTTTCGACCGCCAAACCTCTCACGGGAGCATTTACAACCGTTTGGCACCATTTTTGAGTGAATTGCCGAAAGTCAGATTTTTGATGAAATTGTGACCCCGGGGCTTAGGGATTTTTTCAAAAAAATCTTTTTCTGCCGGTTAAGTTGTCTTTGGCTGATTTCTTTTCCCGTGATAAAAAGCCTTCTGTTTCGACCGCCAAACCTCTCAGGGGAGCATTTGCAACCGTTTGGGACCATTTTTGAGTGAAATGCCGAAAGTCTGAGTTTTGATGAAATTGTGACCCCGGGGCTTAGGGATTTTTGCAAAAAAATGTTTTTCTGCCGGTTAAGTTGTCTTGGGCTGATTTCTTTTCCTGTGATAAAAAGCCTTCTGTTTCAACCACCAAACCTCTCACGGGAGCATTTACAACCGTTTGGCACCATTTTTGAGTGAATTGCCGAAAGTCAGATTTTTGATGAAATTGTGACCCCGGGGCTTACGGATTTTTTCAAAAAAATCTTTTTCTGCTGGTTAAGTTTTCGAGGGCTGATTTCTTTTCCTGTGATAAAAAGCCTTCTGTTTCGACCGCCAAACCTCTCAGGGGAGCATCTGCAACCGTTTGGCACAATTTTTGAGTGAAGTGCCGAAAGTCTGATTTTTGATGAAATTGTGACCCCGGGGCTTAGGGATTTTTTAAAAAAAATGTTTTTCTGCCGGTTAAGTTTTCGAGGGCTGATTTCTTTTCCTGTGATAAAAAGCCTTCTGTTTCGAACGCCAAACATCTCAGGGGAGCATTTGAAACCACTTGCCACCATTTTTGAGTGAAACGCCGAAAGTCAGATTTTTTATGAAATTGTGACCCCGGGGCTTAGGGATTTTTTCAAAAAAATCTTTTTCTGCCGGTTAAGTTGTCTTCGGCTGATTTCTTTTCCCGTGATAAAAACCTTCTGTTTCGACCGCCAAACCTCTAGGGGAGCATTTGCAACCGTTTGGCACCATTTTTGAGTGAATTGCCGAAAGTCAGATATTCGATGAAATTGTGACCCCGGCGCTTAGGGATTTTTTCAAAAAAAACTTTTTCTACCGGTTAAGTTTTCGAGGGCTGATTTCCTTTCCCGTGATAAAAAGCCTTCTGTTTCGACCGCCAAACCTCTCAGGGGAGCATTTGCAACCGTTTGGCCCCATTTTTGAGTGAATTGCCGAAAGTCAGATTTTTGATGAAATTGTGACCCCGGGGCTTAGGGATTTTTTCAAAAAAATCTTTTTCTGCCGGTTAAGTTTTCGAGGGCTGATTTCTTTTCCTGTAATAAAAAGCCTTCTGTTTCGACCACCAAACCTCTCACGGGAGCATTTGAAACCATTTGGGACCATTTTTGAGTGAAATGCCGAAAGTCAGATTTTTGATGAAATTGTGACCCCGGGGCTTAGGGATTTTTTTCAAAAAAATATTTTTCTGCCGGTTAAGTTGTTTTGGGCTGATTTCCTTTCCCGTGATAAAAAGCCTTCTGTTTCGACCGCCAAACCTCTCAGGGGAGCATTTGCAACCGTTTGGCCCCATTTTTGAGTGAATTGCCGAAAGTCAGATTTTTGATGAAATTGGGACCCCGGGGCTTAGGGATTTTTTCAAAAAAATCTTTTTCTGCCGGTTAAGTTTTCGAGGGCTGATTTCTTTTCCTGTGATAAAAAGCCTTCTGTTTCGACCGCCAAACCTCTCATGGGTGCATTTGCAACCGTTTGGCACCATTTTTGAGTGAATTGCCGAAAGTCAGATTTTTGATGAAATTGTGACCCCGGGGCTTAGGGATTTTTTCAAAAAAATCTTTTTCTGCCGGTTAAGTTGTCTTTGGCTGATTTCTTTTCCCGTGATAAAAAGCCTTCTGTTTCGACCGCCAAACCTCTCATGGGTGCATTTGCAACCGTTTGGGACCATTTTTGAGTGAAATGCCGAAAGTCAGATTTTTGATGAAATTGTGGCCCCGCGGCTTAGGCATTTTTTCAAAAAAATATTTTTCTGCCGTTTAAGTTGTTTTGGGCTGATTTCCTTTCCCGTGATAAAAAGCCTTCTGTTTCGACCGCCAAACCTCTCAGGGGAGCATTTGCAACCGTTTGGCACCATTTTTGAGTGAATTGCCGAAAGTCAGATTTTTGATGAAATTGTGACCCCGGGGCTTAGGGATTTTTTCAAAAACATCTTTTTCTGCCGGTTAAGTTGTCGAGGGCTGATTTCTTTTCCTGTGATAAAAAGCCTTCTCTTTCGACCGCCAAACCTTTCAGGGGAGCATTTGCAACCCTTTGGGACCATTTTTGAGTGAAATGCCGAAAGTCAGATTTTTGATGAAATTGTGACCCCGGGGCTTAGGGATTTTTTCAAAAACATCTTTTTCTTCCGGTTAAGTTGTCGAGGGCTGTTTTCTTTTCCTGTGATAAAAAGCCTTTTCTTTCGACCGCCAAACCTCTCACGGGAGCATCTGCAACCGTTTGGCACAATTTTTCTGCCGGTTATGTTGTCCATGGCTGATTTCTTGCTCTGTGATATATAGCCTTCTGTTTCGACCGCCAAACGTCTGAGGGGAGCATTTGCAAACGTTTGGCCCCATTTTTGAGTGAATTGCCGAAAGTCAGATTTTTGATGAAATTGTGACCCCGGGGCTTAGGGATTTTTTCAAAAAAATCTTTTTCTGCCGGTTAAGTTTTCGAGGGCTGATTTCTTTTCCTGTGATAAAAAGCCTTCTGTTTCGACCGCCAAACCTCTCATGGGTGCGTTTGCAACCGTTTGGCACCATTTTTGAGTGAATTGCCGAAAGTCAGATTTTTGATGAAATTGTGACCCCGGGGCTTAGGGATTTTTTCAAAAAAATCTTTTTCTGCCGGTTAAGTTGTCTTTGGCTGATTTCTTATCCCGTGATAAAAAGCCTTCTGTTTCGACCGCCAAACCTCTCAGGGGAGCATTTGCAACCGTTTGGGACCATTTTTGAGTGAAATGCCGAAAGTCTGATTTTTGATGAAATTGTGACCCCGGGGCTTAGGGATTTTTTCAAAAAAATGTTTTTCTGCCGGTTAAGTTGTCTTGGGCTGATTTCTTTTCCTGTGATAAAAAGCCTTCTGTTTCAACCACCAAACCTATCACGGGAGCATTTGCAACCGTTTGGCACCATTTTTGAGTGAATTGCCGAAAGTCAGATTTTTGATGAAATTGTGACCCCGGGGCTTAGGTCTTTTTTCAAAAAAATGTTTTTCTGCCGGTTAAGTTGTCTTGGGCTGATTTCTTTTCCTGTGATAAAAAGCCTTCTGTTTCGACCACCAAACCTCTCACGGGAGCATTTGAAACCGTTTGGGACCATTTTTGAGTGAAATGCCGAAAGTCAGATTTTTGATGAAATTGTGACCCCGCGGCTTAGGGATTTTTTCAAAAAAATCTTTTTCTGCCGGTTAAGTTGTTTTGGGCTGATTTCCTTTCCCGTGATAAAAAGCCTTCTGTTTCGACCGCCAAACCTCTCACGGGAGCATTTGCAACCGTTTGGCACTATTTTTGAGTGAAATGCCGAAAGTCAGATTTCTGATGAAATTGTGAACCCAGGGCTTAGGGATTTTTTCAAAAAAATCTTTTTCTGCCGGTTAAGTTGTTTTGGGCTGATTTCCTTTCCCGTGATAAAAAGCCTTCTGTTTCGACCGCCAAACCTCTCAGGGGAGCATTTGCAACCGTTTGGCACCATTTTTGTGTGAATTGCCGAAAATCAGATTTTTGATGAAATTGTGACCCCGGGTCTTAGGGATTTTTTCAAAAAAATCTTTTTCTGCCGGTTAAGTTTTCGAGGGCTGATTTCTTTTCCCGTGATGAAAAGCGTTCTGTTTCGACCGCCAAACCTCTCAGGTGAGCATTTGCAACCGTTTGGCACCATTTTTCTGCCGGTTAAGTTGTCCATGGCTGATTTAATGCTCTGTGATATAAAGCCTTCTGTTTCGACGGCCAGAATTCTCAGGGGAGCATTTGCAACCGTTTGGCACCATTTTTGAGTGAATTGCCGAAAGTCAGATTTTTGATGAAATTGTGACCCCGGGGCTTAGGGATTTTTTCAAAAACATCTTTTTCTGCCGGTCAAGTTATCGAGGGCTGATTTCTTTTCCTGTGATAAAAAGCCTTCTGTTTCGACCGCCAAACCTCTCCAGGGAGCATTTGCAACCGTTTGGCACAATTTTTGAGTGAATTGCCGAAAGTCAGATTTTCTATGAAATTGTGACCCCGGGGCTTAGGGATTTTTTCAAAAAAATCTTTTTCTGCCGGTTAAGTTGTCTTGGGATGATTTCTTTTCCCGTGATAAAAAGCCTTCTGTTTCGACCGCCAAACCTCTCAGGGGTGCATTTGAAACTGTTTGGGACCATTTTTGAGTGAAATGTCGAAAGTCAGATTTTTGATGAAATTGTGACCCCCCAGGGCTTAGGGATTTTTTCAAAAAAATCTTTTTCTGCCAGTTAAGTTGTTTTGGGCTGATTTCCTTTCCCGTGATAAAAAGCCTTCTGTTTCGACCGCCAAACCTCTCAGGGGAGCATTTGCAACCGTTTGGCACAATTTTTGAGTGAATTGCCGAAAGTCAGATTTTTGATGAAATTGTGACCCCGGGGCTTAGGGATTTTTTCAAAAACATCTTTTTCTGCCGGTTAAGTTGTCGAGGGCTGATTTCTTTTCCTGTGATAAAAAGCCTTTTGTTTCGACCACCAAACCTCTCAGGGGAGGATTTGCAACCGTTTGGCACCATTTTTCTGCCGGTTAAGTTGTCCATGGCTGATTTCTTACTCTGTGATATAAAGCTTTCGATTTCGACGGCCAAACCTCTCAGGGGAGCATTTGCAACCGTTTGGTACCATTTTTGAGTGAATTGCCGAAAGTCAGATTTTTGATGAAATTGTGACCCCGGGGCTTAGGGATTCTTTCAAAAAAATCTTTTTCTGCCGGTTATGTTTTCGAGGGCTGATTTCTTTTCCCGTGATATAAAGCCTTCTGTTTCGACCGCCAAACCTCTCAGGGGAGCATTTGCAACCGTTTCGCACCATTTTTGAGTGAATTGCCGAAAGTCAGATTTTTGATGAAATTGTGACCCTGGGGCTTAGGGATTTTTTCAAAAAAATATTTTTCTGCCGGTTAAGTTGTCTTGGGCTGATTTCTTTTCCCGTGATAAAAAGCCTTCTGTTTCGACCGCCAAACCTCTCAGGAGAGCATTTGCAACCGTTTGGCACCATTTTTGAGTGAAGTGCCGAAAGTCAGATTTTTTATGAAATTGTGACCCCGGGGCTTAGGGATTTTTCCAAAAAAATGTTTTTCTGCCGGTTAAGTTTACGAGGGTTGATTTCTTTTCCTGTGAGAAAAAAGCCTTCTGTTTCGACCGCCAAACCTCTCAGGGGAGCATTTGAAACCGCTTGCCACCATTTTTGAGTGAAACGCCGAAAGTCGGATTTTTGATGAATTTGTGACCCCGGGGCTTAGGGATTTTTTCAAAAAAATCTTTTCCTGCCGGTTAATTTTTCGAGGGCTGATTTCTTTTCCTGTGATAAAAAGCCTTCTGTTTCGTCCGCCAAACCTCTCAGGGGAGCATTTGCAACCGTTTGGCACCATTTTTGAGTGAATTGCCGAAAGTCGGATTTTTTCAAAAACATCTTTTTCTTCCGGTTAAGTTGTTGAGGGCTGTTTTCTTTTCCTGTGATAAAAAGCCTTTTCTTTCGACCGCCAAACCTCTCACGGGAGCATCTGCAACCGTTTGGCACAATTTTTCTGCCGGTTAAGTTGTCCATGGCTGATTTCTTGCTCTGTGATATATAGCCTTCTGTTTCGACCGCCAAACGTCTGAGGGGAGCATTTGCACCCCTTTGGCCCCATTTTTGAGTGAATTGCCGAAAGTCAGATTTTTGATGAAATTGTGACCCCGGGGCTTAGGGATTTTTTCAAAAAAATATTTTTCTGCCGGTTAAGTTTTCGAGGGCTGATTTCTTTTCCTGTGATAAAAAGCCTTCTGTTTCGACCACCAAACCTCTCAGGGGAGCATTTGCAACCATTTGGGACCATTTTTGAGTGAAATGCCGAAAGTCTGATTTTTGATGAAATTGTGACCCCGGGGCTTAGGGATTTTTTCAAAAAAATCTTTTTCTGCCGGTTATGTTGTATTGGCTGATTTCTTTTCCCGTGATAAAAAGCCTTCTGTTTCGACCGCCAAACCTCTCAGGGGAGCATTTGCAACCGTTTGGCCCCATTTTTGAGTGAATTGCCGAAAGTCAGATTTTTGATGAAATTGTGACCCCGGGGCTTAGGGATTTTTTCAAAAAAATCTTTTTCTGCCGGTTAAGTTTTCGAGGGCTGATTTCTTTTCCTGTGATAAAAAGCCTTCTGTTTCGACCGCCAAACCTCTCATGGGTGCATTTGCAAGCGTTTGGCACCATTTTTGAGTGAATTGCCGAAAGTCAGATTTTTGATGAAATTGTGACCCCGGGGCTTAGGGATTTTTTCAAAAAAATCTTTTTCTGCCGGTTAAGTTGTCTTTGGCTGATTTCTTTTCCCGTGATAAAAAGCCTTCTGTTTCGACCGCCAAACCTCTCAGGGGAGCATTTGCAACCGTTTGGGACCATTTTTGAGTGAAATGCCGAAAGTCTGAGTTTTGATGAAATTGTGACCCCGGGGCTTAGGGATTTTTTCAAAAAAATGTTTTTCTGCCGGTTAAGTTGTCTTGGGCTGATTTCTTTTCCTGTGATAAAAAGCCTTCTGTTTCAACCACCAAACCTCTCACGGGAGCATTTGCAACCGTTTGGCACCATTTTTGAGTGAATTGCCGAAAGTCAGATTTTTGATGAAATTGTGACCCCGGGGCTTAGGGATTTTTTCAAAAAAATCTTTTTCTGCCGGTTAAGTTGTCTTTGGCTGATTTCTTTTCCCGTGATAAAAAGCCTTCTGTTTCGACCGCCAAACCTCTCAGGGGAGCATTTGCAACCGTTTGGGACCATTTTTGAGTGAAATGCCGAAAGTCTGAGTTTTGATGAAATTGTGACCCCGGGGCTTAGGGATTTTTTCAAAAAAATGTTTTTCTGCCGGTTAAGTTGTCTTGGGCTGATTTCTTTTCCTGTGATAAAAAGCCTTCTGTTTCAACCACCAAACCTCTCACGGGAGCATTTGCAACCGTTTGGCACCATTTTTGAGTGAATTGCCGAAAGTCAGATTTTTGATGAAATTGTGACCCCGGGGCTTAGGGATTTTTTCAAAAAAATCTTTTTCTGCCGGTTATGTTTTCGAGGGCTGATTTCTTTTCCCGTGATATAAAGCCTTCTGTTTCGACCGCCAAACCTCTCAGGGGAGCATTTGCAACCGTTTCGCACCATTTTTGAGTGAATTGCCGAAAGTCAGATTTTTGATGAAATTGTGACCCTGGGGCTTAGGGATTTTTTCAAAAAAATATTTTTCTGCCGGTTAAGTTGTCTTGGGCTGATTTCTTTTCCCGTGATAAAAAGCCTTCTGTTTCGACCGCCAAACCTCTCAGGGGAGCATTTGCAACCGTTTGGCACCATTTTTGAGTGAAGTGCCGAAAGTCAGATTTTTTATGAAATTGTGACCCCGGGGCTTAGGGATTTTTTCAAAAAAATGTTTTTCTGCTGGTTAAGTTGTTTTGGGCTGATTTCTTTTCCTGTGATAAAAAGCCTTCTGTTTCGACCGCCAAACCTCTCAGGGGAGCATTTGAAACCGCTTGCCACTATTTTTGAGTGAAACGCCGAAAGTCGGATTTTTGATGAATTTGTGACCCCGGGGCTTAGGGATTTTTTCAAAAAAATCTTTTCCTGCCGGTTAATTTTTCGAGGGCTGATTTCTTTTCCTGTGATAAAAAGCCTTCTGTTTCGACCGCCAAACCTCTCACGGGAGCATTTGAAACCGTTTGGGACTATTTTTGAGTGAAATGCCGAAAGTCAGATTTCTGATGAAATTGTGAACCCAGGGCTTAGGGATTTTTTCAAAAAAATCTTTTTCTGCCGGTTAAGTTGTTTTGGGCTGATTTCCTTTCCCGTGATAAAAAGCCTTCTGTTTCGACCGCCAAACCTCTCAGGGGAGCATTTGCAACCGTTTGGCACCATTTTTGAGTGAATTGCCGAAAATCAGATTTTTGATGAAATTGTGACCCCGGGGCTTAGGGATTTTTTCAAAAACATCTTTTTCTGCCGGTTAAGTTGTCGAGGGATGATTTCTTTTCCTGTGATAAAAAGCCTTTTCTTTCGACCGCCAAACCTCTCACGGGAGCATTTGCAACCGTTTGGCACCATTGTTCTGCCGGTTATGTTGTCCATGGCTGATTTCTTGCTCTGTGATATAAAGCCTTCTGTTTCGAACGCCAAACCTCTCAGGGGAGCATTTGCAACCGTTTCGCACCATTTTTGAGTGAATTGCCGAAAGTCAGATATTTGATGAAATTGTGACCCCGGGGCTTAGGGATTTTTTCAAAAAAATGTTTTTCTGCCGGTTAAGTTGTCTTGGGCTGATTTCTTTTCCTGTGATAAAAAGCCTTCTGTTTCAACCACCAAACCTCTCACGGGAGCATTTGCAACCGTTTGGCACCATTTTTGAGTGAATTGCCGAAAGTCAGATTTTTGATGAAATTGTGACCCCGGGGCTTAGGGATTTTTTCAAAAAAATCTTTTTCTGCCGGTTAAGTTGTCTTTGGCTGATTTCTTTTCCCGTGATAAAAAGCCTTCTGTTTCGACCGCCAAACCTCTCAGGGGAGCATTTGCAACCGTTTGGGACCATTTTTGAGTGAAATGCCGAAAGTCTGAGTTTTGATGAAATTGTGACCCCGGGGCTTAGGGATTTTTTCAAAAAAATGTTTTTCTGCCGGTTAAGTTGTCTTGGGCTGATTTCTTTTCCTGTGATAAAAAGCCTTCTGTTTCAACCACCAAACCTCTCACGGGAGCATTTGCAACCGTTTGGCACCATTTTTGAGTGAATTGCCGAAAGTCAGATTTTTGATGAAATTGTGACCCCGGGGCTTAGGGATTTTTTCAAAAAAATCTTTTTCTGCCGGTTATGTTTTCGAGGGCTGATTTCTTTTCCCGTGATATAAAGCCTTCTGTTTCGACCGCCAAACCTCTCAGGGGAGCATTTGCAACCGTTTCGCACCATTTTTGAGTGAATTGCCGAAAGTCAGATTTTTGATGAAATTGTGACCCTGGGGCTTAGGGATTTTTTCAAAAAAATATTTTTCTGCCGGTTAAGTTGTCTTGGGCTGATTTCTTTTCCCGTGATAAAAAGCCTTCTGTTTCGACCGCCAAACCTCTCAGGGGAGCATTTGCAACCGTTTGGCACCATTTTTGAGTGAAGTGCCGAAAGTCAGATTTTTTATGAAATTGTGACCCCGGGGCTTAGGGATTTTTTCAAAAAAATGTTTTTCTGCTGGTTAAGTTGTTTTGGGCTGATTTCTTTTCCTGTGATAAAAAGCCTTCTGTTTCGACCGCCAAACCTCTCAGGGGAGCATTTGAAACCGCTTGCCACTATTTTTGAGTGAAACGCCGAAAGTCGGATTTTTGATGAATTTGTGACCCCGGGGCTTAGGGATTTTTTCAAAAAAATCTTTTCCTGCCGGTTAATTTTTCGAGGGCTGATTTCTTTTCCTGTGATAAAAAGCCTTCTGTTTCGACCACCAAACCTCTCACGGGAGCATTTGAAACCGTTTGGGACCATTTTTGAGTGAAATGCCGAAAGTCAGATTTTTGATGAAATTGTGACCCCGCGGCTTAGGGATTTTTTCAAAAAAATCTTTTTCTGCCGGTTAAGTTGTTTTGGGCTGATTTCCTTTCCCGTGATAAAAAGCCTTCTGTTTCGACCGCCAAACCTCTCACGGGAGCATTTGCAACCGTTTGGCACTATTTTTGAGTGAAATGCCGAAAGTCAGATTTCTGATGAAATTGTGAACCCAGGGCTTAGGGATTTTTTCAAAAAAATCTTTTTCTGCCGGTTAAGTTGTTTTGGGCTGATTTCCTTTCCCGTGATAAAAAGCCTTCTGTTTCGACCGCCAAACCTCTCAGGGGAGCATTTGCAACCGTTTGGCACCATTTTTGAGTGAATTGCCGAAAATCAGATTTTTGATGAAATTGTGACCCCGGGGCTTAGGGATTTTTTCAAAAACATCTTTTTCTGCCGGTTAAGTTGTCGAGGGATGATTTCTTTTCCTGTGATAAAAAGCCTTTTCTTTCGACCGCCAAACCTCTCACGGGAGCATTTGCAACCGTTTGGCACCATTGTTCTGCCGGTTATGTTGTCCATGGCTGATTTCTTGCTCTGTGATATAAAGCCTTCTGTTTCGAACGCCAAACCTCTCAGGGGAGCATTTGCAACCGTTTCGCACCATTTTTGAGTGAATTGCCGAAAGTCAGATATTTGATGAAATTGTGACCCCGGGGCTTAGGGATTTTTTCAAAAAAATCTTTTTCTGCCGGTCAAGTTATCGAGGGCTGATTTCTTTTCCTGTGATAAAAAGCCTTCTGTTTCGACCGCCAAACCTCTCCAGGGAGCATTTGCAACCGTTTGGCACAATTTTTGAGTGAATTGCCGAAAGTCAGATTTTCTATGAAATTGTGACCCCGGGGCTTAGGGATTTTTTCAAAAAAATCTTTTTCTGCCGGTTAAGTTGTCTTGGGATGATTTCTTTTCCCGTGATAAAAAGCCTTCTGTTTCGACCGCCAAACCTCTCAGGGGAGCATTTGAAACTGTTTGGGACCATTTTTGAGTGAAATGTCGAAAGTCAGATTTTTGATGAAATTGTGACCCCCCAGGGCTTCGGGATTTTTTCAAAAAAATCTTTTTCTGCCAGTTAAGTTGTTTTGGGCTGATTTCCTTTCCCGTGATAAAAAGCCTTCTGTTTCGACCGCCAAACCTCTCAGGGGAGCATTTGCAACCGTTTGGCACCATTTTTCTGCCGGTTAAGTTGTCCATGGCTGATTTCTTACTCTGTGATATAAAGCCTTCGATTTCGACGGCCAAACCTCTCAGGGGAGCATTTGCAACCGTTTGTTACCATTTTTGAGTGAATTGCCGAAAGTCAGATTTTTTATGAAATTGTGACCCCGGGGCTTAGGGATTTTTTCAAAAAAATCTTTTTCTGCCGGTTAAGTTGTCTTGGGATGATTTCTTTTCCCGTGATAAAAAGCCTTCTGTTTCGACCGCCAAACCTCTCACGGGAGCATTTGAAACCGTTTGGCACCATTTTTGAGTGAATTGCCGAAAGTCAGATTTTTTATGAAATTGTGACTCCGCGCGGCTTAGGGATTTTTTCAAAAAAATATTTTTCTGCCGGTTATGTTGTCCCTGGCTGATTTCCTTTCCCGTAATAAAAAGCCTTCTGTTTCGACAGCCAAACCTCTCAGGCGAGCATTTGCAACCGTTTGGCACCATTTTTGAGTGAATTGCCGAAAGTCAGATTTTTGATGAAATTGTGACCCCGGGGCTTAGGGATTTTTTCAAAAAAATCTTTTTCTGCCGGTTAAGTTTTCGAGGGCTGATTTCTTTTCCTGTGATAAAAAGCCTTCTGTTTCGACCGCCAAACCTCTCATGGGTGCATTTGCAACCGTTTGGCACCATTTTTGAGTGAATTGCCGAAAGTCAGATTTTTTATGAAATTGTGACCCCGGGGCTTAGGGATTTTTTCAAAAAAATCTTTTTCTGCCGGTTAAGTTGTCTTTGGCTGATTTCTTTTCCCGTGATAAAAAGTATTCTGTTTCGACCGCCAAACCTCTCATGGGTGCATTTGCAACCGTTTGGGACCATTTTTGAGTGAAATGCCGAAAGTCAGATTTTTGATGAAATTGTGACCCCGCGGCTTAGGCATTTTTTCAAAAAAATATTTTTCTGCCGGTTAAGTTGTTTTGGGCTGATTTCCTTTCCCGTGATAAAAAGCCTTCTGTTTCGACCGCCAAACCTCTCAGGGGAGCATTTGCAACCGTTTGGCACCATTTTTGAGTGAATTGCCGAAAGTCAGATTTTTGATGAAATTGTGACCCCGGGGCTTAGGGATTTTTTCAAAAAAATCTTTTTCTGCTGGTTAAGTTTTCGAGGGCTGATTTCTTTTCCTGTGATAAAAAGCCTTCTCTTTCGACCGCCAAACCTCTCAGGGGAGCATTTGCAACCGTTTGGGACCATTTTTGAGTGAAATGCCGAAATTCAGATTTTTGATGAAATTGTGACCCCAGGGCTTAGGGTTTTTTTCAAAAACATCTTTTTCTTCCGGTTAAGTTGTCGAGGGCTGTTTTCTTTTCCTGTGATAAAAAGCCTTTTCTTTCGACCGCCAAACCTCTCACGGGAGCATCTGCAACCGTTTGGCACAATTTTTCTGCCGGTTATGTTGTCCATGGCTGACTTCTTGCTCTGTGATATATAGCCTTCTGTTTCGACCGCCAAACGTCTGAGGGGAGCATTTGCAAACGTTTGGCCCCATTTTTGAGTGAATTGCCGAAAGTCAGATTTTTGATGAAATTGTGACCCCGGGGCTTAGGGATTTTTTCAAAAAAATCTTTTTCTGCCGGTTAAGTTTTCGAGGGCTGATTTCTTTTCCTGTGATAAAAAGCCTTCTGTTTCGACCGCCAAACCTCTCATGGGTGCGTTTGCAACCGTTTGGCACCATTTTTGAGTGAATTGCCGAAAGTCAGATTTTTTATGAAATTGTGACCCCGGGGCTTAGGGATTTTTTCAAAAAAATCTTTTTCTGCCGGTTAAGTTGTCTTGGGCTGATTTCTTTTCCCGTGATAAAAAGCCTTCTGTTTCAACCACCAAACCTATCACGGGAGCATTTGCAACCGTTTGGCACCAGTTTTGAGTGAATTGCCGAAAGTCAGATTTTTGATGAAATTGTGACCCCGGGGCTTAGGTCTTTTTTCAAAAAAATGTTTTTCTGCCGGTTAAGTTGTCTTGGGCTGATTTCTTTTCCTGTGATAAAAAGCCTTCTGTTTCGACCACCAAACCTCTCACGGGAGCATTTGAAACCGTTTGGGACCATTTTTGAGTGAAATGCCGAAAGTCAGATTTTTGATGAAATTGTGACCCCGCGGCTTAGGGATTTTTTCAAAAAAATCTTTTTCTGCCGGTTAAGTTGTTTTGGGCTGATTTCCTTTCCCGTGATAAAAAGCCTTCTGTTTCCACCGCCAAACCTCTCACGGGAGCATTTGCAACCGTTTGGCACTATTTTTGAGTGAAATGCCGAAAGTCAGATTTCTGATGAAATTGTGAACCCAGGGCTTAGGGATTTTTTCAAAAAAATCTTTTTCTGCCGGTTAAGTTGTTTTGGGCTGATTTCCTTTCCCGTGATAAAAAGCCTTCTGTTTCGACCGCCAAACCTCTCAGGGGAGCATTTGCAACCGTTTGGCACCATTTTTGTGTGAATTGCCGAAAATCAGATTTTTGATGAAATTGTGACCCCGGGTCTTAGGGATTTTTTCAAAAAAATCTTTTTCTGCCGGTTAAGTTTTCGAGGGCTGATTTCTTTTCCCGTGATGAAAAGCGTTCTGTTTCGACCGCCAAACCTCTCAGGTGAGCATTTGCAACCGTTTGGCACCATTTTTCTGCCGGTTAAGTTGTCCATGGCTGATTTAATGCTCTGTGATATAAAGCCTTCTGTTTCGACGGCCAGAATTCTCAGGGGAGCATTTGCAACCGTTTGGCACCATTTTTGAGTGAATTGCCGAAAGTCAGATTTTTGATGAAATTGTGACCCCGGGGCTTAGGGATTTTTTCAAAAACATCTTTTTCAGCCGGTTAAGTTGTCGAGGGATGATTTCTTTTCCTGTGATAAAAAGCCTTTTCTTTCAACCGCCAAACCTCTCACGGGAGCATTTGCAACCGTTTGGCACCATTGTTCTGCCGGTTATGTTGTCCATGGCTGATTTCTTGCTCTGTGATATAAAGCCTTCTGTTTCGAACGCCAAACCTCTCAGGGGAGCATTTGCAACCGTTTCGCACCATTTTTGAGTGAATTGCCGAAAGTCAGATATTTGATGAAATTGTGACCCCGGGGCTTAGGGATTTTTTCAAAAAAATCTTTTTCTGCCGGTCAAGTTATCGAGGGCTGATTTCTTTTCCTGTGATAAAAAGCCTTCTGTTTCGACCGCCAAACCTCTCCAGGGAGCATTTGCAACCGTTTGGCACAATTTTTGAGTGAATTGCCGAAAGTCAGATTTTCTATGAAATTGTGACCCCGGGGCTTAGGGATTTTTTCAAAAAAATCTTTTTCTGCCGGTTAAGTTGTCTTGGGATGATTTCTTTTCCCGTGATAAAAAGCCTTCTGTTTCGACCGCCAAACCTCTCAGGGGAGCATTTGAAACTGTTTGGGACCATTTTTGAGTGAAATGTCGAAAGTCAGATTTTTGATGAAATTGTGACCCCCCAGGGCTTCGGGATTTTTTCAAAAAAATCTTTTTCTGCCAGTTAAGTTGTTTTGGGCTGATTTCCTTTCCCGTGATAAAAAGCCTTCTGTTTCGACCGCCAAACCTCTCAGGGGAGCATTTGCAACCGTTTGGCACCATTTTTCTGCCGGTTAAGTTGTCCATGGCTGATTTCTTACTCTGTGATATAAAGCCTTCGATTTCGACGGCCAAACCTCTCAGGGGAGCATTTGCAACCGTTTGTTACCATTTTTGAGTGAATTGCCGAAAGTCAGATTTTTTATGAAATTGTGACCCCGGGGCTTAGGGATTTTTTCAAAAAAATCTTTTTCTGCCGGTTAAGTTGTCTTGGGATGATTTCTTTTCCCGTGATAAAAAGCCTTCTGTTTCGACCGCCAAACCTCTCACGGGAGCATTTGAAACCGTTTGGCACCATTTTTGAGTGAATTGCCGAAAGTCAGATTTTTTATGAAATTGTGACTCCGCGCGGCTTAGGGATTTTTTCAAAAAAATATTTTTCTGCCGGTTATGTTGTCCCTGGCTGATTTCCTTTCCCGTAATAAAAAGCCTTCTGTTTCGACAGCCAAACCTCTCAGGGGAGCATTTGCAACCGTTTGGCCCCATTTTTGAGTGAATTGCCGAAAGTCAGATTTTTGATGAAATTGTGACCCCGGGGCTTAGGGATTTTTTCAAAAAAATCTTTTTCTGCCGGTTAAGTTGTCTTGGGCTGATTTCTTTTCCCGTGATAAAAAGCCTTCTGTTTCGACCGCCAAAACTCTCAGGGGAGCATTTGCAACCGTTTGGCACCATTTTTGAGTGAATTGCCGGAAGTCAGATTTTTGATGAAATTGTGCCCCCGGGGCTTAGGGATTTTTTCAAAAAAAATCTTTTTCTGCCGGTTAAGTTGTCGAGGGCTGATTTCTTTTCCTGTGATAAAAAGCCTTTTGTTTCGACCACAAAACCGCTCAGGGGAGGATTTGCAACCCTTTGGCACCATTTTTCTGCCGGTTAAGTTGTCCATGGCTGATTTCTTGCTCTGTGATAAAAAGCCTTCGATTTCGACGGCCAAACCTCTCAGGGGAGCATTTGCAACCGTTTGGTACCATTTTTGAGTGAATTGCCGAAAGTCAGATTTTTGATGAAATTGTGACCCCGGGGCTTAGGGATTTTTTCAAAAAAATCTTTTTCTGCCGGTTATGTTTTCGAGGGCTGATTTCTTTTCCCGTGATATAAAGCCTTCTGTTTCGACCGCCAAACCTCTCAGGGGAGCATTTGCAACCGTTTCGCACCATTTTTGAGTGAATTGCCGAAAGTCAGATTTTTGATGAAATTGTGACCCTGGGGCTTAGAGATTTTTTCAAAAAAATATTTTTCTGCCGGTTAAGTTGTCTTGGGCTGATTTCCTTTCCCGTGATAAAAAGCCTTCTGTTTCGTCCGCCAAACCTCTCAGGGGAGCATTTGCAACCGTTTGGCACCATTTTTGAGTGAATTGCCGAAAGTCAGATTTTAGATGAAATTGTGACCCCGGGGCTTAGGGTTTTTTTCAAAAACATCTTTTTCTTCCGGTTAAGTTGTCGAGGGCTGTTTTCTTACCTGTGATAAAAAGCCTTTTGTTTCGACCGCCAAACCTCTAGGGGAGCATTTGCAACCGTTTGGCACTATTTTTGAGTGAATTGCCGAAAGTCAGATTTTTGATGAAATTGTGACCCCGGGGCTTAGGGATTTTTTCAAAAAAAATCTTTTTCTGCCGGTTAAGTTGTCGAGGGCTGATTTCTTTTCCTGTGATAAAAAGCCTTTTGTTTCGACCACAAAACCTCTCAGGGGAGGATTTGCAACCGTTTGGCACCATTTTTCTGCCGGTTAAGTTGTCCATGGCTGATTTCTTGCTCTGTGATAAAAAGCCTTCGATTTCGACGGCCAAACCTCTCAGGGGAGCATTTGCAACCGTTTGGTACCATTTTTGAGTGAATTGCCGAAAGTCAGATTTTTGATGAAATTGTGACCCCGGGGCTTAGGGATTTTTTCAAAAAAATCTTTTTCTGCCGGTTATGTTTTCGAGGGCTGATTTCTTTTCCCGTGATATAAAGCCTTCTGTTTCGACCGCCAAACCTCTCAGGGGAGCATTTGCAACCGTTTCGCACCATTTTTGAGTGAATTGCCGAAAGTCAGATTTTTGATGAAATTGTGACCCTGGGGCTTAGGGATTTTTTCAAAAAAATATTTTTCTGCCGGTTAAGTTGTCTTGGGCTGATTTCTTTTCCCGTGATAAAAAGCCTTCTGTTTCGACCGCCAAACCTCTCAGGGGAGCATTTGCAACCGTTTGGCACCATTTTTGAGTGAATTGCCGAAAGTCAGATTTTTGATGAAATTGTGACCCCGGGGCTTAGGGATTTTTTCAAAAAAATCTTTTTCTGCCGGTTAAGTTTACGAGGGCTGATTTCTTTTCCTGTGATAAAAAGCCTTCTGTTTCGACCGCCAAACCTCTCAGGGGAGCATTTGAAACCGCTTGCCACCATTTTTGAGTGAAACGCCGAAAGTCGGATTTTTGATGAATTTGTGACCCCGGGGCTTAGGGATTTTTTCAAAAAAATCTTTTCCTGCCGGTTAATTTTTCGAGGGCTGATTTCTTTTCCTGTGATAAAAAGCCTTCTGTTTCGACCACCAAACCTCTCAGGGGAGCATTTGCAACCGTTTGGCACCATTGTTCTGCCGGTTATGTTGTCCATGGCTGATTTCTTGCTCTGTGATATAAAGCCTTCTGTTTCGAACGCCAAACCTCTCAGGGGAGCATTTGCAACCGTTTCGCACCATTTTTGAGTGAATTGCCGAAAGTCAGATATTTGATGAAATTGTGACCCCGGGGCTTAGGGATTTTTTCAAAAAAATCTTTTTCTGCCGGTCAAGTTATCGAGGGCTGATTTCTTTTCCTGTGATAAAAAGCCTTCTGTTTCGACCGCCAAACCTCTCCAGGGAGCATTTGCAACCGTTTGGCACAATTTTTGAGTGAATTGCCGAAAGTCAGATTTTCTATGAAATTGTGACCCCGGGGCTTAGGGATTTTTTCAAAAAAATCTTTTTCTGCCGGTTAAGTTGTCTTGGGATGATTTCTTTTCCCGTGATAAAAAGCCTTCTGTTTCGACCGCCAAACCTCTCAGGGGAGCATTTGAAACTGTTTGGGACCATTTTTGAGTGAAATGTCGAAAGTCAGATTTTTGATGAAATTGTGACCCCCCAGGGCTTAGGGATTTTTTCAAAAAAATCTTTTTCTGCCAGTTAAGTTGTTTTGGGCTGATTTCCTTTCCCGTGATAAAAAGCCTTCTGTTTCGACCGCCAAACCTCTCAGGGGAGCATTTGCAACCGTTTAGCACAATTTTTGAGTGAATTGCCGAAAGTCAGATTTTTGATGAAATTGTGACCCCGGGGCTTAGGGATTTTTTCAAAAACATCTTTTTCTGCCGGTTAAGTTGTCGAGGGCTGATTTCTTTTCCTGTGATAAAAAGCCTTTTGTTTCGACCACCAAACCTCTCAGGGGAGCATTTGCAACCGTTTGGCACCATTTTTCTGCCGGTTAAGTTGTCCATGGCTGATTTCTTACTCTGTGATATAAAGCCTTCGATTTCGACGGCCAAACCTCTCAGGGGAGCATTTGCAACCGTTTGTTACCATTTTTGAGTGAATTGCCGAAAGTCAGATTTTTTATGAAATTGTGACCCCGGGGCTTAGGGATTTTTTCAAAAAAATCTTTTTCTGCCGGTTAAGTTGTCTTGGGATGATTTCTTTTCCCGTGATAAAAAGCCTTCTGTTTCGACCGCCAAACCTCTCACGGGAGCATTTGAAACCGTTTGGCACCATTTTTGAGTGAATTGCCGAAAGTCAGATTTTTTATGAAATTGTGACTCCGCGCGGCTTAGGGATTTTTTCAAAAAAATATTTTTCTGCCGGTTATGTTGTCCCTGGCTGATTTCCTTTCCCGTAATAAAAAGCCTTCTGTTTCGACAGCCAAACCTCTCAGGGGAGCATTTGCAACCGTTTGGCACCATTTTTGAGTGAATTGCCGAAAGTCAGATTTTTGATGAAATTGTGACCCCGGGGCTTAGGGATTTTTTCAAAAAAATCTTTTTCTGCCGGTTAAGTTGTCTTGGGCTGATTTCTTTTCCCGTGATAAAAAGCCTTCTGTTTCGACCGCCAAAACTCTCAGGGGAGCATTTGCAACCGTTTGGCACCATTTTTGAGTGAATTGCCGGAAGTCAGATTTTTGATGAAATTGTGACCCCGGGGCTTAGGGATTTTTTCAAAAAAAATCTTTTTCTGCCGGTTAAGTTGTCGAGGGCTGATTTCTTTTCCTGTGATAAAAAGCCTTTTGTTTCGACCACAAAACCTCTCAGGGGAGGATTTGCAACCGTTTGGCACCATTTTTCTGCCGGTTAAGTTGTCCATGGCTGATTTCTTGTTCTGTGATAAAAAGCCTTCGATTTCGACGGCCAAACCTCTCAGGGGAGCATTTGCAACCGTTTGGTACCATTTTTGAGTGAATTGCCGAAAGTCAGATTTTTGATGAAATTGTGACCCCGGGGCTTAGGGATTTTTTCAAAAAAATCTTTTTCTGCCGGTTATGTTTTCGAGGGCTGATTTCTTTTCCCGTGATATAAAGCCTTCTGTTTCGACCGCCAAACCTCTCAGGGGAGCATTTGCAACCGTTTCGCACCATTTTTGAGTGAATTGCCGAAAGTCAGATTTTTGATGAAATTGTGACCCTGGGGCTTAGGGATTTTTTCAAAAAAATATTTTTCTGCCGGTTAAGTTGTCTTGGGCTGATTTCTTTTCCCGTGATAAAAAGCCTTCTGTTTCGACCGCCAAACCTCTCAGGGGAGCATTTGCAACCGTTTGGCACGATTTTTGAGTGAAGTGCCGAAAGTCAGATTTTTTATGAAATTGTGACCCCGGGGCTTAGGGATTTTTTCAAAAAAATGTTTTTCTGCCGGTTAAGTTTACGAGGGCTGATTTCTTTTCCTGTGATAAAAAGCCTTCTGTTTCGACCGCCAAACCTCTCAGGGGAGCATTTGAAACCGCTTGCCACCATTTTTGAGTGAAACGCCGAAAGTCGGATTTTTGATGAATTTGTGACCCCGGGGCTTAGGGATTTTTTCAAAAAAATCTTTTCCTGCCGGTTAATTTTTCGAGGGCTGATTTCTTTTCCTGTGATAAAAAGCCTTCTGTTTCGACCACCAAACCTCTCACGGGAGCATTTGAAACCGTTTGGGACCATTTTCAGTGAAATGCCGAAAGTCAGATTTTTGATGAAATTGTGACCCCGGGGCTTAGGTCTTTTTTCAAAAAAATCTTTTTCTGCCGGTTAAGTTGTTTTGGGCTGATTTCCTTTCCCGTGATAAAAAGCCTTCTGTTTCGTCCGCCAAACCTCTCAGGGGAGCATTTGCAACCGTTTGGCACCATTTTTGAGTGAATTGCCGAAAGTCAGATTTTAGATGAAATTGTGACCCCGGGGCTTAGGTTTTTTTTCAAAGAAATCTTTTTCTGCCGGGTAAGTTGTCTTGGGCTGATTTCTTTTCCCATGATAAAAAGCCTTCTGTTTCGACCGCCAAACCTCTCAGGGGAGCATTTGCAACCGTTTGGCACCATTTTTGAGTGAATTGCCGAAAGTCAGATTTTTGATGAAATTGTGACCCCGGGGCTTAGGGATTTTTTCAAAAAAAATCTTTTTCTGCCGGTTAAGTTGTCGAGGGCTGATTTCTTTTCCTGTGATAAAAAGCCTTTTGTTTCGACCACAAAACCTCTCAGGGGAGCATTTGCAACCGTTTGGCACCATTTTTCTGCCGGTTAAGTTGTCCATGGCTGATTTCTTGCTCTGTGATAAAAAGCCTTCGATTTCGACGGCCAAACCTCTCAGGGGAGCATTTGCAACCGTTTGGTACCATTTTTGAGTGAATTGCCGAAAGTCAGATTTTTGATGAAATTGTGACCCCGGGGCTTAGGGATTTTTTCAAAAAAATCTTTTTCTGCCGGTTATGTTTTCGAGGGCTGATTTCTTTTCCCGTGATATAAAGCCTTCTGTTTCGACCGCCAAACCTCTCAGGGGAGCATTTGCAACCGTTTCGCACCATTTTTGAGTGAATTGCCGAAAGTCAGATTTTTGATGAAATTGTGACCCTGGGGCTTAGGGATTTTTTCAAAAAAATATTTTTCTGCCGGTTAAGTTGTCTTGGGCTGATTTCCTTTCCCGTGATAAAAAGCCTTCTGTTTCGTCCGCCAAACCTCTCAGGGGAGCATTTGCAACCGTTTGGCACCATTTTTGAGTGAATTGCCGAAAGTCAGATTTTAGATGAAATTGTGTCCCCGGGGCTTAGGGTTTTTTTCAAAAACATCTTTTTCTTCCGGTTAAGTTGTCGAGGGCTGTTTTCTTACCTGTGATAAAAAGCCTTTTGTTTCGACCGCCAAACCTCTAGGGGAGCATTTGCAACCGTTTGGCACCATTTTTGAGTGAATTGCCGAAAGTCAGATTTTTGATGAAATTGTGACCCCGGGGCTTAGGGATTTTTTCAAAAAAAATCTTTTTCTGCCGGTTAAGTTGTCGAGGGCTGATTTCTTTTCCTGTGATAAAAAGCCTTTTGTTTCGACCACAAAACCTCTCAGGGGAGGATTTGCAACCGTTTGGCACCATTTTTCTGCCGGTTAAGTTGTCCATGGCTGATTTCTTGCTCTGTGATAAAAAGCCTTCGATTTCGACGGCCAAACCTCTCAGGGGAGCATTTGCAACCGTTTGGTACCATTTTTGAGTGAATTGCCGAAAGTCAGATTTTTGATGAAATTGTGACCCCGGGGCTTAGGGATTTTTTCAAAAAAATCTTTTTCTGCCGGTTATGTTTTCGAGGGCTGATTTCTTTTCCCGTGATATAAAGCCTTCTGTTTCGACCGCCAAACCTCTCAGGGGAGCATTTGCAACCGTTTCGCACCATTTTTGAGTGAATTGCCGAAAGTCAGATTTTTGATGAAATTGTGACCCTGGGGCTTAGGGATTTTTTCAAAAAAATATTTTTCTGCCGGTTAAGTTGTCTTGGGCTGATTTCTTTTCCCGTGATAAAAAGCCTTCTGTTTCGACCGCCAAACCTCTCAGGGGAGCATTTGCAACCGTTTGGCACCATTTTTGAGTGAATTGCCGAAAGTCAGATTTTTGATGAAATTGTGACCCCGGGGCTTAGGGATTTTTTCAAAAAAATCTTTTTCTGCCGGTTAAGTTTACGAGGGCTGATTTCTTTTCCTGTGATAAAAAGCCTTCTGTTTCGACCGCCAAACCTCTCAGGGGAGCATTTGAAACCGCTTGCCACCATTTTTGAGTGAAACGCCGAAAGTCGGATTTTTGATGAATTTGTGACCCCGGGGCTTAGGGATTTTTTCAAAAAAATCTTTTCCTGCCGGTTAATTTTTCGAGGGCTGATTTCTTTTCCTGTGATAAAAAGCCTTCTGTTTCGACCACCAAACCTCTCAGGGGAGCATTTGCAACCGTTTGGCACCATTGTTCTGCCGGTTATGTTGTCCATGGCTGATTTCTTGCTCTGTGATATAAAGCCTTCTGTTTCGAACGCCAAACCTCTCAGGGGAGCATTTGCAACCGTTTCGCACCATTTTTGAGTGAATTGCCGAAAGTCAGATATTTGATGAAATTGTGACCCCGGGGCTTAGGGATTTTTTCAAAAAAATCTTTTTCTGCCGGTCAAGTTATCGAGGGCTGATTTCTTTTCCTGTGATAAAAAGCCTTCTGTTTCGACCGCCAAACCTCTCCAGGGAGCATTTGCAACCGTTTGGCACAATTTTTGAGTGAATTGCCGAAAGTCAGATTTTCTATGAAATTGTGACCCCGGGGCTTAGGGATTTTTTCAAAAAAATCTTTTTCTGCCGGTTAAGTTGTCTTGGGATGATTTCTTTTCCCGTGATAAAAAGCCTTCTGTTTCGACCGCCAAACCTCTCAGGGGAGCATTTGAAACTGTTTGGGACCATTTTTGAGTGAAATGTCGAAAGTCAGATTTTTGATGAAATTGTGACCCCCCAGGGCTTAGGGATTTTTTCAAAAAAATCTTTTTCTGCCAGTTAAGTTGTTTTGGGCTGATTTCCTTTCCCGTGATAAAAAGCCTTCTGTTTCGACCGCCAAACCTCTCAGGGGAGCATTTGCAACCGTTTGGCACCATTTTTGAGTGAATTGCCGAAAGTCAGATTTTTGATGAAATTGTGACCCCGGGGCTTAGGGATTTTTTCAAAAACATCTTTTTCTGCCGGTTAAGTTGTCGAGGGCTGATTTCTTTTCCTGTGATAAAAAGCCTTTTGTTTCGACCACCAAACCTCTCAGGGGAGCATTTGCAACCGTTTGGCACCATTTTTCTGCCGGTTAAGTTGTCCATGGCTGATTTCTTACTCTGTGATATAAAGCCTTCGATTTCGACGGCCAAACCTCTCAGGGGAGCATTTGCAACCGTTTGTTACCATTTTTGAGTGAATTGCCGAAAGTCAGATTTTTTATGAAATTGTGACCCCGGGGCTTAGGGATTTTTTCAAAAAAATCTTTTTCTGCCGGTTAAGTTGTCTTGGGATGATTTCTTTTCCCGTGATAAAAAGCCTTCTGTTTCGACCGCCAAACCTCTCACGGGAGCATTTGAAACCGTTTGGCACCATTTTTGAGTGAATTGCCGAAAGTCAGATTTTTTATGAAATTGTGACTCCGCGCGGCTTAGGGATTTTTTCAAAAAAATATTTTTCTGCCGGTTATGTTGTCCCTGGCTGATTTCCTTTCCCGTAATAAAAAGCCTTCTGTTTCGACAGCCAAACCTCTCAGGGGAGCATTTGCAACCGTTTGGCCCCATTTTTGAGTGAATTGCCGAAAGTCAGATTTTTGATGAAATTGTGACCCCGGGGCTTAGGGATTTTTTCAAAAAAATCTTTTTCTGCCGGTTAAGTTGTCTTGGGCTGATTTCTTTTCCCGTGATAAAAAGCCTTCTGTTTCGACCGCCAAAACTCTCAGGGGAGCATTTGCAACCGTTTGGCACCATTTTTGAGTGAATTGCCGGAAGTCAGATTTTTGATGAAATTGTGCCCCCGGGGCTTAGGGATTTTTTCAAAAAAAATCTTTTTCTGCCGGTTAAGTTGTCGAGGGCTGATTTCTTTTCCTGTGATAAAAAGCCTTTTGTTTCGACCACAAAACCTCTCAGGGGAGGATTTGCAACCGTTTGGCACCATTTTTCTGCCGGTTAAGTTGTCCATGGCTGATTTCTTGTTCTGTGATAAAAAGCCTTCGATTTCGACGGCCAAACCTCTCAGGGGAGCATTTGCAACCGTTTGGCACCATTTTTGAGTGAATTGCCGAAAGTCAGATTTTTGATGAAATTGTGACCCCGGGGCTTAGGGATTTTTTCAAAAAAATCTTTTTCTGCCGGTTATGTTTTCGAGGGCTGATTTCTTTTCCCGTGATATAAAGCCTTCTGTTTCGACCGCCAAACCTCTCAGGGGAGCATTTGCAACCGTTTCGCACCAATTTTGAGTGAATTGCCGAAAGTCAGATTTTTGATGAAATTGTGACCCTGGGGCTTAGGGATTTTTTCAAAAAAATATTTTTCTGCCGGTTAAGTTGTCTTGGGCTGATTTCTTTTCCCGTGATAAAAAGCCTTCTGTTTCGACCGCCAAACCTCTCAGGGGAGCATTTGCAACCGTTTGGCACCATTTTTGAGTGAAGTGCCGAAAGTCAGATTTTTTATGAAATTGTGACCCCGGGGCTTAGGGATTTTTTCAAAAAAATGTTTTTCTGCCGGTTAAGTTTACGAGGGCTGATTTCTTTTCCTGTGATAAAAAGCCTTCTGTTTCGACCGCCAAACCTCTCAGGGGAGCATTTGAAACCGCTTGCCACCATTTTTGAGTGAAACGCCGAAAGTCGGATTTTTGATGAATTTGTGACCCCGGGGCTTAGGGATTTTTTCAAAAAAATCTTTTCCTGCCGGTTAATTTTTCGAGGGCTGATTTCTTTTCCTGTGATAAAAAGCCTTCTGTTTCGACCACCAAACCTCTCACGGGAGCATTTGAAACCGTTTGGGACCATTTTCAGTGAAATGCCGAAAGTCAGATTTTTGATGAAATTGTGACCCCGGGGCTTAGGTTTTTTTTCAAAGAAATCTTTTTCTGCCGGTTAAGTTGTTTTGGGCTGATTTCCTTTCCCGTGATAAAAAGCCTTCTGTTTCGACCGCCAAACCTCTCAGGGGAGCATTTGCAACCGTTTGGCACCATTTTTGAGTGAATTGCCGAAAGTCAGATTTTAGATGAAATTGTGACCCCGGGGCTTAGGGATTTTTTCAAAAAAAATCTTTTTCTGCCGGTTAAGTTGTCGAGGGCTGATTTCTTTTCCTGTGATAAAAAGCCTTTTGTTTCGACCACAAAACCTCTCAGGGGAGGATTTGCAACCGTTTGGCACCATTTTTCTGCCGGTTAAGTTGTCCATGGCTGATTTCTTGTTCTGTGATAAAAAGCCTTCGATTTCGACGGCCAAACCTCTCAGGGGAGCATTTGCAACCGTTTGGTACCATTTTTGAGTGAATTGCCGAAAGTCAGATTTTTGATGAAATTGTGACCCCGGGGCTTAGGGATTTTTTCAAAAAAATCTTTTTCTGCCGGTTATGTTTTCGAGGGCTGATTTCTTTTCCCGTGATATAAAGCCTTCTGTTTCGACCGCCAAACCTCTCAGGGGAGCATTTGCAACCGTTTCGCACCATTTTTGAGTGAATTGCCGAAAGTCAGATTTTTGATGAAATTGTGACCCCGGGGCTTAGGGATTTTTTCAAAAAAATCTTTTTCTGCCGGTTAAGTTGTCTTGGGCTGATTTCTTTTCCCGTGATAAAAAGCCTTCTGTTTCGACCGCCAAACCTCTCAGGGGAGCATTTGCAACCGTTTGGCTCCATTTTTGAGTGAAGTGCCGAAAGTCAGATTTTTTATGAAATTGTGACCCCGGGGCTTAGGGATTTTTTCAAAAAAATGTTTTTCTGCCGGTTAAGTTTACGAGGGCTGATTTCTTTTCCTGTGATAAAAAGCCTTCTGTTTCGACCGCCAAACCTCTCAGGGGAGCATTTGAAACCGCTTGCCACCATTTTTGAGTGAAACGCCGAAAGTCGGATTTTTGATGAATTTGTGACCCCGGGGCTTAGGGATTTTTTCAAAAAAATCTTTTCCTGCCGGTTAATTTTTCGAGGGCTGATTTCTTTTCCTGTGATAAAAAGCCTTCTGTTTCGACCACCAAACCTCTCACGGGAGCATTTGAAACCGTTGGGGACCATTTTCAGTGAAATGCCGAAAGTCAGATTTTTGATGAAATTGTGACCCCGGGGCTTAGGGATTTTTTCAAAAAAATCTTTTTCTGCCGGTTAAGTTTTCGAGGGCTGATTTCTTTTCCTGTGATAAAAAGCCTTCTGTTTCGACCACCAAACCTCTCACGGGAGCATTTGAAACCATTTGGGACCATTTTTGAGTGAAATGCCGAAAGTCAGATTTTTGATGAAATTGTGACCCCGGGGATTAGGGATTTTTTCAAAAAAATATTTTTCTGCCGGTTATGTTGTATTGGCTGATTTCCTTTCCCGTGATAAAAAGCCTTCTGTTTCGACCGCCAAACCTCTCAGGGGAGCATTTTCAACCGTTTGGCACCATTTTTGAGTGAATTGCCGAAAGGCAGATTTTTGATGAAATTGTGACCCCGGGGCTTAGGGATTTTTTCAAAAACATCTTTTTCTTCCGGTTAAGTTGTTGAGGGCTGTTTTCTTTTCCTGTGATAAAAAGCCTTTTCTTTCGACCGCCAAACCTCTCACGGGAGCATCTGCAACCGTTTGGCACAATTTTTCTGCCGGTTATGTTGTCCATGGCTGATTTC
This sequence comes from Podarcis raffonei, assembly GCF_027172205.1. Classification (NCBI taxonomy): domain Eukaryota; kingdom Metazoa; phylum Chordata; class Lepidosauria; order Squamata; family Lacertidae; genus Podarcis; species Podarcis raffonei. Next base: position 9,237,329 of record NC_070606.1, on the reverse strand, counting down.
TTGCTCTGTGTTATAAAGCCTTCTGTTTCGAACGCCAAACCTCTCAGGGGAGCATTTGCAACCGTTTCGCACCATTTTTGAGTGAATTGCCGAAAGTCAGATATTTGATGAAATTGTGACCCCGGGGCTTAGGGATTTTTTCAAAAAAATCTTTTTCTGCCGGTCAAGTTATCGAGGGCTGATTTCTTTTCCTGTGATAAAAAGCCTTCTGTTTCGACCGCCAAACCTCTCCAGGGAGCATTTGCAACCGTTTGGCACAATTTTTGAGTGAATTGCCGAAAGTCAGATTTTCTATGAAATTGTGACCCCGGGGCTTAGGGATTTTTTCAAAAAAATCTTTTTCTGCCGGTTAAGTTGTCTTGGGATGATTTCTTTTCCCGTGATAAAAAGCCTTCTGTTTCGACCGCCAAACCTCTCAGGGGAGCATTTGAAACTGTTTGGCACCATTTTTGAGTGAAATGTCGAAAGTCAGATTTTTGATGAAATTGTGACCCCCCAGGGCTTAGGGATTTTTTCAAAAAAATCTTTTTCTGCCAGTTAAGTTGTTTTGGGCTGATTTCCTTTCCCGTGATAAAAAGCCTTCTGTTTCGACCGCCAAACCTCTCAGGGGAGCATTTGCAACCGTTTGGCACAATTTTTGAGTGAATTGCCGAAAGTCAGATTTTTGATGAAATTGTGACCCCGGGGCTTAGGGATTTTTTTCAAAAACATCTTTTTCTGCCGGTTAAGTTGTCGAGGGCTGATTTCTTTTCCTGTGATAAAAAGCCTTTTGTTTCGACCACCAAACCTCTCCGGGGAGCATTTGCAACCGTTTGGCACCATTTTTCTGCCGGTTAAGTTGTCCATGGCTGATTTCTTACTCTGTGATATAAAGCCTTCGATTTCGACGGCCAAACCTCTCAGGGGAGCATTTGCAACCGTTTGTTACCATTTTTGAGTGAATTGCCGAAAGTCAGATTTTTTATGAAATTGTGACCCCGGGGCTTAGGGATTTTTTCAAAAAAATCTTTTTCTGCCGGTTAAGTTGTCTTGGGATGATTTCTTTTCCCGTGATAAAAAGCCTTCTGTTTCGACCGCCAAACCTCTCACGGGAGCATTTGAAACCGTTTGGCACCATTTTTGAGTGAATTGCCGAAAGTCAGATTTTTTATGAAATTGTGACTCCGCGCGGCTTAGGGATTTTTTCAAAAAAATATTTTTCTGCCGGTTATGTTGTCCCTGGCTGATTTCCTTTCCCGTAATAAAAAGCCTTCTGTTTCGACAGCCAAACCTCTCAGGGGAGCATTTGCAACCGTTTGTCACCATTTTTGAGTGAATTGCCGAAAGTCAGATTTTTGATGAAATTGTGACCCCGGGGCTTAGGGATTTTTTCAAAAAAATCTTTTTCTGCCGGTTAAGTTGTCTTGGGCTGATTTCTTTTCCCGTGATAAAAAGCCTTCTGTTTCGACCGCCAAAACTCTCAGGGGAGCATTTGCAACCGTTTGGCACCATTTTTGAGTGAATTGCCGGAAGTCAGATTTTTGATGAAATTGTGACCCCGGGGCTTAGGGATTTTTTCAAAAAAAATCTTTTTCTGCCGGTTAAGTTGTCGAGGGCTGATTTCTTTTCCTGTGATAAAAAGCCTTTTGTTTCGACCACAAAACCTCTCAGGGGAGGATTTGCAACCGTTTGGCACCATTTTTCTGCCGGTTAAGTTGTCCATGGCTGATTTCTTGCTCTGTGATAAAAAGCCTTCGATTTCGACGGCCAAACCTCTCAGGGGAGCATTTGCAACCGTTTGGTACCATTTTTGAGTGAATTGCCGAAAGTCAGATTTTTGATGAAATTGTGACCCCGGGGCTTAGGGATTTTTTCAAAAAAATCTTTTTCTGCCGGTTATGTTTTCGAGGGCTGATTTCTTTTCCCGTGATATAAAGCCTTCTGTTTCGACCGCCAAACCTCTCAGGGGAGCATTTGCAACCGTTTCGCACCATTTTTGAGTGAATTGCCGAAAGTCAGATTTTTGATGAAATTGTGACCCTGGGGCTTAGGGATTTTTTCAAAAAAATATTTTTCTGCCGGTTAAGTTGTCTTGGGCTGATTTCTTTTCCCGTGATAAAAAGCCTTCTGTTTTGACCGCCAACCCTCTCAGGGGAGCATTTGCAACCGTTTGGCACCATTTTTGAGTGAAGTGCCGAAAGTCAGATTTTTTATGAAATTGTGACCCCGGGGCTTAGGGATTTTTTTAAAAAAATGTTTTTCTGCCGGTTAAGTTTACGAGGGCTGATTTCTTTTCCTGTGATAAAAAGCCTTCTGTTTCGACCGCCAAACCTCTCAGGGGAGCATTTGAAACCGCTTGCCACCATTTTTGAGTGAATTGCCGAAAGTCGGATTTTTGATGAATTTGTGACCCCGGGGCTTAGGGATTTTTTCAAAAAAATCTTTTCCTGCCGGTTAATTTTTCGAGGGCTGATTTCTTTTCCTGTGATAAAAAGCCTTCTGTTTCGACCACCAAACCTCTCACGGGAGCATTTGAAACCGTTTGGGACCATTTTCAGTGAAATGCCGAAAGTCAGATTTTTGATGAAATTGTGACCCCGGGGCTTAGGTCTTTTTTCAAAAAAATCTTTTTCTGCTGGTTAAGTTGTTTTGGGCTGATTTCCTTTCCCGTGATAAAAAGCCTTCTGTTTCGTCCGCCAAACCTCTCAGGGGAGCATTTGCAACCGTTTGGCACCATTTTTGAGTGAATTGCCGAAAGGCAGATTTTTGATGAAATTGTGACCCCGGGGCTTAGGGTTTTTTTCAAAAACATCTTTTTCTTCCGGTTAAGTTGTCGAGGGCTGTTTTCTTTTCCTGTGATAAAAAGCCTTTTGTTTCGACCGCCAAACCTCTAGGGGAGCATTTGCAACCGTTTGGCACCATTTTTGAGTGAATTGCCGAAAGTCAGATTTTTGATGAAATTGTGACCCCGGGGTTTAGGGATTTTTTCAAAAAAAATCTTTTTCTGCCGGTTAAGTTGTCGAGGGCTGATTTCTTTTCCTGTGATAAAAAGCCTTTTGTTTCGACCACAAAACCTCTCAGGGGAGGATTTGCAACCGTTTGGCACCATTTTTCTGCCGGTTAAGTTGTCCATGGCTGATTTCTTGCTCTGTGATAAAAAGCCTTCGATTTCGACGGCCAAACCTCTCAGGGGAGCATTTGCAACCGTTTGGTACCATTTTTGAGTGAATTGCCGAAAGTCAGATTTTTGATGAAATTGTGACCCCGGGGCTTAGGGATTTTTTCAAAAAAATCTTTTTCTGCCGGTTATGTTTTCGAGGGCTGATTTCTTTTCCCGTGATATAAAGCCTTCTGTTTCGACCGCCAAACCTCTCAGGGGAGCATTTGCAACCGTTTCGCACCATTTTTGAGTGAATTGCCGAAAGTCAGATTTTTGATGAAATTGTGACCCTGGGGCTTAGGGATTTTTTCAAAAAAATATTTTTCTGCCGGTTAAGTTGTTTTGGGCTGATTTCTTTTCCCGTGATAAAAAGCCTTCTGTTTCGACCGCCAAACCTCTCAGGGGAGCATTTGCAACCGTTTGGCACCATTTTTGAGTGAAGTGCCGAAAGTCAGATTTTTGATGAAATTGTGACCCCGGGGCTTAGGGATTTTTTCAAAAAAATGTTTTTCTGCCGGTTAAGTTTACGAGGGCTGATTTCTTTTCCTGTGATAAAAAGCCTTCTGTTTCGACCGCCAAACCTCTCAGGGGAGCATTTGAAACCGCTTGCCACCATTTTTGAGTGAAACGCCGAAAGTCGGATTTTTGATGAATTTGTGACCCCGGGGCTTAGGGATTTTTTCAAAAAAATCTTTTCCTGCCGGTTAATTTTTCGAGGGCTGATTTCTTTTCCTGTGATAAAAAGCCTTCTGTTTCGACCACCAAACCTCTCACGGGAGCATTTGAAACCGTTGGGGACCATTTTCAGTGAAATGCCGAAAGTCAGATTTTTGATGAAATTGTGACCCCGGGGCTTAGGTCTTTTTTCAAAAAAATCTTTTTCTGCTGGTTAAGTTGTCGAGGGCTGTTTTCTTTTCCTGTGATAAAAAGCCTTTTGTTTCGACCGCCAAACCTCTAGGGGAGCATTTGCAACCGTTTGGCACCATTTTTGAGTGAATTGCCGAAAGTCAGATTTTTGATGAATTTGTGACCCCGGGGCTTAGGGATTTTTTCAAAAAAATCTTTTTCTGCCGGTTAAGTTTTCGAGGGCTGATTTCTTTTCCTGTGATAAAAAGCCTTCTGTTTCGACCACCAAACCTCTCACGGGAGCATTTGAAACCATTTGGGACCATTTTTGAGTGAAATGCCGAAAGTCAGATTTTTGATGAAATTGTGACCCCGGGGCTTAGGAATTTTTTCAAAAAAATATTTTTCTGCCGGTTATGTTGTATTGGCTGATTTCCTTTCCCGTGATAAAAAGCCTTCTGTTTCGACCGCCAAACCTCTCAGGGGAGCATTTGCAACCGTTTGGCACCATTTTTGAGTGAATTGCCGAAAGGCAGATTTTTGATGAAATTGTGACCCCGGGGCTTAGGGATTTTTTCAAAAACATCTTTTTCTTCCGGTTAAGTTGTTGAGGGCTGTTTTCTTTTCCTGTGATAAAAAGCCTTTTCTTTCGACCGCCAAACCTCTCACGGGAGCATCTGCAACCGTTTGGCACAATTTTTCTGCCGGTTATGTTGTCCATGGCTGATTTCTTGCTCTGTGATATATAGCCTTCTGTTTCGACCGCCAAACGTCTGAGGGGAGCATTTGCAACCGTTTGGCCCCATTTTTGAGTGAATTGCCGAAAGTCAGATTTTTGATGAAATTGTGACCCCGGGGCTTAGGGATTTTTTCAAAAAAATCTTTTTCTGCCGGTTAAGTTTTCGAGGGCTGATTTCTTTTCCTGTGATAAAAAGCCTTCTGTTTCGACCACCAAACCTCTCAGGGGAGCATTTGCAACCATTTGGGACCATTTTTGAGTGAAATGCCGAAAGTCTGATTTTTGATGAAATTGTGACCCCGGGGCTTAGGGATTTTTTCAAAAAAATCTTTTTCTGCCGGTTATGTTGTATTGGCTGATTTCTTTTCCTGTGATAAAAAGCCTTCTGTTTCGACCGCCAAACCTCTCAGGGGAGCATTTGCAACCGTTTGGGACCATTTTTGAGTGAATTGCCGAAAGTCAGATTTTTGATGAAATTGTGACCCCGGGGCTTAGGGATTTTTTCAAAAAAATATTTTTCTGCCGGTTAAGTTTTCGAGGGCTGATTTCTTTTCCTGTGATAAAAAGCCTTCTGTTTCGACCGCCAAACCTCTCATGGGTGCATTTGCAACCGTTTGGCACCATTTTTGAGTGAATTGCCGAAAGTCAGATTTTTGATGAAATTGTGACCCCGGGGCTTAGGGATTTTTTCAAAAAAATCTTTTTCTGCCGGTTAAGTTGTCTTTGGCTGATTTCTTTTCCTGTGATAAAAAGCCTTCTGTTTCGACCGCCAAACCTCTCAGGGGAGCATTTGCAACCGTTTGGGACCATTTTTGAGTGAAATGCCGAAAGTCTGAGTTTTGATGAAATTGTGACCCCGGGGCTTAGGGATTTTTTCAAAAAAATCTTTTTCTGCTGGTTAAGTTTTCGAGGGCTGATTTCTTTTCCTGTGATAAAAAGCCTTCTGTTTCGACCGCCAAACCTCTCAGGGGAGCATCTGCAACCGTTTGGCACAATTTTTGAGTGAAGTGCCGAAAGTCTGATTTTTGATGAAATTGTGCCCCCGGGGCTTAGGGATTTTTTCAAAAAAAATCTTTTTCTGCCGGTTAATTTTTCGAGGGCTGATTTCTTTTCCTGTGATAAAAAGCCTTCTGTTTCGACCGCCAAACCTCTCAGGGGAGCATTTGCAACCTTTTGGCACCATTTTTGAGTGAAGTGCTGAAAGTCAGATTTTTTATGAAATTGTGACCCCGGGGCTTAGGGATTTTTTCAAAAAAATCTTTTCCTGCCGGTTAATTTTTCGAGGGCTGATTTCTTTTCCTGTGATAAAAAGCCTTCTGTTTCGACCACCAAACCTCTCACGGGAGCATTTGAAACCGTTTGGGACCATTTTCAGTGAAATGCCGAAAGTCAGATTTTTGATGAAATTGTGACCCCGGGGCTTAGGTCTTTTTTCAAAAAAATCTTTTTCTGCTGGTTAAGTTGTTTTGGGCTGATTTCCTTTCCCGTGATAAAAAGCCTTCTGTTTCGTCCGCCAAACCTCTCAGGGGAGCATTTGCAACCGTTTGGCACCATTTTTGAGTGAATTGCCGAAAGTCAGATTTTAGATGAAATTGTGACCCCGGGGCTTAGGGTTTTTTTCAAAAACATCTTTTTCTTCCGGTTAAGTTGTCGAGGGCTGTTTTCTTTTCCTGTGATAAAAAGCCTTTTGTTTCGACCGCCAAACCTCTAGGGGAGCATTTGCAACCGTTTGGCACCATTTTTGAGTGAATTGCCGAAAGTCAGATTTTTGATGAAATTGTGACCCCGGGGTTTAGGGATTTTTTCAAAAAAAATCTTTTTCTGCCGGTTAAGTTTTCGAGGGCTGATTTCTTTTCCTGTGATAAAAAGCCTTTTGTTTCGACCACAAAACCTCTCAGGGGAGGATTTGCAACCGTTTGGCACCATTTTTCTGCCGGTTAAGTTGTCCATGGCTGATTTCTTGCTCTGTGATAAAAAGCCTTCGATTTCGACGGCCAAACCTCTCAGGGGAGCATTTGCAACCGTTTGGTACCATTTTTGAGTGAATTGCCGAAAGTCAGATTTTTGATGAAATTGTGACCCCGGGGCTTAGGGATTTTTTCAAAAAAATCTTTTTCTGCCGGTTATGTTTTCGAGGGCTGATTTCTTTTCCCGTGATATAAAGCCTTCTGTTTCGACCGCCAAACCTCTCAGGGGAGCATTTGCAACCGTTTCGCACCATTTTTGAGTGAATTGCCGAAAGTCAGATTTTTGATGAAATTGTGACCCTGGGGCTTAGGGATTTTTTCAAAAAAATATTTTTCTGCCGGTTAAGTTGTTTTGGGCTGATTTCTTTTCCCGTGATAAAAAGCCTTCTGTTTCGACCGCCAAACCTCTCAGGGGAGCATTTGCAACCGTTTGGCACCATTTTTGAGTGAAGTGCCGAAAGTCAGATTTTTGATGAAATTGTGACCCCGGGGCTTAGGGATTTTTTCAAAAAAATGTTTTTCTGCCGGTTAAGTTTACGAGGGCTGATTTCTTTTCCTGTGATAAAAAGCCTTCTGTTTCGACCGCCAAACCTCTCAGGGGAGCATTTGAAACCGCTTGCCACCATTTTTGAGTGAAACGCCGAAAGTCGGATTTTTGATGAATTTGTGACCCCGGGGCTTAGGGATTTTTTCAAAAAAATCTTTTCCTGCCGGTTAATTTTTCGAGGGCTGATTTCTTTTCCTGTGATAAAAAGCCTTCTGTTTCGACCACCAAACCTCTCATGGGAGCATTTGAAACCGTTGGGGACCATTTTCAGTGAAATGCCGAAAGTCAGATTTTTGATGAAATTGTGACCCCGGGGCTTAGGTCTTTTTTCAAAAAAATCTTTTTCTGCTGGTTAAGTTGTCGAGGGCTGTTTTCTTTTCCTGTGATAAAAAGCCTTTTGTTTCGACCGCCAAACCTCTAGGGGAGCATTTGCAACCGTTTGGCACCATTTTTGAGTGAATTGCCGAAAGTCAGATTTTTGATGAAATTGTGACCCCGGGGCTTAGGGATTTTTTCAAAAAAATCTTTTTCTGCCGGTTAAGTTTTCGAGGGCTGATTTCTTTTCCTGTGATAAAAAGCCTTCTGTTTCGACCACCAAACCTCTCACGGGAGCATTTGAAACCATTTGGGACCATTTTTGAGTGAAATGCCGAAAGTCAGATTTTTGATGAAATTGTGACCCCGGGGCTTAGGAATTTTTTCAAAAAAATATTTTTCTGCCGGTTATGTTGTATTGGCTGATTTCCTTTCCCGTGATAAAAAGCCTTCTGTTTCGACCGCCAAACCTCTCAGGGGAGCATTTGCAACCGTTTGGCACCATTTTTGAGTGAATTGCCGAAAGGCAGATTTTTGATGAAATTGTGACCCCGGGGCTTAGGGATTTTTTCAAAAACATCTTTTTCTTCCGGTTAAGTTGTTGAGGGCTGTTTTCTTTTCCTGTGATAAAAAGCCTTTTCTTTCGACCGCCAAACCTCTCACGGGAGCATCTGCAACCGTTTGGCACAATTTTTCTGCCGGTTATGTTGTCCATGGCTGATTTCTTGCTCTGTGATATATAGCCTTCTGTTTCGACCGCCAAACGTCTGAGGGGAGCATTTGCAACCGTTTGGCCCCATTTTTGAGTGAATTGCCGAAAGTCAGATTTTTGATGAAATTGTGACCCCGGGGCTTAGGGATTTTTTCAAAAAAATCTTTTTCTGCCGGTTAAGTTTTCGAGGGCTGATTTCTTTTCCTGTGATAAAAAGCCTTCTGTTTCGACCACCAAACCTCTCAGGGGAGCATTTGCAACCATTTGGGACCATTTTTGAGTGAAATGCCGAAAGTCTGATTTTTGATGAAATTGTGACCCCGGGGCTTAGGGATTTTTTCAAAAAAATCTTTTTCTGCCGGTTATGTTGTATTGGCTGATTTCTTTTCCTGTGATAAAAAGCCTTCTGTTTCGACCGCCAAACCTCTCAGGGGAGCATTTGCAACCGTTTGGGACCATTTTTGAGTGAATTGCCGAAAGTCAGATTTTTGATGAAATTGTGACCCCGGGGCTTAGGGATTTTTTCAAAAAAATATTTTTCTGCCGGTTAAGTTTTCGAGGGCTGATTTCTTTTCCTGTGATAAAAAGCCTTCTGTTTCGACCGCCAAACCTCTCATGGGTGCATTTGCAACCGTTTGGCACCATTTTTGAGTGAATTGCCGAAAGTCAGATTTTTGATGAAATTGTGACCCCGGGGCTTAGGGATTTTTTCAAAAAAATCTTTTTCTGCCGGTTAAGTTGTCTTTGGCTGATTTCTTTTCCTGTGATAAAAAGCCTTCTGTTTCGACCGCCAAACCTCTCAGGGGAGCATTTGCAACCGTTTGGGACCATTTTTGAGTGAAATGCCGAAAGTCTGAGTTTTGATGAAATTGTGACCCCGGGGCTTAGGGATTTTTTCAAAAAAATCTTTTTCTGCTGGTTAAGTTTTCGAGGGCTGATTTCTTTTCCTGTGATAAAAAGCCTTCTGTTTCGACCGCCAAACCTCTCAGGGGAGCATCTGCAACCGTTTGGCACAATTTTTGAGTGAAGTGCCGAAAGTCTGATTTTTGATGAAATTGTGCCCCCGGGGCTTAGGGATTTTTTCAAAAAAAATCTTTTTCTGCCGGTTAATTTTTCGAGGGCTGATTTCTTTTCCTGTGATAAAAAGCCTTCTGTTTCGACCGCCAAACCTCTCAGGGGAGCATTTGCAACCTTTTGGCACCATTTTTGAGTGAAGTGCTGAAAGTCAGATTTTTTATGAAATTGTGACCCCGGGGCTTAGGGATTTTTTCAAAAAAATCTTTTCCTGCCGGTTAATTTTTCGAGGGCTGATTTCTTTTCCTGTGATAAAAAGCCTTCTGTTTCGACCACCAAACCTCTCACGGGAGCATTTGAAACCGTTTGGGACCATTTTCAGTGAAATGCCGAAAGTCAGATTTTTGATGAAATTGTGACCCCGGGGCTTAGGTCTTTTTTCAAAAAAATCTTTTTCTGCTGGTTAAGTTGTTTTGGGCTGATTTCCTTTCCCGTGATAAAAAGCCTTCTGTTTCGTCCGCCAAACCTCTCAGGGGAGCATTTGCAACCGTTTGGCACCATTTTTGAGTGAATTGCCGAAAGTCAGATTTTAGATGAAATTGTGACCCCGGGGCTTAGGGTTTTTTTCAAAAACATCTTTTTCTTCCGGTTAAGTTGTCGAGGGCTGTTTTCTTTTCCTGTGATAAAAAGCCTTTTGTTTCGACCGCCAAACCTCTAGGGGAGCATTTGCAACCGTTTGGCACCATTTTTGAGTGAATTGCCGAAAGTCAGATTTTTGATGAAATTGTGACCCCGGAGCTTAGGGATTTTTTCAAAAAAATCTTTTTCTGCCGGTTAAGTTTTCGAGGGCTGATTTCTTTTCCTGTGATAAAAAGCCTTCTGTTTCGACCACCAAACCTCTCACGGGAGCATTTGAAACCATTTGGGACCATTTTTGAGTGAAATGCCGAAAGTCAGATTTTTGATGAAATTGTGACCCCGGGGCTTAGGGATTTTTTCAAAAAAATATTTTTCTGCCGGTTATGTTGTATTGGCTGATTTCCTTTCCCGTGATAAAAAGCCTTCTGTTTCGACCGCCAAACCTCTCAGGGGAGCATTTGCAACCGTTTGGCACCATTTTTGAGTGAATTGCCGAAAGGCAGATTTTTGATGAAATTGTGACCCCGGGGCTTAGGGATTTTTTCAAAAACATCTTTTTCTTCCGGTTAAGTTGTTGAGGGCTGTTTTCTTTTCCTGTGATAAAAAGCCTTTTCTTTCGACCGCCAAACCTCTCACGGGAGCATCTGCAACCGTTTGGCACAATTTTTCTGCCGGTTATGTTGTCCATGGCTGATTTCTTGCTCTGTGATATATAGCCTTCTGTTTCGACCGCCAAACGTCTGAGGGGAGCATTTGCAACCGTTTGGCCCCATTTTTGAGGGAATTGCCGAAAGTCAGATTTTTGATGAAATTGTGACCCCAGGGCTTAGGGATTTTTTCAAAAAAATCTTTTTCTGCCGGTTAAGTTTTCGAGGGCTGATTTCTTTTCCTGTGATAAAAAGCCTTCTGTTTCGACCGCCAAACCTCTCATGGGTGCATTTGCAACCGTTTGGCACCATTTTTGAGTGAATTGCCGAAAGTCAGATTTTTTATGAAATTGTGACCCCGGGGCTTAGGGATTTTTTCAAAAAAATGTTTTTCTGCCGGTTAAGTTGTCTTGGGCTGATTTCTTTTCCTGTGATAAAAAGCCTTCTGTTTCAACCACCAAACCTCTCACGGGAGCATTTGCAACCGTTTGGCACCATTTTTGAGTGAATTGCCGAAAGTCAGATTTTTGATGAAATTGTGACCCCGGGGCTTAGGGATTTTTTCAAAAAAATCTTTTTCTGCTGGTTAAGTTTTCGAGGGCTGATTTCTTTTCCTGTGATAAAAAGCCTTCTGTTTCGACCGCCAAACCTCTCAGGGGAGCATCTGCAACCGTTTGGCACCATTTTTGAGTGAAGTGCCGAAAGTCTGATTTTTGATGAAATTGTGACCCCGGGGCTTAGGGATTTTTTCAAAAAAATCTTTTTCTGCTGGTTAAGTTTTCGAGGGCTGATTTCTTTTCCTGTGATAAAAAGCCTTCTGTTTCGAACGCCAAACATCTCAGGGGAGCATTTGAAACCACTTGCCACCATTTTTGAGTGAATTGCCGAAAGTCAGATTTTAGATGAAATTGTGACCCCGGGGCTTAGGGATTTTTTCAAAAAAATCTTTTTCTGCCGGTTAAGTTGTCTTCGGCTGATTTCTTTTCCCGTGATAAAAACCTTCTGTTTCGACCGCCAAACCTCTAGGGGAGCATTTGCAACCGTTTGGCACCATTTTTGAGTGAATTGCCGAAAGTCAGATATTTGATGAAATTGTGACCCCGGCGCTTAGGGATTTTTTCAAAAAAAACTTTTTCTACCGGTTAAGTTTTCGAGGGCTGATTTCCTTTCCCGTGATAAAAAGCCTTCTGTTTCGACCGCCAAACCTCTCAGGGGAGCATTTGCAACCGTTTGGCCCCATTTTTGAGTGAATTGCCGAAAGTCAGATTTTTGATGAAATTGTGACCCCGGGGCTTAGGGATTTTTTCAAAAAAATCTTTTTCTGCCGGTTAAGTTTTCGAGGGCTGATTTCTTTTCCTGTGATAAAAAGCCTTCTGTTTCGACCACCAAACCTCTCACGGGAGCATTTGAAACCATTTGGGACCATTTTTGAGTGAAATGCCGAAAGTCAGATTTTTGATGAAATTGTGACCCCGGGGATTAGGGATTTTTTCAAAAAAATATTTTTCTGCCGGTTAAGTTGTTTTGGGCTGATTTCCTTTCCCGTGATAAAAAGCCTTCTGTTTCGACCGCCAAATGTCTGAGGGGAGCATTTGCAACCGTTTGGCCCCATTTTTGAGTGAATTGCCGAAAGTCAGATTTTTGATGAAATTGTGACCCCGGGGCTTAGGGATTTTTTCAAAAAAATCTTTTTCTGCCGGTTAAGTTTTCGAGGGCTGATTTCTTTTCCTGTGATAAAAAGCCTTCTGTTTCGACCGCCAAACCTCTCATGGGTGCATTTGCAACCGTTTGGCACCATTTTTGAGTGAATTGCCGAAAGTCAGATTTTTGATGAAATTGTGACCCCGGGGCTTAGGGATTTTTTCAAAAAAATCTTTTTCTGCCGGTTAAGTTGTCTTTGGCTGATTTCTTTTCCCGTGATAAAAAGCCTTCTGTTTCGACCGCCAAACCTCTCAGGGGAGCATTTGCAACCGTTTGGGACCATTTTTGAGTGAAATGCCGAAAGTCAGATTTTTGATGAAATTGTGACCCCGGGGTTAGGGATTTTTTCAAAAAAATCTTTTTCTGCTGGTTAAGTTTTCGAGGGCTGATTTCTTTTCCTGTGATAAAAAGCCTTCTCTTTCGACCGCCAAACCTCTCACGGGAGCATTTGCAACCTTTTGGGACCATTTTTGAGTGAAATGCCGAAAGTCAGATTTTTGATGAAATTGTGACCCCGGGGCTTAGGGATTTTTTCAAAAACATCTTTTTCTTCCGGTTAAGTTGTCGAGGGCTGTTTTATTTTCCTGTGATAAAAAGCCTTTTCTTTCGACCGCCAAACGTCTCACGGGAGCATCTGCAACCGTTTGGCACAATTTTTCTGCCGGTTATGTTGTCCATGGCTGATTTCTTGCTCTGTGATATATAGCCTTCTGTTTCGACCGCCAAACGTCTGAGGGGAGCATTTGCAAACGTTTGGCCCCATTTTTGAGTGAATTGCCGAAAGTCAGATTTTTGATGAAATTGTGACCCCGGGGCTTAGGGATTTTTTCAAAAAAATCTTTTTCTGCCGGTTAAGTTTTCGAGGGCTGATTTCTTTTCCTGTGATAAAAAGCCTTCTGTTTCGACCGCCAAACCTCTCATGGGTGCATTTGCAACCGTTTGGCACCATTTTTGAGTGAATTGCCGAAAGTCAGATTTTTGATGAAATTGTGACCCCGGGGCTTAGGGATTTTTTCAAAAAAATCTTTTTCTGCCGGTTAAGTTGTCTTTGGCTGATTTCTTTTCCCGTGATAAAAAGCCTTCTGTTTCGACCGCCAAACCTCTCAGGGGAGCATTTGCAACCCTTTGGGACCATTTTTGAGTGAAATGCCGAAAGTCTGATTTTTGATGAAATTGTGACCCCGGGGCTTAGGGATTTTTTCAAAAAAATGTTTTTCTGCCGGTTAAGTTGTCTTGGGCTGATTTCTTTTCCTGTGATAAAAAGCCTTCTGTTTCAACCACCAAACCCATCACGGGAGCATTTGCAACCGTTTGGCACCATTTTTGAGTGAATTGCCGAAAGTCAGATTTTTGATGAAATTGTGACCCCGGGGCTTAGGTCTTTTTTCAAAAAAATGTTTTTCTGCCGGTTAAGTTGTCTTGGGCTGATTTCTTTTCCTGTGATAAAAAGCCTTCTGTTTCAACCACCAAACCTCTCACGGGAGCATTTGCAACCGTTTGGCACCATTTTTGAGTGAATTGCCGAAAGTCAGATTTTAGATGAAATTGTGACCCCGGGGCTTAGGGATTTTTTCAAAAACATCTTTTTCTTCCGGTTAAGTTGTCAAGGGCTGTTTTCTTTTCCTGTGATAAAAAGCCTTTTCTTTCGACCGCCAAACCTCTCACGGGAGCATCTGCAACCGTTTGGCACAATTTTTCTGCCGGTTATGTTGTCCATGGTTGATTTCTTGCTCTGTGATATATAGCCTTCTGTTTCGACCGCCAAACGTCTGAGGGGAGCATTTGCAACCGTTTGGCACCATTTTTGAGTGAATTGCTGAAAGTCAGATATTTGATGAAATTGTGACCCCGGCGCTTAGGGATTTTTTCAAAAAAATATTTTTCTACCGGTTAAGTTTTCGAGGCCTGATTTCCTTTCCCGTGATAAAAAGCCTTCTGTTTCGACCGCCAAACCTCTCAGGGGAGCATTTGCAACCGTTTGGCACCATTTTTGAGTGAATTGACGAAAGTCAGATTTTTGATGAAACTGTGACCCCGGGGCTTAGGGATTTTTTCAAAAAAATCTTTTTCTGCCGGTTAAGTTTTCGAGGGCTGATTTCTTTTCCTGTGATAAAAAGCCTTCTGTTTCGACCACCAAACCTCTCACGGGAGCATTTGAAACCGTTTGGGACCATTTTTGAGTGAAATGCCGAAAGTCAGATTTTTGATGAAATTGTGACCCCGCGGCTTAGGGATTTTTTCAAAAAAATCTTTTTCTGCCGGTTAAGTAGTTTTGGGCTGATTTCCTTTCCCGTGATAAAAAGCCTTCTGTTTCGACCGCCAAACCTCTCAGGGGAGCATTTGCAACCGTTTGGCCCCATTTTTGAGTGAATTGCCGAAAGTCAGATTTTTGATGAAATTGTGACCCCGGGGCTTAGGGATTTTTTCAAAAAAATCCTTTTCTGCCGGTTAAGTTGTCTTGGGCTGATTTTTTTCCCCGTGATAAAAAGCCTTCTGTTTCGACCGCCAAACGTTTCAGGGGAGCATTTGCAACCGTTTGGCACCATTTTTGAGTGAATTGACGAAAGTCAGATTTTTGATGAAACTGTGACCCCGGGGCTTAGGGATTTTTTCAAAAAAATCTTTTTCTGCCGGTTAAGTTTTCGAGGGCTGATTTCTTTTCCTGTGATAAAAAGCCTTCTGTTTCGACCACCAAACCTCTCACGGGAGCATTTGAAACCGTTTGGGACCATTTTTGAGTGAAATGCCGAAAGTCAGATTTTTGATGAAATTGTGACCCCGCGGCTTAGGGATTTTTTCAAAAAAATCTTTTTCTGCCGGTTAAGTAGTTTTGGGCTGATTTCCTTTCCCGTGATAAAAAGCCTTCTGTTTCGACTGCCAAACCTCTCAGGGGAGCATTTGCAACCGTTTGGCACCATTTTTGAGTGAATTGCCGAAAGTCAGATTTTAGATGAAATTGTGACCCCGGGGCTTAGGGATTTTTTCAAAAACAACTTTTTCTTCCGGTTAAGTTGTCGAGGGCTGTTTTCTTTTCCTGTGATAAAAAGCCTTTTCTTTCGACCGCCAAACCTCTCACGGGAGCATCTGCAACCGTTTGGCACAATTTTTCTGCCGGTTATGTTGTCCATGGCTGATTTCTTGCTCTGTGATATATAGCCTTCTGTTTCGACCGCCAAACGTCTGAGCGGTGCATTTGCAACCGTTTGGCCCCATTTTTGAGTGAATTGCCGAAAGTCAGATTTTTGATGAAATTGTGACCCCGGGGCTTAGGGATTTTTTCAAAAAAATCTTTTTCTGCCGGTTAAGTTTTCGAGGGCTGATTTCTTTTCCTGTGATAAAAAGCCTTCTGTTTCGACCGCCAAACCTCTCATGGGTGCATTTGCAACCGTTTGGCACCATTTTTGAGTGAATTGCCGAAAGTCAGATTTTTGATGAAATTGTGACCCCGGGGCTTAGGGATTTTTTCAAAAAAATCTTTTTCTGCCGGTTAAGTTGTCTTTGGCTGATTTCTTTTCCCGTGATAAAAAGCCTTCTGTTTCGACCGCCAAACCTCTCAGGGGAGCATTTGCAACCGTTTGGCACCATTTTTGAGTGAATTGCCGAAAGTCAGATTTTTTATGAAATTGTGACCCCGGGGCTTAGGGATTTTTTCAAAAAAATCTTTTTCTGCTGGTTAAGTTGTTTTGGGCTGATTTCCTTTCCCGTGATAAAAAGCCTTCTGTTTCGACCGCCAAACCTCTCAGGGGAGCATTTTCAACCGTTTGGCACCATTTTTGAGTGAATTGCCGAAAGTCAGATTTTAGATGAAATTGTGACCCCTGGGCTTAGGGATTTTTTCAAAAACATCTTTTTCTTCTGGTTAAGTTGTCGAGGGCTGTTTTCTTTTCCTGTGATAAAAAGCCTTTTCTTTCGACCGCCAAACCTCTCACGGGAGCATCTGCAACCGTTTGGCACAATTTTTCTGCCGGTTATGTTGTCCATGGCTGATTTCTTGCTCTGTGATATATAGCCTTCTGTTTCGACCGCCAAACGTCTGAGGGGAGCATTTGCAACCGTTTGGCACCATTTTTGAGTGAATTGCTGAAAGTCAGATTTTTGATGAAATTTTGACCCCGGCGCTTAGGGTTTTTTTGAAAAAAATCTATTTCTGCCGGTAAAGTTTTCGAGGGCTGATTTCTTTTCCCGTGATAAAAAGCCTTCTGTTTCGACCGCCAAACCTCTCAGGGGAGCATTTGCAAACGTTTGGCACCATTTTTGAGTGAATTGCCGAAAGTCAGATTTTTGATGAAATTGTGACCCCGGGGCTTAGGGATTTTTTCAAAAAAATCTTTTTCTGCCGGTTATGTTGTCTTGGGCTGATTTCTTTTCCCATGATAAAAAGCCTTCTGTTTCGACCGCCAAACCTCTCAGGGGAGCATTTGCAACCGTTTGGGACCATTTTTGAGTGAATTCCCGAAAGTCAGATTTTAGATGAAATTGTCACCCCGGGGCTTAGGGATTTTTTCAAAAACATCTTTTTCTTCCGGTTATGTTGTACTGGCTGATTTCTTTTCCCGTGATAAAAAGCCTTTTCTTTCGACCGCCAAACCTCTCACTGGAGCATCTGCAACCGTTTGGCACAATTTTTCTGCCGGTTATGTTGTCCATGGTTGATTTCTTGCTCTGTGATATATAGCCTTCTGTTTCGACCGCCAAACGTCTGAGGGGAGCATTTGCAACCGTTTGGCACCATTTTTGAGTGAATTGCTGAAAGTCAGATATTTGATGAAATTGTGACCCCGGCGCTTAGGGATTTTTTCAAAAAAATATTTTTCTACCGGTTAAGTTTTCGAGGGCTGATTTCCTTTCCCGTGATAAAAAGCCTTCTGTTTCGACCGCCAAACGTTTCAGGGGAGCATTTGCAACCGTTTGGCCCCATTTTTGAGTGAATTGCCGAAAGTCAGATTTTTGATGAAATTGTGACCCCGGGGCTTAGGGATTTTTTCAAAAAAATCTTTTTCTGCCGGTTATGTTGTCGAGGGCTGTTTTCTTTTCCTGTGATAAAAAGCCTTTTCTTTCGACCGCCAAACCTCTCACGGGAGCATCTGCAACCGTTTGGCACAATTTTTCTGCCGGTTATGTTGTCCATGGTTGATTTCTTGCTCTGTGATATATAGCCTTCTGTTTCGACAGCCAAACGTCTGAGGGGAGCATTTGCAACCGTTTGGCACCATTTTTGAGTGAATTGCTGAAAGTCAGATTTTTGATGAAATTGTGAGCCCGGGGCTTAGGGATTTTTTAAAAAAAATATTTTTCTACCGGTTAAGTTTTCAAGGGCTGATTTCTTTCCCGTGATAAAAAGCCTTCTGTTTTGACCGCCAAACCTCTCAGGGGAGCATTTGCAACCGTTTGGCCCCATTTTTGAGTGAATTGCCGAAAGTCAGATTTTTGATGAAATTGTGACCCCGGCGCTTAGGGATTTTTTCAAAAAAATCTATTTCTGCCGGTAAAGTTTTCGAGGGCTGATTTCTTTTCCCGTGATAAAAAGCCTTCTGTTTCGACCGCCAAACCTCTCAGGGGAGCATTTGCAACCGTTTGGCACCATTTTTGAGTGAATTGCCGAAAGTCAGATTTTTGATGAAATTGTGACCCCGGGGCTTAGGGATTTTTTCAAAAAAATCTTTTTCTGCCGGTTATGTTGTCTTGGGCTGATTTCTTTTCCCATGATAAAAAGCCTTCTGTTTCGACCGCCAAACCTCTCAGGGGAGCATTTGCAACCGTTTGGGACCATTTTTGAGTGAATTGCCGAAAGTCAGATTTTTGATGAAATTGTGACCCCAGGGCTTAGGGATTTTTTCAAAAAAATCTTTTTCTGCCGGTTAAGTTGTCTTTGGCTGATTTCTTTTCCCGTGATAAAAAGCCTTCTGTTTCGACCGCCAAACCTCTCAGGGGAGCATTTGCAACCGTTTGGCACCATTTTTGAGTGAATTGACGAAAGTCAGATTTTTGATGAAATTGTGACCCCGGGGCTTAGGGATTTTTTCAAAAAAATCTTTTTCTGCCGGTTAAGTTTTCGAGGGCTGATTTCTTTTCCTGTGATAAAAAGCCTTCTGTTTCGACCACCAAACCTCTCACGGGAGCATTTGAAACCGTTTGGGACCATTTTTGAGTGAAATGCCGAAAGTCAGATTTTTGATGAAATTGTGACCCCGCGGCTTAGGGATTTTTTCAAAAAAATCTTTTTCTGCCGGTTAAGTTGTTTTGGGCTGATTTCCTTTCCTGTGATAAAAAGCCTTCTGTTTCGACCGCCAAACCTCTCAGGGGAGCATTTTCAACCGTTTGGCACCATTTTTGAGTGAATTGCCGAAAGTCAGATTTTAGATGAAATTGTGACCCCGGGGCTTAGGGATTTTTTCAAAAAAATCTTTTTCTGCCGGTTAAGTTTTCGAGGGCTGATTTCTTTTCCTGTGATAAAAAGCCTTCTGTTTCGACCACCAAACCTCTCACGGGAGCATTTGAAACCATTTGGGACCATTTTTGAGTGAAATGCCGAAAGTCAGATTTTTGATGAAATTGTGACCCCGCGGCTTAGGCATATTTCAAAAAAATATTTTTCTGCCGGTTAAGTTGTCTTGGGCTGATTTTTTTTCCCGTGATAAAAAGCCTTCTGTTTCGACCGCCAAACCTCTCAGGGGAGCATTTGCAACCGTTTGGCACCATTTTTGAGTGAATTGACGAAAGTCAGATTTTTGATGAAGTTGTGAGCCCGGGGCTTAGGGATTTTTTCAAAAAAATCTTTTTCTGCCGGGTAAGTTGTCTTGGCCTGATTTCTTTTCCCATGATAAAAAGCCTTCTGTTTCGACCGCCAAACCGCTCAGGGGAGCATTTGCAACCGTTTGGCCCCATTTTTGAGTGAATTGCTGAAAGTCAGATATTTGATGAAATTGTGACCCCGGCGCTTAGGGATTTTTTCAAAAAAATCTATTTCTGCCGGTTAAGTTTTCGAGGGCTGATTTCCTTTCCCGTGATAAAAAGCCTTCTGTTTCGACCGCCAAACCTCTCAGGGGAGCATTTGCAACCGTTTGGCACCATTTTTGAGTGAATTGCCGAAAGTCAGATTTTTGATGAAATTGTGACCCCGGGGCTTAGGGATTTTTTCAAAAAAATCTTTTTCTGCCGGTTAAGTTGTCTTTGGCTGATTTCTTTTCCCATGATAAAAAGCCTTCTGTTTCGACCGCCAAACCTCTCAGGGGAGCATTTGCAACCGTTTGGCCCCATTTTTGAGTGAATTGCCGAAAGTCAGATTTTTGATGAAATTGTGACCCCGGGGCTTAGGGATTTTTTCAAAAAAATCTTTTTCTGCCGGTTATGTTTTATTGGGCTGATTTCTTTTCCCGTGATAAAAAGCCTTCTTTTTCGACCGCCAAACCTCTCAGGGGAGCATTTGCAACCGTTTGGCCCCATTTTTGAGTGAATTGCCGAAAGTCAGATTTTTGATGAAATTGTGACCCCGGCGCTTAGGGACTTTTTCAAAAAAATATTTTTCTGCCGGTTAAGTTGTCTTGGGCTGATTTCTTTTCCCGTGATAAAAAGCCTTCTTTTTCGACCGCCAAACCTCTCAGGGGAGCATTTGCAACCGTTTGGCCCCATTTTTGAGTGAATTGCCGAAAGTCAGATTTTTGATGAAATTGTGACTCCGGGGCTTAGGGATTTTTTCAAAAAAATATTTTTCTGCCGGTTAAGTTGTCTTGGGCTGATTTCTTTTCCCGTGATAAAAAGCCTTCTGTTTCGACCGCCAAACCTCTCAGGGGAGCATTTGCAACCGTTTGGCACCATTTTTGAGTGAATTGCCAAAAGTCAGATTTTTGATGAAATTGTGACCCCGGGGCTTAGGGATTTTTTCAAAAAAATATTTTTCTGCCGGTTAAGTTGTCTTGGGCTGATTTCTTTTCCCGTGATAAAAAGCCTTCTGTTTCGACCGCCAAACCTCTCAGGGGAGTATTTGCAACCGTTTGGCACCATTTTTGAGTGAATTGCCGAAAGTCAGATATTTGATGAAATTGTGACCCCGGGGTTTAGGGATTGTTTCAAAAAAATCTTTTTCTGCCGGTTAAGTTTTCGAGCGCTGATTTCTTTTCCTGTGATAAAAAGCCTTTCCTTTCGACCGCCAAACCTCTCACGGGAGCATTTGAAAGCGTTTGGCACCATTTTTGTGCCGGTTATGTTGTCCATGGCTGATTTCTTGCTCTGTGATATAAAGCCTTCTGTTTCGACCGCCAAACGTTTCAGGGGAGCATTTGCAACCGTTTGGCACCATTTTTGAATGAATTGCCGAAAGTCAGATTTTTGATGAAATTGTGACCCCGGGGCTTAGGGATTTTTTCAGAAAAATCTATTTCTGCCGGTTAAGGTGTCTTGGGCTGATTTCTTTTCCCGTGATAAAAAGCCTTCTGTTTCGACCGCCAAACCTCTCAGGGGAGCATTTGCAATGGTTTGGCACCATTTTTGAGTGAATTGCCGAAAGTCAGATTTTTGATGAAATTGTGACCCCCGGGGCTTAGGGATTTTTTCAAAAAAATATTTTTCTGCCGGTTAAGTTGTCTTGGGCTGATTCCTTTTCCCGTGATAAAAAGCCTTCTGTTTTGACCGCAAAACCTCTCAGGGGAGCATTTGCAACCGTTTGGCACCATTTTTGAGTGAATTGCCGAAAGTCAGATTTTTGATGAAATTGTGACCCCGGGGCTTAGGGATTTTTTCAAAAAAATCTTTTTCTGCCGGGTAAGTTGTCTTGGGCTGATTTCTTTTCCCATGATAAAAAGCCTTCTGTTTCGACCGCCAAACCTCTCAGGGGAGCATTTGCAACCGTTTGGCACCATTTTTGAGTGAATTGCCGAAAGTCAGATTTTTGATGAAATTGTGACCCCGGGGCTTAGGGATTTTTTCAAAAAAATCTTTTTCTGCCGGTTATGTTGTCTTGGGCTGATTTCTTTTCCCATGATAAAAAGCCTTCTGTTTCGACCGCCAAACCTCTCAGGGGAGCATTTGCAACCGTTTGGCCCCATTTTTGAGTGAATTGCCGAAAGTCAGATTTTTGATGAAATTGTGACCCCGGGGCTTAGGGATTTTTTCAAAAAAATGTTTTTCTGCCGGTTAAGTTGTCTTGGGCTGATTTCTTTCCCTGTGATAAAAAGCCTTCTGTTTCGACCACCAAACCTCTCAGGGGAGCATTTGCAACCGTTTGGGACCATTTTTGAGTGAAATGCCGAAAGTCTGATTTTTGATGAAATTGTGACCCCGGGGCTTAGGGATTTTTTCAAAAAAATCTTTTTCTGCCGGTTATGTTTTATTGGGCTGATTTCTTTTCCCGTGATAAAAAGCCTTCTTTTTCGACCGCCAAACCTCTCAGGGGAGCATTTGCAACCGTTTGGCCCCATTTTTGAGTGAATTGCCGAAAGTCAGATTTTTGATGAAATTGTGACCCCGGCGCTTAGGGACTTTTTCAAAAAAATCTTTTTCTGCCGGTTAAGTTTTCGAGGGCTGATTTCTTTTCCTGTGATAAAAAGCCTTCTGTTTCGATCGCCAAACCTCTCAGGGGAGCATTTGCAACCGTTTGGCACCATTTTTGAGTGAATTGCCGAAAGTCAGATTTTTGATGAAATTGTGACCCCGGGGCCTAGGGATTTTTTCAAAAAAATATTTTTCTGCCGGTTAAGTTTTCGAGCGCTGATTTCTTTTCCTGTGATAAAAAGCTTTTCCTTTCGACCGCCAAACCTCTCACGGGAGCATTTGAAACCGTTTGGCACCATTTTTGTGCCGGTTATGTTGTCCATGGCTGATTTCTTGCTCTGTGATATAAAGCCTTCTGTTTCGACCGCCAAACATTTCAGGGGAGCATTTGCAACCGTTTGGCACCATTTTTGAATGAATTGCCGAAAGTCAGATTTTTGATGAAATTGTGACCCCGGGGCTTAGGGATTTTTTCAAAAAAATATTTTTCTGCCGGTTAAGTTGTCTTGGGCTGATTTCTTTTCCCGTGGTAAAAAGCCTTCTGTTTCGACCGCCAAACCTCTCAGGGGAGCATTTGCAACCGTTTGGCACCATTTTCCTGCCGGTTAAGTTGTCCATGGCTGATTTAATGCTCTGTGATATAAAGCCTTCTGTTTCGACGGCCAAAACTCTCAGGGGAGCATTTTCAACCGTTTGGCAGCATTTTTGAGTGAATTGCCGAAAGTAAGATTTTTGATGAAATTGTGAGCCCGGGGCTTAGGGATTTTTTCAAAAAAATCTTTTTCTACCGGTTTAGTTTTTTTGGGCTGATTTCCTTTCCCGTGAAAAAAAGCCTTCTGTTTCGACCGCCAAACCTCTCAGGGGAGCATTTGCAACCGTTTGGCACCATTTTTGAGTGAATTGCCAAAAGTCAGATTTTTGATGAAATTGTGACCCCGGGGCTTAGGGATTTTTTCAAAAAAATATTTTTCTGCCGGTTAAGTTGTCTTGGGCTGATTTCTTTTCCCGTGATAAAAAGCCTTCTGTTTCGACCGCCAAACCTCTCAGGGGAGTATTTGCAACCGTTTGGCACCATTTTTGAGTGAATTGCCGAAAGTCAGATATTTGATGAAATTGTGACCCCGGGGCTTAGGGATTGTTTCAAAAAAATCTTTTTCTGCCGGTTAAGTTTTCGAGCGCTGATTTCTTTTCCTGTGATAAAAAGCCTTTCCTTTCGACCGCCAAACCTCTCACGGGAGCATTTGAAAGCGTTTGGCACCATTTTTGTGCCGGTTATGTTGTCCATGGCTGATTTCTTGCTCTGTGATATAAAGCCTTCTGTTTCGACCGCCAAAGATTTCAGGGGAGCATTTGCAACCATTTGGCACCATTTTTGAATGAATTGCCGAAAGTCAGATTTTTGATGAAATTGTGACCCCGGGGCTCAGGGATTTTTTCAAAAAAATCTATTTCTGCCGGTTAAGGTGTCTTGGGCTGATTTCTTTTCCCGTGATAAAAAGCCTTCTGTTTCGACCGCCAAACCTCTCAGGGGAGCATTTGCAATGGTTTGGCACCATTTTTGAGTGAATTGCCGAAAGTCAGATTTTTGATGAAATTGTGACCCCGGGGCTTAGGGATTTTTTCAAAAAAATCTTTTTCTGCCGGTTATGTTGTCTTGGGCTGATTTCTTTTCCCATGATAAAAAGCCTTCTGTTTCGACCGCCAAACCTCTCAGGGGAGCATTTGCAACCGTTTGGCCCCATTTTTGAGTGAATTGCCGAAAGTCAGATTTTTGATGAAATTGTGACCCCGGGGCTTAGGGATTTTTTCAAAAAAATCTTTTTCTGCCGGGTAAGTTGTCTTGGGCTGATTTCTTTTCCCATGATAAAAAGCCTTCTGTTTCGACCGCCAAACCTCTCAGGGGAGCATTTGCAACCGTTTGGCACCATTTTTGAGTGAATTGCCGAAAGTCAGATTTTTGATGAAATTGTGACCCCGGGGCTTAGGGATTTTTTCAAAAAAATCTTTTTCTGCCGGTTATGTTGTCTTGGGCTGATTTCTTTTCCCATGATAAAAAGCCTTCTGTTTCGACCGCCAAACCTCTCAGGGGAGCATTTGCAACCGTTTGGCCCCATTTTTGAGTGAATTGCCGAAAGTCAGATTTTTGATGAAATTGTGACCCCGGGGCTTAGGGATTTTTTCAAAAAAATCTTTTTCTGCCGGTTAAGTTGTCTTGGGCTGATTTCTTTCCCTGTGATAAAAAGCCTTCTGTTTCGACCACCAAACCTCTCAGGGGAGCATTTGCAACCGTTTGGGACCATTTTTGAGTGAAATGCCGAAAGTCTGATTTTTGATGAAATTGTGACCCCGGGGCTTAGGGATTTTTTCAAAAAAATCTTTTTCTGCCGGTTATGTTTTATTGGGCTGATTTCTTTTCCCGTGATAAAAAGCCTTCTTTTTCGACCGCCAAACCTCTCAGGGGAGCATTTGCAACCGTTTGGCCCCATTTTTGAGTGAATTGCCGAAAGTCAGATTTTTGATGAAATTGTGACCCCGGCGCTTAGGGACTTTTTCAAAAAAATCTTTTTCTGCCGGTTAAGTTTTCGAGGGCTGATTTCTTTTCCTGTGATAAAAAGCCTTCTGTTTCGATCGCCAAACCTCTCAGGGGAGCATTTGCAACCGTTTGGCACCATTTTTGAGTGAATTGCCGAAAGTCAGATTTTTGATGAAATTGTGACCCCGGGGCCTAGGGATTTTTTCAAAAAAATATTTTTCTGCCGGTTAAGTTTTCGAGCGCTGATTTCTTTTCCTGTGATAAAAAGCTTTTCCTTTCGACCGCCAAACCTCTCACGGGAGCATTTGAAACCGTTTGGCACCATTTTTGTGCCGGTTATGTTGTCCATGGCTGATTTCTTGCTCTGTGATATAAAGCCTTCTGTTTCGACCGCCAAACATTTCAGGGGAGCATTTGCAACCGTTTGGCACCATTTTTGAATGAATTGCCGAAAGTCAGATTTTTGATGAAATTGTGACCCCGGGGCTTAGGGATTTTTTCAAAAAAATATTTTTCTGCCGGTTAAGTTGTCTTGGGCTGATTTCTTTTCCCGTGGTAAAAAGCCTTCTGTTTCGACCGCCAAACCTCTCAGGGGAGCATTTGCAACCGTTTGGCACCATTTTCCTGCCGGTTAAGTTGTCCATGGCTGATTTAATGCTCTGTGATATAAAGCCTTCTGTTTCGACGGCCAAAACTCTCAGGGGAGCATTTTCAACCGTTTGGCAGCATTTTTGAGTGAATTGCCGAAAGTAAGATTTTTGATGAAATTGTGAGCCCGGGGCTTAGGGATTTTTTCAAAAAAATCTTTTTCTACCGGTTTAGTTTTTTTGGGCTGATTTCCTTTCCCGTGAAAAAAAGCCTTCTGTTTCGACCGCCAAACCTCTCAGGGGAGCATTTGCAACCGTTTGGCACCATTTTTGAGTGAATTGCCAAAAGTCAGATTTTTGATGAAATTGTGACCCCGGGGCTTAGGGATTTTTTCAAAAAAATATTTTTCTGCCGGTTAAGTTGTCTTGGGCTGATTTCTTTTCCCGTGATAAAAAGCCTTCTGTTTCGACCGCCAAACCTCTCAGGGGAGTATTTGCAACCGTTTGGCACCATTTTTGAGTGAATTGCCGAAAGTCAGATATTTGATGAAATTGTGACCCCGGGGCTTAGGGATTGTTTCAAAAAAATCTTTTTCTGCCGGTTAAGTTTTCGAGCGCTGATTTCTTTTCCTGTGATAAAAAGCCTTTCCTTTCGACCGCCAAACCTCTCACGGGAGCATTTGAAAGCGTTTGGCACCATTTTTGTGCCGGTTATGTTGTCCATGGCTGATTTCTTGCTCTGTGATATAACGCCTTCTGTTTCGACCGCCAAAGATTTCAGGGGAGCATTTGCAACCATTTGGCACCATTTTTGAATGAATTGCCGAAAGTCAGATTTTTGATGAAATTGTGACCCCGGGGCTCAGGGATTTTTTCAAAAAAATCTATTTCTGCCGGTTAAGGTGTCTTGGGCTGATTTCTTTTCCCGTGATAAAAAGCCTTCTGTTTCGACCGCCAAACCTCTCAGGGGAGCATTTGCAATGGTTTGGTACCATTTTTGAGTGAATTGCCGAAAGTCAGATTTTTGATGAAATTGTGACCCCGGGGCTTAGGGATTTTTTCAAAAAAATCTTTTTCTGCCGGTTATGTTGTCTTGGGCTGATTTCTTTTCCCATGATAAAAAGCCTTCTGTTTCGACCGCCAAACCTCTCAGGGGAGCATTTGCAACCGTTTGGCCCCATTTTTGAGTGAATTGCCGAAAGTCAGATTTTTGATGAAATTGTGACCCCGGGGCTTAGGGATTTTTTCAAAATAATCTTTTTCTGCCGGTTATGTTTTCGAGGGCTGATTTCTTTTCCCATGATAAAAAGCCTTCTGTTTCGACCGCCAAACCTCTCAGGGGAGCATTTGCAACCGTTTGGCACCATTTTTGAGTGAATTGCCGAAAGTCAGATTTTTGATGAAATTGTGACCCCGGGGCTTAGGGATTTTTTCAAAAAAATCTTTTTCTGCCGGTTATGTTGTCTTGGGCTGATTCTTTTCCCATGATAAAAAGCCTTCTGTTTCGACCGCCAAACCTCTCAGGGGAGCATTTGCAACCGTTTGGCCCCATTTTTGAGTGAATTGCCGAAAGTCAGATTTTTGATGAAATTGTGACCCCGGGGCTTAGGGATTTTTTCAAAAAAATCTTTTTCTGCCGGTTATGTTTTCAAGGGCTGATTTCTTTTCCTGTGATAAAAAGCCTTCTGTTTCGACCACCAAACCTCTCAGGGGAGCATTTGCAACCGTTTGGGACCATTTTTGAGTGAAATGCCGAAAGTCTGATTTTTGATGAAATTGTGACCCCGGGGCTTAGGGATTTTTTCAAAAAAATCTTTTTCTGCCGGTTATGTTTTATTGGGCTGATTTCTTTTCCCGTGATAAAAAGCCTTCTTTTTTGACCGCCAAACCTCTCAGGGGAGCATTTGCAACCGTTTGGCCCCATTTTTGAGTGAATTGCCGAAAGTCAGATTTTTGATGAAATTGTGACCCCGGCGCTTAGGGACTTTTTCAAAAAAATCTTTTTCTGCCGGTTAAGTTTTCGAGGGCTGATTTCTTTTCCTGTGATAAAAAGCCTTCTGTTTCGATCGCCCAACCTCTCAGGGGAGCATTTGCAACCGTTTGGCACCATTTTTGAGTGAATTGCCGAAAGTCAGATTTTTGATGAAATTGTGACCCCGGGGCTTAGGGATTTTTTCAAAAAAATATTTTTCTGCCGGTTAAGTTGTCTTGGGCTGATTTCTTTTCCCGTGATAAAAAGCCTTCTGTTTCGACCGCCAAACCTCTCAGGGGAGCATTTGCAACCCTTTGGCACCATTTTCCTGCCGGTTAAGTTGTCCATGGCTGATTTAATGCTCTGTCATATAAAGCCTTCTGTTTCGACGGCCAAAACTCTCAGGGGAGCATTTTCAACCGTTTGGCAGCATTTTTGAGTGAATTGCCGAAAGTAAGATTTTTGATGAAATTGTGAGCCCGGGGCTTAGGGATTTTTTCAAAAAAATCTTTTTCTACCGGTTTAGTTTTTTTGGGCTGATTTCCTTTCCCGTGAAAAAAAGCCTCCTGTTTCGACCGCCAAACCTCTCAGTGGAGCATTTGCAACCGTTTGGCACCATTTTTGAGTGAATTGCCAAAAGTCAGATTTTTGATGAAATTGTGACCCCGGGGCTTAGGGATTTTTTCAAAAAAATATTTTTCTGCCGGTTAAGTTTTCGAGCGCTGATTTCTTTTCCTGTGATAAAAAGCCTTTCCTTTCGACCGCCAAACCTCTCACGGGAGCATTTGAAAGCGTTTGGCACCATTTTTGTGCCGGTTATGTTGTCCATGGCTGATTTCTTGCTCTGTGATATAAAGCCTTCTGTTTCGACCGCCAAACGTTTCAGGGGAGCATTTGCAACCGTTTGGCACCATTTTTGAATGAATTGCCGAAAGTCAGATTTTTGATGAAATTGTGACCCCGGGGCTTAGGGATTTTTTCAAAAAAATCTATTTCTGCCGGTTAAGGTGTCTTGGGCTGATTTCTTTTCCCGTGATAAAAAGCCTTCTGTTTCGACCGCCAAACCTCTCAGGGGAGCATTTGCAATGGTTTGGCACCATTTTTGAGTGAATTGCCGAAAGTCAGATTTTTGATGAAATTGTGACCCCCGGGGCTTAGGGATTGTTTCAAAAAAATCTTTTTCTGCCGGTTAAGTTTTCGAGCGCTGATTTCTTTTCCTGTGATAAAAAGCCTTTCCTTTCGACCGCCAAACCTCTCACGGGAGCATTTGCAACCGTTTGGCCCCATTTTTGAGTGAATTGCCGAAAGTCAGATTTTTGATGAAATTGTGACCCCGGCGCTTAGGGATTTTTTCAAAAAAATCTTTTTCTGCCGGTTATGTTTTCGAGGGCTGATTTCTTTTCCTGTGATAAAAAGCCTTCTGTTTCGACCACCAAACCTCTCTGGGGAGCATTTGCAACCGTTTGGGACCATTTTTGAGTGAATTGCCGAAAGTCAGATTTTTGATGAAATTGTGACCCCGGGGCTTAGGGATTTTTTCAAAAAAATCTTTTTCTGCCGGTTAAGTTGTCTTTGGGTGATTTCTTTTCCCGTGATAAAAAGCCTTCTTTTTCGACTGCCAAACCTCTCAGGGGAGCATTTGCAACCGTTTGGCCCCATTTTTGAGTGAATTGCCGAAAGTCAGATTTTTGATGAAATTGTGACCCCGGGGCTTAGGGACTTTTTCAAAAAAATCTTTTTCTGCCGGTTAAGTTTTCGAGGGCTGATTTCTTTTCCTGTGATAAAAAGCCTTCTGTTTCGACCTCCAAACCTCTCAGGGGAGCATTTGCAACCGTTTGGCACCATTTTTGAGTGAATTGCCGAAAGTCAGATTTTTGATGAAATTGTGACCCCGGGGCTTAGGGATTTTTTCAAAAAAATATTTTTCTGCCGGTTAAGTTGTCTTGGGCTGATTTCTTTTCCCGTGATAAAAAGCCTTCTGTTTCGACCGCCAAACCTCTCAGGGGAGCATTTGCAACCGTTTGGCACCATTTTCCTGCCGGTTAAGTTGTCCATGGCTGATTTAATGCTCTGTGATATAAAGCCTTCTGTTTCGACGGCCAAAACTCTCAGGGGAGCATTTTCAACCTTTTGGCAGCATTTTTGAGTGAATTGCCGAAAGTAAGATTTTTGATGAAATTGTGAGCCCGGGGCTTAGGGATTTTTTCAAAAAAATCTTTTTCTACCGGTTTAGTTTTTTTGGGCTGATTTCCTTTCCCGTGAAAAAAAGCCTTCTGTTTCGACCGCCAAACCTCTCAGGGGAGCATTTGCAACCGTTTGGCACCATTTTTGAGTGAATTGCCAAAAGCCAGATTTTTGATGAAATTGTGACCCCGGGGCTTAGGGATTTTTTCAAAAAAATATTTTTCTGCCGGTTAAGTTGTCTTGGGCTGATTTCTTTTCCCGTGATAAAAAGCCTTCTGTTTCGACCGCCAAACCTCTCAGGGGAGCATTTGCAACCGTTTGGCACCATTTTCCTGCCGGTTAAGTTGTCCATGGCTGATTTAATGCTCTGTGATATAAAGCCTTCTGTTTCGACGGCCAAAACTCTCAGGGGAGCATTTTCAACCGTTTGGCAGCATTTTTGAGTGAATTGCCGAAAGTAAGATTTTTGATGAAATTGTGAGCCCGGGGCTTAGGGATTTGTTCAAAAAAATCTTTTTCTACCGGTTTAGTTTTTTTGGGCTGATTTCCTTTCCCGTGAAAAAAAGCCTTCTGTTTCGACCGCCAAACCTCTCAGTGGAGCATTTGCAACCGTTTGGCACCATTTTTGAGTGAATTGCCAAAAGTCAGATTTTTGATGAAATTGTGACCCCGGGGCTTAGGGATTTTTTCAAAAAAATATTTTTCTGCCGGTTAAGTTGTCTTGGGCTGATTTCTTTTCCCGTGATAAAAAGCCTTCTGTTTCGACCGCCAAACCTCTCAGGGGAGTATTTGCAACCGTTTGGCACCATTTTTGAGTGAATTGCCGAAAGTCAGATATTTGATGAAATTGTGACCCCGGGGCTTAGGGATTGTTTCAAAAAAATCTTTTTCTGCCGGTTAAGTTTTCGAGCGCTGATTTCTTTTCCTGTGATAAAAAGCCTTTCCTTTCGACCGCCAAACCTCTCACGGGAGCATTTGAAAGCGTTTGGCACCATTTTTGTGCCGGTTATGTTGTCCATGGCTGATTTCTTGCTCTGTGATATTAAGCCTTCTGTTTCGACCGCCAAACGTTTCAGGGGAGCATTTGCAACCGTTTGGCACCATTTTTGAATGAATTGCCGAAAGTCAGATTTTTGATGAAATTGTGACCCCGGGGCTTAGGGATTTTTTCAAAAAAATCTATTTCTGCCGGTTAAGGTGTCTTGGGCTGATTTCTTTTCCCGTGATAAAAAGCCTTCTGTTTCGACCGCCAAACCTCTCAGGGGAGCATTTGCAATGGTTTGGCACCATTTTTGTGTGAATTGCCGAAAGTCAGATTTTTGATGAAATTGTGACCCCCGGGGCTTAGGGATTTTTTCAAAAAAATATTTTTCTGCCGGTTAAGTTGTCTTGGGCTGATTCCTTTTCCCGTGATAAAAAGCCTTCTGTTTCGACCGCCAAACCTCTCAGGGGAGCATTTGCAACCGTTTGGCCCCATTTTTGAGTGAATTGCCGAAAGTCAGATTTTTGATGAAATTGTGACCCCGGGGCTTAGGGATTTTTTCAAAAAAATCTTTTTCTGCCGGTTATGTTTTCGAGGGCTGATTTCTTTTCCTGTGATAAAAAGCCTTCTGTTTCGACCACCAAACCTCTCAGGGGAGCATTTGCAACCGTTTGGCCCCATTTTTGAGTGAATTGCCGAAAGTCAGATTTTTGATGAAATTGTGACCCCGGGGCTTAGGGATTTTTTCAAAAAAATCTTTTTCTGCCGGTTAAGTTGTCTTTGGGTGATTTCTTTTCCCGTGATAAAAAGCCTTCTTTTTCGACCGCCAAACCTCTCAGGGGAGCATTTGCAACCGTTTGGCCCCATTTTTGAGTGAATTGCCGAAAGTCAGATTTTTGATGAAATTGTGACCCCGGGGCTTAGGGACTTTTTCAAAAAAATCTTTTTCTGCCGGTTAAGTTTTCGAGGGCTGATTTCTTTTCCTGTGATAAAAAGCCTTCTGTTTCGACCGCCAAACCTCTCAGGGGAGCATTTGCAACCGTTTGGCACCATTTTTGAGTGAATTGCCGAAAGTCAGATTTTTGATGAAATTGTGACCCCGGGGCTTAGGGATTTTTTCAAAAAAATATTTTTCTGCCGGTTAAGTTGTCTTGGGCTGATTTCTTTTCCCGTGATAAAAAGCCTTCTGTTTCGACCGCCAAACCTCTCAGGGGAGCATTTGCAACCGTTTGGCACCATTTTCCTGCCGGTTAAGTTGTCCATGGCTGATTTAATGCTCTGTGATATAAAGCCTTCTGTTTCGACGGCCAAAACTCTCAGGGGAGCATTTTAAACCGTTTGGCAGCATTTTTGAGTGAATTGCCGAAAGTAAGATTTTTGATGAAATTGTGAGCCCGGGGCTTAGGGATTTGTTCAAAAAAATCTTTTTCTACCGGTTTAGTTTTTTTGGGCTGATTTCCTTTCCCGTGAAAAAAAGCCTTCTGTTTCGACCGCCAAACCTCTCAGTGGAGCATTTGCAACCGTTTGGCACCATTTTTGAGTGAATTGCCAAAAGCCAGATTTTTGATGAAATTGTGACCCCGGGGCTTAGGGATTGTTTCAAAAAAATCTTTTTCTGCCGGTTAAGTTTTCGAGCGCTGATTTCTTTTCCTGTGATAAAAAGCCTTTCCTTTCGACCGCCAAACCTCTCACGGGAGCATTTGAAAGCGTTTGGCACCATTTTTGTGCCGGTTATGTTGTCCATGGCTGATTTCTTGCTCTGTGATATAAAGCCTTCTGTTTCGACCGCCAAACGTTTCAGGGGAGCATTTGCAACCGTTTGGCCCCATTTTTGAATGAATTGCCGAAAGTCAGATTTTTGATGAAATTGTGACCCCGGGGCTTAGGGATTTTTTCAAAAAAATCTATTTCTGCCGGTTAAGGTGTCTTGGGCTGATTTCTTTTCCCGTGATAAAAAGCCTTCTGTTTCGACCGCCAAACCTCTCAGGGGAGCATTTGCAATTGTTTGGCACCATTTTTGAGTGAATTGCCGAAAGTCAGATTTTTGATGAAATTGTGACCCCGGGGCTTAGGGATTTTTTCAAAAAAATCTTTTTCTGCCGGTTATGTTTTCGAGGGCTGATTTCTTTTCCTGTGATAAAAAGCCTTCTGTTTCGACCACCAAACCTCTCAGGGGAGCATTTGCAACCGTTTGGCCCCATTTTTGAGTGAATTGCCGAAAGTCAGATTTTTGATGAAATTGTGACCCCGGGGCTTAGGGATTTTTTCAAAAAAATCTTTTTCTGCCGGTTAAGTTGTCTTTGGGTGATTTCTTTTCCCGTGATAAAAAGCCTTCTTTTTCGACCGCCAAACCTCTCAGGGGAGCATTTGCAACCGTTTGGCCCCATTTTTGAGTGAATTGCCGAAAGTCAGATTTTTGATGAAATTGTGACCCCGGGGCTTAGGGACTTTTTCAAAAAAATCTTTTTCTGCCGGTTAAGTTTTCGAGGGCTGATTTCTTTTCCTGTGATAAAAAGCCTTCTGTTTCGACCGCCAAACCTCTCAGGGGAGCATTTGCAACCGTTTGGCACCATTTTTGAGTGAATTGCCGAAAGTCAGATTTTTGATGAAATTGTGACCCCGGGGCTTAGGGATTTTTTCAAAAAAATATTTTTCTGCCGGTTAAGTTGTCTTGGGCTGATTTCTTTTCCCGTGATAAAAAGCCTTCTGTTTCGACCGCCAAACCTCTCAGGGGAGCATTTGCAACCGTTTGGCACCATTTTCCTGCCGGTTAAGTTGTCCATGGCTGATTTAATGCTCTGTGATATAAAGCCTTCTGTTTCGACGGCCAAAACTCTCAGGGGAGCATTTTCAACCGTTTGGCAGCATTTTTGAGTGAATTGCCGAAAGTAAGATTTTTGATGAAATTGTGAGCCCGGGGCTTAGGGATTTGTTCAAAAAAATCTTTTTCTACCGGTTTAGTTTTTTTGGGCTGATTTCCTTTCCCGTGAAAAAAAGCCTTCTGTTTCGACCGCCAAACCTCTCAGGGGAGCATTTGCAACCGTTTGGCACCATTTTTGAGTGAATTGCCAAAAGCCAGATTTTTGATGAAATTGTGACCCCGAGGCTTAGGGATTTTTTCAAAAAAATATTTTTCTGCCGGTTAAGTTGTCTTGGGCTGATTTCTTTTCCCGTGATAAAAAGCCTTCTGTTTTGACCGCCAAACCTCTCAGGGGAGTATTTGCAACCGTTTGGCACCATTTTTGAGTGAATTGCCGAAAGTCAGATATTTGATGAAATTGTGACCCCGGGGCTTAGGGATTGTTTCAAAAAAATCTTTTTCTGCCGGTTAAGTTTTCGAGCGCTGATTTCTTTTCCTGTGATAAAAAGCCTTTCCTTTCGACCGCCAAACCTCTCACGGGAGCATTTGAAAGCGTTTGGCACCATTTTTGTGCCGGTTATGTTGTCCATGGCTGACTTCTTGCTCTGTGATATAAAGCCTTCTGTTTCGACCGCCAAACGTTTCAGGGGAGCATTTGCAACCGTTTGGCACCATTTTTGAATGAATTGCCGAAAGTCAGATTTTTGATGAAATTGTGACCTCGGGGCTTAGGGATTTTTTCAAAAAAATCTTTTTCTGCCGGTTATGTTGTCTTGGGCTGATTTCTTTTCCCATGATAAAAAGCCTTCTGTTTCGACCGCCAAACCTCTCAGGGGAGCATTTGCAACCGTTTGGCACCATTTTTGAGTGAATTGCCGAAAGTCAGATTTTTGATGAAATTGTGACCCCGGCGCTTAGGGATTTTTTCAAAAAAATCTTTTTCTGCCGGTTATGTTGTCTTGGGCTGATTTCTTTTCCCATGATAAAAAGCCTTCTGTTTCGACCGCCAAACCTCTCAGGGGAGCATTTGCAACCGTTTGGCCCCATTTTTGAGTGAATTGCCGAAAGTCAGATTTTTGATGAAATTGTGACCCCGGGGCTTAGGGATTTTTTCAAAAAAATATTTTTCTGCCGGTTAAGTTGTCTTGGGCTGATTTCTTTTCCCGTGATAAAAAGCCTTCTGTTTCGACCGCCAAACCTCTCTGGGGAGCATTTGCAACCGTTTGGCACCATTTTCCTGCCGGTTAAGTTGTCCATGGCTGATTTAATGCTCTGTGATATAAAGCCTTCTGTTTCGACGGCCAAAACTCTCAGGGGAGCATTTTCAACCGTTTGGCAGCATTTTTGAATGAATTGCTGAAAGTCAGATTTTTGATGAAATTGTGAGCCCGGGGCTTAGGGATTTGTTCAAAAAAATCTTTTTCTACCGGTTTAGTTTTTTTGGGCTGATTTCCTTTCCCGTGAAAAAAAGCCTTCTGTTTCGACCGCCAAACCTCTCAGGGGAGCATTTGCAATGGTTTGGCACCATTTTTGAGTGAATTGCCGAAAGTCAGATTTTTGATGAAATTGTGACCCCCGGGGCGTAGGGATTTTTTCAAAAAAATATTTTTCTGCCGGTTAAGTTGTCTTGGGCTGATTTCTTTTCCCGTGATAAAAAGCCTTCTGTTTCGACCGCCAAACCTCTCAGGGGAGTATTTGCAACCGTTTGGCACCATTTTTGAGTGAATTGCCGAAAGTCAGATTTTTGATGAAATTGTGACCCCGGGGCTTAGGGATTTTTTCAAAAAAATCTTTTTCTGCCGGTTATGTTGTCTTGGGCTGATTTCTTTTCCCATGATAAAAAGCCTTCTGTTTCGACCGCCAAACCTCTCAGGGGAGCATTTGCAACCGTTTGGCCCCATTTTTGAGTGAATTGCCGAAAGTCAGATTTTTGATGAAATTGTGACCCCGGGGCTTAGGGATTTTTTCAAAAAAATCTTTTTCTGCCGGTTATGTTTTCGAGGGCTGATTTCTTTTCCTGTGATAAAAAGCCTTCTGTTTCGACCACCAAACCTCTCAGGGGAGCATTTTCAACCGTTTGGCACCATTTTTGAGTGAATTTCCGAAAGTCTGATTTTTGATGAAATTGTGACCCCGGGGCTTAGGGATTTTTTCAAAAAAATCTTTTTCTGCCGGTTATATTTTAATGGGCTGATTTCTTTTCCCGTGATAAAAAGCCTTCTTTTTCGACCGCCAAACCTCTCAGGGGAGCATTTGCAACCGTTTGGCCCCATTTTTGAGTGAATTGCCGAAAGTCAGATTTTTGATGAAATTGTGACCCCGGGGCTTAGGGACTTTTTCAAAAAAATCTGTTTCTGCCGGTTAAGTTTTCGAGGGCTGATTTCTTTTCCTGTGATAAAAAGCCTTCTGTTTCGACCGCCAAACCTCTCAGGGGAGCATTTGCAACCGTTTGGCACCATTTTTGAGTGAATTGCCGAAAGTCAGATTTTTGATGAAATTGTGACCCCGGGGCTTAGGGATTTTTTCAAAAAAATCTTTTTCTGCCGGTTATGTTTTATTGGGCTGATTTCTTTTCCCGTGATAAAAAGCCTTCTTTTTCGACCGCCAAACCTCTCAGGGGAGCATTTGCAACCGTTTGGCCCCATTTTTGAGTGAATTGCCGAAAGTCAGATTTTTGATGAAATTGTGACCCCGGGGCTTAGGGACTTTTTCAAAAAAATCTTTTTCTGCCGGTTAAGTTTTCGAGGGCTGATTTCTTTTCCTGTGATAAAAAGCCTTCTGTTTCGACCGCCAAACCTCTCAGGGGAGCATTTGCAACCGTTTGGCACCATTTTTGAGTGAATTGCCGAAAGTCAGATTTTTGATGAAATTGTGACCCCGGGGCTTAGGGATTTTTTCAAAAAAATATTTTTCTGCCGGTTAAGTTGTCTTGGGCTGATTTCTTTTCCCGTGATAAAAAGCCTTCTGTTTCGACCGCCAAACCTCTCAGGGGAGCATTTGCAACCATTTGGCACCATTTTCCTGCCGGTTAAGTTGTCCATGGCTGATTTAATGCTCTGTGATATAAAGCCTTCTGTTTCGACGGCCAAAACTCTCAGAGGAGCATTTTTAACCGTTTGGCAGCATTTTTGAGTGAATTGCCGAAAGTAAGATTTTTGATGAAATTGTGACCCCGGGGCTTAGGGATTTTTTCAAAAAAATCTTTTTCTACCGGTTATGTTGTCTTGGGCTGATTCCTTTTCCCGTGATAAAAAGCCTTCTGTTTTGACCGCAAAACCTCTCAGGGGAGCATTTGCAACCGTTTGGCACCATTTTTGAGTGAATTGCCGAAAGTCAGATTTTTTATGAAATTGTGAGCCCGGGGTTTAGGGATTTTTTCAAAAAAATCTTTTTCTGCCGGGTAAGTTGTCTTGGGCTGATTTCTTTTCCCATGATAAAAAGCCTTCTGTTTCGACCGCCAAACCTCTCAGGGGAGCATTTGCAACCGTTTGGCACCATTTTTGAGTGAATTGCCGAAAGTCAGATTTTTGATGAAATTGTGACCCCGGGGCTTAGGGATTTTTTCAAAAAAATCTATTTCTGCCGGTTAAGGTGTCTTCGGCTGATTTCTTTTCCCGTGATAAAAAGCCTTCTGTTTCGACCGCCAAACCTCTCAGGGGAGCATTTGCAACCGTTTGGCACCATTTTTGAGTGAATTGCCGAAAGTCAGATTTTTTATGAAATTGTGACCCCGGGGCTTAGGGATTTTTTCAAAAAAATCTTTTTCTGCCGGGTAAGTTGTCTTGGGCTGATTTCTTTTCCCATGATAAAAAGCCTTCTGTTTCGACCGCCAAACCTCTCAGGGGAGCATTTGCAACCGTTTGGCACCATTTTTGAGTGAATTGCCGAAAGTCAGATTTTTGATGAAATTGTGACCCCGGGGCTTAGGGATTTTTTCAAAAAAATCTTTTTCTGCCGGTTATGTTGTCTTGGGCTGATTTCTTTTCCCATGATAAAAAGCCTTCTGTTTCGACCGCCAAACCTCTCTGGGGAGCATTTGCAACCGTTTGGCCCCATTTTTGAGTGAATTTCCGAAAGTCAGATTTTTGATGAAATTGTGACCCCGGGGCTTAGGGATTTTTTCAAAAAAATCTTTTTCTGACGGTTATGTTGTCTTGGGCTGATTTCTTTTCCCATGATAAAAAGCCTTCTGTTTCGACCGCCAAACCTCTCAGGGGAGCATTTGCAACCGTTTGGCCCCATTTTTGAGTGAATTGCCGAAAGTCAGATTTTTGATGAAATTGTGACCCCGGGGCTTAGGGATTTTTTCAAAAAAATCTTTTTCTGCCGGTTATGTTTTCGAGGGCTGATTTCTTTTACTGTGATAAAAAGCCTTCTGTTTCCACCACCAAACCTCTCAGGGGAGCATTTGCAACCGTTTGGCACCATTTTTGAGTGAATTTCCGAAAGTCAGATTTTTGATGAAATTGTGACCCCGGGGCTTAGGGATTTTTTCAAAAAAATCTTTTTCTGCCGGTTATGTTTTATTGGGCTGATTTCTTTTCCCGTGATAAAAAGCCTTCTTTTTCGACCGCCAAACCTCTCAGGGGAGCATTTGCAACCGTTTGGCCCCATTTTTGAGTGAATTGCCGAAAGTCAGATTTTTGATGAAATTGTGACCCCGGGGCTTAGGGACTTTTTCAAAAAAATCTTTTTCTGCCGGTTAAGTTTTCGAGGGCTGATTTCTTTTCCTGTGATAAAAAGCCTTCTGTTTCGACCGCCAAACCTCTCAGGGGAGCATTTGCAACCGTTTGGCACCATTTTTGAGTGAATTGCCGAAAGTCAGATTTTTGATGAAATTGTGACCCCGGGGCTTAGGGATTTTTTCAAAAAAATATTTTTCTGCCGGTTAAGTTGTCTTGGGCTGATTTCTTTTCCCGTGATAAAAAGCCTTCTGTTTCGACCGCCAAACCTCTCAGGGGAGCATTTGCAACCATTTGGCACCATTTTCCTGCCGGTTAAGTTGTCCATGGCTGATTTAATGCTCTGTGATATAAAGCCTTCTGTTTCGACGGCCAAAACTCTCAGGGGAGCATTTTCAACCGTTTGGCAGCATTTTTGAGTGAATTGCCGAAAGTAAGATTTTTGATGAAATTGTGACCCCGGGGCTTAGGGATTTTTTCAAAAAAATCTTTTTCTACCGGTTATGTTGTCTTGGGCTGATTCCTTTTCCCGTGATAAAAAGCCTTCTGTTTTGACCGCAAAACCTCTCACGGGAGCATTTGCAACCGTTTGGCACCATTTTTGAGTGAATTGCCGAAAGTCAGATTTTTTATGAAATTGTGAGCCCGGGGCTTAGGGATTTTTTCAAAAAAATCTTTTTCTGCCGGGTAAGTTGTCTTGGGCTGATTTCTTTTCCCATGATAAAAAGCCTTCTGTTTCGACCGCCAAACCTCTCAGGGGAGCATTTGCAACCGTTTGGCACCATTTTTGAGTGAATTGCCGAAAGTCAGATTTTTGATGAAATTGAGACCCCGGGGATTAGGGATTTTTTCAAAAAAATCTTTTTCTGCCGGTTATGTTTTATTGGGCTGATTTCTTTTCCCGTGATAAAAAGCCTTCTGTTTCGACCGCCAAACCTCTCAGGGGAGCATTTGCAACCGTTTGGCCCCATTTTTGAGTGAATTGCCGAAAGTCAGATTTTAGATGAAATTGTGACCCCGGGGCTTAGGGATTTTTTCAAAAAAATCTTTTTCTGCCGGTTATGTTGTCTTGGGCTGATTTCTTTTCCCATGATAAAAAGCCTTCTGTTTCGACCGCCAAACCTCTCAGGGGAGCATTTGCAACCGTTTGGCCCCATTTTTGAGTGAATTGCCGAAAGTCAGATTTTTGATGAAATTGTGACCCCGGGGCTTAGGGATTTTTTCAAAAAAATCTTTTTCTGCCGGTTATGTTTTCGAGGGCTGATTTCTTTTCCTGTGATAAAAAGCCTTCTGTTTCGACCACCAAACCTCTCAGGGGAGCATTTTCAACCGTTTGGCACCATTTTTGAGTGAATTTCCGAAAGTCTGATTTTTGATGAAATTGTGACCCCGGGGCTTAGGGATTTTTTCAAAAAAATCTTTTTCTGCCGGTTATATTTTAATGGGCTGATTTCTTTTCCCGTGATAAAAAGCCTTCTTTTTCGACCGCCAAACCTCTCAGGGGAGCATTTGCAACCGTTTGGCCCCATTTTTGAGTGAATTGCCGAAAGTCAGATTTTTGATGAAATTGTGACCCCGGGGCTTAGGGACTTTTTCAAAAAAATCTTTTTCTGCCGGTTAAGTTTTCGAGGGCTGATTTCTTTTCCTGTGATAAAAAGCCTTCTGTTTCGACCGCCAAACCTCTCAGGGGAGCATTTGCAACCGTTTGGCACCATTTTTGAGTGAATTGCCGAAAGTCAGATTTTTGATGAAATTGTGACCCCGGGGCTTAGGGATTTTTTCAAAAAAATCTTTTTCTGCCGGTTATGTTTTATTGGGCTGATTTCTTTTCCCGTGATAAAAAGCCTTCTTTTTCGACCGCCAAACCTCTCAGGGGAGCATTTGCAACCGTTTGGCCCCATTTTTGAGTGAATTGCCGAAAGTCAGATTTTTGATGAAATTGTGACCCCGGGGCTTAGGGACTTTTTCAAAAAAATCTTTTTCTGCCGGTTAAGTTTTCGAGGGCTGATTTCTTTTCCTGTGATAAAAAGCCTTCTGTTTCGACCGCCAAACCTCTCAGGGGAGCATTTGCAACCGTTTGGCACCATTTTTGAGTGAATTGCCGAAAGTCAGATTTTTGATGAAATTGTGACCCCGGGGCTTAGGGATTTTTTCAAAAAAATATTTTTCTGCCGGTTAAGTTGTCTTGGGCTGATTTCTTTTCCCGTGATAAAAAGCCTTCTGTTTCGACCGCCAAACCTCTCAGGGGAGCATTTGCAACCATTTGGCACCATTTTCCTGCCGGTTAAGTTGTCCATGGCTGATTTAATGCTCTGTGATATAAAGCCTTCTGTTTCGACGGCCAAAACTCTCAGGGGAGCATTTTTAACCGTTTGGCAGCATTTTTGAGTGAATTGCCGAAAGTAAGATTTTTGATGAAATTGTGACCCCGGGGCTTAGGGATTTTTTCAAAAAAATCTTTTTCTACCGGTTATGTTGTCTTGGGCTGATTCCTTTTCCCGTGATAAAAAGCCTTCTGTTTTGACCGCAAAACCTCTCAGGGGAGCATTTGCAACCGTTTGGCACCATTTTTGAGTGAATTGCCGAAAGTCAGATTTTTTATGAAATTGTGAGCCCGGGGTTTAGGGATTTTTTCAAAAAAATCTTTTTCTGCCGGGTAAGTTGTCTTGGGCTGATTTCTTTTCCCGTGATAAAAAGCCTTCTGTTTTGACCGCAAAACCTCTCAGGGGAGCATTTGCAACCGTTTGGCACCATTTTTGAGTGAATTGCCGAAAGTCAGATTTTTTATGAAATTGTGACCCCGGGGCTTAGGGATTTTTTCAAAAAAATCTTTTTCTGCCGGGTAAGTTGTCTTGGGCTGATTTCTTTTCCCATGATAAAAAGCCTTCTGTTTCGACCGCCAAACCTCTCAGGGGAGCATTTGCAACCGTTTGGCACCATTTTTGAGTGAATTGCCGAAAGTCAGATTTTTGATGAAATTGTGACCCCGGGGCTTAGGGATTTTTTCAAAAAAATCTTTTTCTGCCGGTTATGTTGTCTTGGGCTGATTTCTTTTCCCATGATAAAAAGCCTTCTGTTTCGACCGCCAAACCTCTCTGGGGAGCATTTGCAACCGTTTGGCCCCATTTTTGAGTGAATTTCCGAAAGTCAGATTTTTGATGAAATTGTGACCCCGGGGCTTAGGGATTTTTTCAAAAAAATCTTTTTCTGACGGTTATGTTGTCTTGGGCTGATTTCTTTTCCCATGATAAAAAGCCTTCTGTTTCGACCGCCAAACCTCTCAGGGGAGCATTTGCAACCGTTTGGCCCCATTTTTGAGTGAATTGCCGAAAGTCAGATTTTTGATGAAATTGTGACCCCGGGGCTTAGGGATTTTTTCAAAAAAATCTTTTTCTGCCGGTTAAGTTTTCGAGGGCTGATTTCTTTTCCCGTGATAAAAAGCCTTCTGTTTCGACCGCCAAACCTCTCAGGGGAGCATTTGCAACCGTTTGGCCCCATTTTTGAGTGAATTGCCGAAAGTCAGATTTTAGATGAAATTGTGACCCCGGGGCTTAGGGATTTTTTCAAAAAAATCTTTTTCTGCCGGTTATGTTGTCTTGGGCTGATTTCTTTTCCCATGATAAAAAGCCTTCTGTTTCGACCGCCAAACCTCTCAGGGGAGCATTTGCAACCGTTTGGCCCCATTTTTGAGTGAATTGCCGAAAGTCAGATTTTTGATGAAATTGTGACCCCGGGGCTTAGGGATTTTTTCAAAAAAATCTTTTTCTGCCGGTTATGTTTTCGAGGGCTGATTTCTTTTCCTGTGATAAAAAGCCTTCTGTTTCGAC
Source organism: Podarcis raffonei (assembly GCF_027172205.1). NCBI lineage: Eukaryota > Metazoa > Chordata > Lepidosauria > Squamata > Lacertidae > Podarcis > Podarcis raffonei. Next base: position 9,195,950 of record NC_070606.1, on the reverse strand, counting down.
CACCAAACCTCTCAGGGGAGCATTTTCAACCGTTTGGCACCATTTTTGAGTGAATTTCCGAAAGTCTGATTTTTGATGAAATTGTGACCCCGGGGCTTAGGGATTTTTTCAAAAAAATCTTTTTCTGCCGGTTATATTTTAATGGGCTGATTTCTTTTCCCGTGATAAAAAGCCTTCTTTTTCGACCACCAAACCTCTCAGGGGAGCATTTGCAACCGTTTGGCCCCATTTTTGAGTGAATTGCCGAAAGTCAGATTTTTGATGAAATTGTGACCCCGGGGCTTAGGGACTTTTTCAAAAAAATCTTTTTCTGCCGGTTAAGTTTTCGAGGGCTGATTTCTTTTCCTGTGATAAAAAGCCTTCTGTTTCGACCGCCAAACCTCTCAGGGGAGCATTTGCAACCGTTTGGCACCATTTTTGAGTGAATTGCCGAAAGTCAGATTTTTGATGAAATTGTGACCCCGGGGCTTAGGGATTTTTTCAAAAAAATCTTTTTCTGCCGGTTATGTTTTATTGGGCTGATTTCTTTTCCCGTGATAAAAAGCCTTCTTTTTCGACCGCCAAACCTCTCAGGGGAGCATTTGCAACCGTTTGGCCCCATTTTTGAGTGAATTGCCGAAAGTCAGATTTTTGATGAAATTGTGACCCCGGGGCTTAGGGACTTTTTCAAAAAAATCTTTTTCTGCCGGTTAAGTTTTCGAGGGCTGATTTCTTTTCCTGTGATAAAAAGCCTTCTGTTTCGACCGCCAAACCTCTCAGGGGAGCATTTGCAACCGTTTGGCACCATTTTTGAGTGAATTGCCGAAAGTCAGATTTTTGATGAAATTGTGACCCCGGGGCTTAGGGATTTTTTCAAAAAAATATTTTTCTGCCGGTTAAGTTGTCTTGGGCTGATTTCTTTTCCCGTGATAAAAAGCCTTCTGTTTCGACCGCCAAACCTCTCAGGGGAGCATTTGCAACCATTTGGCACCATTTTCCTGCCGGTTAAGTTGTCCATGGCTGATTTAATGCTCTGTGATATAAAGCCTTCTGTTTCGACGGCCAAAACTCTCAGGGGAGCATTTTTAACCGTTTGGCAGCATTTTTGAGTGAATTGCCGAAAGTAAGATTTTTGATGAAATTGTGACCCCGGGGCTTAGGGATTTTTTCAAAAAAATCTTTTTCTACCGGTTATGTTGTCTTGGGCTGATTCCTTTTCCCGTGATAAAAAGCCTTCTGTTTTGACCGCAAAACCTCTCAGGGGAGCATTTGCAACCGTTTGGCACCATTTTTGAGTGAATTGCCGAAAGTCAGATTTTTTATGAAATTGTGAGCCCGGGGTTTAGGGATTTTTTCAAAAAAATCTTTTTCTGCCGGGTAAGTTGTCTTGGGCTGATTTCTTTTCCCATGATAAAAAGCCTTCTGTTTCGACCGCCAAACCTCTCAGGGGAGCATTTGCAACCGTTTGGCACCATTTTTGAGTGAATTGCCGAAAGTCAGATTTTTGATGAAATTGTGACCCCGGGGCTTAGGGATTTTTTCAAAAAAATCTATTTCTGCCGGTTAAGGTGTCTTGGGCTGATTTCTTTTCCCGTGATAAAAAGCCTTCTGTTTCGACCGCCAAACCTCTCAGGGGAGCATTTGCAATGGTTTGGCACCATTTTTGAGTGAATTGCCGAAAGTCAGATTTTTGATGAAATTGTGACCCCCGGGGCTTAGGGGTTTTTTCAAAAAAATATTTTTCTGCCGGTTAAGTTGTCTTGGGCTGATTCCTTTTCCCGTGATAAAAAGCCTTCTGTTTTGACCGCCAAACCTCTCAGGGGAGCATTTGCAACCGTTTGGCACCATTTTTGAGTGAATTGCCGAAAGTCAGATTTTTTATGAAATTGTGACCCCGGGGCTTAGGGATTTTTTCAAAAAAATCTTTTTCTGCCGGGTAAGTTGTCTTGGGCTGATTTCTTTTCCCATGATAAAAAGCCTTCTGTTTCGACCGCCAAACCTCTCAGGGGAGCATTTGCAACCGTTTGGCACCATTTTTGAGTGAATTGCCGAAAGTCAGATTTTTGATGAAATTGTGACCCCGGGGCTTAGGGATTTTTTCAAAAAAATCTTTTTCTGCCGGTTATGTTGTCTTGGGCTGATTTCTTTTCCCATGATAAAAAGCCTTCTGTTTCGACCGCCAAACCTCTCAGGGGAGCATTTGCAACCGTTTGGCCCCATTTTTGAGTGAATTTCCGAAAGTCAGATTTTTGATGAAATTGTGACCCCGGGGCTTAGGGATTTTTTCAAAAAAATCTTTTTCTGACGGTTATGTTGTCTTGGGCTGATTTCTTTTCCCATGATAAAAAGCCTTCTGTTTCGACCGCCAAACCTCTCAGGGGAGCATTTGCAACCGTTTGGCCCCATTTTTGAGTGAATTGCCGAAAGTCAGATTTTTGATGAAATTGTGACCCCGGGGCTTAGGGATTTTTTCAAAAAAATCTTTTTCTGCCGGTTATGTTTTCGAGGGCTGATTTCTTTTACTGTGATAAAAAGCCTTCTGTTTCCACCACCAAACCTCTCAGGGGAGCATTTGCAACCGTTTGGCACCATTTTTGAGTGAATTTCCGAAAGTCAGATTTTTGATGAAATTGTGACCCCGGGGCTTAGGGATTTTTTCAAAAAAATCTTTTTCTGCCGGTTATGTTTTATTGGGCTGATTTCTTTTCCCGTGATAAAAAGCCTTCTTTTTCGACCGCCAAACCTCTCAGGGGAGCATTTGCAACCGTTTGGCCCCATTTTTGAGTGAATTGCCGAAAGTCAGATTTTTGATGAAATTGTGACCCCGGGGCTTAGGGACTTTTTCAAAAAAATCTTTTTCTGCCGGTTAAGTTTTCGAGGGCTGATTTCTTTTCCTGTGATAAAAAGCCTTCTGTTTCGACCGCCAAACCTCTCAGGGGAGCATTTGCAACCGTTTGGCACCATTTTTGAGTGAATTGCCGAAAGTCAGATTTTTGATGAAATTGTGACCCCGGGGCTTAGGGATTTTTTCAAAAAAATATTTTTCTGCCGGTTAAGTTGTCTTGGGCTGATTTCTTTTCCCGTGATAAAAAGCCTTCTGTTTCGACCGCCAAACCTCTCAGGGGAGCATTTGCAACCATTTGGCACCATTTTCCTGCCGGTTAAGTTGTCCATGGCTGATTTAATGCTCTGTGATATAAAGCCTTCTGTTTCGACGGCCAAAACTCTCAGGGGAGCATTTTCAACCGTTTGGCAGCATTTTTGAGTGAATTGCCGAAAGTAAGATTTTTGATGAAATTGTGACCCCGGGGCTTAGGGATTTTTTCAAAAAAATCTTTTTCTACCGGTTATGTTGTCTTGGGCTGATTCCTTTTCCCGTGATAAAAAGCCTTCTGTTTTGACCGCAAAACCTCTCACGGGAGCATTTGCAACCGTTTGGCACCATTTTTGAGTGAATTGCCGAAAGTCAGATTTTTTATGAAATTGTGAGCCCGGGGCTTAGGGATTTTTTCAAAAAAATCTTTTTCTGCCGGGTAAGTTGTCTTGGGCTGATTTCTTTTCCCATGATAAAAAGCCTTCTGTTTCGACCGCCAAACCTCTCAGGGGAGCATTTGCAACCGTTTGGCACCATTTTTGAGTGAATTGCCGAAAGTCAGATTTTTGATGAAATTGAGACCCCGGGGATTAGGGATTTTTTCAAAAAAATCTTTTTCTGCCGGTTATGTTTTATTGGGCTGATTTCTTTTCCCGTGATAAAAAGCCTTCTGTTTCGACCGCCAAACCTCTCAGGGGAGCATTTGCAACCGTTTGGCCCCATTTTTGAGTGAATTGCCGAAAGTCAGATTTTTGATGAAATTGTGACCCCGGGGCTTAGGGATTTTTTCAAATAAATCTTTTTCTGCCGGTTATGTTTTCGAGGGCTGATTTCTTTTCCTGTGATAAAAAGCCTTCTGTTTCGACCACCAAACCTCTCAGGGGAGCATTTGCAACCGTTTGGCACCATTTTTGAGTGAATTGCCGAAAGTCAGATTTTTGATGAAATTGTGACCCCGGGGCTTAGGGATTTTTTCAAAAAAATATTTTTCTGCCGGTTAAGTTGTCTAGGGCTGATTTCTTTTCCCGTGATGAAAAGCCTTCAGTTTCGACCGCCAAACCTCTCAGGGGAGCATTTGCAACCATTTGGCACCATTTTCCTGCCGGTTAAGTTGTCCATGGCTGATTTAATGCTCTGTGATATAAAGCCTTCTGTTTCGACGGCCAAAACTCTCAGGGGAGCATTTTCAAACGTGACCCCGGGGCTTAGGGATTTTTTCAAAAAAATATTTTTCTGCCGGTTAAGTTGTCTTGGGCTGATTTCTTTTCCCGTGATAAAAAGCCTTGTGTTTCGACCGCCAAACCTCTCAGGGGAGTATTTGCAACCGTTTGGCACCATTTTTGAGTGAATTGCCGAAAGTCAGATATTTGATGAAATTGTGACCCCGGGGCTTAGGGATTTTTTCAAAAAAATCTTTTTCTGCCGGTTAAGTTTTCGAGCGCTGATTTCTTTTCCTGTGATAAAAAGCCTTTCCTTTCGACCGCCAAACCTCTCACGGGAGCATTTGAAACCGTTTGGCACCATTTTTGTGCCGGTTATGTTGTCCATGGCTGATTTCTTGCTCTGTGATATAAAGCCTTCTGTTTCGACCGCCAAACGTTTCAGGGGAGCATTTGCAACCGTTTGGCACCATTTTTGAATGAATTGCCGAAAGTCAGATTTTTGATGAAATTGTGACCCCGGGGCTTAGGAATTTTTTGAAAAAAATCTATTTCTGCCGGTTAAGTTGTCTTTGGCTGATTTCTTTTCCCGTGATAAAAAGCCTTCTGTTTCGACCGCCAAACCTCTGAGGGGAGCATTTGCAACCGTTTGGCACCATTTTCCTGCCGGTTAATTTGTCCATGGCTGATTTAATGCTCTGTGATATAAAGGCTTCTGTTTCGACGGCCAAAACTCTCAGGGGAGCATTTGCAACCGTTTGTCACCATTTTTGAGTGAATTGCCGAAAGTAAGATTTTTGATGAAATTGTTAGCCCGGGGCTTTGGGATTTTTTTGAAAAAAATCTTTTTCTACCGGTTAAGTTGTTTTGGGCTGATTTCCTTTCCCGTGAAAAAAAGCCTTCTGTTTCGACCGCCAAACCTCTCAGGGGAGCATTTGCAATGGTTTGGCACCATTTTTGAGTGAATTGCCGAAAGTCAGATTTTTGATGAAATTGTGACCCCGGGGGCTTAGGGATTTTTTCAAAAAAATATTTTTCTGCCGGTTAAGTTGTCTTTGGCTGATTCCTTTTCCCGTGATAAAAAGCCTTTTGTTTCGACCGCAAAACCTCTCAGGGGAGCATTTGCAACCGTTTGGCACCATTTTTGAGTGAAGTGCCGAAAGTCAGATTTTTGATGAAATTGTGACCCCGGGGCTTAGGGATTTTTTCAAAAACATCTTTTTCTGCCGGTTAAGTTGTCTTGGGCTGATTTCTTTTCCCGTGATAAAAAGCCTTCTGTTTCGACCGCCAAACCTCTCAGGGGAGTATTTGCAACCGTTTGGCACCATTTTTGAGTGAATTGCCGAAAGTCAGATATTTGATGAAATTGTGACCCCGGGGCTTAGGGATTTTTTCAAAAAAATCTTTTTCTGCCGGTTAAATTTTCGAGCGCTGATTTCTTTTCCTGTGATAAAAAGCCTTTCCTTTCGACCGCCAAACCTCTCACGGGAGCATTTGAAACCGTTTGGTACCATTTTTGGGTGAAGTGCCGAAAGTCAGATTTTTGATGAAATTGTGACCCGGGGGCTTAGGGATTTTTTCAAAAACATCTTTTTCTACCGGTTTAGTTGTCTTGGGCTGATTTCTTTTCCCGTGATAAAAAGCCTTCTGTTTCGACCGCCAAACCTCTGAGGGGAGCATTTGCAACCGTTTGGCACCATTTTCCTGCCGGTTAATTTGTCCATGGCTGATTTAATGCTCTGTGATATAAAGCCTTCTGTTTCGACCGGCAAACCTCTCAGGGGAGTATTTGCAACCGTTTGGCACCATTTTTGAGTGAATTGCCGAAAGTCAGATATTTGATGAAATTGTGACCCCGGGGCTTAGGGATTTTTTCAAAAAAATCTTTTTCTGCCGGTTAAGTTTTCGAGCGCTGATTTCTTTTCCTGTGATAAAAAGCCTTTCCTTTCGACCGCCAAACCTCTCAGGGGAGCATTTGAAACCGTTTGGCACCATTTTTGTGCCGGTTATGTTGTCCATGGCTGATTTTTTGCTCTGTGATATAAAGCCTTCTGTTTCGACCGCCAAACGTTTCAGGGGAGCATTTGCAACCGTTTGGCACCATTTTTGAATGAATTGCCGAAAGTCAGATTTTTGATGAAATTGTGACCCCGGGGCTTAGGAATTTTTTGAAAAAAATCTATTTCTGCCGGTTAAGTTGTCTTGGGCTGATTTCTTTTCCCGTGATAAAAAGCCTTCTGTTTCGACCGCCAAACCTCTGAGGGGAGCACTTGCAATGGTTTGGCACCATTTTCCTGCCGGTTAAGTTGTCCATGGCTGATTTAATGCTCTGTGATATAAAGCCTTCTGTTTCGACGGCCAAAACTCTCAGGGGAGCATTTTCAAACGTTTGGCAGCATTTTTGAGTGAATTGCAGAAAGTAAGATTTTTGATGAAATTGTGAGCCCGGGGCTTAGGGATTTTTTCAAAAAAATCTTTTTCTACCGGTTAAGTTTTTTTGGGCTGATTTCCTTTCCCGTGAAAAAAAGCCTTCTGTTTCGACCGCCAAACCTCTCAGGGGAGCATTTGCAACCGTTTGGCACCATTTTTGAGTGAATTGAATTGCCAAAAGTCAGATATTTGATGAAATTGTGAACCCTGTGGCTTAGGGATTTTTTCAAAAAAATCTATTTCTGCCGGTTAAGTTGTTTTGGGCTGATTTCCTTTCCCGTAATAAAAAGGCTTCTGTTTCGACGGCCAAATCTCTCAGGGGAGCATTTGCAACCGTTTGGCACCATTTTTGAGTGAATTGCCGAAAGTCAGATTTTTGATGAAATTGTGACCCCGGGGCTTAGGGATTTTTTCAAAAAAATCTTTTTCTGCCGGTTAAGTTATCTTTGGCTGATTTCTTTTCCCGTGATAAAAAGCCTTCTGTTTCGACCGCCAAACCTCTCAGGGGAGCATTTGCAACCGTTTGGGACCATTTTTGAGTGAAATGCCGAAAGTCAGATTTTAGATGAAATTGTGACCCCTGGGCTTAGGGATTTTTTCAAAAAAATCTTTTTCTGCCGGTTAAGTTGTCTTGGGCTGATTTCTTTTCCCGTGATAAAAAGCCTTCTGTTTTGACCGCCAAACCTCTCAGGGGAGTATTTGCAACCGTTTGGCACCATTTTTGAGTGAATTGCCGAAAGTCAGATATTTGATGAAATTGTGACCCCGGGGCTTAGGGATTTTTTCAAAAAAATCTTTTTCTGCCGGTTAAATTTTCGAGCGCTGATTTCTTTTCCTGTGATAAAAAGCCTTTCCTTTCGACCGCCAAACCTCTCACGGGAGCATTTGAAACCGTTTGGCACCATTTTTGAGTGAAGTGCCGAAAGTCAGATTTTTGATGAAATTGTGACCCGGGGGCTTAGGGATTTTTTCAAAAACATCTTTTTCTGCCGGTTAAGTTGTCTTGGGCTGATTTCTTTTCCCGTGATAAAAAGCCTTCTGTTTCGACCGCCAAACCTCTGAGGGGAGCATTTGCAACCGTTTGGCACCATTTTCCTGCCGGATAATTTGTCCATGGCTGATTTAATGCTCTGTGATATAAAGCCTTCTGTTTCGACCGGCAAACCTCTCAGGGGAGCATTTGGCACCATTTTTGAGTGAAGTGCCGAAAGTCAGATTTTTGATGAAATTGTGACCCCGGGGCTTAGGGATTTTTCCAAAAAAATCTTTTTCTGCCGGTTAAGTTGTCTTTGGCTGATTTCTTTTCCCGTGATAAAAAGCCTTCTGTTTCGACCGCCAAACCTCTCATGGGAGCATTTGCAACCGTTTGGGAACATTTTTGAGTGAAATGCCGAAAGTCTGATTTTTGATGGAATTGTGACCCCGGGGCTTAGGGATTTTTTCAAAAAAATGTTTTTCTGCCACTTAAGTTGTCTTGGGCTGATTTCTTTTCCTGTGATAAAAAGCCTTCTGTTTCAACCACCAAACCTCTCACGGGAGCATTTGCAACCGTTTGGCACCATTTTTGAGTGAATTGCCGAAAGTCAGATTTTTTATGAAATTGTGACCCCGGGGCTTAGGTCTTTTTTCAAAAAAAATCTTTTTCTGCTGGTTAAGTTGTTTTGGGCTGATTTCCTTTCCCGTGATAAAAAGCCTTCTGTTTCGACCGCCAAACCTCTCAGGGGAGAATTTTCAACCGTTTGGCACCATTTTTGAGTGAATTGCCGAAAGTCAGATTTTAGATGAAATTGTGACCCCGGGGCTTAGGGATTTTTTCAAAAACATCTTTTTCTTCCGGTTAAGTTGTCAAGGGCTGTTTTCTTTTCCTGTGATAAAAAGCCTTTTCTTTCGACCGCCAAACCTCTCACGGGAGCATCTGCAACCGTTTGGCACAATTTTTCTGCCGGTTATGTTGTCCATGGTTGATTTCTTGCTCTGTGATATATAGCCTTCTGTTTCGACCGCCAAACCTCTCAGGGGAGCATTTGCAACCGTTTGGCACCATTTTTGAGTGAATTGCCGAAAGTCAGATTTTTGATGAAATTGTGACCCCGGGGCTTAGGGATTTTTTCAAAAAAATCTTTTTCTGCCGGTTATGTTGTCTTGGGCTGATTTCTTTTCCCATGATAAAAAGCCTTCTGTTTCGACCGCCAAACCTCTCAGGGGAGCATTTGCAACCGTTTGGCACCATTTTTGAGTGAATTGCTGAAAGTCAGATATTTGATGAAATTGTGACCCCGGCGCTTAGGGATTTTTTCAAAAAAATATTTTTCTACCGGTTAAGTTTTCGAGGGCTGATTTCCTTTCCCGTGATAAAAAGCCGTCTGTTTCGACCGCCAAACCTCTCAGGGGAGCATTTGCAACCGTTTGGCACCATTTTTGAGTGAATTGCCGAAAGTCAGATTTTTGATGAAATTGTGACCCCGGGGCTTAGGGATTTTTTCAAAAAAATCTTTTTCTGCCGGTTATGTTGTCTTGGGATGATTTCTTTTCCCATGATAAAAAGCCTTCTGTTTCGACCGCCAAACCTCTCAGGGGAGCATTTGCAACCGTTTGGCCCCATTTTTGAGTGAATTGCCGAAAGTCAGATTTTTGATGAAATTGTGACCCCGGGGCTTAGGGATTTTTTCAAAAAAATCTTTTTCTACCGGTTAAGTTGTTTTGGGCTGATTTCCTTTCCCGTGATAAAAAGCCTTCTGTTTCGACCGCCAAACCTCTCAGGGGAGCATTTGCAACCATTTGGGACCATTTTTGAGTGAAATGCCGAAAGTCTGATTTTTGATGAAATTGTGACCCCGGGGCTTAGGGATTTTTTCAAAAAAATCTTTTTCTGCCGGTTATGTTGTATTGGCTGATTTCTTTTCCCGTGATAAAAAGCCTTCTGTTTCGACCGCCAAACCTCTCAGGGGAGCATTTGAAACCGTTTGGCCCCATTTTTGAGTGAATTGCCGAAAGTCAGATTTTTGATGAAATTGTGACCCCGAGGCTTAGGGATTTTTTCAAAAAAATCTTTTTCTGCCGGTTAAGTTTTCGAGGGCTGATTTCTTTTCCTGTGATAAAAAGCCTTCTGTTTCGACCGCCAAACCTCTCACGGGAGCATTTGCAACCGTTTGGCACCATTTTTGAGTGAATTGCCGAAAGTCAGATTTTTGATGAAATTGTGACCCCGGGGCTTAGGGATTTTTTCAAAAAAAATCTTTTTCTGCCGGTTAAGTTGTTTTGGGCTGATTTCTTTTCCCGTGATAAAAAGCCTTCTGTTTCGACCGCCAAACCTCTCAGGGGAGCATTTGCAACCATTTGGGACCATTTTTGAGTGAAATGCCGAAAGTCTGATTTTTGATGAAATTGTGACCCCGGGGCTTAGGGATTTTTTCAAAAAAATGGTTTTCTGCCGGTTAAGTTGTCTTGGGCTGATTTCTTTTCCTGTGATAAAAAGCCTTCTGTTTCAACCACCAAACCTCTCACGGGAGCATTTGCAACCGTTTGGCACCATTTTTGAGTGAATTGCCGAAAGTCAGATTTTAGATGAAATTGTGACCCCGGGGCTTAGGGATTTTTTCAAAAAAATCTTTTTCTGCCGGTTAAGTTTTCGAGGGCTGATTTCTTTTCCCATGATTAAAAGCGTTCTGTTTCGACCACCAAACCTCTCAGGGGAGCATTTGCAACCGTTTGGCACCATTTTTGAGTGAATTGCCGAAAGTCAGATTTTTGATGAAATTGTGACCCCGGGGCTAAGGGATTTTTTCAAAAACATCTTTTTCTGCCTGTTAAGTTGTCGAGGGCTGTTTTCTTTTCCTTCGATAAAAACCCTTTTCTTTCCACCGCCAAACCTCTCACGAGAGCATTTGCAACCGTTTGGCACAATTTTTCTCCCGGTTATGTTGTCCATGGTTGATTTCTTGCTCTGTGATATATAGCCTTCTGTTTCGACCGCCAAACGTCTGAGGGGAGCATTTGCAACCGTTTGGCACCATTTTTGAGTGAATTGCTGAAAGTCAGATATTTGATGAAATTGTGACCCCGGCGCTTAGGGATTTTTTCAAAAAAATATTTTTCTACCGGTTAAGTTTTCGAGGGCTGATTTCCTTTCCCGTGATAAAAAGCCTTCTGTTTCGACCGCCAAACGTTTCAGGGGAGCATTTGCAACCGTTTGGCACCATTTTTGAGTGAATTGCCGAAAGTCAGATTTTTGATGAAATTGTGACCCCGGGGCTTAGGGATTTTTTCAAAAAAATCTTTTTCTGTTCGGTTATGTTGTCGAGGGCTGTTTTCTTTTCCTGTGATAAAAAGCCTTTTCTTTCGACCGCCAAACCTCTAGGGGAGCATTTGCAACCGTTTGGCACCATTTTTGAGTGAATTGCCGAAAGTCAGATTTTAGATGAAATTGTGACCCCGGGGCTTAGGCATTTTTTCAAAAAAATATTTTTCTACCGGTTAAGTTTTCGAGGGCTGATTTCCTTTCCCGTGATAAAAAGCCTTCTGTTTCGACCGCCAAACCTCTCAGGGGAGCATTTGCAACCGTTTGGCCCCATTTTTGAGTGAATTGCCGAAAGTCAGATTTTTGATGAAATTGTGACCCCGGGGCTTAGGGATTTTTTCAAAAAAATCTTTTTCTGCCGGTTAAGTTTTCGAGGGCTGATTTCTTTTCCTGTGATAAAAAGCCTTCTGTTTCGACCACCAAACCTCTCACGGGAGCATTTGAAACCATTTGGGACCATTTTTGAGTGAAATGCCGAAAGTCAGATTTTTGATGAAATTGTGACCCCGCGGCTTAGGCATTTTTTCAAAAAAATATTTTTCTACCAGTTAAGTTGTTTTGGGCTGATTTCCTTTCCCGTGATAAAAAGCCTTCTGTTTCGACCGCCAAATCTGTCAGGGGAGCATTTGCAACCGTTTGGCACCATTTTTGAGTGAAATGCCGAAAGTCAGATTTTAGATGAAATTGTGACCCCGGGGCTTAGGGATTTTTTCAAAAACATCTTTTTCTTCCGGTTAAGTTGTCAAGGGCTGTTTTCTTTTCCTGTGATAAAAAGCCTTTTCTTTCGACCGCCAAACCTCTCACGGGAGCATCTGCAACCGTTTGGCACAATTTTTCTGCCGGTTATGTTGTCCATGGCTGATTTCTTGCTCTGTGATATATAGCCTTCTGTTTCGACTGCCAAACGTCTGAGGGGAGCATTTGCAACCGTTTGGCACCATTTTTGAGTGAATTGCCGAAAGTCAGATTTTTGATGAAATTGTGACCCCGGGGCTTAGGGATTTTTTCAAATAAATCTTTTTCTGCCGGTTATGTTTTCGAGGGCTGATTTCTTTTCCTGTGATAAAAAGCCTTCTGTTTCGACCACCAAACCTCTCAGGGGAGCATTTGCAACCGTTTGGCACCATTTTTGAGTGAATTGCCGAAAGTCAGATTTTTGATGAAATTGTGACCCCGGGGCTTAGGTCTTTTTTAAAAAAAAATCTTTTTCTGCTGGTTAAGTTGTTTTGGGCTGATTTCCTTTCCCGTGATAAAAAGCCTTCTGTTTCGACCGCCAAACCTCTCAGGGGAGCATTTTCAACCGTTTGGCACCATTTTTGAGTGAATTGCCGAAAGTCAGATTTTAGATGAAATTGTGACCCCGGGGCTTAGGGATTTTTTCAAAAACATCTTTTTCTTCCGGTTAAGTTGTCAAGGGCTGTTTTCTTTTCCTGTGATAAAAAGCCTTTTCTTTCGACCGCCAAACCTCTCACGGGAGCATCTGCAACCGTTTGGCACAATTTTTCTGCCGGTTATGTTGTCCATGGTTGATTTCTTGCTCTGTGATATATAGCCTTCTGTTTCGACCGCCAAACCTCTCAGGGGAGCATTTGCAACCGTTTGGCACCATTTTTGAGTGAATTGCCGAAAGTCAGATTTTTGATGAAATTGTGACCCCGGGGCTTAGGGATTTTTTCAAAAAAATCTTTTTCTGCCGGTTATGTTGTCTTGGGCTGATTTCTTTTCCCATGATAAAAAGCCTTCTGTTTCGACCGCCAAACCTCTCAGGGGAGCATTTGCAACCGTTTGGCACCATTTTTGAGTGAATTGCTGAAAGTCAGATATTTGATGAAATTGTGACCCCGGCGCTTAGGGATTTTTTCAAAAAAATATTTTTCTACCGGTTAAGTTTTCGAGGGCTGATTTCCTTTCCCGTGATAAAAAGCCGTCTGTTTCGACCGCCAAACCTCTCAGGGGAGCATTTGCAACCGTTTGGCACCATTTTTGAGTGAATTGCCGAAAGTCAGATTTTTGATGAAATTGTGACCCCGGGGCTTAGGGATTTTTTCAAAAAAATCTTTTTCTGCCGGTTATGTTGTCTTGGGATGATTTCTTTTCCCATGATAAAAAGCCTTCTGTTTCGACCGCCAAACCTCTCAGGGGAGCATTTGCAACCGTTTGGCCCCATTTTTGAGTGAATTGCCGAAAGTCAGATTTTTGATGAAATTGTGACCCCGGGGCTTAGGGATTTTTTCAAAAAAATCTTTTTCTACCGGTTAAGTTGTTTTGGGCTGATTTCCTTTCCCGTGATAAAAAGCCTTCTGTTTCGACCGCCAAACCTCTCAGGGGAGCATTTGCAACCATTTGGGACCATTTTTGAGTGAAATGCCGAAAGTCTGATTTTTGATGAAATTGTGACCCCGGGGCTTAGGGATTTTTTCAAAAAAATCTTTTTCTGCCGGTTAAGTTTTCGAGGGCTGATTTCTTTTCCTGTGATAAAAAGCCTTCTGTTTCGACCGCCAAACCTCTCACGGGAGCATTTGCAACCGTTTGGCACCATTTTTGAGTGAATTGCCGAAAGTCAGATTTTTGATGAAATTGTGACCCCGGGGCTTAGGGATTTTTTCAAAAAAAATCTTTTTCTGCCGGTTAAGTTGTTTTGGGCTGATTTCTTTTCCCGTGATAAAAAGCCTTCTGTTTCGACCGCCAAACCTCTCAGGGGAGCATTTGCAACCATTTGGGACCATTTTTGAGTGAAATGCCGAAAGTCTGATTTTTGATGAAATTGTGACCCCGGGGCTTAGGGATTTTTTCAAAAAAATGGTTTTCTGCCGGTTAAGTTGTCTTGGGCTGATTTCTTTTCCTGTGATAAAAAGCCTTCTGTTTCAACCACCAAACCTCTCACGGGAGCATTTGCAACCGTTTGGCACCATTTTTGAGTGAATTGCCGAAAGTCAGATTTTAGATGAAATTGTGACCCCGGGGCTTAGGGATTTTTTCAAAAAAATCTTTTTCTGCCGGTTAAGTTTTCGAGGGCTGATTTCTTTTCCCATGATTAAAAGCGTTCTGTTTCGACCACCAAACCTCTCAGGGGAGCATTTGCAACCGTTTGGCACCATTTTTGAGTGAATTGCCGAAAGTCAGATTTTTGATGAAATTGTGACCCCGGGGCTAAGGGATGTTTTCAAAAACATCTTTTTCTGCCTGTTAAGTTGTCGAGGGCTGTTTTCTTTTCCTTCGATAAAAACCCTTTTCTTTCCACCGCCAAACCTCTCACGAGAGCATTTGCAACCGTTTGGCACAATTTTTCTCCCGGTTATGTTGTCCATGGTTGATTTCTTGCTCTGTGATATATAGCCTTCTGTTTCGACCGCCAAACGTCTGAGGGGAGCATTTGCAACCGTTTGGCACCATTTTTGAGTGAATTGCTGAAAGTCAGATATTTGATGAAATTGTGACCCCGGCGCTTAGGGATTTTTTCAAAAAAATATTTTTCTACCGGTTAAGTTTTCGAGGGCTGATTTCCTTTCCCGTGATAAAAAGCCTTCTGTTTCGACCGCCAAACGTTTCAGGGGAGCATTTGCAACCGTTTGGCACCATTTTTGAGTGAATTGCCGAAAGTCAGATTTTTGATGAAATTGTGACCCCGGGGCTTAGGGATTTTTTCAAAAAAATCTTTTTCTGTTCGGTTATGTTGTCGAGGGCTGTTTTCTTTTCCTGTGATAAAAAGCCTTTTCTTTCGACCGCCAAACCTCTAGGGGAGCATTTGCAACCGTTTGGCACCATTTTTGAGTGAATTGCCGAAAGTCAGATTTTAGATGAAATTGTGACCCCGGGGCTTAGGCATTTTTTCAAAAAAATATTTTTCTACCGGTTAAGTTTTCGAGGGCTGATTTCCTTTCCCGTGATAAAAAGCCTTCTGTTTCGACCGCCAAACCTCTCAGGGGAGCATTTGCAACCGTTTGGCCCCATTTTTGAGTGAATTGCCGAAAGTCAGATTTTTGATGAAATTGTGACCCCGGGGCTTAGGGATTTTTTCAAAAAAATCTTTTTCTGCCGGTTAAGTTTTCGAGGGCTGATTTCTTTTCCTGTGATAAAAAGCCTTCTGTTTCGACCACCAAACCTCTCACGGGAGCATTTGAAACCATTTGGGACCATTTTTGAGTGAAATGCCGAAAGTCAGATTTTTGATGAAATTGTGACCCCGCGGCTTAGGCATTTTTTCAAAAAAATATTTTTCTACCAGTTAAGTTGTTTTGGGCTGATTTCCTTTCCCGTGATAAAAAGCCTTCTGTTTCGACCGCCAAATCTCTCAGGGGAGCATTTGCAACCGTTTGGCACCATTTTTGAGTGAAATGCCGAAAGTCAGATTTTAGATGAAATTGTGACCCCGGGGCTTAGGGATTTTTTCAAAAACATCTTTTTCTTCCGGTTAAGTTGTCAAGGGCTGTTTTCTTTTCCTGTGATAAAAAGCCTTTTCTTTCGACCGCCAAACCTCTCACGGGAGCATCTGCAACCGTTTGGCACAATTTTTCTGCCGGTTATGTTGTCCATGGCTGATTTCTTGCTCTGTGATATATAGCCTTCTGTTTCGACTGCCAAACGTCTGAGGGGAGCATTTGCAACCGTTTGGCACCATTTTTGAGTGAATTGCCGAAAGTCAGATTTTTGATGAAATTGTGACCCCGGCGCTTAGGGATTTTTTCAAAAAAATCTTTTTCTGCCGGTTATGTTTTATTGGGCTGATTTCTTTTCCCGTGATAAAAAGCCTTCTTTTTCGACCGCCAAACCTCTCAGGGGAGCATTTGCAACCGTTTGGCCCCATTTTTGAGTGAATTGCCGAAAGTCAGATTTTAGATGAAATTGTGACCCCAGGGCTTAGGGACTTTTTCAAAAAAATCTTTTTCTGCCGGTTAAGTTTTCGAGGGCTGATTTCTTTTCCTCTGATAAAAAGCCTTCTGTTTCGACCGCCAAACCTCTCAGGGGAGCATTTGCAACCGTTTGGCACCATTTTTGAGTGAATTGCCGAAAGTCAGATATTTGATGAAATTGTGACCCCGGGGCTTAGGGATTTTTTCAAAAAAATCTATTTCTGCCGGTTAAGTTGTTTTGGGCTGATTTCTTTTCCCGTGATAAAAAGCCTTCTGTTTCGACCGCCAAACCTCTCAGGGGAGCATTTGCAACCGTTTAGCACCATTTTTGAGTGAATTGCCGAAAGTCAGATTTTTGATGAAATTGTGACCCCGGGGCTTAGGGATTTTTTCAAAAACATTTTTTTCTGCTGGTTAAGTTGTCGAGGGCTGATATCTTGTCCTGTGATAAAAAGCCTTCTTTTTCGACCGCCAAACCTCTAAGGGGAGCATTTGAAACCGTTTGGCACCATTTTTGATTTAATGGCGGAAAATTGGATTTTTTCATGAAATTGTGACCCCGGGGCTTAGGGATTTTTTTTAAAAAAACTTTTTCTGCCGGTTAAGTTGTCGAGGGTTGATTTGTTGTCGTGTGATAAAGAGCCTTCTCTTTCGACCGCCAAACCTCTTAGGGGAGCATTTGCATCCATTCGGTACCATTTTTGAGTGAATTGGAGAACTTCAGATTTTTTATGAAATTGTGACCCTGGAGCTTAGGGAAATTTTCAAAAAATTCTTTTTCTGCTGGTTAAGTTGTCCATGGCTGATTTCTTGTCGTGTGATAAAAAGCGTTCTGTTTCGACCGCCAAACCTCTCAGGGGAGCATTTGCAACCGTTTGGCACCATTTTTGAGTGAATTGCTGAAAGTCAGATTTTTGATGAAATTGTGACCCCGGGGCTTAGGGATTTTTTCAAAAAAATCTTTTTCTGCCGGGAAAGTTGTCTTGGGCTGATTTCTTTTCCCGTGATAAAAACCCTTTTCTTTCGACCGGCAAACCTCTCAGGGGAGCATTTGCAACCGTTTGGCACCATTTTTGAGTGAATTGCCGAAAGTCAGATATTTGATGAAATTGTGACCCCGGGGCTTAGGGATTTTTTCAAAAAAATCTTTTTCTGCCGGTTAAGTTTTCGAGGGCTGATTTCTTTTCCCGTGATAAAAAGCCTTCTCTTTCGACCACCAAACCTCTCAGGGGAGCATTTGAAACCGTTTGGCACCATTTTTGAGTGAATTGCCGAAAGTCAGATTTTTTATGAAATTGTGACTCCGCGGCTTAGGGATTTTTTCAAAAACATCTTTCTCTGCCGGTTAAGTTTTCGAGGGCTGTTTTCTTTTCCTGTGATTAAAAGCCTTTTCTTTCGACCGCCAAACCTCTCACAGGATCATTTGCAACCGTTTGGCACAATTTTTCTGCCGGTTATGTTGTCCATGGCTGATTTCTTGCTCTGTGATATAAAGCCTTCTGTTTCGACCGCCAAACGTCTCAGGGGAGCATTTGCAACCGTTTGGCACCATTTTTGAGTGAATTGCCGAAAGTCAGATTTTTGATGAAATTGTGAGCCCGGGGCTTAGGGATTTTTTCAAAAAAATCTTTTTCTGCCGGGTAAGTTGTCTTGGGCTGATTTCTTTTCCCGTCATAAAAAGTCTTCTGTTTCGACCGCCAAACCTCTCAGGGGAGCATTTGCAACCGTTTGGCACCATTTTTGAGTGAATTGCCGAAAGTCAGATATTTGATGAAATTGTGACCCCGGGGCTTAGGGATTTTTTCAAAAAAATCTATTTCTGCCGGTTAAGTTGTTTTGGGCTGATTTCTTTTCCCGTGATAAAAAGCCTTCTGTTTCGACCGCCAAACCTCTCAGGGGAGCATTTGCAACCGTTTAGCACCATTTTTGAGTGAATTGCCGAAAGTCAGATTTTTGATGAAATTGTGACCCCGGGGCTTAGGGATTTTTTCAAAAAAAATATTTCTGCCGGTTAAGTTGCCGAGGGCTGATTTTTTCTCCGGTGATAAAAAGCCTTCTGTTTCTACCGCCAAACCTCTAAGGGGAGCATTTGCAACTGTTTGGCACCTTCTTTGAGTTAATGGCCGAAAGTCAGATTTTTGATGAAATTGTGACCCCGGGGCTTAGGGATTTTTTCAAAAACATTTTTTTCTGCTGGTTAAGTTGTCGAGGGCTGATATCTTGTCCTGTGATAAAAAGCCTTCTTTTTCGACCGCCACACCTCTAAGGGGAGCATTTGAAACCGTTTGGCACCATTTTTGATTTAATGGCGGAAAATTGGATTTTTGATGAAATTGTGACCCCGGGGCTTAGGGATTTTTTTTAAAAAAACTTTTTCTGCCGGTTAAGTTGTCGAGGGTTGATTTGTTGTCGTGTGATAAAGAGCCTTCTCTTTCGACCGCCAAACCTCTTAGGGGAGCATTTGCATACATTCGGTACCATTTTTGAGTGAATTGGAGAACGTCAGATTTTTTATGAAATTGTGACCCTGGAGCTTAGGGAAATTTTCAAAAAAATCTTTTTCTGCTGGTTAAGTTGTCCATGGCTGATTTCTTGCCGTGTGATAAAGAGCCTTCTCTTTCGACCGCCAAACCTCTTAGGGGAGCATTTGCAACCGTTTGGCACCATTTTTTTTTTTTTTAAATGATATTTTATTAAATTTAACAAGAGAAAGGAAAAAAACCATACAAAGAAGAACAATACATATTAAAAAGATTAACAGAAAAAAAAGAAAAAAGAAAAAAAAGGAAAAAGGAAAAGAAAAAAGACCTCTTTTCAAATTCTTATCATTCATGACCTTATTTTCTTGACTTCCACCCGCCTCCCTTTCTTGTATTCCACTTTGAAGTTGATCAGCAAATTAATTCTGTTAGTTTTGTCCTTATATAATTTCCCTCCCATATTGTACTTCCCCAATCCTTGCTTACTGGAACCCCTTCTTTTCATTTCAATGTCATCAGCATTCAAAAATTTTACAGTGTTTTTGTAAATAGATTTTAAACTTCATCCAATCCTCCCCCATCCGCTCTTCTCCTTGGTCTCGTATTCTGCTGGTCATTTCTGCCATTTCCATGTAGTCCATTACTTGCATCTGCCATTCTTCCAGGGTGGGTAGATCTTGTGTCTTCCAATGCTTTGCTATAAGTATTCTTGCTGCTGCTGTGGCGTACATAAAGAAAGTCCTATCCTTCTTTAACACCGATTGGTCTACCATGCCCAGGAGTAAAGCCTCCGGTTTCTTCAGAAAGGTATACTTAAATATCTTTTTCATTTCATTGTAGATCATCTCCCAGAAGGCCTTAATCCTAGGGCATGTCCACCAAAGGTGAAAAAATGTACCTTCAGTTTCTTTACATTTCCAACATTTATTATCGGGCAAATGATAAATTTTTGCAAGCTTGACTGGGGTCATGTACCACCTGTACATCATTTTCATAATATTCTCTCTTAAGGCATTACATGCCGTGAATTTAATTCCAGTGGTCCATAACTGTTCCCAGTCAGCAAACATAATGTTATGTCCGACATCTTGTGCCCATTTTATCATAGCAGATTTTACTGTTTCATCCTCAGTATTCCATTTCAGCAACAAGTTATACATTCTTGACAGTATCTTGGCATTGGGTTCTAACAGTTCTGTTTCTAATTTTGATTTTTCCACCTGGAATCCGATTTTCTTGTCCAAGTTATAAGCCTCTCTAACTTGAAAGTAATGTAACCAATCTCGCACCTTATCTTTAAGTTTCTCATAACTCTGCAATTTCAGTTTATCACCCTCCTGCTCCAAAATTTCCCAATATTTTGGCCAATTTGTCTCCATGTTAAGTTTTTTCAGGGCCTTTGCTTCCATAGGCGATAACCACCTTGGCGTTTTATTCTCCAATAAATCTTTATATTTAATCCAGACATTGAATAATGCTTTTCTGACAATATGATTTTTAAATGCCTTGTGCGCTTTTACCTTACCATACCACAAGTATGCATGCCACCCAAATACATTATCATACCCTTCGTTTGGCACCATTTTTGAGTGAATTGCCGAAAGTCAGATTTTTGATGAAATTGTGACCCCGGGGCTTAGGGATTTTTTCAAAAAAATCTTTTTCTGCCGGGTAAGTTGTCTTGGGCTGATTTCTTTTCCCGTCATAAAAAGTCTTCTGTTTCGACCGCCAAACCTCTCAGGGGAGCATTTGCAACCGTTTGGCACCATTTTTGAGTGAATTGCCGAAAGTCAGATTTTTGATGAAATTGTGACCCCGGGGCTTAGGGATTTTTTCAAAAAAATCTTTTTTTGCCGGGTAAGTTGTCTTGGGCTGATTTCTATTCCCGCGATAAAAAGTCTTCTGTTTCGACCGCCAAACCTCTCAGGGGAGGATTTGCAACCGTTTGGCACCATTTTTGAATGAATTGCCGAAAGTCAGATTTTTGCTGAAATTGTGACCCCGGGGTTTAGGGATTTTTTTCAAAAAAAATATTTCTGCCAGTTAAGTTGCCGAGGGCTGATTTCTTCTCCGGTGATAAGGAGCCTTCTCTTTCGACTGCCAAACCTCTAAGGGGAGCATTTGCAACCGTTTGGCACCATTTTTGAGTGAATGGCCGAAAATTGAATTTTTGATGAAATTGTGACCCCGGGGCTTAGGGATTTTTTCAAAAACATCTTTTTCTGCCGGTTAAGTTTTCGAGGGCTGTTTTCTTTTCCTGTGATTAAAACCCTTTTCTTTCGACCGCCAAACCTCTCAGGGGAGCATTTGCAACCGTTTGGCACCATTTTTGAGTGAATTGCCGAAAGTCAGATATTTGATGAAATTGTGACCCCGGGCCTTAGGGATTTTTTCAAAAAAATCTTTTTCTGCCGGTTAAGTTTTCGAGGGCTGATTTCTTTTCCCGTGATAAAAAGCCTTCTCTTTCGACCACCAAACCTCTCACGGGAGCATTTGAAACCGTTTGGCACCATTTTTGAGTGAATTGCCGAAAGTCAGATTTTTTATGAAATTGTGACTCCGCGGCTTAGGGATTTTTTCAAAAACATCTTTTTCTGCTGGTTAAGTTTTCGAGGGCTGTTTTCTTTTCCTGTGATTAAAAGCCTTTTCTTTCGACCGCCAAACCTCTCACAGGATCATTTGCAACCGTTTGGCACAATTTTTCTGCCGGTTATGTTGTCCATGGCTGATTTCTTGCTCTGTGATATAAAGCCTTCTGTTTCGACCGCCAAACGTCTCAGGGGAGCATTTGCAACCGTTTGGCACCATTTTTGAGTGAATTGCCGAAAGTCAAATATTTGATGAAATTGTGACCCCGGGGCTTAGGGATTTTTTCAAAAAAATCTATTTCTGCCGGTTAAGTTGTTTTGGGCTGATTTCTTTTCCCATGATAAAAAGCCTTCTGTTTCGACCGCCAAACCTCTCAGGGGAGCATTTGCAACCGTTTAGCACCATTTTTGAGTGAATTGCCGAAAGTCAGATTTTTGATGAAATTGTGACCCTGGGGCTTAGGGATTTTTTCAAAAAAAATATTTCTGCCGGTTAAGTTGCCGAGGGCTGATTTTTTCTCCGGTGATAAGGAGCCTTCTCTTTCGACTGCCAAACCTCTAAGGGGAGCATTTGCAACCGTTTGGCACCATTTTTGAGTGAATGGCCGAAAATTGAATTTTTGATGAAATTGTGACCCCGGGGCTTAGGGTTTTTTTTTAAAAAAAAAATTCTGCCGGTTAAGTTGTCGAGGTCTGATTTCTTGTCCGGTGATAAAAAGCCTTCTGTTTCTACCGCCAAACCTCTCAGGGGAGCATTTGCAACTGTTTGGCACCTTCTTTGAGTTAATGGCCGAAAGTCAGATTTTTGATGAAATTGTGACCCCGGGGCTTAGGGATTTTTTCAAAAACATTTTTTTCTGCTGGTTAAGTTGTCGAGGGCTGATATCTTGTCCTGTGATAAAAAGCCTTCTTTTTCGACCGCCACACCTCTAAGGGGAGCATTTGAAACCGTTTGGCACCATTTTTGATTTAATGGCGGAAAATTGGATTTTTGATGAAATTGTGACCCCGGGGCTTAGGGATTTTTTTTAAAAAAACTTTTTCTGCCGGTTAAGTTGTCGAGGGTTGATTTGTTGTCGTGTGATAAAGAGCCTTCTCTTTCGACCGCCAAACCTCTTAGGGGAGCATTTGCATACATTCGGTACCATTTTTGAGTGAATTGGAGAACGTCAGATTTTTTATGAAATTGTGACCCTGGAGCTTAGGGAAATTTTCAAAAAAATCTTTTTCTGCTGGTTAAGTTGTCCATGGCTGATTTCTTGTCGTGTGATAAAGAGCCTTCTCTTTCGACCGCCAAACCTCTTAGGGGAGCATTTGCAACCGTTTGGCACCATTTTTGAGTGAATTGCCGAAAGTCAGATTTTTGATGAAATTGTGACCCCGGGGTTTAGAGATTTTTTCAAAAAAATCTATTTCTGCCGGTTAAGTTGTTTTGGGCTGATTTCTTTTCCCGTGATAAAAAGCCTTCTGTTTCGACCGCCAAACCTCTCAGGGGAGCATTTGCAACCGTTTGGCACCATTTTTGAGTGAATTGCCGAAAGTCAGATTTTTGATGAAATTGTGACCCCGGGGCTTAGGGATTTTTTCAAAAAAATCTTTTTTTGCCGGGTAAGTTGTCTTGGGCTGATTTCTATTCCCGCGATAAAAAGTCTTCTGTTTCGACCGCCAAACCTCTCAGGGGAGCATTTGCAACCGTTTGGCACCATTTTTGAGTGAAGTGCCGAAAGTCAGATTTTTGATGAAATTGTGACCCCGGGGCTTAGGGATTTTTTCAAAAACATCTTTTTCTGCCAGTTAAGTTTTCAAGGGCTGTTTTCTTTTCCTGTGATTAAAAGCCTTCTCTTTCGACCGCCAAACCTCTCACGGGAGCATTTGCAACCGTTTGGCACAATTTTTCTGCCGGTTATGTTGTCCATGGCTGATTTCTTGCTCTGTGATATAAAGCCTTCTGTTTCGACCGCCAAACCTCTCAGGGGAGCATTTGCAACCGTTTGGCACCATTTTTGAGTAAATTGCCGAAAGTCAGATATTTGATGAAATTGTGACCCCGGGGCTTAGGGATTTTTTCAAAAAAATCTTTTTCTGCCGGTTAAGTTTTCGAGGGCTGATTTCTTTTCCTGTGATAAAAAGCCTTCTCTTTCGACCACCAAACCTCTCAGGGGAGCATTTGCAACCGTTTGGCACCATTTTTGAGTGAATTGCCGAAAGTCAGATTTTTTATGAAATTGTGACCCTGGGGCTTAGGGATTTTTTCAAAAACATCTTTTTCTGCCGGTTAAGTTTTCGAGGGCTGTTTTCTTTTCCTCTGATTAAAAGCCTTTTCTTTCGACCGCCAAACCTCTCACGGGAGCGTTTGCAACCGTTTGGCACAATTTTTCTGCCGGTTATGTTGTCCATGGCTGATTTCTTGCTCTGTGATATAAAACCTTCTGTTTCGACCGCCAAACCTCTCAGGGGAGCATTTGCAACCGTTTGGCACCATTTTTGAGTGAATTGCCGAAAGTCAGATTTTTGATGAAATTGTGACCCCGGGGCTTAGGGATTTTTTCAAAAAAATCTTTTTCTGCCGGTTAAGTTGTCTTGGGCTGATTTCTTTTCCCGTGATAAAAAGCCTGTTCTTTCGACCGCCAAACCTCTCACGGGAGCATTTGCAACCGTTTGGCACCATTTTTCGGCCGGTTATGTTGTCCATGGCTGATTTCTTGCTCTGTGATATAAAGCCTTCTGTTTCGACCGCCAAACCTCTCAGGGGAGCGTTTGCAACCGTTTGGCACCATTTTTGAGTGAAGTGCCGAAAGTCAGATTTTTGATGAAATTGTGACCCCGGGGCTTAGGGATTTTTTCAAAAAAAATATTTCTGCCGGTTAAGTTGTCGAGGGCTGATTTCTTTTCCTCTGATAAAAAGCCGTCTGTTTTGACCGCCAAACCTCTAAGGGGAGCATTTGCAACCGTTTGGCACCATTTTTGAATGAATTGCCGAAAGTCAGATTTTTGCTGAAATTGTGACCCCGGGGTTTAGGGATTTTTTTCAAAAAAAATATTTCTGCCGGTTAAGTTGCCGAGGGCTGATTTCTTCTCCGGTGATAAGGAGCCTTCTCTTTCGACTGCCAAACCTCTAAGGGGAGCATTTGCAACCGTTTGGCACCATTTTTGAGTGAATGGCCGAAAATTGAATTTTTGATGAAATTGTGACCCCGGGGCTTAGGGTTTTTTTTTTAAAAAAAAATTCTGCCGGTTAAGTTGTCGAGGTCTGATTTCTTGTCCGGTGATAAAAAGCCTTCTGTTTCTACCGCCAAACCTCTCAGGGGAGCATTTGCAACTGTTTGGCACCTTCTTTGAGTTAATGGCCGAAAGTCAGATTTTTGATGAAATTGTGACCCCGGGGCTTAGGGATTTTTTCCAAAACATTTTTTTCTGCTGGTTAAGTTGTCGAGGGCTGATATCTTGTCCTGTGATAAAAAGCCTTCTTTTTCGACCGCCACACCTCTAAGGGGAGCATTTGAAACCGGTTGGCACCATTTTTGATTTAATGGCGGAAAATTGGATTTTTGATGAAATTGTGACCCCGGGGCTTAGGGATTTTTTTTAAAAAAAACTTTTTCTGCCGGTTAAGTTGTCGAGGGTTGATTTGTTGTCGTGTGATAAAGAGCCTTCTCTTTCGACCGCCAAACCTCTTAGGGGAGCATTTGAATCCATTCGGTACCATTTTTGAGTGAATTGGAGAACGTCAGATTTTTTATGAAATTGTGACCCTGGAGCTTAGGGAAATTTTCAAAAAAATCTTTTTCTGCTGGTTAAGTTGTCCATGGCTGATTTCTTGTCGTGTGATAAAAAGCGTTCTGTTTCGACCGCCAAACCTCTCAGGGGAGCATTTGCAACCGTTTGGCACCATTTTTGAGTGAATTGCCGAAAGTCAGATTTTTGATGAAATTGTGACCCCGGGGCTTAGGGATTTTTTCAAAAAAATCTTTTTCTGCCGGGAAAGTTGTTTTGGGCTGATTTCTTTTCCCGTGATAAAAAGCCTTCTGTTTCGACCGCCAAACCTCTCAGGGGAGCATTTGCAACCGTTTAGCACCATTTTTGAGTGAATTGCCGAAAGTCAGATTTTTGATGAAATTGTGAGCCCGGGGCTTAGGGATTTTTTCAAAAAAATCTTTTTCTGCCGGGTAAGTTGTCTTGGGCTGATTTCTTTTCCCGTCATAAAAAGTCTTCTGTTTCGACCGCCAAACCTCTAAGGGGAGCATTTGCAACCGTTTGGCACCATTTTTGAGTGAATGGCCGAAAATTGAATTTTTGATGAAATTGTGACCCCGGGGCTTAGGGATTTTTTCAAAAAAATCTTTTTCTGCCGGTTATGTTGTCTTGGGCTGATTATATTTCCCATGATAAAAAGCCTTCTGTTTCGACCGCCAAACCTCTCAGGGGAGCATTTGCAATGGTTTGGCACCATTTTTGAGTGAATTGCCGAAAGTCAGATTTTTGATGAAATTGTGACCCCGGGGCTTAGGGATTTTTTCAAAAAAATCTTTTTCTGCCGGTTATGTTTTCGAGGGCTGATTTCTTTTCCTGTGATAAAAAGCCTTCTGTTTCGACCACCAAACCTCTCAGGGGAGCATTTGCAACCGTTTGGCCCCATTTTTGAGTGAATTGCCGAAAGTCAGATTTTTGATGAAATTGTGACCCCGGGGCTTAGGGATTTTTTCAAAAAAATCTTTTTCTGCCGGTTAAGTTGTCTTTGGGTGATTTCTTTTCCCGTGATAAAAAGCCTTCTTTTTCGACCGCCAAACCTCTCAGGGGAGCATTTGCAACCGTTTGGCCCTATTTTTGAGTGAATTGCCGAAAGTCAGATTTTTGATGAAATTGTGACCCCGGGGCTTAGGGATTTTTTCAAAAACATTTTTTTCTGCTGGTTAAGTTGTCGAGGTCTGATTTCTTGTCCGGTGATAAAAAGCCTTCTGTTTCTACCGCCAAACCTCTCAGGGGAGCATTTGAAACCGTTTGGCACCATTTTTGATTTAATGGCGGAAAATTGGATTTTTGATGAAATTGTGACCCCGGGGCTTAGGGATTTTTTTTAAAAAAACTTTTTCTGCCGGTTAAGTTGTCGAGGGTTGATTTGTTGTCGTGTGATAAAGAGCCTTCTCTTTCGACCGCCAAACCTCTTAGGGGAGCATTTGCATCCATTCGGTACCATTTTTGAGTGAATTGGAGAACGTCAGATTTTTTATGAAATTGTGACCCTGGAGCTTAGGGAAATTTTCAAAAAAATCTTTTTCTGCTGGTTAAGTTGTCCATGGCTGATTTCTTGTCGTGTGATAAAGAGCCTTCTCTTTCGACCGCCAAACCTCTTAGGGGAGCATTTGCAACCGTTTGGCACCATTTTTGAGTGAATTGCCGAAAGTCAGATTTTTGATGAAATTGTGACCCCGGGGCTTAGGGATTTTTTCAAAAAAATCTTTTTCTGCCGGGTAAGTTGTCTTGGGCTGATTTCTTTTCCCGTCATAAAAAGTCTTCTGTTTCGACCGCCAAACCTCTCAGGGGAGCATTTGCAACCGTTTAGCACCATTTTTGAGTGAATTGCCGAAAGTCAGATATTTGATGAAATTGTGACCCCGGGGTTTAGGGATTTTTTCAAAAAAATCTATTTCTGCCGGTTAAGTTGTTTTGGGCTGATTTCTTTTCCCGTGATAAAAAGCCTTCTGTTTCGACCGCCAAACCTCTCAGGGGAGCATTTGCAACCGTTTGGCACCATTTTTGAGTGAAGTGCCGAAAGTCAGATTTTTGATGAAATTGTGACCCCGGGGCTTAGGGATTTTTTCAAAAACATCTTTTTCTGCCGGTTAAGTTTTCAAGGGCTGATTTCCTTTCCCGTGATAAAAAGCCTTCCGTTTCGACCGCCAAACCTCTCACGGGAGCATTTGCAACCGTTTGGCACAATTTTTCTGCTGGTTATGTTGTCCATGGCTGATTTCTTGCTCTGTGATATAAAGCCTTCTGTTTCGACCGCCAAACCTCTCAGGGGAGCATTTGAAACCGTTTGGCACCATTTTTGAGTGAATTGCCGAAAGTCAGATTTTTGATGAAATTGTGAGCCCGGGGCTTAGGGATTTTTTCAAAAAAATCTTTTTCTGCCGGTTAAGTTGTCTTGGGCTGATTTCTTTTCCCGTGATAAAAAGCCTTCTGTTTCGACCGCCAAACCTCTCAGGGGAGCATTTGCAACCGTTTGGCACCATTTTTGAGTGAATTGCCGAAAGTCAGATATTTGATGAAATTGTGACCTCGGGGTTTAGGGATTTTTTCAAAAAAATATTTCTGCCGGTTAAGTTGCCGAGGGCTGATTTCTTCTCCGGTGATAAGGAGCCTTCTCTTTCGACTGCCAAACCTCTAAGGGGAGCATTTGCAACCGTTTGGCACCATTTTTGAGTGAATGGCCGAAAATTGAATTTTTGATGAAATTGTGACCCCGGGGCTTAGGGTTTTTTTTTTTTAAAAAAAATTCTGCCGGTTAAGTTGTCGAGGTCTGATTTCTTGTCCGGTGATAAAAAGCCTTCTGTTTCGACCGCCAAACCTCTCAGGGGAGCATTTGCAACCGTTTGGCACCATTTTTGAGTCTATTGCCGAAAGTCAGATTTTTTATGAAATTGTGACTCCGCGGCTTAGGGATTTTTTCAAAAAAACATTTTTCTGCCGGTTAAGTTGTTTTGGGCTGATTTCCTTTCCCATGATAAAAAGCCTTCTGTTTCGATCGCCAAAGCTCTCAGGGGAGCATTTGCAAACGTTTGGTACCATTTTTGAGTGAAGTGCCGAAAGTCAGATTTTTGATGAAATTGTGACCCCCCAGGGCTTAGGGATTTTTTCAAAAACATCTATTTCTGCCGGTTAAGTTGTCTTGGGCTGTTTTCTTTTCCTGTGATTAAAAGCCTTTTCTTTCGAACGCCAAACCTCTCACGGGAGCATTTGCAACCGTTTGGCACAATTTTTCTGCCGGTTATGTTGTCCATGGCTGATTTCTTGCTCTGTGATATCAAACCTTCTGTTTCGACCGCCAAACCTCTCAGGGGAGCATTTGCAACCGTTTGGCACCATTTTTGAGTGAATTGCCGAAAGTCAGATTTTTGATGAAATTGTGACCCTGGGGCTTAGGGATTTTTTCAAAAAAATATTTTTCTGCCGGTTAAGTTGTTTTGGGCTGATTTCCTTTCCCGTGATAAAAAGCCTTCTGTTTCGACCACCAAACCTCTCAGGGGAGCATTTGCAACCGTTTGGCACCATTTTTGAGTCTATTGCCGAAAGTCAGATTTTTGATGAAATTGTGACCCCGCGGCTTAGGGATTTTTTCAAAAAAATATTTTTCTGCCGGTTAAGTTGTTTTGGGCTGATTTCCTTTCCCATGATAAAAAGCCTTCTGTTTCGATCGCCAAAGCTCTCAGGGGAGCATTTGCAAACGTTTGGCACCATTTTTGAGTGAATTGCCGAAAGTCAGATTTTTGATGAAATTGTGACCCCAGGGCTCAGGCATTTTTTCAAAAAAATATTTTTCTGCCGGTTAAGTTGTTGAGGACTGATTTCTTTTCCCGTGATAAAAAGCCTTCTGTTTCGACCGCCAAACCTCTCAGGGGAGCATTTGCAACTGTTTGGCACAATTTTTGTGTGAATTGACAAAAGTCAGACTTTTGATGAAATTGTGACCACGGGGCTTAGGGATTTTTTCAAAAAAATCTTTTTCTGCCGGTTAAGTTGTCTTGGGCTGATTTCTTTTCCCGTGATTAAAAGCGTCCTGTTTCGACCGCCAAACCTCTCAGGGGAGCATTTGCAACCGTTTGGCACCATTTTTCTGCCGGTTAAGTTGTCCATGGCTGATTTAATGCTCTGTGATATAAAGCCTTCTGTTTCGACGGCCAAAACTCTCAGGGGAGCATTTTCAACCGTTTGGCAGCATTTTTGAGTGAATTGCCGAAAGTCAGATTTTTGATGAAATTGTGACCCCGGGGCTTAGGGATTTTTTCAAAAAAATCTTTTTTTGCCGGGTAAGTTGTCTTGGGCTGATTTCTATTCCCGCGATAAAAAGTCTTCTGTTTCGACCGCCAAACCTCTCAGGGGAGGATTTGCAACCGTTTGGCACCATTTTTGAATGAATTGCCGAAAGTCAGATTTTTGCTGAAATTGTGACCCCGGGGTTTAGGGATTTTTTTCAAAAAAAATATTTCTGCCGGTTAAGTTGCCGAGGGCTGATTTCTTCTCCGGTGATAAGGAGCCTTCTCTTTCGACTGCCAAACCTCTAAGGGGAGCATTTGCAACCGTTTGGCACCATTTTTGAGTGAATGGCCGAAAATTGAATTTTTGATGAAATTGTGACCCCGGGGCTTAGGGTTTTTTTTTTAAAAAAAAATTCTGCCGGTTAAGTTGTCGAGGTCTGATTTCTTGTCCGGTGATAAAAAGCCTTCTGTTTCGACCGCCAAACCTCTCAGGCGAGCATTTGCAACCGTTTGGCACCATTTTTGAGTCTATTGCTGAAAGTTAGATTTTTTATGAAATTGTGACTCCGCGGCTTAGGGATTTTTTCAAAAAAACATTTTTCTGCCGGTTAAGTTGT
Source organism: Podarcis raffonei (assembly GCF_027172205.1). Lineage (NCBI taxonomy): Eukaryota > Metazoa > Chordata > Lepidosauria > Squamata > Lacertidae > Podarcis > Podarcis raffonei. The sequence continues at coordinate 9,166,479 of NC_070606.1, read as the reverse complement.
TTTGGGCTGATTTCCTTTCCCATGATAAAAAGCCTTCTGTTTCGATCGCCAAAGCTCTCAGGGGAGCATTTGCAAACGTTTGGCACCATTTTTGAGTGAAGTGCCGAAAGTCAGATTTTTGATGAAATTTTGACCCTGGGGCTTAGGGATTTTTTCAAAAACATCTTTTTCTGCCGGTTAAGTTTTCGAGGGCTGTTTTCTTTTCCTGTGATTAAAAGCCTTTTCTTTCGACCGCCAAACCTCTCACGGGAGCATTTGCAACCGTTTGGCACAATTTTTCTGCCGGTTATGTTGTCCATGGCTGATTTCTTGCTCTGTGATATAAAGCCTTCTGTTTCGACCGCCAAACGTCCCAGGGGAGCATTTGCAACCGTTTGGCACCATTTTTGAGTGAATTGCTGAAAGTTAGATTTTTGATGAAATTGTGACCCCGGGGCTTAGTGATTTTTTCAAAAACATCTTTTTTTGCCGGTTAAGTTGTCTTGGGCTGATTTCTTTTCCTGCGATAAAAAGCTTTTTCTTTCGACCGCCAAACCTCTCACGGGAGCATTTGCAACCGTTTGGCACCATTTTTCTGCCGGTTATGTTGTCCATGGCTGATTTCTTGCTCTGTGACATAAAGCCTTCTGTATCGACCGCCAAACCTCTCAGGGGAGCATTTGCAACCGTTTGGCACCATTTTTGAGTGAATTGCCGAAAGTCAGATTTTTGATGAAATTGTGACCCTGGGGCTTAGGGATTTTTTCAAAAAAATATTTTTCTGCCGGTTAAGTTGTTTTGGGCTGATTTCCTTTCCCATGATAAAAAGCCTTCTGTTTCGATCGCGAAAGCTCTCAGGGGAGCATTTGCAAACGTTTGGCACCATTTTTGAGTGAATTGCCGAAAGTCAGATTTTTGATGAAATTGTGACCCCAGGGCTCAGGCATTTTTTCAAAAAAATATTTTTCTGCCGGTTAAGTTGTCGAGGACTGATTTCTTTTCCCGTGATAAAAAGCCTTCTGTTTCGACCGCCAAACCTCTCAGGGGAGCATTTGCAACCGTTTGGCACCATTTTTCTGCCGGTTAAGTTGTCCATGGCTGATTTAATGCTCTGTGATATAAAGCCTTCTGTTTCGACGGCCAAAACTCTCAGGGGAGCATTTTCAACCGTTTGGCAGCATTTTTGAGTGAATTGCCGAAAGTCAGATTTTTGATGAAATTGTGACCCCGGGGCTTAGGGATTTTTTTCAAAAAAATCTTTTTCTGCCGGTTAAGCTGTTGAGGGCTGATATCTTGTCATTTGTTAAAAAGCCTTCTGTTTCAACCACCAAACCTCTCACGGGAGCATTTGAAACCGTTTGGCACCATTTTTGTGTGAATTGACAAAAGTCAGACTTTTGATGAAATTGTGACCACGGGGCTTAGGGATTTTTTCAAAAAAATCTTTTTCTGCCGGTTAAGTTGTCTTGGGCTGATTTCTTTTCCCGTGATTAAAAGCGTCCTGTTTCGACCGCCAAACCTCTCAGGGGAGCATTTGCAACCGTTTGGCACCATTTTTCTGCCGGTTAAGTTGTCCATGGCTGATTTAATGCTCTGTGATATAAAGCCTTCTGTTTCGACGGCCAAAACTCTCAGGGGAGCATTTTCAACCGTTTGGCACCATTTTTGAGTGAATTGCCGAAAGTCAGATTTTTGATGAAATTGTGACCCCGGGGCTTAGGGATTTTTTCAAAAAAATCTTTTTTTGCCGGGTAAGTTGTCTTGGGCTGATTTCTATTCCCGCGATAAAAAGTCTTCTGTTTCGACCGCCAAACCTCTCAGGGGAGGATTTGCAACCGTTTGGCACCATTTTTGAATGAATTGCCGAAAGTCAGATTTTTGCTGAAATTGTGACCCCGGGGTTTAGGGATTTTTTTCAAAAAAAATATTTCTGCCGGTTAAGTTGCCGAGGGCTGATTTCTTCTCCGGTGATAAGGAGCCTTCTCTTTCGACTGCCAAACCTCTAAGGGGAGCATTTGCAACCGTTTGGCACCATTTTTGAGTGAATGGCCGAAAGTCAGATTTTTGATGAAATTGTGACCCCGGGGCTTAGGGATTTTTTCAAAAAAATCTTTTTCTGCCGGTTATGTTTTCGAGGGCTGATTTCTTTTCCTGTGATAAAAAGCCTTCTGTTTCGACCACCAAACCTCTCAGGGGAGCATTTGCAACCGTTTGGCCCCATTTTTGAGTGAATTGCCGAAAGTCAGATTTTTGATGAAATTGTGACCCCGGGGCTTAGGGATTTTTTCAAAAAAATCTTTTTCTGCCGGTTAAGTTGTCTTTGGGTGATTTCTTTTCCCGTGATAAAAAGCCTTCTTTTTCGACCGCCAAACCTCTCAGGGGAGCATTTGCAACCGTTTGGCCCCATTTTTGAGTGAATTGCCGAAAGTCAGATTTTTGATGAAATTGTGACCCCGGGGCTTAGGGATTTTTTCAAAAACATTTTTTTCTGCTGGTTAAGTTGTCGAGGTCTGATTTCTTGTCCGGTGATAAAAAGCCTTCTGTTTCTACCGCCAAACCTCTCAGGGGAGCATTTGAAACCGTTTGGCACCATTTTTGATTTAATGGCGGAAAATTGGATTTTTGATGAAATTGTGACCCCGGGGCTTAGGGATTTTTTTTAAAAAAACTTTTTCTGCCGGTTAAGTTGTCGAGGGTTGATTTGTTGTCGTGTGATAAAGAGCCTTCTCTTTCGACCGCCAAACCTCTTAGGGGAGCATTTGGATCCATTCGGTACCATTTTTGAGTGAATTGGAGAACGTCAGATTTTTTATGAAATTGTGACCCTGGAGCTTAGGGAAATTTTCAAAAAAATCTTTTTCTGCTGGTTAAGTTGTCCATGGCTGATTTCTTGTCGTGTGATAAAGAGCCTTCTCTTTCGACCGCCAAACCTCTTAGGGGAGCATTTGCAACCGTTTGGCACCATTTTTGAGTGAATTGCCGAAAGTCAGATTTTTGATGAAATTGTGACCCCGGGGCTTAGGGATTTTTTCAAAAAAATCTTTTTCTGCCGGGTAAGTTGTCTTGGGCTGATTTCTTTTCCCGTCATAAAAAGTCTTCTGTTTCGACCGCCAAACCTCTCAGGGGAGCATTTGCAACCGTTTAGCACCATTTTTGAGTGAATTGCCGAAAGTCAGATATTTGATGAAATTGTGACCCCGGGGTTTAGGGATTTTTTCAAAAAAATCTATTTCTGCCGGTTAAGTTGTTTTGGGCTGATTTCTTTTCCCGTGATAAAAAGCCTTCTGTTTCGACCGCCAAACCTCTCAGGGGAGCATTTGCAACCGTTTGGCACCATTTTTGAGTGAATTGCCGAAAGTCAGATTTTTGATGAAATTGTGACCCCGGGGCTTAGGGATTTTTTCAAAAAAATCTTTTTTTGCCGGGTAAGTTGTCTTGGGCTGATTTCTATTCCCGCGATAAAAAGTCTTCTGTTTCGACCGCCAAACCTCTCAGGGGAGCATTTGCAACCGTTTGGCACCATTTTTGAGTGAAGTGCCGAAAGTCAGATTTTTGATGAAATTGTGACCCCGGGGCTTAGGGATTTTTTCAAAAACATCTTTTTCTGCCGGTTAAGTTTTCAAGGGCTGTTTTCTTTTCCTGTGATTAAAAGCCTTCTCTTTCGACCGCCAAACCTCTCACGGGAGCATTTGCAACCGTTTGGCACAATTTTTCTGCTGGTTATGTTGTCCATGGCTGATTTCTTGCTCTGTGATATAAAGCCTTCTGTTTCGACCGCCAAACCTCTCAGGGGAGCATTTGAAACCTTTTGGCACTATTTTTGAGTGAATTGCCGAAAGTCAGATTTTTGATGAAATTGTGAGCCCGGGGCTTAGGGATTTTTTCAAAAAAATATTTTTCTGCCGGTTAAGTTGTTTTGGGCTGATTTCTTTTCCCGTGATAAAAAGCCTTCTGTTTCGACCGCCAAACCTCTCAGGGGAGGATTTGCAACCGTTTGGCACCATTTTTGAGTGAATTGCCGAAAGTCAGATTTTTGATGAAATTGTGACCCCGGGGCTTAGGGATTTTTTCAAAAAAATCTTTTTTTGCCGGGTAAGTTGTCTTGGGCTGATTTCTATTCCCGCGATAAAAAGTCTTTTGTTTCGACCGCCAAACCTCTCAGGGGAGCATTTGCAACCGTTTGGCACCATTTTTGAGTGAAGTGCCGAAAGTCAGATTTTTGATGAAATTGTGACCCCGGGGCTTAGGGATTTTTTCAAAAACATCTTTTTCTGCCGGTTAAGTTTTCAAGGGCTGTTTTCTTTTCCTGTGATTAAAAGCCTTCTCTTTCGACCGCCAAACCTCTCACGGGAGCATTTGCAACCGTTTGGCACAATTTTTCTGCTGGTTATGTTGTCCATGGCTGATTTCTTGCTCTGTGATATAAAGCCTTCTGTTTCGACCGCCAAACCTCTCAGGGGAGCATTTGAAACCGTTTGGCACCATTTTTGAGTGAATTGCCGAAAGTCAGATTTTTGATGAAATTGTGACTCCGCGGCTTAGGGATTTTTTCAAAAAAATATTTTTCTGCCGGTTAAGTTGTTTTGGGCTGATTTACTTTCCCGTAATAAAAAGCCTTCTGTTTCGACCGCCAAACCGCTCAGGGGAGCATTTGCAACCGTTTGGCACCATTTTTGAGTGAATTGCCGAAAGTCAGATATTTGATGAAATTGTGACCTCGGGGTTTAGGGATTTTTTCAAAAAAATATTTCTGCCGGTTAAGTTGCCGAGGGCTGATTTCTTCTCCGGTGATAAGGAGCCTTCTCTTTCGACTGCCAAACCTCTAAGGGGAGCATTTGCAACCGTTTGGCACCATTTTTGAGTGAATGGCCGAAAATTGAATTTTTGATGAAATTGTGACCCCGGGGCTTAGGGTTTTTTTTTTTTAAAAAAAATCTGCCGGTTAAGTTGTCGAGGTCTGATTTCTTGTCCGGTGATAAAAAGCCTTCTGTTTCGACCGCCAAAACTCTCAGGGGAGCATTTGCAACCGTTTGGCACCATTTTTGAGTCTATTGCCGAAAGTCAGATTTTTTATGAAATTGTGACTCCGCGGCTTAGGGATTTTTTCAAAAAAACATTTTTCTGCCGGTTAAGTTGTTTTGGGCTGATTTCCTTTCCCATGATAAAAAGCCTTCTGTTTCGATCGCCAAAGCTCTCAGGGGAGCATTTGCAAACGTTTGGTACCATTTTTGAGTGAAGTGCCGAAAGTCAGATTTTTGATGAAATTTTGACCCTGGGGCTTAGGGATTTTTTCAAAAACATCTTTTTCTGCCGGTTAAGTTTTCGAGGGCTGTTTTCTTTTCCTGTGATTAAAAGCCTTTTCTTTCGACCACCAAACCTCTCACGGGAGCATTTGCAACCGTTTGGCACAATTTTTCTGCCGGTTATGTTGTCCATGGCTGATTTCTTGGTCTGTGATATAAAACCTTCTGTTTCGACCGCCAAACCTCTCAGGGGAGCATTTGCAACCGTTTGGCACCATTTTAGAGTGAATTGCCGAAAGTCAGATTTTTGATGAAATTGTGACCCCGGGGCTTAGGGATTTTTTCAAAAAAATCTATTTCTGCCGGTTAAGTTGTCTTGGGCTGATTTCTTTTCCTGCGATAAAAAGCTTTTTCTTTCGACCGCCAAACCTCTCACGGGAGCATTTGCAACCGTTTGGCACCATTTTTCTGCCGGTTATGTTTTCCATGGCTGATTTCTTGCTCTGTGACATAAAGCCTTCTGTATCGACCGCCAAACCTCTCAGGGGAGCATTTGCAACCGTTTGGCACCATTTTTGAGTGAATTGCCGAAAGTCAGATTTTTGATGAAATTGTGACCCTGGGGCTTAGGGATTTTTTCAAAAAAATATTTTTCTGCCGGTTAAGTTGTTTTGGGCTGATTTCCTTTCCCGTGATAAAAAGCCTTCTGTTTCGACCACCAAACCTCTCAGGGGAGCATTTGCAACCGTTTGGCACCATTTTTGAGTCTATTGCCGAAAGTCAGATTTTTGATGAAATTGTGACCCCGCGGCTTAGGGATTTTTTCAAAAAAATATTTTTCTGCCGGTTAAGTTGTTTTGGGCTGATTTCCTTTCCCATGATAAAAAGCCTTCTGTTTCGATCGCCAAAGCTCTCAGGGGAGCATTTGCAAACGTTTGGCACCATTTTTGAGTGAATTGCCGAAAGTCAGATTTTTGATGAAATTGTGACCCCAGGGCTCAGGCATTTTTTCAAAAAAATATTTTTCTGCCGGTTAAGTTGTTGAGGACTGATTTCTTTTCCCGTGATAAAAAGCCTTCTGTTTCGACCGCCAAACCTCTCAGGGGAGCATTTGCAACTGTTTGGCACCATTTTTGTGTGAATTGACAAAAGTCAGACTTTTGATGAAATTGTGACCACGGGGCTTAGGGATTTTTTCAAAAAAATCTTTTTCTGCCGGTTAAGTTGTCTTGGGCTGATTTCTTTTCCCGTGATTAAAAGCGTCCTGTTTCGACCGCCAAACCTCTCAGGGGAGCATTTGCAACCGTTTGGCACCATTTTTCTGCCGGTTAAGTTGTCCATGGCTGATTTAATGCTCTGTGATATAAAGCCTTCTGTTTCGACGGCCAAAACTCTCAGGGGAGCATTTTCAACCGTTTGGCAGCATTTTTGAGTGAATTGCCGAAAGTCAGATTTTTGATGAAATTGTGACCCCGGGGCTTAGGGATTTTTTCAAAAAAATCTTTTTTTGCCGGGTAAGTTGTCTTGGGCTGATTTCTATTCCCGCGATAAAAAGTCTTCTGTTTCGACCGCCAAACCTCTCAGGGGAGGATTTGCAACCGTTTGGCACCATTTTTGAATGAATTGCCGAAAGTCAGATTTTTGCTGAAATTGTGACCCCGGGGTTTAGGGATTTTTTTCAAAAAAAATATTTCTGCCGGTTAAGTTGCCGAGGGCTGATTTCTTCTCCGGTGATAAGGAGCCTTCTCTTTCGACTGCCAAACCTCTAAGGGGAGCATTTGCAACCGTTTGGCACCATTTTTGAGTGAATGGCCGAAAATTGAATTTTTGATGAAATTGTGACCCCGGGGCTTAGGGTTTTTTTTTTAAAAAAAAATTCTGCCGGTTAAGTTGTCGAGGTCTGATTTCTTGTCCGGTGATAAAAAGCCTTCTGTTTCGACCGCCAAACCTCTCAGGGGAGCATTTGCAACCGTTTGGCACCATTTTTGAGTCTATTGTTGAAAGTCAGATTTTTTATGAAATTGTGACTCCGCGGCTTAGGGATTTTTTCAAAAAAACATTTTTCTGCCGGTTAAGTTGTTTTGGGCTGATTTCCTTTCCCATGATAAAAAGCCTTCTGTTTCGATCGCCAAAGCTCTCAGGGGAGCATTTGCAAACGTTTGGCACCATTTTTGAGTGAAGTGCCGAAAGTCAGATTTTTGATGAAATTTTGACCCTGGGGCTTAGGGATTTTTTCAAAAACATCTTTTTCTGCCGGTTAAGTTTTCGAGGGCTGTTTTCTTTTCCTGTGATTAAAAGCCTTTTCTTTCGACCGCCAAACCTCTCACGGGAGCATTTGCAACCGTTTGGCACAATTTTTCTGCCGGTTATGTTGTCCATGGCTGATTTCTTGCTCTGTGATATAAAGCCTTCTGTTTCGACCGCCAAACGTCCCAGGGGAGCATTTGCAACCGTTTGGCACCATTTTTGAGTGAATTGCCGAAAGTCAGATTTTTGATGAAATTGTGCCCCCTGGGCTTAGGGATTTTTTCAAAAAAATCTTTTTTTGCCGGTTAAGTTGTCTTGGGCTGATTTCTTTTCCTGCGATAAAAAGCTTTTTCTTTCGACCGCCAAACCTCTCACGGGAGCATTTGCAACCGTTTGGCACCATTTTTCTGCCGGTTATGTTGTCCATGGCTGATTTCTTGCTCTGTGACATAAAGCCTTCTGTATCGACCGCCAAACCTCTCAGGGGAGCATTTGCAACCGTTTGGCACCATTTTTGAGTGAATTGCCGAAAGTCAGATTTTTGATGAAATTGTGACCCTGGGGCTTAGGGATTTTTTCAAAAAAATATTTTTCTGCCGGTTAAGTTGTTTTGGGCTGATTTCCTTTCCCGTGATAAAAAGCCTTCTGTTTCGACCACCAAACCTCTCAGGGGAGCATTTGCAAACGTTTGACACCATTTTTGAGTGAATTACCGAAAGTCAGATTTTTGATGAAATTGTGACCCCAGGGCTCAGGCATTTTTTCAAAAAAATATTTTTCTGCCGGTTAAGTTGTTGAGGACTGATTTCTTTTCCCGTGATAAAAAGCCTTCTGTTTCGACCGCCAAACCTCTCAGGGGAGCATTTGCAACCGTTTGGCACCATTTTTCTGCCGGTTAAGTTGTCCATGGCTGATTTAATGCTCTGTGATATAAAGCCTTCTGTTTCGACGGCCAAAACTCTCAGGGGAGCATTTTCAACCGTTTGGCAGCATTTTTGAGTGAAATGCCGAAAGTCAGATTTTTGATGAAATTGTGACCCCGGGGCTTAGGGATTTTTTCAAAAAAATCTTTTTCTGCCGGTTACGTTGTCTTGGGCTGATTTCCTTTCCCGTGATAAAAAGCCTTCTGTTTCGACGGCGAAACCTCTCAGGGGAGCATTTGCAACCGTTTGGCACCATTTTTGAGTCTATTGCCGAATATCAGATTTTTTATGAAATTGTGACTCCGCGGCTTTGGGATTTATTCAAAAAAATATTTTTCTGCCGGTTAAGTTGTTTTGGGCTGATTTCCTTTCCCGTGATAAAAAGCCTTCTGTTTCGATCGCCAAAGCTCTCAGGGGAGCATTTGCAACCGTTTGGCACCATTTTTGAGTGAATTGCCGAAAGTCAGATTTTTTATGAAATTGTGACTCCGCGGCTTAGGGATTTTTTTAAAAAAATATTTTTCTGCCGGTTAAGTTGTTGAGGGCTGATTTCTTTTCCCGTGATAAAAAGCCTTCTGTTTCGACCGCCAAACCTCTCAGGGGAGCATTTGCAACTGTTTGGCACCATTTTTGAGTGAATTGATGAAAGTCAGACTTTTGATGAAATTGTGACCCCGGGGCTTAGGGCTTTTTTTAAAAAAATCTTTTTCTGCCGGTTAAGTTTTCGAGGGCTGATTTCTTTTCCCGTGGTTAAAAGCGTTCTGTTTCGACCGCCAAACCTCTCAGGGGAGCAACTGCAACCGTTTGGCACCATTTATCTGCCGGTTAAGTTGTCCATGGCTGATTTAATGCTCTGTGATATAAAGCCTTCTGTTTCGATGGCCAAAACTCTCAGGGGAGCATTTTCAACCGTTTGGCACCATTTTTGAGTGAATTACCGAAAGTCAGATTTTTGATGAAATTGTGACCCCGGGGCTTAGGGATTCTTTCAAAAAAATCTTTTTTTGTCAGTTAAGTTTTCGAGGGCTGATTTCTTTTCCCGTGATAAAAAGCCTTCTGTTTCGACCACCAAACCTCTCACGGGAGCATTTGAAACTGTTTGGCACCATTTTTCTGCCGGTTAAATTGTCCATAGTTGATTTCTTGCTCTGTGATATAAAGCCTTCTGTTTTGATGGCCAAACCTCTCAGGGTAGCATTTGCAACCGTTTGCCACCATTTTTGAGTGAATTGCCGAAAGTCAGATTTTTGATGAAATTGTGACCCCGGGGCTTAGGGATTTTTTCAAAAACATCTTTTTCTGCCGGTTAAGTTGTTTTGGGCTGATTTCCTTTCCCGTGATAAAAAGCCTTCTGTTTCGACCGCCAAACCTCTCAGGGGAGCATTTGCAACCGTTTGGCACCATTTTTGAGTGAATTGCCGAAAGTCAGATATTTGATGAAATTGTGACCCCGGGGCTTAGGGATTTTTTCAAAAAAATCTTTTTCTGCCGGTTAAGTTGTTTTGGGCTGATTTCCTTTCCCGTGATAAAAAGCCTTCCGTTTCGACCGCCAAACCTCTCAGGGGAGCATTTGCAACCGTTTGGCACCATTTTTGAGTGAATTGCCGAAAGGCAGATTTTTGATGAAATTGTGACCCCGGGGCTTAGGGATTTTTTCAAAAACATCTTTTTCTGCCGGTTAAGTTGTCGAGGGCTGTTTTCTTTTCCTGTGATAAAAAGCCTTTTCTTTCGACCGCCAAACCTCTCACGGGAGCATTTGCTACCATTTGGCACAATTTTTCTGCCGGTTATGTTGTCGAAGGCTGATTTCTTGCTCTGTGATATAAAGCCTTATGTTTCGACCGCCAAACCTCTCAGGGGAGCATTTGCAACCGTTTGGCCCCATTTTTGAGTGAATTGCCGAAAGTCAGATTTTTGATGAAATTGTGACCCTGGGGCTTAGGGATTTTTTCAAAAACATCTTTTTCTGCCGGTTAAGTTGTTTTGGGCTGATTTCCTTTCCCGTGATAAAAAGCCTTCTGTTTCGACCGCCAAACCTCTCAGTGGAGCATTTGCAATCGTTTGGCACCATTTTTGAGTGAATTGCCGAAAGTCAGATTTTTGATGAAATTGTAACTCCGCGGCTTAGGGATTTTTTCAAAAAAATATTTTTCTGCCGGTTAAGTTGCTTTGGGCTGATTTCCTTTCCCTTGATAAAAAGCCTTCTGTTTCGATCGCCAAACCTCTCAGGGGAGCATCTGCAAACGCTTGGCACCATTTTTGAGTGAAGTGCCTAAAGTCAGATTTTTGATGAAATTGTGACCCCGGGGCCTTGGCATTTTTTCAAAAAAATACTTTTCTGCCGGTTAAGTTGTTGAGGGCTGATTTCTTTTCCCGTGATAAAAAGCCTTCTGTTTCGACCGCCAAACCTCTCAGGGGAGCATTTGCAACTGTTTGGCACCATTTTTGAGTGAATTGACGAAAGTCAGACTTTTAATGAAATTGTGACCCCGGGGCTTAGGGCTTTTTTCAAAAAAATCTTTTTCTGCCGGTTAAGTTTTCGAGGGCTGATTTCTTTTCCCGTGGTTAAAAGCGTTCTGTTTCGACCGCCAAACCTCTCAGGGGAGCATTTGCAACCGTTTGGCAGCATTTTTGAGTGAATTGCCGAAAGTCAGATTTTTGATGAAATTGTGACCCCGGGGCTTAGGGATTCTTTCAAAAAAATCTTTTTTTGCCAGTTAAGTTTTTGAGGGCTGATTTCTTTTCCCGTGATAAAAAGCCTTCTGTTTCGACCGCCAAACCTCTCACGGAAGCATTTGCAACCGTTTGGCATCATTTTTCTGCCGGTTATGTTGTCCATGGCTGATTTCTTGCTCTGTGATATAAAGCCTTCTGTATCGACCGCCAAACCTCTCAGGGGAGCATTTGCAACCGTTTGGCACCATTTTTGAGTGAATTGCCGAAAGTCAGATTTTTGATGAAATTGTAACTCCGCGGCTTAGGGATTTTTTCAAAAAAATATTTTTCTGCCGGTTAAGTTGCTTTGGGCTGATTTCCTTTCCCTTGATAAAAAGCCTTCTGTTTCGATCGCCAAACCTCTCAGGGGAGCATCTGCAAACGCTTGGCACCATTTTTGAGTGAAGTGCCTAAAGTCAGATTTTTGATGAAATTGTGACCCCGGGGCCTTGGCATTTTTTCAAAAAAATACTTTTCTGCCGGTTAAGTTGTTGAGGGCTGATTTCTTTTCCCGTGATAAAAAGCCTTCTGTTTCGACCGCCAAACCTCTCAGGGGAGCATTTGCAACTGTTTGGCACCATTTTTGAGTGAATTGACGAAAGTCAGACTTTTAATGAAATTGTGACCCCGGGGCTTAGGGCTTTTTTCAAAAAAATCTTTTTCTGCCGGTTAAGTTTTCGAGGGCTGATTTCTTTTCCCGTGGTTAAAAGCGTTCTGTTTCGACCGCCAAACCTCTCAGGGGAGCATTTGCAACCGTTTGGCAGCATTTTTGAGTGAATTGCCGAAAGTCAGATTTTTGATGAAATTGTGACCCCGGGGCTTAGGGATTCTTTCAAAAAAATCTTTTTTTGCCAGTTAAGTTTTTGAGGGCTGATTTCTTTTCCCGTGATAAAAAGCCTTCTGTTTCGACCGCCAAACCTCTCACGGAAGCATTTGCAACCGTTTGGCATCATTTTTCTGCCGGTTATGTTGTCCATGGCTGATTTCTTGCTCTGTGATATAAAGCCTTCTGTATCGACCGCCAAACCTCTCAGGGGAGCATTTGCAACCGTTTGGCACCATTTTTGAGTGAATTGCCGAAAGTCAGATTTTTGATGAAATTGTGACCCTGGGGCTTAGGGATTTTTTCAAAAAAATATTTTTCTGCCGGTTAAGTTGTTTTGGGCTGATTTCCTTTCCCGTGATAAAAAGCCTTCTGTTTCGACCGCCAAACCTCTCAGGGGAGCATTTGCAATCGTTTGGCACCATTTTTGAGTGAATTGCCGAAAGTCAGATTTTTGATGAAATTGTGACTCCGCGGCTTAGGGATTTTTTCAAAAAAATATTTTTCTGCCGGTTAAGTTGCTTTGGGCTGATTTCCTTTCCCGTGATAAAAAGCCTTCTGTTTCGATCGCCAAACCTCTCAGGGGAGCATCTGCAAACGTTTGGCACTATTTTTGAGTTAAGTGCCGAAAGTCAGATTTTTGATGAAATTGTGACCCCGGGGCCTAGGCATTTTTTCAAAAAAATACTTTTCTGCCGGTTAAGTTGTTGAGGGCTGATTTCTTTTCCCGTGATAAAAAGCCTTCTGTTTCGACCGCCAAACCTCTCAGGGGAGCATTTGCAACTGTTTGGCACCATTTTTGAGTGAATTGACGAAAGTCAGACTTTTAATGAAATTGTGACCCCGGGGCTTAGGGCTTTTTTCAAAAAAATCTTTTTCTGCCGGTTAAGTTTTCGAGGGCTGATTTATTTTCCCGTGGTTAAAAGCGTTCTGTTTCGACCGCCAAACCTCTCAGGGGAGCATTTGCAACCGTTTGGCACCATTTATCTGCCGGTTAAGTTGTCCATGGCTGATTTAATGCTCTGTGATATAAAGCCTTCTGTTTTGACGGCCAAAACTCTCAGGAAAGCATTTTCAACCGTTTGGCAGCATTTTTGAGTGAATTGCCGAAAGTCAGATTTTTGATGAAATTGTGACCCCGGGGCTTAGGGATTCTTTCAAAAAAATCTTTTTTTGCCAGTTAAGTTTTTGAGGGCTGATTTCTTTTCCCGTGATAAAAAGCCTTCTGTTTCGACCGCCAAACCTCTCACGGAAGCATTTGCAACCGTTTGGCATCATTTTTCTGCCGGTTATGTTGTCCATGGCTGATTTCTTGCTCTGTGATATAAAGCCTTCTGTATCGACCGCCAAACCTCTCAGGGGAGCATTTGCAACCGTTTGGCACCATTTTTGAGTGAATTGCCGAAAGTCAGATTTTTGATGAAATTGTGACCCTGGGGCTTAGGGATTTTTTTAAAAAAATCTTTTTCTGGCGGTTAAGTTGTTTTGGGCTGATTTCCTTTCCCGTGATAAAAAGCCTTCTGTTTCGACCGCCAAACCTCTCAGGGGAGCATTTGCAACCGTTTGGCACCATTTTTGAGTGAATTGCCGAAAGTCAGATTTTTTATGAAATTGTGACCCCGGGGCTTAGGGATTTTTTCAAAAACATCTTTTTCTGCCGGTTAAGTTGTTTTGGGCTGATTTCCTTTCCCGTGATAAAAAGCCTTCTGTTTCGACCGCCAAACCTCTCAGGGGAGCATTTACAACCGTTTGGCACCATTTTTGAGTGAATTGCCGAAAGTCAGATTTTTTATGAAATTGTGACTCCGCGGCTTAGGGCTTTTTTCAAAAAAATATTTTTCTGCCGGTTAAGTTGTTTTGGGCTGATTTCCTTTCCCGTGATAAAAAGCCTTCTGTTTTGACCGCCAAACCTCTCACGGGAGCATTTGCAACCGTTTGGCACTATTTTTGAGTGAAATGCCGAAAGTCAGATTTCTGATGAAATTGTGACACCGGGGCTTAGGGATTTTTTCAAAAAAATATTTTTCTGCCGGTTAAGTTGTTTTCGGCTGATTTCCTTTACCGTGATAAAAAGCCTTCTGTTTCGACCGCCAAACCTCTCAGGGGAGCATTTGCAACCGTTTGGCACCATTTTTGAGTGAATTGCCGAAAGTCAGATTTTTTATGAAATTGTGACCCCGGGGCTGAGGGATTTTTTTAAAAAAATATTTTTCTGCCGGTTAAGTTGTCTTGGGCTGATTTCTTTTCCCTTGATAAAAAGCCTTCTGTTTCGACCGCCAAACCTCTCAGGGGAGCATTTGCAAACGTTTGGCACCATTTTTGAGTGAAGTGCCGAAAGTCAGATTTTTGATGAAATTTTGACCCTGGGGCTTAGGGATTTTTTCAAAAACATCTTTTTCTGCCGGTTAAGTTTTCGAGGGCTGTTTTCTTTTCCTGTGATTAAAAGCCTTTTCTTTCGACCGCCAAACCTCTCACGGGAGCATTTGCAACCGTTTGGCACAATTTTTCTACCGGTTATGTTGTCCATGGCTGATTTCTTGCTCTGTGATATAAAGCCTTCTGTTTCGACCGCCAAACGTCCCAGGGGAGCATTTGCAACCGTTTGGCACCATTTTTGAGTGAATTGCCGAAAGTCAGATTTTTGATGAAATTGTGACCCCGGGGCTTAGGGATTTTTTCAAAAAAATCTATTTCTGCCGGTTAAGTTGTCTTGGGCTGATTTCTTTTCCTGCGATAAAAAGCTTTTTCTTTCGACCGCCAAACCTCTCACGGGAGCATTTGCAACCGTTTGGCACCATTTTTCTGCCGGTTATGTTGTCCATGGCTGATTTCTTGCTCTGTGATATAAAGCCTTCTGTATCGACCGCCAAACCTCTCAGGGGAGCATTTGCAACCGTTTGGCACCATTTTTGAGTGAATTGCCGAAAGTCAGATTTTTGATGAAATTGTGACCCTGGGGCTTAGGGATTTTTTTAAAAAAATCTTTTTCTGGCGGTTAAGTTGTTTTGGGCTGATTTCCTTTCCCGTGATAAAAAGCCTTCTGTATCGACCGCCAAACCTCTCAGGGGAGCATTTTCAACCGTTTGGCAGCATTTTTGAGTGAATTGCCGAAAGTCAGATTTTTGATGAAATTGTGACCCCGGGGCTTAGGGATTCTTTCAAAAAAATCTTTTTTTGCCAGTTAAGTTTTTGAGGGCTGATTTCTTTTCCCGTGATAAAAAGCCTTCTGTTTCGACCGCCAAACCTCTCAGGGGAGCATTTGCAACTGTTTGGCACCATTTTTGAGTGAATTGACGAAAGTCAGACTTTTAATGAAATTGTGACCCCGGGGCTTAGGGCTTTTTTCAAAAAAATCTTTTTCTGCCGGTTAAGTTTTCGAGGGCTGATTTCTTTTCCTGTGATAAAAAGCCTTCTGTTTCGACCGCCAAACCTCTCAGGGGAGCATTTGCAACCGTTTGGCACCATTTTTCTGCCGGTTAAGTTGTCCATGGCTGATTTAATGCTCTGTGATATAAAGCCTTCTGTTTTGACGGCCAAAACTCTCAGGAAAGCATTTTCAACCGTTTGGCAGCATTTTTGAGTGAATTGCCGAAAGTCAGATTTTTGATGAAATTGTGACCCCAGGGCTTAGGGATTCTTTCAAAAAAATCTTTTTTTGCCAGTTAAGTTTTTGAGGGCTGATTTCTTTTCCCGTGATAAAACGCCTTCTGTTTCGACCACCAAACCTCTCACGGGAGCATTTGCAACCGTTTGGCATCATTTTTCTGCCGGTTATGTTGTCCATGGCTGATTTCTTGCTCTGTGATATAAAGCCTTCTGTATCGACCGCCAAACCTCTCAGGGGAGCATTTGCAACCGTTTGGCACCATTTTTGAGTGAATTGCCGAAAGTCAGATTTTTGATGAAATTGTGACCCCGGGGCTTAGGGATTTTTTTAAAAAAATCTTTTTCTGCCGGTTAAGTTGTTTTGGGCTGATTTCCTTTCCCGTGATAAAAAGCCTTCTGTTTCGACCGCCAAACCTCTCAGGGGAGCATTTACAACCGTTTGGCACCATTTTTGAGTGAATTGCCGAAAGTCAGATTTTTTATGAAATTGTGACTCCGCGGCTTAGGGCTTTTTTCAAAAAAATATTTTTCTGCCGGTTAAGTTGTTTGGGGCTGATTTCCTTTCCCGTGATAAAAAGCCTTCTGTTTTGACCGCCAAACCTCTCACGGGAGCATTTGCAACCGTTTGGCACTATTTTTGAGTGAAATGCCGAAAGTCAGATTTCTGATGAAATTGTGACACCGGGGCTTAGGGATTTTTTCAAAAAAATATTTTTCTGCCGGTTAAGTTGTTTTCGGCTGATTTCCTTTACCGTGATAAAAAGCCTTCTGTTTCGACCGCCAAACCTCTCAGGGGAGCATTTGCAACCGTTTGGCACCATTTTTGAGTGAATTGCCGAAAGTCAGATTTTTTATGAAATTGTGACCCCGGGGCTGAGGGATTTTTTCAAAAAAATATTTTTCTGCCGGTTAAGTTGTCTTGGGCTGATTTCTTTTCCCGTGATAAAAAGCCTTCTGTTTCGACCGCCAAACCTCTCAGGGGAGCATTTGCAAACGTTTGGCACCATTTTTGAGTGAAGTGCCGAAAGTCAGATTTTTGATGAAATTTTGACCCTGGGGCTTAGGGATTTTTTCAAAAACATCTTTTTCTGCCGGTTAAGTTTTCGAGGGCTGTTTTCTTTTCCTGTGATTAAAAGCCTTTTCTTTCGACCGCCAAACCTCTCACTGGAGCATTTGCAACCGTTTGGCACAATTTTTCAACCGGTTATGTTGTCCATGGCTGATTTCTTGCTCTGTGATATAAAGCCTTCTGTTTCGACCGCCAAACGCCCCAGGGGAGCATTTGCAACCGTTTGGCACCATTTTTGAGTGAATTGCCGAAAGTCAGATTTTTGATGAAATTGTGACCCCGGGGCTTAGGGATTTTTTCAAAAAAATCTATTTCTGCCGGTTAAGTTGTCTTGGGCTGATTTCTTTTCCTGCGATAAAAAGCTTTTTCTTTCGACCGCCAAACCTCTCACGGGAGCATTTGCAACCGTTTGGCACCATTTTTCTGCCGGTTATGTTGTCCATGGCTGATTTCTTGCTCTGTGACATAAAGCCTTCTGTATCGACCGCCAAACCTCTCAGGGGAGCATTTGCAACCGTTTGGCACCATTTTTGAGTGAATTGCCGAAAGTCAGATTTTTGATGAAATTGTGACCCTGGGGCTTAGGGATTTTTTCAAAAAAATATTTTTCTGCCGGTTAAGTTGTTTTGGGCTGATTTCCTTTCCCATGATAAAAAGCCTTCTGTTTCGATCGCGAAAGCTCTCAGGGGAGCATTTGCAAACGTTTGGCACCATTTTTGAGTGAATTGCCGAAAGTCAGATTTTTGATGAAATTGTGACCCCAGGGCTCAGGCATTTTTTCAAAAAAATATTTTTCTGCCGGTTAAGTTGTCGAGGACTGATTTCTTTTCCCGTGATAAAAAGCCTTCTGTTTCGACCGCCAAACCTCTCAGGGGAGCATTTGCAACCGTTTGGCACCATTTTTCTGCCGGTTAAGTTGTCCATGGCTGATTTAATGCTCTGTGATATAAAGCCTTCTGTTTCGACGGCCAAAACTCTCAGGGGAGCATTTTCAACCGTTTGGCAGCATTTTTGAGTGAATTGCCGAAAGTCAGATTTTTGATGAAATTGTGACCCCGGGGCTTAGGGATTTTTTTCAAAAAAATCTTTTTCTGCCGGTTAAGCTGTTGAGGGCTGATATCTTGTCATTTGTTAAAAAGCCTTCTGTTTCAACCACCAAACCTCTCACGGGAGCATTTGAAACCGTTTGGCACCATTTTTGAGTGAATTGCCGAAAGTCAGATTTTTGATGAAATTGTGACCCCGGGGCTTAGGGTTTTTTTTCAAAAAAATCTTTTTCTGCCGGTTAATTTGTCTTGGGCTGATTTCTTTTCCCGTGATAAAAAGCCTTCTGTTTTGACCGCCAAACCTCTCAGGGGAGCATTTGCAACCGTTTGGCACCATTTTTGAGTCTATTGCCGAATATCAGATTTTTTATGAAATTGTGACTCCGCGGCTTAGGGATTTTTTCAAAAAAATATTTTTCTGCCGGTTAAGTTGTTTTGGGCTGATTTCCTTTCCCGTGATAAAAAGCCTTCTGTTTCGATCGCCAAAGCTCTCAGGGGAGCATTTGCAACCGTTTGGCACCATTTTTGAGTGAATTGCCGAAAGTCAGATTTTTTATGAAATTCTGACTCCGCGGCTTAGGGATTTTTTAAAAAAAATATTTTTCTGCCGGTTAAGTTGTTGAGGGCTGATTTCTTTTCCCGTGATAAAAAGCCTTCTGTTTCGACCGCCAAACCTCTCAGGGGAGCATTTGCAACTGTTTGGCACCATTTTTGAGTGAATTGACGAAAGTCAGACTTTTGATGAAATTGTGACCCCGGGGCTTAGGGATTTTTTCAAAAAAATCTTTTTCTGCCGGTTAAGTTTTCGAGGGCTGATTTCTTTTCCCGTGGTTAAAAGCGTTCTGTTTCGACTGCCAAACCTCTCAGGGGAGCATTTGCAACCGTTTGGCACCATTTATCTGCGGTTAAGTTGTCCATGGCTGATTTAATGCTCTGTGATATAAAGCCTTCTGTTTCGACGGCCAAACTCTCAGGAAAGCATTTTCAACCGTTTGGCAGCATTTTTGAGTGAATTGCCGAAAGTCAGATTTTTGATGAAATTGTGACCCCGGGGCTTAGGGATTCTTTCAAAAAAATCTTTTTTTGCCAGTTAAGTTTTCGAGGGCTGATTTCTTTTCCCGTGATAAAAAGCCTTCTGTTTCGACCACCAAACCTCTCACGGGAGCATTTGAAACTGTTTGGCACCATTTTTCTGCCGGTTAAATTGTCCATAGTTGATTTCTTGCTCTGTGATATAAAGCCTTCTGTTTTGATGGCCAAACCTCTCAGGGTAGCATTTGCTACCGTTTGGCACCATTTTTGAGTGAATTGCCGAAAGTCAGATTTTTGATGAAATTGTGACCCCGGGGCTTAGGGATTTTTTCAAAAACATCTTTTTCTGCCGGTTAAGTTGTTTTGGGCTGATTTCCTTTCCCGTGATAAAAAGCCTTCTGTTTCGACCGCCAAACCTCTCACGGGAGCATTTGCAACCGTTTGGCATCATTTTTCTGCCGGTTATGTTGTCCATGGCTGATTTCTTGCTCTGTGATATAAAGCCTTCTGTATCGACCGCCAAACTTCTCAGGGGAGCATTTGCAACCGTTTGGCACTATTTTTGAGTGAAATGCCGAAAGTCAGATTTCTGATGAAATTGTGAACCCAGGGCTTAGGGATTTTTTCAAAAAAATCTTTTTCTGCCGGTTAAGTTGTTTTGGGCTGATTTCCTTTCCCGTGATAAAAAGCCTTCTGTTTCGACCGCCAAACCTCTCAGGGGAGCATTTGCAACCGTTTGGCACCATTTTTGAGTGAATTGCCGAAAGTCAGATTTTTGATGAAATTGTGACCCCGGGGCTAAGGGATTTTTTCAAAAACATCTTTTTCTGCCGGTTAAGTTGTCGAGGGCTGTTTTCTTTTCCTGCGATAAAAACCCTTTTCTTTCCACCGCCAAACTTCTCACGGGAGCATTTGCAACCGTTTGGCACAATTTTTCTCCCGGTTATGTTGTCCATGGCTGATTTCTTGGTCTGTGATAAAAAGCCTTCTGTTTCGACCGCCAAACCTCTCAGGGGAGAATTTGCAACCGTTTGGCACCATTTTTGAGTGAATTGCCGAAAGTCAGATTTTTTATGAAATTGTGACTCCGCGGCTTAGGGATTTTTTCAAAAAAATCTTTTTCTGCCGGTTAAGTTGTTTTGGGCTGATTTCCTTTCCCGTGATAAAAAGCCTTCTGTTTCGACCGCCAAACCTCTCAGGGGAGCATTTGCAACCGTTTGGCACCATTTTTGAGTGAATTGCCGAAAGTCAGATTTTTGATGAAATTGTGACCCCGGGGCTTAGGGAATTGTTTTGGGCTGATTACTTTTCCCGTGATAAAAAGCCTTCTGTTTCGACCGCCAAACCTCTGAGGGGAGCATTTGCAAACGTTTGGCACTATTTTTGAGTGAATTGCCGAAAGTCTGATTTTTGATGAAATTGTGACCCCGGGGCTTAGGGATTTTTTCAAAAAAATCTTTTTCTGCCGGTTAAGTTGTCTTGGGCTGATTTCTTTTCCCGTGATAAAAAGCCTTCTGTTTCGACCGCCAAACATCTCAGGGGAGTATTTGAAACCGTTTGGCACCATTTTTGAGTGAATTGCCGAAAGTCAGATTTTTGATGAAATTGTGACCCCGGGGCTTAGGGATTTTTTCAAAAAAATATTTTTCTGCCAGTTAAGTTGTTTTGGGCTGATTTCCTTTCCCGTGATATAAAGCCTTCTGTATCGACCGCCAAACCTCTCAGGGGAGCATTTGCAACCGTTTGGCATCATTTTTGAGTGAATTGAAGAAAGTCAGACTTTTGATGAAATTGTGACCCCGGGGCTAAGGGATTTTTTCAAAAACATCTTTTTCTGCCGGTTAAGTTGTCGAGGGCTGTTTTCTTTTCCTGCAATAAAAACCCTTTTCTTTCCACCGCCAAACCTCTCAAGGGAGCATTTGCAACCGTTTGGCACAATTTTTCTCCCGGTTATGTTGTCCATGGCTGATTTCTTGGTCTGTGATAAAAAGCCTTCTGTTTCGACCGCCAAACCTCTCAGGGGAGAATTTGCAACCGTTTGGCACCATTTTTGAGTGAATTGCCGAAAGTCAGATTTTTTATGAAATTGTGACTCCGCGGCTTAGGGATTTTTTCAAAAAAATCTTTTTCTGCCGGTTAAGTTGTTTTGGGCTGATTTCCTTTCCCGTGATAAAAAGCCTTCTGTTTCGACCGCCAAACCTCTCAGGGGAGCATTTGCAACCGTTTGGCACCATTTTTGAGTGAATTGCCGAAAGTTAGATTTTTGATGAAATTGTGACCCATGGGCTTACGGAATTGTTTTGGGCTGATTACTTTTCCCGTGATAAAAAGCATTCTGTTTCGACCGCCAAACCTCTCAGGGGAGCATTTGCAACCGATTGGCACCATTTTTGAGTGGAATGCCGAAAGTCAGATTTTTGACGAAATTGCGACCCCGGGGCTTAGGGATTTTTTCAAAAAATATTTTTCTGCCGGTTAAGTTGTCTTGGGCTGATTTCTTTTCCCGTGATAAAAAGACTTCTGTTTCGACCGCCAAACCTCTCAGGCGAGCATTTGTAACCGTTTGGCACCATTTTTGAGTGAATTGCCGAAAGTCTGATTTTTGATGAAATTGTGACCCCGGGGCTTAGGGATTTTTTCAAAAAAATCCTTTTCTGCCGGTTAAGTTTTCGAGGGCTGATTTCTTTTCCTGTGATAAAAAGCCTTCTCTTTCGACCGCCAAACCTCTCAGGGGAGCATTTGCAACCGTTTGGCACCATTTTAAGTGAATTGCCGAAAGTCAGATTTTTGATGAAATTGTGACCCCGGGGCTTAGGCATTTTTTCAAAAAAATATTTTTCTGCCGGTTAAGTTGTTTCGGGCTGATTTCCTTTCCCGTGATAAAAAGCCTTCTGTTTCGACCGCCAAACCTCTCAGGGGAGCATTTGCAACCGTTTGGCACTATTTTTGAGTGAAATGCCGAAAGTTAGATTTCTGATGAAATTGTGAACCCAGGGCTTAGGGATTTTTTCAAAAAAATCTTTTTCTGCCGGTTAAGTTGTTTCGGGCTGATTTCCTTTCCCGTGATAAAAAGCCTTCTGTTTCGACCGCCAAACCTCTCAGGGGAGCATTTGCAACCGTTTGGCACTATTTTTGAGTGAAATGCCGAAAGTTAGATTTCTGATGAAATTGTGAACCCAGGGCTTAGGGATTTTTTCAAAAAAATCTTTTTCTGCCGGTTAAGTTGTTTTGGGCTGATTTCCTTTCCCGTGATAAAAAGCCTTCTGTTTCGACCGCCAAACCTCTCAGGGGAGCATTTGCAACCGTTTGGCACCATTTTTCTGCCGCTTAAATTGTCCATAGTTGATTTCTTGCTCTGTGATATAAAGCTTTCTGTTTTGATGGCGAAACCTCTCAGGGGAGCATTTCCAACCGTTTGGCACCATTTTTGAGTGAATTGCCGAAAGTCAGATTTTTTATGAAATTGTGACCCCGGGGCTTAGGGATTTTTTCAAAAAAATCCTTTTCTGCCGGTTAAGTTGTCGAGGGCTGATTTCTTTTCCCGTGATGAAAAGCGTTTTGTTTCGACCGCCAAACCTCTCAGGGGAGCATTTGCAACCGTTTGGCACCATTTATCTGCCGGTTAAGTTGTCCATGGCTGATTTAATGCTCTGTGATATAAAGCCTTCTCTTTCGACGGCCAAAACTCTCAGGGGAGCATTTTCAACCGTTTGGCACCATTTTTGAGTGAATTCCCGAAAGTCAGATTTTTGATGAAATTGTGACCCCGTGCATTAGGGATTTTTTCAAAAACATCTTTTTCTGCCGGTTAAGTTATCAAGGGCTGATTTCTTTTCCCCTGATAAAAAGCCTTCTGTTTCGACCACAAAACCTCTCAGGTCAGCATTTGCAACCATTTGGCACCATTTTTCTGCTGTTGTCCATGGTTGATTTCTTGCTCTGTGATATAAAGCCTTCTGTTTTGATGGCCAAACCTCTCAGGGGAGCATTTGCAACCGTTTGGCACCATTTTTGTGTGAATTGCCGAAAATCAGATTTTTGATGAAATTGTGACCCCGGGGCTTAGGGATTTTTTCAAAAAAATCTTTTTCTGCCGGTTAAGTTGTCTTGGGATGATTTCTTTTCCCGTGATAAAAAGCCTTCTGTTTCGACCGCCAAACCTCTCAGGGGAGCATTTGAAACTGTTTGGGACCATTTTTGAGTGAAATGTTGAAAGTCAGATTTTTGATGAAATTGTGACCCCCCCGGGGCTTAGGGATTTTTTCAAAAAAATCTTTTTCTGCCAGTTAAGTTGTTTTGGGCTGATTTCCTTTCCCGTGATAAAAAGCCTTCTGTTTTGACCGCCAACCCTCTCAGGGGAGCATTTGCAACCGTTTGGCACAATTTTTGAGTGAATTGCCGAAAGTCTGATTTTTGATGAAATTGTGACCCCGGGGCTTAGGGATTTTTTCAAAAAAATCTTTTTCTGCCGGTTAAGTTGTCGAGGGCTGATTTCTTTTCCTGTGATAAAAAGCCTTTTGTTTCGACCACCAAACCTCTCAGGGGAGCATTTGCAACCGTTTGGCACCATTTTTCTGCCGGTTAAGTTGTCCATGGCTGATTTCTTGCTCTGTGATATAAAGCCTTCGATTTCGACGGCCAAACCTCTCAGGGGAGCATTTGCAACCGTTTGGTACGATTTTTGAGTGAATTGCCGAAAGTCAGATTTTTGATGAAATTGTGACTCCGGGGCTTAGGGATTTTTTCAAAAAAATCTTTTTCTGCCGGTCAAGTTATCGAGGGCTGATTTCTTTTCCTGTGATAAAAAGCCTTCTGTTTCGACCGCCAAACCTCTCCGGGGAGCATTTGCAACCGCTTGGCACAATTTTTGAGTGAATTGCCGAAAGTCAGATTTTTTATGAAATTGTGACCCCGGGGCTTAGGGATTTTTTCAAAAAAATCTTTTTCTGCCGGTTAAGTTGTCTTGGGATGATTTCTTTTCCCGTGATAAAAAGCCTTCTGTTTCGACCGCCAAACCTCTCAGGGGAGCATGAGCAACCGTTTGGCACCATTTTAAGTGAATTGCCGAAAGTCAGATTTTTGATGAAATTGTGACCCCGGGGCTTAGGCATTTTTTCAAAAAAATATTTTTCTGCCAGTTGAGTTGTTTTGGGCTGATTTCCTTTCCCGTGATATAAAGCCTTCAGTTTCGAACACCAAACCTCTCTGGCGAGCATTTGGAACCGTTTGGCAGCATTTTTGAGTGAATTGACGAAAGTCAGATTTTTGATGAAATCGTGACCCCGGGGCTTAGGGAATTGTTTTGGGCTGATTTCTTTTTCCCGTGATAAAAAGCCTTCTTTTTCGACCGCCAAACCTCTCATGGGAGCATTTGCAACCGTTTGGCACCATATTTGAGTGAATTGCCGAAAGTCAGATTTTTGATGAAATTGTGACCCCAGGGCTTAGGGATTTTTTCAAAAAAATCTTTTTCTGCCGGTTAAGTTGTCTTGGGCTGATTTCTTTTCCTGTGATAAAAAGCCTTCTGTTTCGACCACCAAACATCTCAGGGGAGCATTTGCAACCGTTTGGCACCATTTTTCTGCCGGTTAAGTTGTCCATGGCTGATTTCTTGCTCTGTGATATAAAGCCTTCGATTTCGACGGCCAAACCTCTCAGGGGAGCATTTGCAACCGTTTGGTACGATTTTTGAGTGAATTGCCGAAAGTCAGATTTTTGATGAAATTGTGACTCCGGGGCTTAGGGATTTTTTCAAAAAAATCTTTTTCTGCCGGTCAAGTTATCGAGGGCTGATTTCTTTTCTTGTGATAAAAAGCCTTCTGTTTCGACCGCCAAACCTCTCCGGGGAGCAATTGCAACCGTTTGGCACAATTTTTGAGTGAATTGCCGAAAGTCAGATTTTTTATGAAATTGTGAATCCGGGGCTTAGGGATTTTTTCAAAAAAATCTTTTTCTGCCGGTTAAGTTGTCTTGGGCTGATTTCTTTTCCCGTGATAAAAAGCCTTCTGTTTCGACCGCCAAACCTCTCAGGGGAGCATTTGCAACCGTTTGGCACCATTTTAAGTGAATTGCCGAAAGTCAGATTTTTGATGAAATTGTGACCCCGGGGCTTAGGCATTTTTTCAAAAAAATATTTTTCTGCCAGTTAAGTTGTTTTGGGCTGATTTCCTTTCCCGTGATATAAAGCCTTCAGTTTCGACCGCCAAACCTCTCTGGGGAGCATTTGGAACCGTTTGGCAGCATTTTTGAGTGAATTGACGAAAGTCAGATTTTTGATGAAATCGTGACCCCGGGGCTTAGGGAATTGTTTTGGGCTGATTTCTTTTTCCCGTGATAAAAAGCCTTCTTTTTCGACCGCCAAACCTCTCATGGGAGCATTTGCAACCGTTTGGCACCATATTTGAGTGAATTGCCGAAAGTCAGATTTTTGATGAAATTGTGACCCCAGGGCTTAGGGATTTTTTCAAAAAAATCTTTTTCTGCCGGTTAAGTTGTCTTGGGCTGATTTCTTTTCCCGTGATAAAAAGCCTTCTGTTTCGACCGCCAAACCTCTCAGGGGAGCATTTGCAACCGTTTGGCATCATTTTTGAGTGAATTGAAGAAAGTCAGACTTTTGATGAAATTGTGACCCCGGGGCTTAGGGATTTTTTCAAAAAAATCTTTTTCTGCCGGTTAAGTTTTCGAGGGCTGATTTCTTTTCCCGTGATTAAAAGCGTTCTGTTTCGACCACCAAACCTCTCAGGGGAGCATTTGCAACCGTTTGGCACCATTTTTGAGTGAATTGCCGAAAGTCAGATTTTTGATGAAATTGTGACCCCGGGGTTAAGGGATTTTTTCAAAAACATCTTTTTCTGCCGGTTAAGTTTTCGAGGACTGTTTTCTTTTCCCGCGATAAAAACCCTTTTCTTTCCACCGCCAAACCTCTCACGGGCGCATTTGCAACCGTTTGGCACCATTTTTGAGTGAATTGCCGAAAGTCAGATTTTTGATGAAATTGTGACCCCGGGGCTTAGGGATTTTTTCAAAAACATCTTTTTCTGCCGGTTAAGTTGTCGAGGGATGATTTCTTTTCCTGTGATAAAAAGCCTTTTGTTTCGACCACCAAACCTCTCAGGGGAGCATTTGCAACTGTTTGGCACCATTTTTCTGCCGGTTAAGTTGTCCATGGCTGATTTCTTGCTCTGTGATATAAAGCCTTCGATTTCGACGGCCAAACCTCTCAGGGGAGCATTTGCAACCGTTTGGTACGATTTTTGAGTGAATTGCCGAAAGGCAGATTTTTGATGAAATTGTGACCCCGGGGCTTAGGGATTTTTTCAAAAACATCTTTTTCTTCCGGTTAAGTTGTCGAGGGCAGTTTTCTTTTCCTGTGATAAAAAGCCTTTTCTTTCGACCGCCAAACCTCTCACGGGAGTATCTGCAACCGTTTGGCACAATTTTTCTGCCGGTTATGTTGTCCATGGCTGATTTCTTGCTCTGTGATATATAGCCTTCTGTTTCGACCGCCAAACGTCTGAGGGGAGCATTTGCAACCGTTTGGCCCCATTTTTGAGTGAATTGCCGAAAGTCAGATTTTTGATGAAATTGTGACCCCGGGGGTTAGGGATTTCTTCAAAAAAATCTTTTTCTGCCGGTTAAGTTTTCGAGGGCTGATTTCTTTTCCTGTGATAAAAAGCCTTCTGTTTCGACCACCAAACCTCTCAGGGGAGCATTTGCAACCATTTGGGACCATTTTTGAGTGAAATGCCGAAAGTCTGATTTTTGATGAAATTGTGACCCCGGGGCTTAGGGATTTTTTCAAAAAAATCTTTTTCTGCCGGTTATGTTGTATTGGCTGATTTCTTTTCCCCTGATAAAAAGCCTTCTGTTTCGACCGCCAAACCTCTCAGGGGAGCATTTGCAACCGTTTGGCCCCATTTTTGAGTGAATTGCGAAAGTCAGATTTTTGATGAAATTGTGACCCCGGGACTTAGGGATTTTTTCAAAAAAATCTTTTTCTGCCGGTTAAGTTGTCTTGGGCTGATTTCTTTTCCCGTGATAAAAAGCCTTCTGTTTCGACCGCCAAACCTCTCAGGGGAGCATTTGCAACCGTTTGGGACCATTTTTGAGTGAAATGCCGAAAGTCAGATTTTTGATGAAATTGTGACCCCGGGGCTTAGGGATTTTTTCAAAAACATCTTTTTCTGCCGGTTAAGTTGTCAAGGGCTGTTTTCTTTTCCTGTGATAAAAAGCCTTTTCTTTCGACCGCCAGACCTCTCACGGGAGCATCTGCAACCGTTTGGCACAATTTTTCTGCCGGTTATGTTGTCCATGGTTGATTTCTTGCTCTGTGATATATAGCCTTTTGTTTCGACCGCCAAACGTCTGAGGGGAGCATTTGCAAACGTTTGGCACCATTTTTGAGTGAATTGCTGAAAGTCAGATATTTGATGAAATTGTGACCCCGGCGCTTAGGGATTTTTTCAAAAAAATATTTTTCTACCGGTTAAGTTTTCGAGGGCTGATTTCCTTTCCCGTGATAAAAAGCCTTCTGTTTCGACCGCCAAACCTCTCAGGGGAGCATTTGCAACCGTTTGGCACCATTTTTGAGTGAATTGCCGAAAGTCTGATTTTTGATGAAATTGTGACCCCGGGGCTTAGGGATTTTTTCAAAAAAATGTTTTTCTGCCGGTTAAGTTTTCGAGGGCTGATTTCTTTTCCTGTGATAAAAAGCCTTCTGTTTCGAACGCCAAACATCTCAGGGGAGCATTTGAAACCGCTTGCCACAATTTTTGAGTGAAACGCCGAAAGTCGGATTTTTGATGAATTTGTGACCCCGGGGCTTAGGGATTTTTTCAAAAAAATCTTTTTCTGCCGGTTAAGTTTTCGAGGGCTGATTTCTTTTCCTGTGATAAAAAGCCTTCTGTTTCGACCACCAAACCTCACACGGGAGCATTTGAAACCGTTTGAGACCATTTTCAGTGAAATGCCGAAAGTCAGATTTTTGATGAAATTGTGACCCCGGGGCTTAGGTCTTTTTTCAAAAAAATCTTTTTCTGCTGGTTAAGTTGTTTTGGGCTGATTTCCTTTCCCGTGATAAAAAGCCTTCTGTTTCGACCGCCAAACCTCTCAGGGGAGCATTTGCAACCGTTTGGCACCATTTTTGAGTGAATTGCCGAAAGTCAGATTTTAGATGAAATTGTGACCCCGGGGCTTAGGGTTTTTTTCAAAAACATCTTTTTCTTCCGGTTAAGTTGTCGAGGGCTGTTTTCTTTTCCTGTGATAAAAAGCCTTTTGTTTCGACCGCCAAACCTCTAGGGGAGCATTTGCAACCGTTTGGCACCATTTTTGAGTGAATTGCCGAAAGTCAGATTTTTGATGAAATTGTGACCCCGGGGCTTAGGGATTTTTTCAAAAAAATCTTTTTCTGCCGGTTAAGTTGTCTTCGGATGATTTCTTTTCCCGTGATAAAAACCTTCTGTTTCGACCGCCAAACGTCTGAGGGGAGCATTTGCAACCGTTTGGCACCATTTTTGAGTGAATTGCCGAAAGTCAGATATTTGATGAAATTGTGACCCCGGCGCTTAGGGATTTTTTCAAAAAAAACTTTTTCTACCGGTTAAGTTTTCGAGGGCTGCTTTCCTTTCCCGTGATAAAAAGCCTTCTGTTTCGACCGCCAAACCTCTCAGGGGAGCATTTGCAACCGTTTGGCCCCATTTTTGAGTGAATTGCCGAAAGTCAGATTTTTGATGAAATTGTGACCCCGGGGCTTAGGGATTTTTTCAAAAAAATCTTTTTCTGCCGGTTAAGTTTTCGAGGGCTGATTTCTTTTCCTGTGATAAAAAGCCTTCTGTTTCGACCACCAAACCTCTCACGG
This sequence comes from Podarcis raffonei, assembly GCF_027172205.1. Lineage (NCBI taxonomy): Eukaryota > Metazoa > Chordata > Lepidosauria > Squamata > Lacertidae > Podarcis > Podarcis raffonei. The sequence goes on along the minus strand of NC_070606.1, from coordinate 9,137,940 downwards.
GAGCATTTGAAACCATTTGGGACCATTTTTGAGTGAAATGCCGAAAGTCAGATTTTTGATGAAATTGTGACCCCGGGGATTAGGGATTTTTTCAAAAAAATATTTTTCTGCCGGTTAAGTTGTTTTGGGCTGATTTCCTTTCCCGTGATAAAAAGCCTTCTGTTTCGACCGCCAAACGTCTGAGGGGAGCATTTGCAACCTTTTGACCCCATTTTTGAGTGAATTGCCGAAAGTCAGATTTTTGATGAAATTGTGACCCCGGGGCTTAGGGATTTTTTCAAAAAAATCTTTTTCTGTCGGTTAAGTTTTCGAGGGCTGATTTCTTTTCCTGTGATAAAAAGCCTTCTGTTTCAACCGCCAAACCTCTCAGGGGAGAATTTGCAACCGTTTGGCACCATTTTTGAGTGAATTGCCGAAAGTCAGATTTTTGATGAAATTGTGACCCCGGGGCTTAGGGATTTTTTCAAAAAAATCTTTTTCTGCCGGTTAAGTTTTCGAGGGCTGATTTCTTTTCCTGTGATAAAAAGCCTTCTCTTTCGACCGCCAAACCTCTCAGGGGAGCATTTGCAACCGTTTGGGACCATTTTTGAGTGAAATGCCGAAAGTCAGATTTTTGATGAAATTGTGACCCCGGGGCTTAGGGATTTTTTCAAAAACATCTTTTTCTTCCGGTTAAGTTGTCGAGGGCTGTTTTCTTTTCCTGTGATAAAAAGCCTTCTGTTTCGACCGCCAAACCTCTCAGGGGAGCATTTGCAACCGTTTGGGACCATTTTTGAGTGAAATGCCGAAAGTCAGATTTTTGATGAAATTGTGACCCCGGGGCTTAGGGATTTTTTCAAAAAAATCTTTTTCTGCCGGTTAAGTTTTCGAGGGCTGATTTCTTTTCCTGTGATAAAAAGCCTTCTGTTTCGACCGCCAAACCTCTCATGGGTGCATTTGCAACCGTTTGGCACCATTTTTGAGTGAATTGCCGAAAGTCAGATTTTTGATGAAATTGTGACCCCGGGGCTTAGGGATTTTTTCAAAAAAATCTTTTTCTGCTGGTTAAGTTTTCGAGGGCTGATTTCTTTTCCCGTGATAAAAAGCCTTCTGTTTCGACCGCCAAACCTCTCAGGGGAGCATTTGCAACCGTTTGGGACCATTTTTGAGTGAAATGCCGAAAGTCAGATTTTTGATGAAATTGTGACCCCGCGGCTTAGGCATTTTTTCAAAAAAAAATTTTCTGCCGGTTAAGTTGTTTTCGGCTGATTTCCTTTCCCTTGATAAAAAGCCTTCTGTTTCGACCGCCAAACCTCTCAGGGGAGCATTTGCAACCGTTTGGCACCATTTTTGAGTGAATTGCCGAAAGTCAGATTTTTGATGAAATTGTGACCCCGGGGCTTAGGGATTTTTTCAAAAAAATCTTTTTCTGCTGGTTAAGTTTTCGAGGGCTGATTTCTTTTCCTGTGATAAAAAGCCTTCTCTTTCGACCGCCAAACCTCTCAGGGGAGCATTTGCAACCGTTTGGGACCATTTTTGAGTGAAATGCCGAAAGTCAGATTTTTGATGAAATTGTGACCCCGGGGCTTAGGGATTTTTTCAAAAACATCTTTTTCTTCCGGTTAAGTTGTCGAGGGCTGTTTTCTTTTCCTGTGATAAAAAGCCTTTTCTTTCGACCGCCAAACCTCTCATGGGAGCATCTGCAACCGTTTGGCACAATTTTTCTGCCGGTTATGTTGTCCATGGCTGATTTCTTGCTCTGTGATATATAGCCTTCTGTTTCGACCGCCAAACGTCTGAGGGGAGCATTTGCAAACGTTTGGCCCCATTTTTGAGTGAATTGCCGAAAGTCAGATTTTTGATGAAATTGTGACCCCGGGGCTTAGGGATTTTTTCAAAAAAATCTTTTTCTGCCGGTTAAGTTTTCGAGGGCTGATTTCTTTTCCTGTGATAAAAAGCCTTCTGTTTCGACCGCCAAACCTCTCAGGGGAGTATTTGCAACCGTTTGGCACCATTTTTGACTGAATTGCCGAAAGTCAGATTTTTGATGAAATTGTGACCCCGGGGCTTAGGGATTTTTTCAAAAAAATGTTTTTCTGCCGGTTAAGTTGTCTTGGGCTGATTTCTTTTCCCGTGATAAAAAGCCTTCTGTTTCGACCGCCAAACCTCTCAGGGGAGCATTTGCAACCGTTTGGGACCATTTTTGAGTGAAATGCCGAACGTCTGATTTTTGATGAAATTGTGACCCCGGGGCTTAGGGATTTTTTCAAAAAAATGTTTTTCTGCCGGTTAAGTTGTCTTGGGCTGATTTCTTTTCCTGTGATAAAAAGCCTTCTGTTTCAACCACCAAACCTATCACGGGAGCATTTGCAACCGTTTGGCACCATTTTTGAGTGAAATGCCGAAAGTCAGATTTTTGATGAAATTGTGACCCCGGGGCTTAGGGATTTTTTCAAAAAAATGTTTCTCTGCCGGTTAAGTTGTCTTGGGCTGATTTCTTTTCCTGTGGTAAAAAGCCTTCTGTTTCAACCACCAAACCTCTCACGGGAGCATTTGCAACCGTTTGGCACCATTTTTGAGTGAATTGCCGAAAGTCAGATTTTAGATGAAATTGTGACCCCGGGGCTTAGGGATTTTTTCAAAAACATCTTTTTCTTCCGGTTAAGTTGTCAAGGGCTGTTTTCTTTTCCTGTGATAAAAAGCCTTTTCTTTCGACTGCCAAACCTCTCACGGGAGCATCTGCAACCGTTTGGCACAATTTTTCTGCCGGTTATGTTGTCCATGGTTGATTTCTTGCTCTGTGATATATAGCCTTCTGTTTCGACCGCCAAACGTCTGAGGGGAGCATTTGCAACCGTTTGGCACCATTTTTGAGTGAATTGCTGAAAGTCAGATATTTGATGAAATTGTGACCCCGGCGCTTAGGGATTTTTTCAAAAAAATATTTTTCTGCCGGTTAAGTTTTCGAGGGCTGATTTCTTTTCCTGTGATAAAAAGCCTTCTCTTTCGACCGCCAAACCTCTCAGGGGAGCATTTGCAACCGTTTGGGACCATTTTTGAGTGAAATGCCGAAAGTCAGATTTTTGATGAAATTGTGACCCCGGGGCTTAGGGATTTTTTCAAAAAAATCTTTTTCTGCCGGTTATGTTGTCGAGGGCTGTTTTCTTTTCCTGTGATAAAAAGCCTTTTCTTTCGACCGCCAAACCTCTAGGGGAGCATTTGCAACCGTTTGGCACCATTTTTGAGTGAAATGCCGAAAGTCTGATTTTAGATGAAATTGTGACCCCGGGGCTTAGGCATTTTTTCAAAAAAATATTTTTCTACCGGTTAAGTTTTCGAGGGCTGATTTCCTTTCCCGTGATAAAAAGCCTTCTGTTTCGACCGCCAAACCTCTCAGGGGAGCATTTGCAACCGTTTGGCCCCATTTTTGAGTGAATTGCCGAAAGTCAGATTTTTGATGAAATTGTGACCCCGGGGCTTAGGGATTTTTTCAAAAAAATCCTTTTCTGCCGGTTAAGTTGTCTTGGGCTGATTTTTTCCCCCGTGATAAAAAGCCTTCTGTTTCGACCGCCAAACGTTTCACGGGAGCATTTGCAACCGTTTGGCACCATTTTTGAGTGAATTGACGAAAGTCAGATTTTTGATGAAATTGTGACCCCGGGGCTTAGGGATTTTTTCAAAAAAATCTTTTTCTGCCGGTTAAGTTTTCGAGGGCTGATTTCCTTTCCCGTGATAAAAAGCCTTCTGTTTCGACCGCCAAACCTCTCAGGGGAGCATTTGCAACCGTTTGGCCCCATTTTTGAGTGAATTGCCGAAAGTCAGATTTTTGATGAAATTGTGACCCCGGGGCTTAGGGATTTTTTCAAAAACATCTTTTTCTTCCGGTTAAGTTGTCAAGGGCTGTTTTCTTTTCCTGTGATAAAAAGCCTTTTCTTTCGACTGCCAAACCTCTCACGGGAGCATCTGCAACCGTTTGGCACAATTTTTCTGCCGGTTATGTTGTCCATGGTTGATTTCTTGCTCTGTGATATATAGCCTTCTGTTTCGACCGCCAAACGTCTGAGGGGAGCATTTGCAACCGTTTGGCACCATTTTTGAGTGAATTGCTGAAAGTCAGATATTTGATGAAATTGTGACCCCGGCGCTTAGGGATTTTTTCAAAAAAATATTTTTCTACCGGTTAAGTTTTCGAGGGCTGATTTCCTTTCCCGTGATAAAAAGCCTTCTGTTTCGACCGCCAAACATATCAGGGGAGCATTTGCAACCGTTTGGCACCATTTTTGAGTGAATTGCCGAAAGTCAGATTTTTGATGAAATTGTGACCCCGGGGCTTAGGGATTTTTTCAAAAAAATCTTTTTCTGCCGGTTATGTTGTCGAGGGCTGTTTTCTTTTCCTGTGATAAAAAGCCTTTTCTTTCGACCGCCAAACCTCTAGGGGAGCATTTGCAACCGTTTGGCACCATTTTTGAGTGAAATGCCGAAAGTCTGATTTTAGATGAAATTGTGACCCCGGGGCTTAGGCATTTTTTCAAAAAAATATTTTTCTACCGGTTAAGTTTTCGAGGGCTGATTTCCTTTCCCGTGATAAAAAGCCTTCTGTTTCGACCGCCAAACCTCTCAGGGGAGCATTTGCAACCGTTTGGCCCCATTTTTGAGTGAATTGCCGAAAGTCAGATTTTTGATGAAATTGTGACCCCGGGGCTTAGGGATTTTTTCAAAAAAATCCTTTTCTGCCGGTTAAGTTGTCTTGGGCTGATTTTTTCCCCCGTGATAAAAAGCCTTCTGTTTCGACCGCCAAACGTTTCACGGGAGCATTTGCAACCGTTTGGCACCATTTTTGAGTGAATTGACGAAAGTCAGATTTTTGATGAAATTGTGACCCCGGGGCTTAGGGATTTTTTCAAAAAAATCTTTTTCTGCCGGTTAAGTTTTCGAGGGCTGATTTTTTTTCCTGTGATAAAAAGCCTTCTGTTTCGACCACCAAACCTCTCACGGGAGCATTTGAAACCGTTTGGGACCATTTTTGAGTGAAATGCCGAAAGTCAGATTTTTGATGAAATTGTGACCCCGCGGCTTAGGGATTTTTTCAAAAAAATCTTTTTCTGCCGGTTCAGTAGTTTTGGGCTGATTTCCTTTCCCGTGATAAAAAGCCTTCTGTTTCGACCGCCAAACCTCTCAGGGGAGCATTTGCAACCGTTTGGCACCATTTTTGAGTGAATTGCCGAAAGTCAGATTTTAGATGAAATTGTGACCCCGGGGCTTAGGGATTTTTTCAAAAACAACTTTTTCTGCCGGTTAAGTTTTCGAGGGCTGATTTCTTTTCCTGTGATAAAAAGCCTTCTGTTTCGACCGCCAAACCTCTCAGGGGAGCATTTGCAACCGTTTGGGACCATTTTTGAGTGAAATGCCGAAAGTCTGATTTTTGATGAAATTGTGACCCCGGGGCTTAGGGATTTTTTCAAAAAAATGTTTTTCTGCCGGTTAAATTGTCTTGGGCTGATTTCTTTTCCTGTGATAAAAAGCCTTCTGTTTCAACCACCAAACTTATCACGGGAGCATTTGCAACCGTTTGGCACCATTTTTGAGTGAATTGCCGAAAGTCAGATTTTTGATGAAATTGTGACCCCGGGGCTTAGGTCTTTTTTCAAAAAAATGTTTTTCTGCCGGTTAAGTTTTCGAGGGCTGATTTCTTTTCCTGTGATAAAAAGCCTTCTGTTTCAACCACCAAACCTCTCACGGGAGCATTTGCAACCGTTTGGCACCATTTTTGAGTGAATTGCCGAAAGTCAGATTTTAGATGAAATTGTGACCCCGGGGCTTAGGGATTTTTTCAAAAACATCTTTTTCTTCCGGTTAAGTTGTCAAGGGCTGTTTTCTTTTCCTGTGATAAAAAGCCTTTTCTTTCGACCGCCAAACCTCTCACGGGAGCATCTGCAACCGTTTGGCACAATTTTTCTGCCGGTTATGTTGTCCATGGTTGATTTCTTGCTCTGTGATATATAGCCTTCTGTTTCGACCGCCAAACGTCTGAGGGGAGCATTTGCAACCGTTTGGCACCATTTTTGAGTGAATTGCTGAAAGTCAGATTTTTGATGAAATTGTGACCCCGGGGCTTAGGGATTTTTTCAAAAAAATATTTTTCTACCGGTTAAGTTTTCGAGGGCTGATTTCCTTTCCCGTGATAAAAAGCCTTCTGTTTCGACCGCCAAACGTATCAGTGGAGCATTTGCAACCGTTTGGCACCATTTTTGAGTGAATTGCCGAAAGTCAGATTTTTGATGAAATTGTGACCCCGGGGCTTAGGGATTTTTCCAAAAAAATCTTTTTCTGCCGGTTATGTTGTCGAGGGCTGTTTTCTTTTCCTGTGATAAAAAGCCTTTTCTTTCGACCGCCAAACCTCTAGGGGAGCATTTGCAACCGTTTGGCACCATTTTTGAGTGAATTGCCGAAAGTCAGATTTTAGATGAAATTGTGACCCCGGGGCTTAGGCATTTTTTCAAAAAAATATTTTTCTACCGGTTAAGTTTTCGAGGGCTGATTTCCTTTCCCGTGATAAAAAGCCTTCTGTTTCGACCGCCAAACCTCTCAGGGGAGCATTTGCAACCGTTTGGCCCCATTTTTGAGTGAATTGCCGAAAGTCAGATTTTTGATGAAATTGTGACCCCGGGGCTTAGGGATTTTTTCAAAAAAATCTTTTTCTGCCCGTTAAGTTTTCGAGGGCTGATTTCTTTTCCTGTGATAAAAAGCCTTCTATTTCGACCACCAAACCTCTCACGGGAGCATTTGAAACCATTTGGGACCATTTTTGAGTGAAATGCCGAAAGTCAGATTTTTGATGAAATTGTGACCCCGCGGCTTAGGGATTTTTTCAAAAAAATCCTTTTCTGCCGGTTAAGTTGTCTTGGGCTGATTTTTTTCCCCGTGATAAAAAGCCTTCTGTTTCGACCGCCAAACCTCTCAGGGGAGCATTTGCAACCGTTTGGCACCATTTTTGAGTGAATTGACGAAAGTCAGATTTTTGATGAAATTGTGACCCCGGGGCTTAGGGATTTTTTCAAAAAAATCTTTTTCTGCCGGTTAAGTTATCGAGGGCTGATTTCTTTTCCTGTGATAAAAAGCCTTCTGTTTCGACCACCAAACCTCTCAGGGGAGCATTTGCAACCGTTTGGCACCATTTTTGAGTGAAATGCCGAAAGTCTGATTTTTGATGAAATTGTGACCCCGGCGCTTAGGGATTTTTTCAAAAAAATCTTTTTCTGCCGGTTAAGTTGTCTTTGGGTGATTTCTTTTCCCGTGATAAAAAGCCTTCTGTTTCGACCGCCAAACCTCTCAGGGGAGCATTTGCAACCGTTTGGCACCATTTTTGAGTGAATTGCCGAAAGTCGGATTTTTGATGAAATTGTGACCCCGGGGCTTAGGGATTTTTTCAAAAAAATGTTTTTCTGCCGGTTAAGTTGTCTTGGGCTGATTTCTTTCCCTGTGATAAAAAGCCTTCTGTTTCAACCACCAAACCTCTCACGGGAGCATTTGCAACCGTTTGGCACCATTTTTGAGTGAATTGCCGAAAGTCAGATTTTTTATGAAATTGTGACCCCGGGGCTTAGGGATTTTTTCAAAAACATCTTTTTCTGCTGGTTAAGTTGTCTTTGGCTGATTTCTTTTCCCGTGATAAAAAGCCTTCTGTTTCGACCGCCAAACCTCTCAGGGGAGCATTTGCAACCGTTTGGGACCATTTTTGAGTGAATTGCCGAAAGTCGGATTTTTGATGAAATTGTGACCCCGGGGCTTAGGGATTTTTTCAAAAAAATGTTTTTCTGCCGGTTAAGTTGTCTTGGGCTGATTTCTTTCCCTGTGATAAAAAGCCTTCTGTTTCAACCACCAAACCTCTCACGGGAGCATTTGCAACCGTTTGGCACCATTTTTGAGTGAATTGACGAAAGTCAGATTTTTGATGAAATTGTGACCCCGGGGCTTAGGGATTTTTTCAAAAAAATCTTTTTCTGCCGGTTAAGTTATCGAGGGCTGATTTCTTTTCCTGTGATAAAAAGCCTTCTGTTTCGACCACCAAACCTCTCAGGGGAGCATTTGCAACCGTTTGGGACCATTTTTGAGTGAAATGCCGAAAGTCTGATTTTTGATGAAATTGTGACCCCGGGGCTTAGGGATTTTGTCAAAAAAATCTTTTTCTGCCGGTTAAGTTGTCTTTGGGTGATTTCTTTTCCCGTGATAAAAAGCCTTCTGTTTCGACCGCCAAACCTCTCAGGGGAGCATTTGCAACCGTTTGGGACCATTTTTGAGTGAATTGCCGAAAGTCGGATTTTTGATGAAATTGTGACCCCGGGGCTTAGGGATTTTTTCAAAAAAATGTTTTTCTGCCGGTTAAGTTGTCTTGGGCTGATTTCTTTCCCTGTGATAAAAAGCCTTCTGTTTCAACCACCAAACCTCTCACGGGAGCATTTGCAACCGTTTGGCACCATTTTTGAGTGAATTGCCGAAAGTCAGATTTTTTATGAAATTGTGACCCCGGGGCTTAGGGATTTTTTCAAAAACATCTTTTTCTGCTGGTTAAGTTGTCTTTGGCTGATTTCTTTTCCCGTGATAAAAAGCCTTCTGTTTCGACTGCCAAACCTCTCAGGGGAGCATTTGCAACCGTTTGGGACCATTTTTGAGTGAATTGCCGAAAGTCGGATTTTTGATGAAATTGTGACCCCGGGGCTTAGGGATTTTTTCAAAAAAATGTTTTTCTGCCGGTTAAGTTGTCTTGGGCTGATTTCTTTCCCTGTGATAAAAAGCCTTCTGTTTCAACCACCAAACCTCTCACGGGAGCATTTGCAACCGTTTGGCACCATTTTTGAGTGAATTGCCGAAAGTCAGATTTTTTATGAAATTGTGACCCCGGGGCTTAGGGATTTTTTCAAAAAAATCTATTTCTGCCGGTAAAGTTTTCGAGGGCTGATTTCTTTTCCCGTGATAAAAAGCCTTCTGTTTCGACCGCCAAACCTCTCAGGGGAGCATTTGCAACCGTTTGGCACCATTTTTGAGTGAATTGCCGAAAGTCAGATTTTTGATGAAATTGTGACCCCGGGGCTTAGGGATTTTTTCAAAAAAATCTTTTTCTGCCGGTTATGTTGTCTTGGGCTGATTTCTTTTCCCATGATAAAAAGCCTTCTGTTTCGACCGCCAAACCTCTCAGGGGAGCATTTGCAACCGTTTGGGACCATTTTTGAGTGAATTGCCGAAAGTCAGATTTTTGATGAAATTGTGACCCCGGGGCTTAGGGATTTTTTCAAAAAAATCTTTTTCTGCCGGTTAAGTTGTCTTTGGCTGATTTCTTTTCCCGTGATAAAAAGCCTTCTGTTTCGACCGCCAAACCTCTCACGGGAGCATCTGCAACCGTTTGGGACCATTTTTGAGTGAAATGCCGAAAGTCTGATTTTTGATGAAATTGTGACCCCGGGGCTTAGGTCTTTTTTCAAAAAAATGTTTTTCTGCCGGTTAAGTTGTCTTGGGCTGATTTCTTTTCCTGTGATAAAAAGCCTTCTGTTTCAACCACCAAACCTCTCACGGGAGCATTTGCAACCGTTTGGCACCATTTTTGAGTGAATTGCCGAAAGTCAGATTTTAGATGAAATTGTGACCCCGGGGCTTAGGGATTTTTTCAAAAACATCTTTTTCTTCCGGTTAAGTTGTCAAGGGCTGTTTTCTTTTCCTGTGATAAAAAGCCTTTTCTTTCGACCGCCAAACCTCTCACGGGAGCATCTGCAACCGTTTGGCACAATTTTTCTGCCGATTATGTTGTCCATGGTTGATTTCTTGCTCTGTGATATATAGCCTTCTGTTTCGACCGCCAAACGTCTGAGGGGAGCATTTGCAACCGTTTGGCACCATTTTTGAGTGAATTGCTGAAAGTCAGATATTTGATGAAATTGTGACCCCGGCGCTTAGGGATTTTTTCAAAAAAATATTTTTCTACCGGTTAAGTTTTCGAGGGCTGATTTCCTTTCCCGTGATAAAAAGCCTTTTCTTTCGACCGCCAAACCTCTAGGGGAGCATTTGCAACCGTTTGGCACCATTTTTGAGTGAATTGCCGAAAGTCAGATTTTAGATGAAATTGTGACCCCGGGGCTTAGGCATTTTTTCAAAAAAATATTTTTCTACCGGTTAAGTTTTCGAGGGCTGATTTCCTTTCCCGTGATAAAAAGCCTTCTGTTTCGACCGCCAAACCTCTCAGGGGAGCATTTGCAACCGTTTGGCCCCATTTTTGAGTGAATTGCCGAAAGTCAGATTTTTGATGAAATTGTGACCCCGGGGCTTAGGGATTTTTTCAAAAAAATCTTTTTCTGCCGGTTAAGTTATCGAGGGCTGATTTCTTTTCCTGTGATAAAAAGCCTTCTGTTTCGACCACCAAACCTCTCAGGGGAGCATTTGCAACCGTTTGGGACCATTTTTGAGTGAAATGCCGAAAGTCTGATTTTTGATGAAATTGTGACCCCGGGGCTTAGGGATTTTGTCAAAAAAATCTTTTTCTGCCGGTTAAGTTGTCTTTGGGTGATTTCTTTTCCCGTGATAAAAAGCCTTCTGTTTCGACCGCCAAACCTCTCAGGGGAGCATTTGCAACCGTTTGGGACCATTTTTGAGTGAATTGCCGAAAGTCGGATTTTTGATGAAATTGTGACCCCGGGGCTTAGGGATTTTTTCAAAAAAATGTTTTTCTGCCGGTTAAGTTGTCTTGGGCTGATTTCTTTCCCTGTGATAAAAAGCCTTCTGTTTCAACCACCAAACCTCTCACGGGAGCATTTGCAACCGTTTGGCACCATTTTTGAGTGAATTGCCGAAAGTCAGATTTTTTATGAAATTGTGACCCCGGGGCTTAGGGATTTTTTCAAAAACATCTTTTTCTGCTGGTTAAGTTGTCTTTGGCTGATTTCTTTTCCCGTGATAAAAAGCCTTCTGTTTCGACTGCCAAACCTCTCAGGGGAGCATTTGCAACCGTTTGGGACCATTTTTGAGTGAATTGCCGAAAGTCGGATTTTTGATGAAATTGTGACCCCGGGGCTTAGGGATTTTTTCAAAAAAATGTTTTTCTGCCGGTTAAGTTGTCTTGGGCTGATTTCTTTCCCTGTGATAAAAAGCCTTCTGTTTCAACCACCAAACCTCTCACGGGAGCATTTGCAACCGTTTGGCACCATTTTTGAGTGAATTGCCGAAAGTCAGATTTTTTATGAAATTGTGACCCCGGGGCTTAGGGATTTTTTCAAAAAAATCTATTTCTGCCGGTAAAGTTTTCGAGGGCTGATTTCTTTTCCCGTGATAAAAAGCCTTCTGTTTCGACCGCCAAACCTCTCAGGGGAGCATTTGCAACCGTTTGGCACCATTTTTGAGTGAATTGCCGAAAGTCAGATTTTTGATGAAATTGTGACCCCGGGGCTTAGGGATTTTTTCAAAAAAATCTTTTTCTGCCGGTTATGTTGTCTTGGGCTGATTTCTTTTCCCATGATAAAAAGCCTTCTGTTTCGACCGCCAAACCTCTCAGGGGAGCATTTGCAACCGTTTGGGACCATTTTTGAGTGAATTGCCGAAAGTCAGATTTTTGATGAAATTGTGACCCCGGGGCTTAGGGATTTTTTCAAAAAAATCTTTTTCTGCCGGTTAAGTTGTCTTTGGCTGATTTCTTTTCCCGTGATAAAAAGCCTTCTGTTTCGACCGCCAAACCTCTCACGGGAGCATCTGCAACCGTTTGGGACCATTTTTGAGTGAAATGCCGAAAGTCTGATTTTTGATGAAATTGTGACCCCGGGGCTTAGGTCTTTTTTCAAAAAAATGTTTTTCTGCCGGTTAAGTTGTCTTGGGCTGATTTCTTTTCCTGTGATAAAAAGCCTTCTGTTTCAACCACCAAACCTCTCACGGGAGCATTTGCAACCGTTTGGCACCATTTTTGAGTGAATTGCCGAAAGTCAGATTTTAGATGAAATTGTGACCCCGGGGCTTAGGGATTTTTTCAAAAACATCTTTTTCTTCCGGTTAAGTTGTCAAGGGCTGTTTTCTTTTCCTGTGATAAAAAGCCTTTTCTTTCGACCGCCAAACCTCTCACGGGAGCATCTGCAACCGTTTGGCACAATTTTTCTGCCGATTATGTTGTCCATGGTTGATTTCTTGCTCTGTGATATATAGCCTTCTGTTTCGACCGCCAAACGTCTGAGGGGAGCATTTGCAACCGTTTGGCACCATTTTTGAGTGAATTGCTGAAAGTCAGATATTTGATGAAATTGTGACCCCGGCGCTTAGGGATTTTTTCAAAAAAATATTTTTCTACCGGTTAAGTTTTCGAGGGCTGATTTCCTTTCCCGTGATAAAAAGCCTTTTCTTTCGACCGCCAAACCTCTAGGGGAGCATTTGCAACCGTTTGGCACCATTTTTGAGTGAATTGCCGAAAGTCAGATTTTAGATGAAATTGTGACCCCGGGGCTTAGGCATTTTTTCAAAAAAATATTTTTCTACCGGTTAAGTTTTCGAGGGCTGATTTCCTTTCCCGTGATAAAAAGCCTTCTGTTTCGACCGCCAAACCTCTCAGGGGAGCATTTGCAACCGTTTGGCCCCATTTTTGAGTGAATTGCCGAAAGTCAGATTTTTGATGAAATTGTGACCCCGGGGCTTAGGGATTTTTTCAAAAAAATCTTTTTCTGCCCGTTAAGTTTTCGAGGGCTGATTTCTTTTCCTGTGATAAAAAGCCTTCTGTTTCGACCACCAAACCTCCCAGGGGAGCATTTGAAAACATTTGAGACCATTTTTGAGTGAAATGCCGAAAGTCAGATTTTTGATGAAATTGTGACCCCGCGGCTTAGGGATTTTTTCAAAAAAATCCTTTTCTGCCGGTTAAGTTGTCTTGGGCTGATTTTTTTCCCCGTGATAAAAAGCCTTCTGTTTCGACCGCCAAACCTCTCAGGGGAGTATTTGCAACCGTTTGGCCCCATTTTTGAGTGAATTGACGAAAGTCAGATTTTTGATGAAATTGTGACCCCGGGGCTTAGGGATTTTTTCAAAAAAATCTTTTTCTGCCGGTTAAGTTTTCGAGGGCTGATTTCTTTTCCTGTGATAAAAAGCCTTCTGTTTCGACCACCAAACCTCTCAGGGGAGCATTTACAACCGTTTGGGACCATTTTTGAGTGAAATGCCGAAAGTCTGATTTTTGATGAAATTGTGACCCCGGGGCTTAGGGATTTTGTCAAAAAAATCTTTTTCTGCCGGTTAAGTTGTCTTTGGGTGATTTCTTTTCCCGTGATAAAAAGCCTTCTGTTTCGACCACCAAACCTCTCAGGGGAGCATTTGCAACCGTTTGGGACCATTTTTGAGTGAAATGCCGAAAGTCAGATTTTTGATGAAATTGTGACCCCGGGGCTTAGGGATTTTTTCAAAAAAATCTTTTTCTGCCGGTTAAGTTGTCTTTGGCTGATTTCTTTTCCCGTGATAAAAAGCCTTCTGTTTCGACCGCCAAACCTCTCAGGGGAGCATTTGCAACCGTTTGGGACCATTTTTGAGTGAATTGCCGAAAGTCGGATTTTTGATGAAATTGTGACCCCGGGGCTTAGGGATTTTTTCAAAAAAATGTTTTTCTGCCGGTTAAGTTGTCTTGGGCTGATTTCTTTCCCTGTGATAAAAAGCCTTCTGTTTCAACCACCAAACCTCTCACGGGAGCATTTGCAACCGTTTGGCACCATTTTTGAGTGAATTGCCGAAAGTCAGATTTTTTATGAAATTGTGACCCCGGGGCTTAGGGATTTTTTCAAAAACATCTTTTTCTGCTGGTTAAGTTGTCTTTGGCTGATTTCTTTTCCCGTGATAAAAAGCCTTCTGTTTCGACCGCCAAACCTCTCAGGGGAGCATTTGCAACCGTTTGGGACCATTTTTGAGTGAATTGCCGAAAGTCGGATTTTTGATGAAATTGTGACCCCGGGGCTTAGGGATTTTTTCAAAAAAATGGTTTTCTGCCGGTTAAGTTGTCTTGGGCTGATTTCTTTCCCTGTGATAAAAAGCCTTCTGTTTCAACCACCAAACCTCTCACGGGAGCATTTTCAACCGTTTGGCACCATTTTTGAGTGAATTGCCGAAAGTCAGATTTGAGATGAAATTGTGACCCCTGGGCTTAGGGATTTTTTCAAAAACATCTTTTTCTTCCGGTTAAGTTGTCAAGGGCTGTTTTCTTTTCCTGTGATAAAAAGCCTTTTCTTTCGACCGCCAAACCTCTCACGGGAGCATCTGCAACCGTTTGGCACAATTTTTCTGCCGGTTATGTTGTCCATGGTTGATTTCTTGCTCTGTGATATAGAGCCTTCTGTTTCGACCGCCAAAAGTCTGAGGGGAGCATTTGCAACCGTTTGGCACCATTTTTGAGTGAATTGCTGAAAGTCAGATTTTTGATGAAATTGTGAGCCCGGGGCTTAGGGATTTTTTCAAAAAAATCTTTTTCTGCCGGTTATGTTGTCTTGGGCTGATTTCTTTTCCCATGATAAAAAGCCTTCTGTTTCGACCGCCAAACCTCTCAGGGGAGCATTTGCAACCGTTTGGGACCATTTTTGAGTGAATTGCCGAAAGTCAGATTTTTGATGAAATTGTGACCCCGGGGCTTAGGGATTTTTTCAAAAAAATCTTTCTCTGCCGGTTAAGTTGTCTTTGGCTGATTTCTTTTCCCTTGATAAAAAGCCTTCTGTTTCGACCGCCAAACCTCTGAGGGGAGCATTTGCAACCGTTTGGGACCATTTTTGAGTGAATTGCCGAAAGTCGGATTTTTGATGAAATTGTGACCCCGGGGCTTAGGGATTTTTTCAAAAAAATGTTTTTCTGCCGGTTAAGTTGTCTTGGGCTGATTTCTTTCCCTGTGATAAAAAGCCTTCTGTTTCAACCACCAAACCTCTCACGGGAGCATTTGCAACCGTTTGGCACCATTTTTGAGTGAATTGACGAAAGTCAGATTTTTGATGAAATTGTGACCCCGGGGCTTAGGGATTTTTTCAAAAAAATCTTTTTCTGCCGGTTAAGTTATCGAGGGCTGATTTCTTTTCCTGTGATAAAAAGCCTTCTGTTTCGACCACCAAACCTCTCAGGGGAGCATTTGCAACCGTTTGGGACCATTTTTGAGTGAAATGCCGAAAGTCTGATTTTTGATGAAATTGTGACCCCGGGGCTTAGGGATTTTGTCAAAAAAATCTTTTTCTGCCGGTTAAGTTGTCTTTGGGTGATTTCTTTTCCCGTGATAAAAAGCCTTCTGTTTCGACCGCCAAACCTCTCAGGGGAGCATTTGCAACCGTTTGGGACCATTTTTGAGTGAATTGCCGAAAGTCGGATTTTTGATGAAATTGTGACCCCGGGGCTTAGGGATTTTTTCAAAAAAATGTTTTTCTGCCGGTTAAGTTGTCTTGGGCTGATTTCTTTCCCTGTGATAAAAAGCCTTCTGTTTCAACCACCAAACCTCTCACGGGAGCATTTGCAACCGTTTGGCACCATTTTTGAGTGAATTGCCGAAAGTCAGATTTTTTATGAAATTGTGACCCCGGGGCTTAGGGATTTTTTCAAAAACATCTTTTTCTGCTGGTTAAGTTGTCTTTGGCTGATTTCTTTTCCCGTGATAAAAAGCCTTCTGTTTCGACTGCCAAACCTCTCAGGGGAGCATTTGCAACCGTTTGGGACCATTTTTGAGTGAATTGCCGAAAGTCGGATTTTTGATGAAATTGTGACCCCGGGGCTTAGGGATTTTTTCAAAAAAATGTTTTTCTGCCGGTTAAGTTGTCTTGGGCTGATTTCTTTCCCTGTGATAAAAAGCCTTCTGTTTCAACCACCAAACCTCTCACGGGAGCATTTGCAACCGTTTGGCACCATTTTTGAGTGAATTGCCGAAAGTCAGATTTTTTATGAAATTGTGACCCCGGGGCTTAGGGATTTTTTCAAAAAAATCTTTTTCTGCTGGTTAAGTTGTTTTGGGCTGATTTCCTTTCCCGTGATAAAAAGCCTTCTGTTTCGACCGCCAAACCTCTCAGGGGAGCATTTTCAACCGTTTGGCACCATTTTTGAGTGAATTGCCGAAAGTCAGATTTTAGATGAAATTGTGAGCCCGGGGCTTAGGGATTTTTTTAAAAAAATATTTTTCTACCGGTTAAGTTTTCGAGGGCTGATTTCCTTTCCCGTGATAAAAAGCCTTCTGTTTCGACCGCCAAACCTCTCAGGGGAGCATTTGCAACCGTTTGGCACCATTTTTGAGTGAATTGCTGAAAGTCAGATATTTGATGAAATTGTGACCCCGGCGCTTAGGGATTTTTTCAAAAAAATCTATTTCTGCCGGTAAAGTTTTCGAGGGCTGATTTCTTTTCCCGTGATAAAAAGCCTTCTGTTTCGACCGCCAAACCTCTCAGGGGAGCATTTGCAACCGTTTGGCACCATTTTTGAGTGAATTGCCGAAAGTCAGATTTTTGATGAAATTGTGACCCCGGGGCTTAGGGATTTTTTCAAAAAAATCTTTTTCTGCCGGTTATGTTGTCTTGGGCTGATTTCTTTTCCCATGATAAAAAGCCTTCTGTTTCGACCGCCAAACCTCTCAGGGGAGCATTTGCAACCGTTTGGGACCATTTTTGAGTGAATTGCCGAAAGTCAGATTTTTGATGAAATTGTGACCCCGGGGCTTAGGGATTTTTTCAAAAAAATCTTTTTCTGCCGGTTAAGTTGTCTTTGGCTGATTTCTTTTCCCGTGATAAAAAGCCTTCTGTTTCGACCGCCAAACCTCTCACGGGAGCATCTGCAACCGTTTGGGACCATTTTTGAGTGAAATGCCGAAAGTCTGATTTTTGATGAAATTGTGACCCCGGGGCTTAGGTCTTTTTTCAAAAAAATGTTTTTCTGCCGGTTAAGTTGTCTTGGGCTGATTTCTTTTCCTGTGATAAAAAGCCTTCTGTTTCAACCACCAAACCTCTCACGGGAGCATTTGCAACCGTTTGGCACCATTTTTGAGTGAATTGCCGAAAGTCAGATTTTAGATGAAATTGTGACCCCGGGGCTTAGGGATTTTTTCAAAAACATCTTTTTCTTCCGGTTAAGTTGTCAAGGGCTGTTTTCTTTTCCTGTGATAAAAAGCCTTTTCTTTCGACCGCCAAACCTCTCACGGGAGCATCTGCAACCGTTTGGCACAATTTTTCTGCCGATTATGTTGTCCATGGTTGATTTCTTGCTCTGTGATATATAGCCTTCTGTTTCGACCGCCAAACGTCTGAGGGGAGCATTTGCAACCGTTTGGCACCATTTTTGAGTGAATTGCTGAAAGTCAGATATTTGATGAAATTGTGACCCCGGCGCTTAGGGATTTTTTCAAAAAAATATTTTTCTACCGGTTAAGTTTTCGAGGGCTGATTTCCTTTCCCGTGATAAAAAGCCTTTTCTTTCGACCGCCAAACCTCTAGGGGAGCATTTGCAACCGTTTGGCACCATTTTTGAGTGAATTGCCGAAAGTCAGATTTTAGATGAAATTGTGACCCCGGGGCTTAGGCATTTTTTCAAAAAAATATTTTTCTACCGGTTAAGTTTTCGAGGGCTGATTTCCTTTCCCGTGATAAAAAGCCTTCTGTTTCGACCGCCAAACCTCTCAGGGGAGCATTTGCAACCGTTTGGCCCCATTTTTGAGTGAATTGCCGAAAGTCAGATTTTTGATGAAATTGTGACCCCGGGGCTTAGGGATTTTTTCAAAAAAATCTTTTTCTGCCCGTTAAGTTTTCGAGGGCTGATTTCTTTTCCTGTGATAAAAAGCCTTCTGTTTCGACCACCAAACCTCCCAGGGGAGCATTTGAAAACATTTGAGACCATTTTTGAGTGAAATGCCGAAAGTCAGATTTTTGATGAAATTGTGACCCCGCGGCTTAGGGATTTTTTCAAAAAAATCCTTTTCTGCCGGTTAAGTTGTCTTGGGCTGATTTTTTTCCCCGTGATAAAAAGCCTTCTGTTTCGACCGCCAAACCTCTCAGGGGAGTATTTGCAACCGTTTGGCCCCATTTTTGAGTGAATTGACGAAAGTCAGATTTTTGATGAAATTGTGACCCCGGGGCTTAGGGATTTTTTCAAAAAAATCTTTTTCTGCCGGTTAAGTTTTCGAGGGCTGATTTCTTTTCCTGTGATAAAAAGCCTTCTGTTTCGACCACCAAACCTCTCAGGGGAGCATTTACAACCGTTTGGGACCATTTTTGAGTGAAATGCCGAAAGTCTGATTTTTGATGAAATTGTGACCCCGGGGCTTAGGGATTTTGTCAAAAAAATCTTTTTCTGCCGGTTAAGTTGTCTTTGGGTGATTTCTTTTCCCGTGATAAAAAGCCTTCTGTTTCGACCACCAAACCTCTCAGGGGAGCATTTGCAACCGTTTGGGACCATTTTTGAGTGAAATGCCGAAAGTCAGATTTTTGATGAAATTGTGACCCCGGGGCTTAGGGATTTTTTCAAAAAAATCTTTTTCTGCCGGTTAAGTTGTCTTTGGCTGATTTCTTTTCCCGTGATAAAAAGCCTTCTGTTTCGACCGCCAAACCTCTCAGGGGAGCATTTGCAACCGTTTGGGACCATTTTTGAGTGAATTGCCGAAAGTCGGATTTTTGATGAAATTGTGACCCCGGGGCTTAGGGATTTTTTCAAAAAAATGTTTTTCTGCCGGTTAAGTTGTCTTGGGCTGATTTCTTTCCCTGTGATAAAAAGCCTTCTGTTTCAACCACCAAACCTCTCACGGGAGCATTTGCAACCGTTTGGCACCATTTTTGAGTGAATTGCCGAAAGTCAGATTTTTTATGAAATTGTGACCCCGGGGCTTAGGGATTTTTTCAAAAACATCTTTTTCTGCTGGTTAAGTTGTCTTTGGCTGATTTCTTTTCCCGTGATAAAAAGCCTTCTGTTTCGACCGCCAAACCTCTCAGGGGAGCATTTGCAACCGTTTGGGACCATTTTTGAGTGAATTGCCGAAAGTCGGATTTTTGATGAAATTGTGACCCCGGGGCTTAGGGATTTTTTCAAAAAAATGGTTTTCTGCCGGTTAAGTTGTCTTGGGCTGATTTCTTTCCCTGTGATAAAAAGCCTTCTGTTTCAACCACCAAACCTCTCACGGGAGCATTTTCAACCGTTTGGCACCATTTTTGAGTGAATTGCCGAAAGTCAGATTTGAGATGAAATTGTGACCCCTGGGCTTAGGGATTTTTTCAAAAACATCTTTTTCTTCCGGTTAAGTTGTCAAGGGCTGTTTTCTTTTCCTGTGATAAAAAGCCTTTTCTTTCGACCGCCAAACCTCTCACGGGAGCATCTGCAACCGTTTGGCACAATTTTTCTGCCGGTTATGTTGTCCATGGTTGATTTCTTGCTCTGTGATATAGAGCCTTCTGTTTCGACCGCCAAAAGTCTGAGGGGAGCATTTGCAACCGTTTGGCACCATTTTTGAGTGAATTGCTGAAAGTCAGATTTTTGATGAAATTGTGAGCCCGGGGCTTAGGGATTTTTTCAAAAAAATCTTTTTCTGCCGGTTATGTTGTCTTGGGCTGATTTCTTTTCCCATGATAAAAAGCCTTCTGTTTCGACCGCCAAACCTCTCAGGGGAGCATTTGCAACCGTTTGGGACCATTTTTGAGTGAATTGCCGAAAGTCAGATTTTTGATGAAATTGTGACCCCGGGGCTTAGGGATTTTTTCAAAAAAATCTTTCTCTGCCGGTTAAGTTGTCTTTGGCTGATTTCTTTTCCCTTGATAAAAAGCCTTCTGTTTCGACCGCCAAACCTCTGAGGGGAGCATTTGCAACCGTTTGGGACCATTTTTGAGTGAATTGCCGAAAGTCAGATTTTTGATGAAATTGTGAGCCCGGGGCTTAGGGATTTTTTTCAAAAAAATCTTTTTCTGCCGGTTATGTTGTCTTGGGCTGATTTCTTTTCCCATGATAAAAAGCCTTCTGTTTCAACCACCAAACCTATCACGGGAGCATTTGCAACCGTTTGGCACCATTTTTGAGTGAATTGCCGAAAGTCAGATTTTTTATGAAATTGTGACCCCGGGGCTTAGGGATTTTTTCAAAAAAATCTTTCTCTGCCGGTTAAGTTGTCTTTGGCTGATTTCTTTTCCCGTGATAAAAAGCCTTCTGTTTCGACCGCCAAACCTCTGAGGGGAGCATTTGCAACCGTTTGGGACCATTTTTGAGTGAATTGCCGAAAGTCAGATTTTAGATGAAATTGTTACCCCGGGGCTTAGGGATTTTTTCAAAAACATCTTTTTCTGCCGGTTATGTTGTACTGGCTGATTTCTTTTCCCGTGATAAAAAGCCTTTTCTTTCGACCGCCAAACCTCTCACGGGAGCATCTGCAACCGTTTGGCACAATTTTTCTGCCGGTTATGTTGTCCATGGTTGATTTCTTGCTCTGTGATATATAGCCTTCTGTTTCGACCGCCAAACGTCTGAGGGGAGCATTTGCAACCGTTTGGCACCATTTTTGAGTGAATTGCTGAAAGTCAGATATTTGATGAAATTGTGACCCCGGCGCTTAGGGATTTTTTCAAAAAAATATTTTTCTACCGGTTAAGTTTTCGAGGGCTGATTTCCTTTCCCGTGATAAAAAGCCTTCTGTTTCGACCGCCAAACGTTTCAGGGGAGCATTTGCAACCGTTTGGCCCCATTTTTGAGTGAATTGCCGAAAGTCAGATTTTTGATGAAATTGTGACCCCGGGGCTTAGGGATTTTTTCAAAAAAATCTTTTTCTGCCGGTTATGTTGTCTAGGGCTGTTTTCTATTCCTGTGATAAAAAGCCTTTTCTTTCGACCGCCAAACCTCTAGGGGAGCATGTTCAACCGTTTGGCACCATTTTTGAGTGAATTGCCGAAAGTCAGATTTTAGATGAAATTGTGACCCCGGGGCTTAGGCATTTTTTCAAAAAAATATTTTTCTACCGGTTAAGTTTTCGAGGGCTGATTTCCTTTCCCGTGATAAAAAGCCTTCTGTTTCGACCGCCAAACCTCTCAGGGGAGCATTTGCAACCGTTTGGCCCCATTTTTGAGTGAATTGCCGAAAGTCAGATTTTTGATGAAATTGTGACCCCGGGGCTTAGGGATTTTTTCAAAAAAATCTTTTTCTGCCGGTTAAGTTTTCGAGGGCTGATTTCTTTTCCTGTGATAAAAAGCCTTCTGTTTCGACCACCAAACCTCTCACGGGAGCATTTGAAACCATTTGGGACCATTTTTGAGTGAAATGCCGAAAGTCAGATTTTTGATGAAATTGTGACCCCGCGGCTTAGGGATATTTGAAAAAAATATTTTTCTGCCGGTTAAGTTGTCTTGGGCTGATTTTTTTTCCCGTGATAAAAAGCCTTCTGTTTCGACCGCCAAACCTCTCAGGGGAGCATTTGCAACCGTTTGGCACCATTTTTGAGTGAATTGACGAAAGTCAGATTTTTGATGAAATTGTGACCCCGGGGCTTAGGGATTTTTTCAAAAAAATCTTTTTCTGCCGGTTAAGTTTTCGAGGGCTGATTTCTTTTCCTGTGATAAAAAGCCTTCTGTTTCGACCACCAAACCTCTCACGGGAGCATTTGAAACCGTTTGGGACCATTTTTGAGTGAAATGCCGAAAGTCAGATTTTTGATGAAATTGTGACCCCGCGGCTTAGGGATTTTTTCAAAAAAATCTTTTTCTGCCAGTTAAGTTGTTTTGGGCTGATTTCCTTTCCCGTGATAAAAAGCCTTCTGTTTCGACCGCCAAACCTCTCAGGGGAGCATTTGCAACCGTTTGGCACCATTTTTGAGTGAATTGCCGAAAGTCAGATTTTAGATGAAATTGTGACCCTGGGGCTTAGGGATTTTTTCAAAAACATCTTTTTCTTCCGGTTAAGTTGTCAAGGGCTGTTTTCTTTTCCTGTGATAAAAAGCCTTTTCTTTCGACCGCCAAACCTCTCACGGGAGCATCTGCAACCGTTTGGCACAATTTTTCTGCCGGTTATGTTGTCCATGGTTGATTTCTTGCTCTGTGATATATAGCCTTCTGTTTCGACCGCCAAACGTCTGAGGGGAGCATTTGCAACCGTTTGGCACCATTTTTGAGTGAATTGCTGAAAGTCAGATTTTTGATGAAATTGTGACCCCGGGGCTTAGGGATTTTTTCAAAAAAATATTTTTCTACCGGTTAAGTTTTCGAGGGCTGATTTCCTTTCCCGTGATAAAAAGCCTTCTGTTTCTACCGCCAAACCTCTCAGGGGAGCATTTGCAACCGTTTGGCACCATTTTTGAGTGAATTGCCGAAAGTCAGATTTTTTATGAAATTGTGAGCCCGGGGCTTAGGGATTTTTTCAAAAAAATCTTTTTCTGCCGGGTAAGTTGTCTTGGGCTGATTTCTTTTCCCATGATAAAAAGCCTTCTGTTTCGACGGCCAAACCTCTCAGGGGAGCATTTGCAACCGTTTGGCACCATTTTTGAGTGAATTGCTGAAAGTCAGATATTTGATGAAATTGTGACCCCGGCGCTTAGGGATTTTTTCAAAAAAATCTATTTCTGCCGGTTAAGTTTTCGAGGGCTGATTTCCTTTCCCGTGATAAAAAGCCTTCTGTTTCGACCGCCAAACCTCTCAGGGGAGCATTTGCAACCGTTTGGCACCATTTTTGAGTGAATTGCCGAAAGTCAGATTTTTGATGAAATTGTGACCCCGGGGCTTAGGGATTTTTTCAAAAAAATCTTTTTCTGCCGGTTATGTTGTCTTGGGCTGATTTCTTTTCCCATGATAAAAAGCCTTCTGTTTCGACCGCCAAACCTCTCAGGGGACCATTTGCAACCGTTTGGCCCCATTTTTGAGTGAATTGCCGAAAGTCAGATTTTTGATGAAATTGTGACCCCGGGGCTTAGGGATTTTTTCAAAAAAATCTTTTTCTGCCGGTTAAGTTTTCGAGGGCTGATTTCTTTTCCTGTGATAAAAAGCCTTCTGTTTCGACCACCAAACCTCTCAGGGGAGCATTTGCAACCATTTGGGACCATTTTTGAGTGAAATGCCGAAAGTCTGATTTTTGATGAAATTGTGACCCCGGGGCTTAGGGATTTTTTCAAAAAAATCTTTTTCTGCCGGTTATGTTGTATTGGCTGATTTCTTTTCCCGTGATAAAAAGCCTTCTGTTTCGACCGCCAAACCTCTCAGGGGAGCATTTGCAACCGTTTGGCACCATTTTTGAGTGAATTGCCGAAAGTCTGATTTTTGATGAAATTGTGACCCCGGGGCTTAGGGATTTTTTCAAAAAAATCTTTTTCTGCCGGTTATGTTGTCTTGGGCTGATTTCTTTTCCTGTGATAAAAAGCCTTCTGTTTCGACCGCCAAACCTCTCAGGGGAGCATTTGCAACCGTTTGGCCCCATTTTTGAGTGAATTGCCGAAAGTCGGATTTTTGATGAAATTGTGACCCCGGGGCTTAGGGATTTTTTCAAAAAAATCTTTTTCTGCTGGTTATGTTGTCTTGGGCTGATTTCTTTTCCCATGATAAAAAACCTTCTGTTTCGACCGCCAAACCTCTCAGGGGAGCATTTGCAACCGTTTGGCCCCATTTTTGAGTGAATTGCCGAAAGTCAGATTTTTGATGAAATTGTGACCCCGGGGCTTAGGGATTTTTTCAAAAAAATCTTTTTCTGCCGGTTAAGTTTTCGAGGGCTGATTTCTTTTCCTGTGATAAAAAGCCTTCTGTTTCGACCACCAAACCTCTCAGGGGAGCATTTGCCACCATTTGGGACCATTTTTGAGTGAAATGCCGAAAGTCTGATTTTTGATGAAATTGTGACCCCGGGGCTTAGGGATTTTGTCAAAAAAATCTTTTTCTGCCGGTTAAGTTGTCTTTGGGTGATTTCTTTTCCCGTGATAAAAAGCCTTCTGTTTCGACCGCCAAACCTCTCAGGGGAGCATTTGCAACCGTTTGGCACCATTTTTGAGTGAAATGCCGAAAGTCAGATTTTTGATGAAATTGTGACCCCGGGGCTTAGGGATTTTTTCAAAAAAATCTTTTTCTGCCGGTTAAGTTGTCTTGGGCTGATTTCTTTTCCTGTGATAAAAAGCCTTCTGTTTCGACCGCCAAACCTCTCAGGGGAGCATTTGCAACCGTTTGGCACCATTTTTGAGTGAATTGCCGAAAGTCAGATTTTTGATGAAATTGTGACCCCGGGGCTTAGGGATTTTTTCAAAAAAATCTTTTTCTGCCGGTTAAGTTGTCTTTGGCTGATTTCTTTCCCAGTGATAAAAAGCCTTCTGTTTCGACCGCCAAACCTCTCAGGGGAGCATTTGCAACCGTTCGGGACCATTTTTGAGTGAAATGCCGAAAGTCTGATTTTTGATGAAATTGTGACCCCGGGGCTTAGGGATTTTTTCAAAAAAATGTTTTCTTCCGGTTAAGTTGTCTTGGGCTGATTTCTTTCCCTGTGATAAAAAGCCTTCTGTTTCAACCACCAAACCTCTCACGGGAGCATTTGCAACCGTTTGGCACCATTTTTGAGTGAATTGCCGAAAGTCAGATTTTTTATGAAATTGTGACCCCGGGGCTTAGGTCTTTTTTCAAAAAAATCTTTTTCTGTTGGTTAAGTTGTTTTGGGCTGATTTCCTTTCCTGTGATAAAAAGCCTTCTGTTTCGACCGCCAAACCTCTCAGGGGAGCATTTTCAACCGTTTGGCACCATTTTTGAGTGAATTGCCGAAAGTCAGATTTTAGATGAAATTGTGACCCCGGCGCTTAGGGATTTTTTCAAAAAAATCTATTTCTGCCGGTTAAGTTTTCGAGGGCTGATTTCCTTTCCCGTGATAAAAAGCCTTCTGTTTCGACCGCCAAACCTCTCAGGGGAGCATTTGCAACCGTTTGGCACTATTTTTGAGTGAATTGCCGAAAGTCAGATTTTTGATGAAATTGTGACCCCGGGGCTTAGGGATTTTTTTCAAAAAAATCTTTTTCTGCCGGTTATGTTGTCTTGGGCTGATTTCTTTTCCCATGATAAAAAGCCTTCTGTTTCGACCGCCAAACCTCTCAGGGGAGCATTTGCAACCGTTTGGCCCCATTTTTGAGTGAATTGCCGAAAGTCTGATTTTTGATGAAATTGTGACCCCGGGGCTTAGGGATTTTTTCAAAAAAATCTTTTTCTGCCGGTTATGTTTTCGAGGGCTGATTTCTTTTCCTGTGATAAAAAGCCTTCTGTTTCGACCACCAAACCTCTCAGGGGAGCATTTGCAACCGTTTGGGACCATTTTTGAGTGAAATGCCGAAAGTCTGATTTTTGATGAAATTGTGACCCCGGGGCTTAGGGATTTTTTCAAAAAAATCTTTTTCTGCCGGTTATGTTTTATTGGGCTGATTTCTTTTCCCGTGATAAAAAGCCTTCTTTTTCGACCGCCAAACCTCTCAGGGGAGCATTTGCAACCGTTTGGCCCCATTTTTGAGTGAATTGCCGAAAGTCAGATTTTTGATGAAATTGTGACCCCGGGGCTTAGGGACTTTTTCAAAAAAATCTTTTTCTGCCGGTTAAGTTTTCGAGGGCTGATTTCTTTTCCTGTGATAAAAAGCCTTCTGTTTCGACCGCCAAACCTCTCAGGGGAGCATTTGCAACCGTTTGGCACCATTTTTGAGTGAATTGCCGAAAGTCAGATTTTTGATGAAATTGTGACCCCGGGGCTTAGGGATTTTTTCAAAAAAATCTTTTTCTGCCGGTTAAGTTGTCTTTGGCTGATTTCCTTTCCCGTGATAAAAAGCCTTCTGTTTCGACCGCCAAACCTCTCAGGGGAGCATTTGCAACCGTTTGGCACCATTTTTGAGTGAATTGCCGAAAGTCAGATTTTAGATGAAATTGTGACCCTGGGGCTTAGGGATTTTTTCAAAAACATCTTTTTCTTCCGGTTAAGTTGTCAAGGGCTGTTTTCTTTTCCTGTGATAAAAAGCCTTTTCTTTCGACCGCCAAACCTCTCACGGGAGCATCTGCAACCGTTTGGCACAATTTTTCTGCCGGTTATGTTGTCCATGGCTGATTTCTTGCTCTGTGATATATACCCTTCTGTTTCGACCGCCAAACGTCTGAGGGGAGCATTTGCAACCGTTTGGCACCATTTTTTAGTGAATTGCCGAAAGTCAGATTTTAGATGAAATTGTGACCCCGGGGCTTAGGGATTTTTTCAAAAACATCTTTTTCTTCCGGTTAAGTTGTCAAGGGCTGTTTTCTTTTCCTGTGATAAAAAGCCTTTTCTTTCGACCGCCAAACCTCTCACGGGAGCATCTGCAACCGTTTGGCACAATTTTTCTGCCGGTTATGTTGTCCATGGTTGATTTCTTGCTCTGTGATATATAGCCTTCTGTTTCGACCGCCAAACGTCTGAGGGGAGCATTTGCAACCGTTTGGCACCATTTTTGAGTGAATTGCTGAAAGTCAGATTTTTGATGAAATTGTGACCCCGGGGCTTAGGGATTTTTTCAAAAAAATATTTTTCTACCGGTTAAGTTTTCGAGGGCTGATTTCCTTTCCCGTGATAAAAAGCCTTCTGTTTCGACCGCCAAACCTCTCAGGGGAGCATTTGCAACCGTTTGGCACCATTTTTGAGTGAATTGCCGAAAGTCAGATTTTTTATGAAATTGTGAGCCCGGGGCTTAGGGATTTTTTCAAAAAAATCTTTTTCTGCCGGGTAAGTTGTCTTGGGCTGATTTCTTTTCCCATGATAAAAAGCCTTCTGTTTCGACCGCCAAACCTCTCAGGGGAGCATTTGCAACCGTTTGGCACCATTTTTGAGTGAATTGCTGAAAGTCAGATATTTGATGAAATTGTGACCCCGGCGCTTAGGGATTTTTTCAAAAAAATCTATTTCTGCCGGTTAAGTTTTCAAGGGCTGATTTCCTTTCCCGTGATAAAAAGCCTTCTGTTTCGACCGCCAAACCTCTCAGGGGAGCATTTGCAACCGTTTGGCACCATTTTTGAGTGAATTGCCGAAAGTCAGATTTTTGATGAAATTGTGACCCCGGGGCTTAGGGATTTTTTCAAAAAAATCTTTTTCTGCCGGTTATGTTGTCTTGGGCTGATTTCTTTTCCCATGATAAAAAGCCTTCTGTTTCGACCGCCAAACCTCTCAGGGGAGCATTTGCAACCGTTTGGCCCCATTTTTGAGTGAATTGCCGAAAGTCAGATTTTTGATGAAATTGTGACCCCGGGGCTTAGGGATTTTTTCAAAAAAATCTTTTTCTGCCGGTTAAGTTTTCGAGGGCTGATTTCTTTTCCTGTGATAAAAAGCCTTCTGTTTCGACCACCAAACCTCTCAGGGGAGCATTTGCAACCATTTGGGACCATTTTTGAGTGAAATGCCGAAAGTCTGATTTTTGATGAAATTGTGACCCCGGGGCTTAGGGATTTTTTCAAAAAAATCTTTTTCTGCCGGTTATGTTGTATTGGCTGATTTCTTTTCCCGTGATAAAAAGCCTTCTGTTTCGACCGCCAAACCTCTCAGGGGAGCATTTGCAACCGTTTGGCCCCATTTTTGAGTGAATTGCCGAAAGTCTGATTTTTGATGAAATTGTGACCCCGGGGCTTAGGGATTTTTTCAAAAAAATCTTTTTCTGCCGGTTAAGTTGTCTTGGGCTGATTTCTTTTCCTGTGATAAAAAGCCTTCTGTTTCGACCGCCAAACCTCTCAGGGGAGCATTTGCAACCGTTTGGCCCCATTTTTGAGTGAATTGCCGAAAGTCAGATTTTTGATGAAATTGTGACCCCGGGGCTTAGGGATTTTTTCAAAAAAATCTTTTTCTGCTGGTTATGTTGTCTTGGGCTGATTTCTTTTCCCATGATAAAAAACCTTCTGTTTCGACCACCAAACCTCTCAGGGGAGCATTTGCAACCGTTTGGCCCCATTTTTGAGTGAATTGCCGAAAGTCAGATTTTTGATGAAATTGTGACCCCGGGGCTTAGGGATTTTTTCAAAAAAATCTTTTTCTGCCGGTTAAGTTTTCGAGGGCTGATTTCTTTTCCTGTGATAAAAAGCCTTCTGTTTCGACCACCAAACCTCTCAGGGGAGCATTTGCCACCATTTGGGACCATTTTTGAGTGAAATGCCGAAAGTCTGATTTTTGATGAAATTGTGACCCCGGGGCTTAGGGATTTTGTCAAAAAAACTTTTTCTGCCGGTTAAGTTGTCTTTGGGTGATTTCTTTTCCCGTGATAAAAAGCCTTCTGTTTCGACCGCCAAACCTCTCAGGGGAGCATTTGCAACCGTTTGGCACCATTTTTGAGTGAAATGCCGAAAGTCAGATTTTTGATGAAATTGTGACCCCGGGGCTTAGGGATTTTTTCAAAAAAATCTTTTTCTGCCGGTTAAGTTGTCTTGGGCTGATTTCTTTTCCTGTGATAAAAAGCCTTCTGTTTCGACCGCCAAACCTCTCAGGGGAGCATTTGCAACCGTTTGGCACCATTTTTGAGTGAATTGCCGAAAGTCAGATTTTTGATGAAATTGTGACCCCGGGGCTTAGGGATTTTTTCAAAAAAATCTTTTTCTGCCGGTTAAGTTGTCTTTGGCTGATTTCTTTCCCCGTGATAAAAAGCCTTCTGTTTCGACCGCCAAACCTCTCAGGGGAGCATTTGCAACCGTTCGGGACCATTTTTGAGTGAAATGCCGAAAGTCTGATTTTTGATGAAATTGTGACCCCGGGGCTTAGGGATTTTTTCAAAAAAATGTTTTCTTCCGGTTAAGTTGTCTTGGGCTGATTTCTTTCCCTGTGATAAAAAGCCTTCTGTTTCAACCACCAAACCTCTCACGGGAGCATTTGCAACCGTTTGGCACCATTTTTGAGTGAATTGCCGAAAGTCAGATTTTTTATGAAATTGTGACCCCGGGGCTTAGGTCTTTTTTCAAAAAAATCTTTTTCTGTTGGTTAAGTTGTTTTGGGCTGATTTCCTTTCCTGTGATAAAAAGCCTTCTGTTTCGACCGCCAAACCTCTCAGGGGAGCATTTTCAACCGTTTGGCACCATTTTTGAGTGAATTGCCGAAAGTCAGATTTTAGATGAAATTGTGACCCCGGGGCTTAGGGATTTTTTCAAAAACATCTTTTTCTTCGGTTAAGTTGTCAAGGGCTGTTTTCTTTTCCTGTGATAAAAAGCCTTTTCTTTCGACCGCCAAACCTCTCACGGGAGCATCTGCAACCGTTTGGCACAATTTTTCTGCCGGTTATGTTGTCCATGGTTGATTTCTTGCTCTGTGATATATAGCCTTTTGTTTCGACCGCCAAACGTCTGAGGGGAGCATTTGCAAACGTTTGGCACCATTTTTGAGTGAATTGCTGAAAGTCAGATTTTTGATGAAATTGTGACCCCGGCGCTTAGGGATTTTTTCAAAAAAATCTATTTCTGCCGGTTAAGTTTTCGAGGGCTGATTTCCTTTCCCGTGATAAAAAGCCTTCTGTTTCGACCGCCAAACCTCTCAGGGGAGCATTTGCAACCGTTTGGCACTATTTTTGAGTGAATTGCCGAAAGTCAGATTTTTGATGAAATTGTGACCCCGGGGCTTAGGGATTTTTTCAAAAAAATCTTTTTCTGCCGGTTATGTTGTCTTGGGCTGATTTCTTTTCCCATGATAAAAAGCCTTCTGTTTCGACCGCCAAACCTCTCAGGCGAGCATTTGCAACCGTTTGGCCCCATTTTTGAGTGAATTGCCGAAAGTCAGATTTTTGATGAAATTGTGACCCCGGGGCTTAGGGATTTTTTCAAAAAAATCTTTTTCTGCCGGTTAAGTTTTCGAGGGCTGATTTCTTTTCCTGTGATAAAAAGCCTTCTGTTTCGACCACCAAACCTCTCAGGGGAGCATTTGCAACCGTTTGGGACCATTTTTGAGTGAAATGCCGAAAGTCTGATTTTTGATGAAATTGTGACCCCGGGGCTTAGGGATTTTTTCAAAAAAATCTTTTTCTGCCGGTTATGTTTTATTGGGCTGATTTCTTTTCCCGTGATAAAAAGCCTTCTTTTTCGACCGCCAAACCTCTCAGGGGAGCATTTGCAACCGTTTGGCAGCATTTTTGAGTGAATTGCCGAAAGTCAGATTTTTGATGAAATTGTGACCCCGGGGCTTAGGGACTTTTTCAAAAAAATCATTTTCTGCCGGTTAAGTTTTCGAGGGCTGATTTCTTTTCCTGTGATAAAAAGCCTTCTGTTTCGACCGCCAAACCTCTCAGGGGAGCATTTGCAACCGTTTGGCACCATTTTTGAGTGAATTTCCGAAAGTCAGATTTTTGATGAAATTGTGACCCCGGGGCTTAGGGATTTTTTCAAAAAAATCTTTTTCTGCCGGTTAAGTTGTCTTTGGCTGATTTCTTTTCCCGTGATAAAAAGCCTTCTGTTTCGACCGCCAAACCTCTCAGGGGAGCATTTGCAACCGTTTGGGACCATTTTTGAGTGAAATGCCGAAAGTCTGATTTTTGATGAAATTGTGACCCCGGGCTTAGGGATTTTGTCAAAAAAATCTTTTTCTGCCGGTTATGTTGTCTTGGGCTGATTTCTTTTCCCGTGATAAAAAGCCTTCTGTTTCGACTGCCAAACCTCTCAGGGGAGCATTTGCAACCGTTTGGCACCATTTTTGAGTGAATTGCCGAAAGTCAGATATTTGATGAAATTGTGACCCCGGGGCTTAGGGATTTTTTCAAAAAAATATTTTTCTGCCGGTTAAGTTGTCTTGGGCTGATTTCTTTTCCCGTGGTAAAAAGCCTTCTGTTTCGACCGCCAAACCTCTCAGGGGAGCATTTGCAACCGTTTGGCACCATTTTCCTGCCGGTTAAGTTGTCCATGGCCGATTTAATGCTCTGTGATATAAAGCCTTCTGTTTCGACCGCCAAACCTCTCAGGGGAGTATTTGCAACCGTTTGGCACCATTTTTGAGTGAATTGCCGAAAGTCAGATATTTGATGAAATTGTGACCCCGGGGCTTAGGGATTTTTTCAAAAAAATCTTTTTCTGCCGGTTAAGTTTTCGAGCGCTGATTTCTTTTCCTGTGATAAAAAGCCTTTCCTTTCGACCGCCAAACCTCTCACGGGAGCATTTGAAACCGTTTGGCACCATTTTTGTGCCGGTTATGTTGTCCATGGCTGATTTCTTGCTCTGTGATATAAAGCCTTCTGTTTCGACCGCCAAACATTTCAGGGGAGCATTTGCAACCGTTTGGCACCATTTTTGACTGAATTGCCGAAAGTCAGATTTTTGATGAAATTGTGACCCCGGGGCTTAGGGATTTTTTCAAAAAAATATTTTTCTGCCGGTTAAGTTGTCTTGGGCTGATTTCTTTTCCCGTGGTAAAAAGCCTTCTGTTTCGACCGCCAAACCTCTCAGGGGAGCATTTGCAACCGTTTGGCACCATTTTCCTGCCGGTTAAGTTGTCCATGGCTGATTTAATGCTCTGTGATATAAAGCCTTCTGTTTCGACGGCCAAAACTCTCAGGGGAGCATTTTCAACCGTTTGGCAGCATTTTTGAGTGAATTGCCGAAAGTAAGATTTTTGATGAAATTGTGAGCCCGGGGCTTAGGGATTTTTTCAAAAAAATCTTTTTCTACCGGTTTAGTTTTTTTGGGCTGATTTCCTTTCCCGTGAAAAAAAGCCTTCTGTTTCGACCGCCAAACCTCTCAGGGGAGCATTTGCAACCGTTTGGCACCATTTTTGAGTGAATTGCCAAAAGTCAGATTTTTGATGAAATTGTGACCCCGGGGCTTAGGGATTGTTTCAAAAAAATCTTTTTCTGCCGGTTAAGTTTTCGAGCGCTGATTTCTTTTCCTGTGATAAAAAGCCTTTCCTTTCGACCGCCAAACCTCTCACGGGAGCATTTGAAAGCGTTTGGCACCATTTTTGTGCCGGTTATGTTGTCCACGGCTGATTTCTTGCTCTGTGATATAAAGCCTTCTGTTTCGACCGCCAAACATTTCAGGGGAGCATTTGCAACCGTTTGGCACCATTTTTGAATGAATTGCCGAAAGTCAGATTTTTGATGAAATTGTGACCCCGGGGCTTAGGGATTTTTTCAAAAAAATATTTTTTTGCCGGTTAAGTTGTCTTGGGCTGATTTCTTTTCCCGTGATAAAAAGCCTTCTGTTTCGACCGCCAAACCTCTCAGGGGAGCATTTGCAACCGTTTGGCACCATTTTTGAGTGAATTGCCGAAAGTCAGATTTTTGATGAAATTGTGACTCCGGGGCTTAGGGATTTTTTCAAAAAAATATTTTTCTGCCGGTTAAGTTGTCTTGGGCTGATTTCTTTTCCCGTGATAAAAAGCCTTCTGTTTCGACCGCCAAACCTCTCAGGGGAGCATTTGCAACCGTTTGGCACCATTTTCCTGCTGGTTAAGTTGTCCATGGCTGATTTAATGCTCTGTGATATAAAGCCTTCTGTTTCGACTGCCAAAACTCTCAGGGGAGCATTTTCAACCGTTTGGCAGCATTTTTGAGTGAATTGCCGAAAGTAAGATTTTTGATGAAATTGTGAGCCCGGGGCTTAGGGATTTTTTCAAAAAAATCTTTTTCTACCGGTTTAGTTTTTTTGGGCTGATTTCCTTTCCCGTGAAAAAAAGCCTTCTGTTTCGACCGCCAAACCTCTCAGGGGAGCATTTGCAACCGTTTGGCACCATTTTTGAGTGAATTGCCAAAAGCCAGATTTTTGATGAAATTGTGACCCCGGGGCTTAGGGATTTTTTCAAAAAAATATTTTTCTGCCGGTTAAGTTGTCTTGGGCTGATTTCTTTTCCCGTGATAAAAAGCCTTCTGTTTCGACCGCCAAACCTCTCAGGGGAGTATTTGCAACCGTTTGGCACCATTTTTGAGTGAATTGCCGAAAGTCAGATATTTGATGAAATTGTGACCCCGGGGCTTAGGGATTGTTTCAAAAAAATCTTTTTCTGCCGGTTAAGTTTTCGAGCGCTGATTTCTTTTCCTGTGATAAAAAGCCTTTCCTTTCGACCGCCAAACCTCTCACGGGAGCATTTGAAAGCGTTTGGCACCATTTTTGTGCCGGTTATGTTGTCCATGGCTGATTTCTTGCTCTGTGATATAAAGCCTTCTGTTTCGACCGCCAAACGTTTCAGGGGAGCATTTGCAACCGTTTGGCACCATTTTTGAATGAATTGCCGAAAGTCAGATTTTTGATGAAATTGTGACCCCGGGGCTTAGGGATTTTTTCAAAAAAATCTATTTCTGCCGGTTAAGGTGTCTTGGGCTGATTTCTTTTCCCGTGATAAAAAGCCTTCTGTTTCGACCGCCAAACCTCTCAGGGGAGCATTTGCAATGGTTTGGCACCATTTTTGAGTGAATTGCCGAAAGTCAGATTTTTGATGAAATTGTGACCCCCGGGGCTTAGGGATTTTTTTCAAAAAAATATTTTTCTGCCGGTTAAGTTGTCTTGGGCTGATTCCATTTCCCGTGATAAAAAGCCTTCTGTTTTGACCGCAAAACCTCTCAGGGGAGCATTTGCAACCGTTTGGCACCATTTTTGAGTGAATTGCCGAAAGTCAGATTTTTTATGAAATTGTGAGCCCGGGGCTTAGGGATTTTTTCAAAGAAATCTTTTTCTGCCGGGTAAGTTGTCTTGGGCTGATTTCTTTTCCCATGATAAAAAGCCTTCTGTTTCGACCGCCAAACCTCTCAGGGGAGCATTTGCAACCGTTTGGCACCATTTTTGAGTGAATTGCCGAAAGTCAGATTTTTGATGAAATTGTGACCCCGGCGCTTAGGGATTTTTTCAAAAAAATCTTTTTCTGCCGGTTATGTTGTCTTGGGCTGATTTCTTTTCCCATGATAAAAAGCCTTCTGTTTCGACCGCCAAACCTCTCAGGGGAGCATTTGCAACCGTTTGGCCCCATTTTTGAGTGAATTGCCGAAAGTCAGATTTTTGATGAAATTGTGACCCCGGGGCTTAGGGATTTTTTCAAAAAAATCTTTTTCTGCCGGTTATGTTTTCGAGGGCTGATTTCTTTTCCTTTGATAAAAAGCCTTCTGTTTCGACCACCAAACCTCTCAGGGGAGCATTTGCAACCGTTTGGGACCATTTTTGAGTGAAATGCCGAAAGTCTGATTTTTGATGAAATTGTGACCCCGGGGCTTAGGGATTTTTTCAGAAAAATCTTTTTCTGCTGGTTATGTTTTATTGGGCTGATTTCTTTTCCCGTGATAAAAAGCCTTCTTTTTCGACCGCCAAACCTCTCAGGGGAGCATTTGCAACCGTTTGGCCCCATTTTTGAGTGAATTGCCGAAAGTAAGATTTTTGATGAAATTGTGAGCCCGGGGCTTAGGGATTTTTTCAAAAAAATCTTTTTCTACCGGTTTAGTTTTTTTGGGCTGATTTCCTTTCCCGTGAAAAAAAGCCTTCTGTTTCGACCGCCAAACCTCTCAGGGGAGCATTTGCAACCGTTTGGCACCATTTTTGAGTGAATTGCCAAAAGTCAGATTTTTGATGAAATTGTGACCCCGGGGCTTAGGGATTTTTTCAAAAAAATATTTTTCTGCCGGTTAAGTTGTCTTGGGCTGATTTCTTTTCCCGTGATAAAAAGCCTTCTGTTTCGACCGCCAAACCTCTCAGGGGAGCATTTGCAACCGTTTGGCACCATTTTCCTGCCGGTTAAGTTGTCCATGGCTGATTTAATGCTCTGTGATATAAAGCCTTCTGTTTCGACGGCCAAAACTCTCAGGGGAGCATTTTCAACCGTTTGGCAGCATTTTTGAGTGAATTGCCGAAAGTAAGATTTTTGATGAAATTGTGAGCCCGGGGCTTAGGGATTTTTTCAAAAAAATCTTTTTCTACCGGTTTAGTTTTTTTGGGCTGATTTCCCTTCCCGTGAAAAAAAGCCTTCTGTTTCGACCGCCAAACCTCTCAGGGGAGCATTTGCAACCGTTTGGCACCATTTTTGAGTGAATTGCCAAAAGTCAGATTTTTGATGAAATTGTGACCCCGGGGCTTAGGGATTTTTTCAAAAAAATATTTTTCTGCCGGTTAAGTTGTCTTGGGCTGATTTCTTTTCCCGTGATAAAAAGCCTTCTGTTTCGACCGCCAAACCTCTCAGGGGAGTATTTGCAACCGTTTGGCACCATTTTTGAGTGAATTGCCGAAAGTCAGATATTTGATGAAATTGTGACCCCGGGGCTTAGGGATTGTTTCAAAAAAATCTTTTTCTGCCGGTTAAGTTTTCGAGCGCTGATTTCTTTTCCTGTGATAAAAAGCCTTTCCTTTCGACCGCCAAACCTCTCACGGGAGCATTTGAAAGCGTTTGGCACCATTTTTGTGCCGGTTATGTTGTCCATGGCTGATTTCTTGCTCTGTGATATAAAGCCTTCTGTTTCGACCGCCAAACATTTCAGGGGAGCATTTGCAACCGTTTGGCACCATTTTTGAATGAATTGCCGAAAGTCAGATTTTAGATGAAATTGTGACCCCGGGGCTTAGGGATTTTTTCAAAAAAATATTTTTCTGCCGGTTAAGTTGTCTTGGGCTGATTTCTTTTCCCGTGATAAAAAGCCTTCTGTTTCGACCGCCAAACCTCTCAGGGGAGCATTTGCAACCGTTTGGCACCATTTTTGAGTGAATTGCCGAAAGTCAGATTTTTGATGAAATTGTGACTCCGGGGCTTAGGGATTTTTTCAAAAAAATATTTTTCTGCCGGTTAAGTTGTCTTGGGCTGATTTCTTTTCCCGTGATAAAAAGCCTTCTGTTTCGACCGCCAAACCTCTCAGGGGAGCATTTGCAACCGTTTGGCACCATTTTCCTGCTGGTTAAGTTGTCCATGGCTGATTTAATGCTCTGTGATATAAAGCCTTCTGTTTCGACTGCCAAAACTCTCAGGGGAGCATTTTCAACCGTTTGGCAGCATTTTTGAGTGAATTGCCGAAAGTAAGATTTTTGATGAAATTGTGAGCCCGGGGCTTAGGGATTTTTTCAAAAAAATCTTTTTCTACCGGTTTAGTTTTTTTGGGCTGATTTCCTTTCCCGTGAAAAAAAGCCTTCTGTTTCGACCGCCAAACCTCTCAGGGGAGCATTTGCAACCGTTTGGCACCATTTTTGAGTGAATTGCCAAAAGCCAGATTTTTGATGAAATTGTGACCCCGGGGCTTAGGGATTTTTTCAAAAAAATATTTTTCTGCCGGTTAAGTTGTCTTGGGCTGATTTCTTTTCCCGTGATAAAAAGCCTTCTGTTTCGACCGCCAAACCTCTCAGGGGAGTATTTGAAACCGTTTGGCACCATTTTTGAGTGAATTGCCGAAAGTCAGATATTTGATGAAATTGTGACCCCGGGGCTTAGGGATTGTTTCAAAAAAATCTTTTTCTGCCGGTTAAGTTTTCGAGCGCTGATTTCTTTTCCTGTGATAAAAAGCC
Organism: Podarcis raffonei; assembly: GCF_027172205.1. Classification (NCBI taxonomy): domain Eukaryota; kingdom Metazoa; phylum Chordata; class Lepidosauria; order Squamata; family Lacertidae; genus Podarcis; species Podarcis raffonei. Next base: position 9,101,623 of record NC_070606.1, on the reverse strand, counting down.
TTTCCTTTCGACCGCTAAACCTCTCACGGGAGCATTTGAAAGCGTTTGGCACCATTTTTGTGCCGGTTATGTTGTCCATGGCTGATTTCTTGCTCTGTGATATAAAGCCTTCTGTTTCGACCGCCAAACGTTTCAGGGGAGCATTTGCAACCGTTTGGCACCATTTTTGAATGAATTGCCGAAAGTCAGATTTTTGATGAAATTGTGACCCCGGGGCTTAGGGATTTTTTCAAAAAAATCTATTTCTGCCGGTTAAGGTGTCTTGGGCTGATTTCTTTTCCCGTGATAAAAAGCCTTCTGTTTCGACCGCCAAACCTCTCAGGGGAGCATTTGCAATGGTTTGGCACCATTTTTGAGTGAATTGCCGAAAGTCAGATTTTTGATGAAATTGTGACCCCGGGGCTTAGGGATTTTTTCAAAAAAATATTTTTCTGCCGGTTAAGTTGTCTTGGGCTGATTTCTTTTCCCGTGGTAAAAAGCCTTCTGTTTCGACCGCCAAACCTCTCAGGGGAGTATTTGCAACCGTTTGGCACCATTTTTGAGTGAATTGCCGAAAGTCAGATATTTGATGAAATTGTGACCCCGGGGCTTAGGGATTTTTTCAAAAAAATCTTTTTCTGCCGGTTAAGTTTTCGAGCGCTGATTTCTTTTCCTGTGATAAAAAGCCTTTCCTTTCGACCGCCAAACCTCTCACGGGAGCATTTGAAACCGTTTGGCACCATTTTTGTGCCGGTTATGTTGTCCATGGCTCATTTCTTGCTCTGTGATATAAAGCCTTCTGTTTCGACCGCCAAACATTTCAGGGGAGCATTTGCAACCGTTTGGCACCATTTTTGACTGAATTGCCGAAAGTCAGATTTTTGATGAAATTGTGACCCCGGGGCTTAGGGATTTTTTCAAAAAAATATTTTTCTGCCGGTTAAGTTGTCTTGGGCTGATTTCTTTTCCCGTGGTAAAAAGCCTTCTGTTTCGACCGCCAAAACTCTCAGGGGAGCATTTGCAACCGTTTGGCACCATTTTCCTGCCGGTTAAGTTGTCCATGGCTGATTTAATGCTCTGTGATATAAAGCCTTCTGTTTCGACGGCCAAAACTCTCAGGGGAGCATTTTCAACCGTTTGGCAGCATTTTTGAGTGAATTGCCGAAAGTAAGATTTTTGATGAAATTGTGAGCCCGGGGCTTAGGGATTTTTTCAAAAAAATCTTTTTCTACCGGTTTAGTTTTTTTGGGCTGATTTCCTTTCCCGTGAAAAAAAGCCTTCTGTTTCGACCGCCAAACCTCTCAGGGGAGCATTTGCAACCGTTTGGCACCATTTTTGAGTGAATTGCCAAAAGTCAGATTTTTGATGAAATTGTGACCCCGGGGCTTAGGGATTGTTTCAAAAAAATCTTTTTCTGCCGGTTAAGTTTTCGAGCGCTGATTTCTTTTCCTGTGATAAAAAGCCTTTCCTTTCGACCGCCAAACCTCTCACGGGAGCATTTGAAAGCGTTTGGCACCATTTTTGTGCCGGTTATGTTGTCCACGGCTGATTTCTTGCTCTGTGATATAAAGCCTTCTGTTTCGACCGCCAAACATTTCAGGGGAGCATTTGCAACCGTTTGGCACCATTTTTGAATGAATTGCCGAAAGTCAGATTTTTGATGAAATTGTGACCCCGGGGCTTAGGGATTTTTTCAAAAAAATATTTTTTTGCCGGTTAAGTTGTCTTGGGCTGATTTCTTTTCCCGTGATAAAAAGCCTTCTGTTTCGACCGCCAAACCTCTCAGGGGAGCATTTGCAACCGTTTGGCACCATTTTTGAGTGAATTGCCGAAAGTCAGATTTTTGATGAAATTGTGACTCCGGGGCTTAGGGATTTTTTCAAAAAAATATTTTTCTGCCGGTTAAGTTGTCTTGGGCTGATTTCTTTTCCCGTGATAAAAAGCCTTCTGTTTCGACCGCCAAACCTCTCAGGGGAGCATTTGCAACCGTTTGGCACCATTTTCCTGCTGGTTAAGTTGTCCATGGCTGATTTAATGCTCTGTGATATAAAGCCTTCTGTTTCGACTGCCAAAACTCTCAGGGGAGCATTTTCAACCGTTTGGCAGCATTTTTGAGTGAATTGCCGAAAGTAAGATTTTTGATGAAATTGTGAGCCCGGGGCTTAGGGATTTTTTCAAAAAAATCTTTTTCTACCGGTTTAGTTTTTTTGGGCTGATTTCCTTTCCCGTGAAAAAAAGCCTTCTGTTTCGACCGCCAAACCTCTCAGGGGAGCATTTGCAACCGTTTGGCACCATTTTTGAGTGAATTGCCAAAAGCCAGATTTTTGATGAAATTGTGACCCCGGGGCTTAGGGATTTTTTCAAAAAAATATTTTTCTGCCGGTTAAGTTGTCTTGGGCTGATTTCTTTTCCCGTGATAAAAAGCCTTCTGTTTCGACCGCCAAACCTCTCAGGGGAGTATTTGCAACCGTTTGGCACCATTTTTGAGTGAATTGCCGAAAGTCAGATATTTGATGAAATTGTGACCCCGGGGCTTAGGGATTGTTTCAAAAAAATCTTTTTCTGCCGGTTAAGTTTTCGAGCGCTGATTTCTTTTCCTGTGATAAAAAGCCTTTCCTTTCGACCGCCAAACCTCTCACGGGAGCATTTGAAAGCGTTTGGCACCATTTTTGTGCCGGTTATGTTGTCCATGGCTGATTTCTTGCTCTGTGATATAAAGCCTTCTGTTTCGACCGCCAAACGTTTCAGGGGAGCATTTGCAACCGTTTGGCACCATTTTTGAATGAATTGCCGAAAGTCAGATTTTTGATGAAATTGTGACCCCGGGGCTTAGGGATTTTTTCAAAAAAATCTATTTCTGCCGGTTAAGGTGTCTTGGGCTGATTTCTTTTCCCGTGATAAAAAGCCTTCTGTTTCGACCGCCAAACCTCTCAGGGGAGCATTTGCAATGGTTTGGCACCATTTTTGAGTGAATTGCCGAAAGTCAGATTTTTGATGAAATTGTGACCCCCGGGGCTTAGGGATTTTTTCAAAAAAATATTTTTCTGCCGGTTAAGTTGTCTTGGGCTGATTCCTTTTCCCGTGATAAAAAGCCTTCTGTTTTGACCGCAAAACCTCTCAGGGGAGCATTTGCAACCGTTTGGCACCATTTTTGAGTGAATTGCCGAAAGTCAGATTTTTTATGAAATTGTAAGCCCGGGGCTTAGGGATTTTTTCAAAGAAATCTTTTTCTGCCGGGTAAGTTGTCTTGGGCTGATTTCTTTTCCCATGATAAAAAGCCTTCTGTTTCGACCGCCAAACCTCTCAGGGGAGCATTTGCAACCGTTTGGCACCATTTTTGAGTGAATTGCCGAAAGTCAGATTTTTGATGAAATTGTGACCCCGGCGCTTAGGGATTTTTTCAAAAAAATCTTTTTCTGCCGGTTATGTTGTCTTGGGCTGATTTCTTTTCCCATGATAAAAAGCCTTCTGTTTCGACCGCCAAACCTCTCAGGGGAGCATTTGCAACCGTTTGGCCCCATTTTTGAGTGAATTGCCGAAAGTCAGATTTTTGATGAAATTGTGACCCCGGGGCTTAGGGATTTTTTCAAAAAAATCTTTTTCTGCCGGTTATGTTTTCGAGGGCTGATTTCTTTTCCTTTGATAAAAAGCCTTCTGTTTCGACCACCAAACCTCTCAGGGGAGCATTTGCAACCGTTTGGGACCATTTTTGAGTGAAATGCCGAAAGTCTGATTTTTGATGAAATTGTGACCCCGGGGCTTAGGGATTTTTTCAGAAAAATCTTTTTCTGCTGGTTATGTTTTATTGGGCTGATTTCTTTTCCCGTGATAAAAAGCCTTCTTTTTCGACCGCCAAACCTCTCAGGGGAGCATTTGCAACCGTTTGGCCCCATTTTTGAGTGAATTGCCGAAAGTAAGATTTTTGATGAAATTGTGAGCCCGGGGCTTAGGGATTTTTTCAAAAAAATCTTTTTCTACCGGTTTAGTTTTTTTGGGCTGATTTCCTTTCCCGTGAAAAAAAGCCTTCTGTTTCGACCGCCAAACCTCTCAGGGGAGCATTTGCAACCGTTTGGCACCATTTTTGAGTGAATTGCCAAAAGTCAGATTTTTGATGAAATTGTGACCCCGGGGCTTAGGGATTTTTTCAAAAAAATATTTTTCTGCCGGTTAAGTTGTCTTGGGCTGATTTCTTTTCCCGTGATAAAAAGCCTTCTGTTTCGACCGCCAAACCTCTCAGGGGAGCATTTGCAACCCTTTGGCACCATTTTCCTGCCGGTTAAGTTGTCCATGGCTGATTTAATGCTCTGTGATATAAAGCCTTCTGTTTCGACGGCCAAAACTCTCAGGGGAGCATTTTCAACCGTTTGGCAGCATTTTTGAGTGAATTGCCGAAAGTAAGATTTTTGATGAAATTGTGAGCCCGGGGCTTAGGGATTTTTTCAAAAAAATCTTTTTCTACCGGTTTAGTTTTTTTGGGCTGATTTCCCTTCCCGTGAAAAAAAGCCTTCTGTTTCGACCGCCAAACCTCTCAGGGGAGCATTTGCAACCGTTTGGCACCATTTTTGAGTGAATTGCCAAAAGTCAGATTTTTGATGAAATTGTGACCCCGGGGCTTAGGGATTTTTTCAAAAAAATATTTTTCTGCCGGTTAAGTTGTCTTGGGCTGATTTCTTTTCCCGTGATAAAAAGCCTTCTGTTTCGACCGCCAAACCTCTCAGGGGAGTATTTGCAACCGTTTGGCACCATTTTTGAGTGAATTGCCGAAAGTCAGATATTTGATGAAATTGTGACCCCGGGGCTTAGGGATTGTTTCAAAAAAATCTTTTTCTGCCGGTTAAGTTTTCGAGCGCTGATTTCTTTTCCTGTGATAAAAAGCCTTTCCTTTCGACCGCCAAACCTCTCACGGGAGCATTTGAAAGCGTTTGGCACCATTTTTGTGCCGGTTATGTTGTCCATGGCTGATTTCTTGCTCTGTGATATAAAGCCTTCTGTTTCGACCGCCAAACATTTCAGGGGAGCATTTGCAACCGTTTGGCACCATTTTTGAATGAATTGCCGAAAGTCAGATTTTTGATGAAATTGTGACCCCGGGGCTTAGGGATTTTTTCAAAAAAATATTTTTCTGCCGGTTAAGTTGTCTTGGGCTGATTTCTTTTCCCGTGATAAAAAGCCTTCTGTTTCGACCGCCAAACCTCTCAGGGGAGCATTTGCAACCGTTTGGCACCATTTTTGAGTGAATTGCCGAAAGTCAGATTTTTGATGAAATTGTGACTCCGGGGCTTAGGGATTTTTTCAAAAAAATATTTTTCTGCCGGTTAAGTTGTCTTGGGCTGATTTCTTTTCCCGTGATAAAAAGCCTTCTGTTTCGACCGCCAAACCTCTCAGGGGAGCATTTGCAACCGTTTGGCACCATTTTCCTGCTGGTTAAGTTGTCCATGGCTGATTTAATGCTCTGTGATATAAAGCCTTCTGTTTCGACTGCCAAAACTCTCAGGGGAGCATTTTCAACCGTTTGGCAGCATTTTTGAGTGAATTGCCGAAAGTAAGATTTTTGATGAAATTGTGAGCCCGGGGCTTAGGGATTTTTTCAAAAAAATCTTTTTCTACCGGTTTAGTTTTTTTGGGCTGATTTCCTTTCCCGTGAAAAAAAGCCTTCTGTTTCGACCGCCAAACCTCTCAGGGGAGCATTTGCAACCGTTTGGCACCATTTTTGAGTGAATTGCCAAAAGCCAGATTTTTGATGAAATTGTGACCCCGGGGCTTAGGGATTTTTTCAAAAGAATATTTTTCTGCCGGTTAAGTTGTCTTGGGCTGATTTCTTTTCCCGTGATAAAAAGCCTTCTGTTTCGACCGCCAAACCTCTCAGGGGAGTATTTGAAACCGTTTGGCACCATTTTTGAGTGAATTGCCGAAAGTCAGATATTTGATGAAATTGTGACCCCGGGGCTTAGGGATTGTTTCAAAAAAATCTTTTTCTGCCGGTTAAGTTTTCGAGCGCTGATTTCTTTTCCTGTGATAAAAAGCCTTTCCTTTCGACCGCTAAACCTCTCACGGGAGCATTTGAAAGCGTTTGGCACCATTTTTGTGCCGGTTATGTTGTCCATGGCTGATTTCTTGCTCTGTGATATAAAGCCTTCTGTTTCGACCGCCAAACGTTTCAGGGGAGCATTTGCAACCGTTTGGCACCATTTTTGAATGAATTGCCGAAAGTCAGATTTTTGATGAAATTGTGACCCCGGGGCTTAGGGATTTTTTCAAAAAAATCTATTTCTGCCGGTTAAGGTGTCTTGGGCTGATTTCTTTTCCCGTGATAAAAAGCCTTCTGTTTCGACCGCCAAACCTCTCAGGGGAGCATTTGCAATGGTTTGGCACCATTTTTGAGTGAATTGCCGAAAGTCAGATTTTTGATGAAATTGTGACCCCCGGGGCTTAGGGATTTTTTCAAAAAAATATTTTTCTGCCGGTTAAGTTGTCTTGGGCTGATTCCTTTTCCCGTGATAAAAAGCCTTCTGTTTTGACCGCAAAACCTCTCAGGGGAGCATTTGCAACCGTTTGGCACCATTTTTGAGTGAATTGCCGAAAGTCAGATTTTTTATGAAATTGTGAGCCCGGGGCTTAGGGATTTTTTCAAAGAAATCTTTTTCTGCCGGGTAAGTTGTCTTGGGCTGATTTCTTTTCCCATGATAAAAAGCCTTCTGTTTCGACCGCCAAACCTCTCAGGGGAGCATTTGCAACCGTTTGGCACCATTTTTGAGTGAATTGCCGAAAGTCAGATTTTTGATGAAATTGTGACCCCGGCGCTTAGGGATTTTTTCAAAAAAATCTTTTTCTGCCGGTTATGTTGTCTTGGGCTGATTTCTTTTCCCATGATAAAAAGCCTTCTGTTTCGACCGCCAAACCTCTCAGGGGAGCATTTGCAACCGTTTGGCCCCATTTTTGAGTGAATTGCCGAAAGTCAGATTTTTGATGAAATTGTGACCCCGGGGCTTAGGGATTTTTTCAAAAAAATCTTTTTCTGCCGGTTATGTTTTCGAGGGCTGATTTCTTTTCCTGTGATAAAAAGCCTTCTGTTTCGACCACCAAACCTCTCAGGGGAGCATTTGCAACCGTTTGGGACCATTTTTGAGTGAAATGCCGAAAGTCTGATTTTTGATGAAATTGTGACCCCGGGGCTTAGGGATTTTTTCAGAAAAATCTTTTTCTGCCGGTTATGTTTTATTGGGCTGATTTCTTTTCCCGTGATAAAAAGCCTTCTTTTTCGACCGCCAAACCTCTCAGGGGAGCATTTGCAACCGTTTGGCCCCATTTTTGAGTGAATTGCCGAAAGTCAGATTTTTGATGAAATTGTGACCCCGGCGCTTAGGGACTTTTTCAAAAAAATCTTTTTCTGCCGGTTAAGTTTTCGAGGGCTGATTTCTTTTCCTGTGATAAAAAGCCTTCTGTTTCGATCGCCAAACCTCTCAGGGGAGCATTTGCAACCGTTTGGCACCATTTTTGAGTGAATTGCCGAAAGTCAGATTTTTGATGAAATTGTGACCCCGGGGCTTAGGGATTTTTTCAAAAAAATATTTTTCTGCCGGTTAAGTTGTCTTGGGCTGATTTCTTTTCCCGTGATAAAAAGCCTTCTGTTTCGACCGCCAAACCTCTCAGGGGAGCATTTGCAACCGTTTGGCACCATTTTCCTGCCGGTTAAGTTGTCCATGGCTGATTTAATGCTCTGTGATATAAAGCCTTCTGTTTCGACGGCCAAAACTCTCAGGGGAGCATTTTCAACCGTTTGGCAGCATTTTTGAGTGAATTGCCGAAAGTAAGATTTTTGATGAAATTGTGAGCCCGGGGCTTAGGGATTTTTTCAAAAAAATATTTTTCTGCCGGTTAAGTTGTCTTGGGCTGATTTCTTTTCCCGTGATAAAAAGCCTTCTGTTTCGACCGCCAAACCTCTCAGGGGAGTATTTGCAACCGTTTGGCACCATTTTTGAGTGAATTGCCGAAAGTCAGATATTTGATGAAATTGAGACCCCGGGGCTTAGGGATTGTTTCAAAAAAATCTTTTTCTGCCGGTTAAGTTTTCGAGCGCTGATTTCTTTTCCTGTGATAAAAAGCCTTTCCTTTCGACCGCCAAACCTCTCACGGGAGCATTTGAAAGCGTTTGGCACCATTTTTGTGCCGGTTATGTTGTCCATGGCTGATTTCTTGCTCTGTGATATAAAGCCTTCTGTTTCGACCGCCAAACATTTCAGGGGAGCATTTGCAACCGTTTGGCACCATTTTTGAATGAATTGCCGAAAGTCAGATTTTTGATGAAATTGTGACTCCGGGGCTTAGGGATTTTTTCAGAAAAATATTTTTCTGCCGGTTAAGTTGTCTTGGGCTGATTTCTTTTCCCGTGATAAAAAGCCTTCTGTTTCGACCGCCAAACCTCTCAGGGGAGCATTTGCAACCGTTTGGCACCATTTTTGAGTGAATTGCCGAAAGTCAGATTTTTGATGAAATTGTGACTCCGGGGCTTAGGGATTTTTTCAAAAAAATATTTTTCTGCCGGTTAAGTTGTCTTGGGCTGATTTCTTTTCCCGTGATAAAAAGCCGTCTGTTTCGACCGCCAAACCTCTCAGGGGAGCATTTGCAACCGTTTGGCACCATTTTCCTGCTGGTTAAGTTGTCCATGGCTGATTTAATGCTCTGTGATATAAAGCCTTCTGTTTCGACTGCCAAAACTCTCAGGGGAGCATTTTCAACCGTTTGGCAGCATTTTTGAGTGAATTGCCGAAAGTCAGATTTTTGATGAAATTGTGAGCCCGGGGCTTAGGGATTTTTTCAAAAAAATCTTTTTCTACCGGTTTAGTTTTTTTGGGCTGATTTCCTTTCCCGTGAAAAAAAGCCTTCTGTTTCGACCGCCAAACCTCTCAGGGGAGCATTTGCAACCGTTTGGCACCATTTTTGAGTGAATTGCCAAAAGCCAGATTTTTGATGAAATTGTGACCCCGGGGCTTAGGGATTTTTTCAAAAAAATATTTTTCTGCCGGTTAAGTTGTCTTGGGCTGATTTCCTTTCCCGTGATAAAAAGCCTTCTGTTTCGACCGCCAAACCTCTCAGGGGAGTATTTGAAACCGTTTGGCACCATTTTTGAGTGAATTGCCGAAAGTCAGATATTTGATGAAATTGTGACCCCGGGGCTTAGGGATTGTTTCAAAAAAATCTTTTTCTGCCGGTTAAGTTTTCGAGCGCTGATTTCTTTTCCTGTGATAAAAAGCCTTTCCTTTCGACCGCTAAACCTCTCACGGGAGCATTTGAAAGCGTTTGGCACCATTTTTGTGCCGGTTATGTTGTCCATGGCTGATTTCTTGCTCTGTGATATAAAGCCTTCTGTTTCGACCGCCAAACGTTTCAGGGGAGCATTTGCAACCGTTTGGCACCATTTTTGAATGAATTGCCGAAAGTCAGATTTTTGATGAAATTGTGACCCCGGGGCTTAGGGATTTTTTCAAAAAAATCTATTTCTGCCGGTTAAGTTGTCTTGGGCTGATTCCTTTTCCCGTGATAAAAAGCCTTCTGTTTTGACCGCAAAACCTCTCAGGGGAGCATTTGCAACCGTTTGGCACCATTTTTGAGTGAATTGCCGAAAGTCAGATTTTTTATGAAATTGTGAGCCCGGGGCTTAGGGATTTTTTCAAAGAAATCTTTTTCTGCCGGGTAAGTTGTCTTGGGCTGATTTCTTTTCCCATGATAAAAAGCCTTCTGTTTCGACCGCCAAACCTCTCAGGGGAGCATTTGCAACCGTTTGGCACCATTTTTGAGTGAATTGCCGAAAGTCAGATTTTTGATGAAATTGTGACCCCGGCGCTTAGGGATTTTTTCAGAAAAATCTTTTTCTGCCGGTTATGTTTTATTGGGCTGATTTCTTTTCCCGTGATAAAAAGCCTTCTTTTTCGACCGCCAAACCTCTCAGGGGAGCATTTGCAACCGTTTGGCCCCATTTTTGAGTGAATTGCCGAAAGTCAGATTTTTGATGAAATTGTGACCCCGGCGCTTAGGGACTTTTTCAAAAAAATCTTTTTCTGCCGGTTAAGTTTTCGAGGGCTGATTTCTTTTCCTGTGATAAAAAGCCTTCTGTTTCGATCGCCAAACCTCTCAGGGGAGCATTTGCAACCGTTTGGCACCATTTTTGAGTGAATTGCCGAAAGTCAGATTTTTGATGAAATTGTGACCCCGGGGCTTAGGGATTTTTTCAAAAAAATATTTTTCTGCCGGTTAAGTTGTCTTGGGCTGATTTCTTTTCCCGTGATAAAAAGCCTTCTGTTTCGACCGCCAAACCTCTCAGGGGAGCATTTGCAACCGTTTGGCACCATTTTCCTGCCGGTTAAGTTGTCCATGGCTGATTTAATGCTCTGTGATATAAAGCCTTCTGTTTCGACGGCCAAAACTCTCAGGGGAGCATTTTCAACCGTTTGGCAGCATTTTTGAGTGAATTGCCGAAAGTCAGATTTTTGATGAAATTGTGAGCCCGGGGCTTAGGGATTTTTTCAAAAAAATCTTTTTCTACCGGTTTAGTTTTTTTGGGCTGATTTCCTTTCCCGTGAAAAAAAGCCTTCTGTTTCGACCGCCAAACCTCTCAGTGGAGTATTTGCAACCGTTTGGCACCATTTTTGAGTGAATTGCCAAAAGTCAGATTTTTGATGAAATTGTGACCCCGGGGCTTAGGGATTTTTTCAAAAAAATATTTTTCTGCCGGTTAAGTTGTCTTGGGCTGATTTCTTTTCCCGTGATAAAAAGCCTTCTGTTTCGACCGCCAAACCTCTCAGGGGAGTATTTGCAACCGTTTGGCACCATTTTTGAGTGAATTGCCGAAAGTCAGATATTTGATGAAATTGTGACCCCGGGGCTTAGGGATTGTTTCAAAAAAAATACTTTTTCTGCCGGTTAAGTTTTCGAGCGCTGATTTCTTTTCCTGTGATAAAAAGCCTTTCCTTTCGACCGCCAAACCTCTCACGGGAGCATTTGAAAGCGTTTGGCACCATTTTTGTGCCGGTTATGTTGTCCATGGCTGATTTCTTGCTCTGTGATATAAAGCCTTCTGTTTCGACCGCCAAACGTTTCAGGGGAGCATTTGCAACCGTTTGGCACCATTTTTGAATGAATTGCCGAAAGTCAGATTTTTGATGAAATTGTGACCCCGGGGCTTAGGGATTTTTTCAAAAAAATCTATTTCTGCCGGTTAAGGTGTCTTGGGCTGATTTCTTTTCCCGTGATAAAAAGCCTTCTGTTTCGACCGCCAAACCTCTCAGGGGAGCATTTGCAATGGTTTGGCACCATTTTTGAGTGAATTGCCGAAAGTCAGATTTTTGATGAAATTGTGACCCCCGGGGCTTAGGGATTTTTTCAAAAAAATATTTTTCTGCCGGTTAAGTTGTCTTGGGCTGATTCCTTTTCCCGTGATAAAAAGCCTTCTGTTTTGACCGCAAAACCTCTCAGGGGAGCATTTGCAACCGTTTGGCACCATTTTTGAGTGAATTGCCGAAAGTCAGATTTTTTATGAAATTGTGAGCCCGGGGCTTAGGGATTTTTTCAAAGAAATCTTTTTCTGCCGGGTAAGTTGTCTTGGGCTGATTTCTTTTCCCATGATAAAAAGCCTTCTGTTTCGACCGCCAAACCTCTCAGGGGAGCATTTGCAACCGTTTGGCACCATTTTTGAGTGAATTGCCGAAAGTCAGATTTTTGATGAAATTGTGACCCCGGGGCTTAGGGATTTTTTCAAAAAAATCTTTTTCTGCCGGTTATGTTGTCTTGGGCTGATTTCTTTTCCCATGATAAAAAGCCTTCTGTTTCGACCGCCAAACCTCTCAGGGGAGCATTTGCAACCGTTTGGCAGCATTTTTGAGTGAATTGCCGAAAGTCAGATTTTTGATGAAATTGTGACCCCGGGGCTTAGGGATTTTTTCAAAAATATCTTTTTCTGCCGGTTATGTTTTCGAGGGCTGATTTCTTTTCCTGTGATAAAAAGCCTTCTGTTTCGACCACCAAACCTCTCAGGGGAGCATTTGCAACCGTTTGGCACCATTTTTGAGTGAATTGCCGAAAGTCAGATTTTTGATGAAATTGTGAGCCCGGGGCTTAGGGATTTTTTCAAAAAAATCTTTTTCTGCCGGTTATGTTTTATCGGGCTGATTTCTTTTCCCGTGAGAAAAAGCCTTCTTTTTCGACCGCCAAACCTCTCAGGGGAGCATTTGCAACCGTTTGGCCCCATTTTTGAGTGAAATGCCGAAAGTCAGATTTTTGATGAAATTGTGACCCCGGGGCTTAGGGACTTTTTCAAAAAAATCTTTTTCTGCCGGTTAAGTTTTCGAGGGCTGATTTCTTTTCCTGTGATAAAAAGCCTTCTCTTTCGACCGCCAAACCTCTCAGGGGAGCATTTGCAACCGTTTGGCACCATTTTTGAGTGAATTGCCGAAAGTCAGATTTTTGATGAAATTGTGACCCCGGGGCTTAGGGATTTTTTCAAAAAAATATTTTTCTGCCGCTTAAGTTGTCTTGGGCTGATTTCTTTTCCCGTGATAAAAAGCCTTCTGTTTCGACCGCCAAACCTCTCAGGGGAGCATTTGCAACCATTTGGCACCATTTTCCTGCCGGTTAAGTTGTCCATGGCTGATTTAATGCTCTGTGATATAAAGCCTTCTGTTTCGACGGCCAAAACTCTCAGGGGAGCATTTTCAAACGTGACCCCGGGGCTTAGGGATTTTTTCAAAAAAATATTTTTCTGCCGGTTAAGTTGTCTTGGGCTGATTTCTTTTCCCGTGATAAAAAGCCTTGTGTTTCGACCGCCAAACCTCTCAGGGGAGTATTTGCAACCGTTTGGCACCATTTTTGAGTGAATTGCCGAAAGTCAGATATTTGATGAAATTGTGACCCCGGGGCTTAGGGATTTTTTCAAAAAAATCTTTTTCTGCCGGTTAAGTTTTCGAGCGCTGATTTCTTTTCCTGTGATAAAAAGCCTTTCCTTTCGACCGCCAAACCTCTCACGGGAGCATTTGAAACCGTTTGGCACCATTTTTGTGCCGGTTATGTTGTCCATGGCTGATTTCTTGCTCTGTGATATAAAGCCTTCTGTTTCGACCGCCAAACGTTTCAGGGGAGCATTTGCAACGGTTTGGCACCATTTTTGAATGAATTGCCGAAAGTCAGATTTTTGATGAAATTGTGACCCCGGGGCTTAGGAATTTTTTGAAAAAAATCTATTTCTGCCGGTTAAGTTGTCTTGGGCTGATTTCTTTTCCCGTGATAAAAAGCCTTCTGTTTCGACCGCCAAACCTCTCAGGGGAGCATTTGCAATGGTTTGGCACCATTTTTGAGTGAATTGCCGAAAGTCAGATTTTTTTCAAATTGTGACCCGGGGCTTAGGGATTTTTTCAAAAACATCTTTTTCTGCCGGTTAAGTTGTCTTGGGCTGATTTCTTTTCCCGTGATAAAAAGCCTTCTGTTTCGACCGCCAAACCTCTGAGGGGAGCATTTGCAACCGTTTGGCACCATTTTCCTGCCGGTTAATTTGTCCATGGCTGATTTAATGCTCTGTGATATAAAGCCTTCTCTTTCGACGGCCAAAACTCTCAGGGGAGCATTTGCAACCGTTTGTCACCATTTTTGAGTGAATTGCCGAAAGTAAGATTTTTGATGAAATTGTTAGCCCGGGGCTTAGGGATTTTTTTGAAAAAAATCTTTTTCTACCGGTTAAGTTGTTTTGGGCTGATTTCCTTTCCCGTGAAAAAAAGCCTTCTGTTTCGACCGCCAAACCTCTCAGGGGAGCATTTGCAACCGTTTGGCACCATTTTTGAGTGAATTGCCGAAAGTCAGATTTTTGATGAAATTTTGACCCCGGGGGCTTAGGGATTTTTTCAAAAAAATATTTTTCTGCCGGTTAAGTTGTCTCTGGCTGATTCCTTTTCCCGTGATAAAAAGCCTTTTGTTTCGACCGCAAAACCTCTCAGGGGAGCATTTGCAACCGTTTGGCACCATTTTTGAGTGAAGTGCCGAAAGTCAGATTTTTGATGAAATTGTGACCCCGGGGCTTAGGGATTTTTTCAAAAAAATCTTTTTCTGCCGGTTATGTTGTCTTGGGCTGATTTCTTTTCCCATGATAAAAAGCCTTCTGTTTCGACCGCCAAACCTCTCAGGGGAGCATTTGCAACCGTTTGGCCCCATTTTTGAGTGAATTGCCGAAAGTCAGATTTTTGATGAAATTGTGACCCCGGGGCTTAGGGATTTTTTCAAAAAAATCTTTTTCTGCCGGTTATGTTTTCGAGGGCTGATTTCTTTTCTTGTGATAAAAAGCCTTCTGTTTCGACCACCAAACCTCTCAGGGGAGCATTTGCAACCGTTTGGGACCATTTTTGAGTAAAATGCCGAAAGTCTGATTTTTGATGAAATTGTGACCCCGGGGCTTAGGGATTTTTTCAAAAAAATCTTTTTCTGCCGGTTATGTTTTATTGGGCTGATTTCTTTTCCCGTGATAAAAAGCCTTCCTTTTCGACCGCCAAACCTCTCAGGGTAGCATTTGCAACCGTTTGGCCCCATTTTTGAGTGAATTGCCGAAAGTCAGATTTTTGATGAAATTGTGACCCCGGGGCTTAGGGACTTTTTCAAAAAAATCTTTTTCTGCCAGTTAAGTTTTCGAGGGCTGATTTCTTTTCCTGTGATAAAAAGCCTTCTGTTTCGACCACCAAACCTCTCAGGGGAGCATTTGCAACCGTTTGGCACCATTTTTGAGTGAATTGCCGAAAGTCAGATTTTTGATGAAATTGTGACCCCGGGGCTTAGGGATTTTTTCAAAAAAATCTTTTTCTGCCGGTTAAGTTGTCTTTGGCTTATTTCTTTTCCCGTGATAAAAAGCCTTCTGTTTCGACCGCCAAACTTATCAGGGGAGCATTTGCAACCGTTTGGGACAATTTTTGAATGAAATGCCGAAAGTCAGATTTTTGATGAAATTGTGACCCCGGGGCTTAGGGATTTTTTCAAAAAAATATTTTTCTGCCGGTTAAGTTGTCTTGGGCTGATTTCTTTTCCCGTGATAAAAAGCCTTCTGTTTCAACCGCCAAACCTCTGAGGGGAGCATTTGCAACCGTTTGGCACCATTTTCATGCCGGTTAAGTTGTCCATGGCTGATTTAATGCTCTGTGATATAAAGCCTTCAGTTTCGACGGCCAAAACTCTCAGGGGAGCATTTTCAAACGTTTGGCAGCATTTTTGAGTGAATTGCCGAAAGTCAGATTTTTGATGAAATTGTGAGCCCGGGGCTTAGGGATTTTTTCAAAAAAATCTTTTTCTACCGGTTAAGTTTTTTTGGGCTGATTTCCTTTCCCGTGAAAAAAAGCCTTCTGTTTCGACCGCCAAACCTCTCAGGGGAGCATTTGCAACCGTTTGGCACCATTTTTGAGTGAATTGAATTGCCAAAAGTCAGATATTTGATGAAATTGTGACCCCGGGGCTTAGGGATTTTTTCAAAAAAATCTTTTTCTGCCGGTTAAGTTTTCGAGCGCTGATTTCTTTTCCTGTGATAAAAAGCCTTTCCTTTCGACCGCCAAACCTCTCAAGGGAGCATTTGAAACCTTTTGGCACCATTTTTGTGCCGGTTATGTTGTCCATGGCTGATTTCTTGCTCTGTGATATAAAGCCTTCTGTTTCGACCGCCAAACGTTTCAGGGGAGCATTTGCAACCGTTTGGCACCATTTTTGAATGAATTGCCGAAAGTCAGATTTTTGATGAAATTGTGAACCCTGTGGCTTAGGGATTTTTTCAAAAAAATCTATTTCTGCCGGTTAAGTTGTTTTGGGCTGATTTCCTTTCCCGTAATAAAAAGGCTTCTGTTTCGACGGCCAAACCTCTCAGGGGAGCATTTGCAACCGTTTGGCACCATTTTTGAGTGAATTGCCGAAAGTCAGATTTTTGATGAAATTGTGACCCCGGGGCTTAGGGATTTTTTCAAAAAAATCTTTTTCTGCCGGTTATGTTGTCTTGGGCTGATTTCTTTTCCCGTGATAAAAAGCCTCCTGTTTCGACCGCCAAACCTCTCAGGGGAGCATTTGCAACCATTTGGGACCATTTTTGAGTGAAATGCCGAAAGTCTGATTTTTGATGAAATTGTGACCCCGTGCTTAGGGATTTTTTCAAAAAAATCTTTTTCTGCCGGTTATGTTGTCTTGGGCTGATTTCTTTTCCCGTGATAAAAAGCCTCCTGTTTCGACGGCCAAAACTCTCAGGGGAGCATTTTCAACCGTTTGGCAGCATTTTTGAGTGAATTGCCGAAAGTAAGATTTTTGATGAAATTGTGAGCCCGGGGCTTAGGGATTTTTTCAAAAAAATCTTTTTCTACCGGTTTAGTTTTTTTGGGCTGATTTCCTTTCCCGTGAAAAAAAGCCTTCTGTTTCGACCGCCAAACCTCTCAGGGGAGCATTTGCAACCGTTTGGCACCATTTTTGAGTGAATTGCCGAAAGTCAGATTTTTGATGAAATTGTGACCCCGGGGCTTAGGGATTTTTTCAAAAAAGTATTTTTCTGCCGGTTAAGTTGTCTTGGGCTGATTTCTTTTCCCGTGATAAAAAGCCTTCTGTTTCGACCGCCAAACCTCTCAGGGGAGCATTTGCAACCATTTGTCACCATTTTCCTGCCGGTTAAGTTGTCCATGGCTGATTTAATGCTCTGTGATATAAAGCCTTCTGTTTCGACGGCCAAAACTCTCAGGGGAGCATTTTCAAACGTGACCCCGGGGCTTAGGGATTTTTTCAAAAAAATATTTTTCTGCCGGTTAAGTTGTCTTGGGCTGATTTCTTTTCCCGTGATAAAAAGCCTTGTGTTTCGACCGCCAAACCTCTCAGGGGAGTATTTGCAACCGTTTGGCACCATTTTTGAGTGAATTGCCGAAAGTCAGATATTTGATGAAATTGTGACCCCGGGGCTTAGGGATTTTTTCAAAAAAATCTTTTTCTGCCGGTTAAGTTTTCGAGCGCTGATTTCTTTTCCTGTGATAAAAAGCCTTTCCTTTCGACCGCCAAACCTCTCACGGGAGCATTTGAAACCGTTTGGCACCATTTTTGTGCCGGTTATGTTGTCCATGGCTGATTTCTTGCTCTGTGATATAAAGCCTTCTGTTTCGACCGCCAAACGTTTCAGGGGAGCATTTGCAACGGTTTGGCACCATTTTTGAATGAATTGCCGAAAGTCAGATTTTTGATGAAATTGTGACCCCGGGGCTTAGGAATTTTTTGAAAAAAATCTATTTCTGCCGGTTAAGTTGTCTTGGGCTGATTTCTTTTCCCGTGATAAAAAGCCTTCTGTTTCGACCGCCAAACCTCTCAGGGGAGCATTTGCAATGGTTTGGCACCATTTTTGAGTGAATTGCCGAAAGTCAGATTTTTGATGAAATTGTGACCCGGGGCTTAGGGATTTTTTCAAAAACATCTTTTTCTGCCGGTTAAGTTGTCTTGGGCTGATTTCTTTTCCCGTGATAAAAAGCCTTCTGTTTCGACCGCCAAACCTCTGAGGGGAGCATTTGCAACCGTTTGGCACCATTTTCCTGCCGGTTAATTTGTCCATGGCTGATTTAATGCTCTGTGATATAAAGCCTTCTGTTTCGACGGCCAAAACTCTCAGGGGAGCATTTGCAACCGTTTGTCACCATTTTTGAGTGAATTGCCGAAAGTCAGATTTTTGATGAAATTGTGACCCCGGGGCTTAGGGATTTTTTCAAAAAAATATTTTTCTGCCGGTTAAGTTGTCTTGGGCTGATTTCTTTTCCCGTGATAAAAAGCCTTGTGTTTCGACCGCCAAACCTCTCAGGGGAATATTTGCAACCGTTTGGCACCATTTTTGAGTGAATTGCCGAAAGTCAGATTTTTGATGAAATTGTGACCCCGGGGCTTAGGGATTTTTTCAAAAACATCTTTTTCTGCCGGTTAAGTTGTCTTGGGCTGATTTCTTTTCCCGTGATAAAAAGCCTTGTGTTTCGACCGCCAAACCTCTGAGGGGAGCATTTGCAACCGTTTGGCACCATTTTCCTGCCGGTTAATTTGTCCATGGCTGATTTAATGCTCTGTGATATAAAGCCTTCTGTTTCGACGGCCAAAACTCTCAGGGGAGCATTTGCAACCGTTTGTCACCATTTTTGAGTGAATTGCCGAAAGTAAGATTTTTGATGAAATTGTTAGCCCGGGGCTTAGGGATTTTTTTGAAAAAAATCTTTTTCTACCGGTTAAGTTGTTTTGGGCTGATTTCCTTTCCCGTGAAAAAAAGCCTTCTGTTTCGACCGCCAAACCTCTCAGGGGAGCATTTGCAACCGTTTGGCACCATTTTTGAGTGAATTGCCGAAAGTCAGATTTTTGATGAAATTGTGACCCCGGGGCTTAGGGATTTTTTCAAAAAAATATTTTTCTGCCGGTTAAGTTGTCTCTGGCTGATTTCTTTTCCCGTGATAAAAAGCCTTCTGTTTCGACCGCCAAACCTCTCAGGGGAGCATTTGCAACCATTTGGCACCATTTTCCTGCCGGTTAAGTTGTCCATGGCTGATTTAATGCTCTGTGATATAAAGCCTTCTGTTTCGACGGCCAAAACTCTCAGGGGAGCATTTTCAAACGTGACCCCGGGGCTTAGGGATTTTTTCAAAAAAATATTTTTCTGCCGGTTAAGTTGTCTTGGGCTGATTTCTTTTCCCGTGATAAAAAGCCTTGTGTTTCGACCGCCAAACCTCTGAGGGGAGCATTTGCAACCGTTTGGCACCATTTTTGAGTGAATTGCCGAAAGTCAGATTTTTGATCAAATTGTGACCCGGGGCTTAGGGATTTTTTCAAAAACATCTTTTTCTGCCGGTTAAGTTGTCTTGGGCTGATTTCTTTTCCCGTGATAAAAAGCCTTCTGTTTCGACCGCCAAACCTCTGAGGGGAGCATTTGCAACCGTTTGGCACCATTTTCCTGCCGGTTAATTTGTCCATGGCTGATTTAATGCTCTGTGATATAAAGCCTTCTGTTTCGACGGCCAAAACTCTCAGGGGAGCATTTGCAACCGTTTGTCACCATTTTTGAGTGAATTGCCGAAAGTAAGATTTTTGATGAAATTGTTAGCCCGGGGCTTAGGGATTTTTTTGAAAAAAATCTTTTTCTACCGGTTAAGTTGTTTTGGGCTGATTTCCTTTCCCGTGAAAAAAAGCCTTCTGTTTCGACCGCCAAACCTCTCAGGGGAGCATTTGCAACCGTTTGGCACCATTTTTGAGTGAATTGCCGAAAGTCAGATTTTTGATGAAATTGTGACCCCGGGGCTTAGGGATTTTTTCAAAAAAATCTTTTTCTGCCGGATAAGTTATCTTTGGCTGATTTCTTTTCCCGTGATAAAAAGCCTTCTGTTTCGACCGCCAAACCTCTCAGGGGAGCATTTGCAACCGTTTGGGACCATTTTTGAGTGAAATGCCGAAAGTCTGATTTTTGATGAAATTGTGACCCCGTGCTTAGGGATTTTTTCAAAAAAATCTTTTTCTGCCGGTTATGTTGTCTTGGGCTGATTTCTTTTCCCGTGATAAAAAGCCTCCTGTTTCGACGGCCAAAACTCTCAGAGGAGCATTTTCAACCGTTTGGCAGCATTTTTGAGTGAATTGCCGAAAGTAAGATTTTTGATGAAATTGTGAGCCCGGGGCTTAGGGATTTTTTCAAAAAAATCTTTTTCTACCGGTTTAGTTTTTTTGGGCTGATTTCCTTTCCCGTGAAAAAAAGCCTTCTGTTTCGACCGCCAAACCTCTCAGGGGAGCATTTGCAACCGTTTGGCACCATTTTTGAGTGAATTGCCGAAAGTCAGATTTTTGATGAAATTGTGACCCCGGGGCTTAGGGATTTTTTCAAAAAAATATTTTTCTGCCGGTTAAGTTGTCTTGGGCTGATTTCTTTTCCCGTGATAAAAAGCCTTCTGTTTCGACCGCCAAACCTCTCAGGGGAGCATTTGCAACCATTTGGCACCATTTTCCTGCCGGTTAAGTTGTCCATGGCTGATTTAATGCTCTGTGATATAAAGCCTTCTGTTTCGACGGCCAAAACTCTCAGGGGAGCATTTTCAAACGTGACCCCGGGGCTTAGGGATTTTTTCAAAAAAATATTTTTCTGCCGGTTAAGTTGTCTTGGGCTGATTTCTTTTCCCGTGATAAAAAGCCTTGTGTTTCGACCGCCAAACCTCTCAGGGGAGTATTTGCAACCGTTTGGCACCATTTTTGAGTGAATTGCCGAAAGTCAGATATTTGATGAAATTGTGACCCCGGGGCTTAGGGATTTTTTCAAAAAAATCTTTTTCTGCCGGTTAAGTTTTCGAGCGCTGATTTCTTTTCCTGTGATAAAAAGCCTTTCCTTTCGACCGCCAAACCTCTCACGGGAGCATTTGAAACCGTTTGGCACCATTTTTGTGCCGGTTATGTTGTCCATGGCTGATTTCTTGCTCTGTGATATAAAGCCTTCTGTTTCGACCGCCAAACGTTTCAGGGGAGCATTTGGAACGGTTTGGCACCATTTTTGAATGAATTGCCGAAAGTCAGATTTTTGATGAAATTGTGACCCCGGGGCTTAGGAATTTTTTGAAAAAAATCTATTTCTGCCGGTTAAGTTGTCTTGGGCTGATTTCTTTTCCCGTGATAAAAAGCCTTCTGTTTCGACCGCCAAACCTCTCAGGGGAGCATTTGCAATGGTTTGGCACCATTTTTGAGTGAATTGCCGAAAGTCAGATTTTTGATGAAATTGTGACCCGGGGCTTAGGGATTTTTTCAAAAACATCTTTTTCTGCCGGTTAAGTTGTCTTGGGCTGATTTCTTTTCCCGTGATAAAAAGCCTTCTGTTTCGACCGCCAAACCTCTGAGGGGAGCATTTGCAACCGTTTGGCACCATTTTCCTGCCGGTTAATTTGTCCATGGCTGATTTAATGCTCTGTGATATAAAGCCTTCTGTTTCGACGGCCAAAACTCTCAGGGGAGCATTTGCAACCGTTTGTCACCATTTTTGAGTGAATTGCCGAAAGTAAGATTTTTGATGAAATTGTTAGCCCGGGGCTTAGGGATTTTTTTGAAAAAAATCTTTTTCTACCGGTTAAGTTGTTTTGGGCTGATTTCCTTTCCCGTGAAAAAAAGCCTTCTGTTTCGACCGCCAAACCTCTTAGGGGAGCATTTGCAATGGTTTGGCACCATTTTTGAGTGAATTGCCGAAAGTCAGATTTTTGATGAAATTGTGACCCCGGGGGCTTAGGGATTTTTTCAAAAAAATATTTTTCTGCCGGTTAAGTTATCTTTGGCTGATTTCTTTTCCCTTGATAAAAAGCCTTCTGTTTCGACCGCCAAACCTCTCAGGGGAGCATTTGCAACCGTTTGGGACCATTTTTGAGTGAAATGCCGAAAGTCAGATTTTTGATGAAATTGTGACCCCGTGCTTAGGGATTTTTTCAAAAAAATCTTTTTCTGCCGGTTATGTTGTCTTGGGCTGATTTCTTTTCCCATGATAAAAAGTCTTCTGTTTCGACCGCCAAACCTCTCAGGGGAGCATTTGCAACCGTTTGGCCCCATTTTTGAGTGAATTGCCGAAAGTAAGATTTTTGATGAAATTGTGACCCCGGGGCTTAGGGATTTTTTCAAAAAAATCTTTTTCTGCCGGTTATGTTTTCGAGGGCTGATTTCTTTTCTTGTGATAAAAAGCCTTCTGTTTCGACCACCAAACCTCTCAGGGGAGCATTTGCAACCGTTTGGGACCATTTTTGAGTGAAATGCCGAAAGTCTGATTTTTGATGAAATTGTGACCCCGGGGCTTAGGGATTTTTTCAAAAAAATCTTTTTCTACCGGTTATGTTTTATTGGGCTGATTTCTTTTCCCGTGATAAAAAGCCTTCTTTTTCGACCGCCAAACCTCTCAGGGTAGCATTTGCAACCGTTTGGCCCCATTTTTGAGTGAATTGCCGAAAGTCAGATTTTTGATGAAATTGTGACCCCGGGGCTTAGGGACTTTTTCAAAAAAATCTTTTTCTGCCGGTTAAGTTTTCGAGGGCTGATTTCTTTTCCTGTGATAAAAAGCCTTCTGTTTCGACCACCAAACCTCTCAGGGGAGCATTTGCAACCGTTTGGCACCATTTTTGAGTGAATTGCCGAAAGTCAGATTTTTGATGAAATTGTGACCCCGGGGCTTAGGGATTTTTTCAAAAAAATCTTTTTCTGCCGGTTAAGTTGTCTTTGGCTTATTTCTTTTCCCGTGATAAAAAGCCTTCTGTTTCGACCGCCAAACTTATCAGGGGAGCATTTGCAACCGTTTGGGACAATTTTTGAATGAAATGCCGAAAGTCAGATTTTTGATGAAATTGTGACCCCGGGGCTTAGGGATTTTTTCAAAAAAATATTTTTCTGCCGGTTAAGTTGTCTTGGGCTGATTTCTTTTCCCGTGATAAAAAGCCTTCTGTTTCAACCGCCAAACCTCTGAGGGGAGCATTTGCAACCGTTTGGCACCATTTTCATGCCGGTTAAGTTGTCCATGGCTGATTTAATGCTCTGTGATATAAAGCCTTCAGTTTCGACGGCCAAAACTCTCAGGGGAGCATTTTCAAACGTTTGGCAGCATTTTTGAGTGAATTGCAGAAAGTAAGATTTTTGATGAAATTGTGAGCCCGGGGCTTAGGGATTTTTTCAAAAAAATCTTTTTCTACCGGTTAAGTTTTTTTGGGCTGATTTCCTTTCCCGTGAAAAAAAGCCTTCTGTTTCGACCGCCAAACCTCTCAGGGGAGCATTTGCAACCGTTTGGCACCATTTTTGAGTGAATTGAATTGCCAAAAGTCAGATATTTGATGAAATTGTGACCCCGGGGCTTAGGGATTTTTTCAAAAAAATCTTTTTCTGCCGGTTAAGTTTTCGAGCGCTGATTTCTTTTCCTGTGATAAAAAGCCTTTCCTTTCGACCGCCAAACCTCTCAAGGGAGCATTTGAAACCTTTTGGCACCATTTTTGTGCCGGTTATGTTGTCCATGGCTGATTTCTTGCTCTGTGATATAAAACCTTCTGTTTCGACCGCCAAACGTTTCAGGGGAGCATTTGCAACCGTTTGGCACCATTTTTGAATGAATTGCCGAAAGTCAGATTTTTGATGAAATTTTGAACCCTGTGGCTTAGGGATTTTTTCAAAAAAATCTATTTCTGCCGGTTAAGTTGTTTTGGGCTGATTTCCTTTCCCGTAATAAAAAGGCTTCTGTTTCGACGGCCAAACCTCTCAGGGGAGCATTTGCAACCGTTTGGCACCATTTTTGAGTGAATTGCCGAAAGTCAGATTTTTGATGAAATTGTGACCCCGGGGCTTAGGGATTTTTTCAAAAAAATCTTTTTCTGCCGGTTATGTTGTCTTGGGCTGATTTCTTTTCCCGTGATAAAAAGCCTCCTGTTTCGACCGCCAAACCTCTCAGGGGAGCATTTGCAACCGTTTGGGACCATTTTTGAGTGAAATGCCGAAAGTCTGATTTTTGATGAAATTGTGACCCCGTGCTTAGGGATTTTTTCAAAAAAATCTTTTTCTGCCGGTTATGTTGTCTTGGGCTGATTTCTTTTCCCGTGATAAAAAGCCTCCTGTTTCGACGGCCAAAACTCTCAGGGGAGCATTTTCAACCGTTTGGCAGCATTTTTGAGTGAATTGCCGAAAGTAAGATTTTTGATGAAATTGTGAGCCCGGGGCTTAGGGATTTTTTCAAAAAAATCTTTTTCTACCGGTTTAGTTTTTTTGGGCTGATTTCCTTTCCCGTGAAAAAAAGCCTTCTGTTTCGACCGCCAAACCTCTCAGGGGAGCATTTGCAACCGTTTGGGACCATTTTTGAGTGAATTGCCAAAAGTCAGATTTTTGATGAAATTGTGACCCCGGGGCTTAGGGATTTTTTCAAAAAATATTTTTCTGCCGGTTAAGTTGTCTTGGGCTGATTTCTTTTCCCGTGATAAAAAGCCTTCTGTTTCGACCGCCAAACCTCTCAGGGGAGTATTTGCAACCGTTTGGCACCATTTTTGAGTGAATTGCCGAAAGTCAGATATTTGATGAAATTGTGACCCCGGGGCTTAGGGATTTTTTCAAAAAAATCTTTTTCTGCCGGTTAAATTTTCAAGCGCTGATTTCTTTTCTTGTGATAAAAAGCCTTTCCTTTCGACCGCCAAACCTCTCACGGGAGCATTTGAAACCGTTTGGCACCATTTTTGAGTGAAGTGCCGAAAGTCAAATTTTTGATGAAATTATGACCCGGGGGCTTAGGGATTTTTTCAAAAACACCTTTTTCTGCCGGTTAAGTTGTCTTGGGCTGATTTCTTTTCCCGTGATAAAAAGCCTTCTGTTTCGACCGCCAAACCTGTGAGGGGAGCATTTGCAACCGTTTGGCACCATTTTCCTGCCGGTTAATTTGTCCATGGCTGATTTAATGCTCTGTGATATAAAGCCTTCTGTTTCGACCGGCAAACCTCTCAGGGGAGTATTTGCAACCGTTTGGCACCATTTTTGAGTGAATTGCCGAAAGTCAGATATTTGATGAAATTGTGACCCCGGGGCTTAGGGATTTTTTCAAAAAAATCTTTTTCTGCCGGTTAAGTTTTCGAGCGCTGATTTCTTTTCCTGTGATAAAAAGCCTTTCCTTTCGACCGCCAAACCTCTCACGGGAGCATTTGAAACCGTTTGGCACCATTTTTGTGCCGGTTATGTTGTCCATGGCTGATTTCTTGCTCTGTGATATAAAGCCTTCTGTTTCGACCGCCAAACGTTTCAGGGGAGCATTTGCAACCGTTTGGCACCATTTTTGAATGAATTGCCGAAAGTCAGATTTTTGATGAAATTGTGACCCCGGGGCTTAGGGATTTTTTCAAAAAAATCTATTTCTGCCGGTTAAGTTGTCTTGGGCTGATTTCTTTTCCCGTGATAAAAAGCCTTCTGTTTCGACCGCCAAACCTCTGAGGGGAGCATTTGCAACCGTTTGGCACCATTTTCCTGCCGGTTAATTTGTCCATGGCTGATTTAATGCTCTGTGATATAAAGCCTTCTGTTTCGACGGCCAAAACTCTCAGGGGAGCATTTGCAACCGTTTGTCACCATTTTTGAGTGAATTGCCGAAAGTAAGATTTTTGATGAAATTGTTAGCCCGGGGCTTAGGGATTTTTTTGAAAAAAATCTTTTTCTACCGGTTAAGTTGTTTTGGGCTGATTTCCTTTCCCGTGAAAAAAAGCCTTCTGTTTCGACCGCCAAACCTCTCAGGGGAGCATTTGCAACCGTTTGGCACCATTTTTGAGTGAATTGCCGAAAGTCAGATTTTTGATGAAATTGTGACCCCGGGGCTTAGGGATTTTTTCAAAAAAATCTTTTTCTGCCGGTTATGTTGTCTTGGGCTGATTTCTTTTCCCGTGATAAAAAGCCTCCTGTTTCGACGGCCAAAACTCTCAGGGGAGCATTTTCAACCGTTTGGCAGCATTTTTGAGTGAATTGCCGAAAGTAAGATTTTTGATGAAATTGTGAGCCCGGGGCTTAGGGATTTTTTCAAAAAAATCTTTTTCTACCGGTTTAGTTTTTTTGGGCTGATTTCCTTTCCCGTGAAAAAAAGCCTTCTGTTTCGACCGCCAAACCTCTCAGGGGAGCATTTGCAACCGTTTGGCACCATTTTTGAGTGAATTGCCGAAAGTCAGATTTTTGATGAAATTGTGACCCCGGGGCTTAGGGATTTTTTCAAAAAAATATTTTTCTCCCGGTTAAGTTGTCTTGGGCTGATTTCTTTTCCCGTGATAAAAAGCCTTCTGTTTCGACCGCCAAACCTCTCAGGGGAGCATTTGCAACCATTTGGCACCATTTTCCTGCCGGTTAAGTTGTCCATGGCTGATTTAATGCTCTGTGATATAAAGCCTTCTGTTTCGACGGCCAAAATTCTCAGGGGAGCATTTTCAAACGTGACCCCGGGGCTTAGGGATTTTTTCAAAAAAATATTTTTCTGCCGGTTAAGTTGTCTTGGGCTGATTTCTTTTCCCGTGATAAAAAGCCTTGTGTTTCGACCGCCAAACCTCTCAGGGGAGTATTTGCAACCGTTTGGCACCATTTTTGAGTGAATTGCCGAAAGTCAGATTTTTGATGAAATTGTGACTCCGGGCTTAGGGATTTTTTCAAAAACATCTTTTTCTGCCGGTTAAGTTGTCTTGGGCTGATTTCTTTTCCCGTGATAAAAAGCCTTCTGTTTCGACCGCCAAACCTCTGAGGGGAGCATTTGCAACCGTTTGGCACCATTTTCCTGCCGGTTAATTTGTCCATGGCTGATTTAATGCTCTGTGATATAAAGCCTTCTGTTTCGACGGCCAAAACTCTCAGGGGAGCATTTGCAACCGTTTGTCACCATTTTTGAGTGAATTGCCGAAAGTAAGATTTTTGATGAAATTGTTAGCCCGGGGCTTAGGGATTTTTTTGAAAAAAATCTTTTTCTACCGGTTAAGTTGTTTTGGGCTGATTTCCTTTCCCGTGAAAAAAAGCCTTCTGTTTCGACCGCCAAACCTCTCAGGGGAGCATTTGCAACCGTTTGGCACCATTTTTGAGTGAATTGCCGAAAGTCAGATTTTTGATGAAATTGTGACCCCGGGGCTTAGGGATTTTTTCAAAAAAATCTTTTTCTGCCGGTTAAGTTATCTTTGGCTGATTTCTTTTCCCGTGATAAAAAGCCTTCTGTTTCGACCGCCAAACCTCTCAGGGGAGCATTTGCAACCGTTTGGGACCATTTTTGAGTGAAATGCCGAAAGTCTGATTTTTGATGAAATTGTGACCCCGGGCTTAGGGATTTTTTCAAAAAAATCTTTTTCTGCCGGTTATGTTGTCTTGGGCTGATTTCTTTTCCCGTGATAAAAAGCCTCCTGTTTCGACGGCCAAAACTCTCATGGGAGCATTTTCAACCGTTTGGCAGCATTTTTGAGTGAATTGCCGAAAGTAAGATTTTTGATGAAATTGTGAGCCCGGGGCTTAGGGATTTTTTCAAAAAAATCTTTTTCTACCGGTTTAGTTTTTTTGGGCTCATTTCCTTTCCCGTGAAAAAAAGCCTTCTGTTTCGACCGCCAAACCTCTCAGGGGAGCATTTGCAACCGTTTGGCACCATTTTTGAGTGAATTGCCGAAAGTCAGATTTTTGATGAAATTGTGACCCCGGGGCTTAGGGATTTTTTCAAAAAAATATTTTTCTGCCGGTTAAGTTGTCTTGGGCTGATTTCTTTTCCCGTGATAAAAAGCCTTCTGTTTCGACCGCCAAACCTCTCAGGGGAGCATTTGCAACCATTTGGCACCATTTTCCTGCCGGTTAAGTTGTCCATGGCTGATTTAATGCTCTGTGATATAAAGCCTTCTGTTTCGACGGCCAAAACTCTCAGGGGAGCATTTTCAAACGTGACCCCGGGGCTTAGGGATTTTTTCAAAAAAATATTTTTCTGCCGGTTAAGTTGTCTTGGGCTGATTTCTTTTCCAGTGATAAAAAGCCTTGTGTTTCGACCGCCAAACCTCTCAGGGGAGTATTTGCAACCGTTTGGCACCATTTTTGAGTGAATTGCCGAAAGTCAGATATTTGATGAAATTGTGACCCCGGGGCTTAGGGATTTTTTCAAAAAAATCTTTTTCTGCCGGTTAAGTTTTCGAGCGCTGATTTCTTTTCCTGTGATAAAAAGCCTTTCCTTTCGACCGCCAAACCTCTCACGGGAGCATTTGAAACCGTTTGGCACCATTTTTGTGCCGGTTATGTTGTCCATGGCTGATTTCTTGCTCTGTGATATAAAGCCTTCTGTTTCGACCGCCAAACGTTTCAGGGGAGCATTTGCAACGGTTTGGCACCATTTTTGAATGAATTGCCGAAAGTCAGATTTTTGATGAAATTGTGACCCCGGGGCTTAGGAATTTTTTGAAAAAAATCTATTTCTGCCGGTTAAGTTGTCTTGGGCTTATTTCTTTTCCCGTGATAAAAAGCCTTCTGTTTCGACCGCCAAACCTCTCAGGGGAGCATTTGCAATGGTTTGGCACCATTTTTGAGTGAATTGCCGAAAGTCAGATTTTTGATGAAATTGTGACCCGGGGCTTAGGGATTTTTTCAAAAACATCTTTTTCTGCCGGTTAAGTTGTCTTGGGCTGATTTCTTTTCCCGTGATAAAAAGCCTTCTGTTTCGACCGCCAAACCTCTGAGGGGAGCATTTGCAACCGTTTGGCACCATTTTCCTGCCGGTTAATTTGTCCATGGCTGATTTAATGCTCTGTGATATAAAGCCTTCTGTTTCGACCGCCAAAACTCTCAGGGGAGCATTTGCAACCGTTTGTCACCATTTTTGAGTGAATTGCCGAAAGTAAGATTTTTGATGAAATTGTTAGCCCGGGGCTTAGGGATTTTTTTGAAAAAAATCTTTTTCTACCGGTTAAGTTGTTTTGGGCTGATTTCCTTTCCCGTGAAAAAAAGCCTTCTGTTTCGACCGCCAAACCTCTCAGGGGAGCATTTGCAACCGTTTGGCACCATTTTTGAGTGAATTGCCGAAAGTCAGATTTTTGATGAAATTTTGACCCCGGGGGCTTAGGGATTTTTTCAAAAAAATATTTTTCTGCCGGTTAAGTTGTCTCTGGCTGATTCCTTTTCCCGTGATAAAAAGCCTTTTGTTTCGACCGCAAAACCTCTCAGGGGAGCATTTGCAATCGTTTGGCACCATTTTTGAGTGAAGTGCCGAAAGTCAGATTTCTGATGAAATTGTGACCCCGGGGCTTAGGGATTTTTTCAAAAAAATCTTTTTCTGCCGGTTATGTTGTCTTGGGCTGATTTCTTTTCCCATGATAAAAAGCCTTCTGTTTCGACCGCCAAACCTCTCAGGGGAGCATTTGCAACCGTTTGGCCCCATTTTTGAGTGAATTGCCGAAAGTCAGATTTTTGATGAAATTGTGACCCCGGGGCTTAGGGATTTTTTCAAAAAAATCTTTTTCTGCCGGTTATGTTTTCGAGGGCTGATTTCTTTTCTTGTGATAAAAAGCCTTCTGTTTCGACCACCAAACCTCTCAGGGGAGCATTTGCAACCGTTTGGGACCATTTTTGAGTGAATTGCCGAAAGTCAGATTTTTGATGAAATTGTGACCCCGGGGCTTAGGGACTTTTTCAAAAAAATCTTTTTCTGCCGGTTAAGTTTTCGAGGGCTGATTTCTTTTCCTGTGATAAAAAGCCTTCTGTTTCGACCGCCAAACTTATCAGGGGAGCATTTGCAACCGTTTGGGACAATTTTTGAATGAAATGCCGAAAGTCAGATTTTTGATGAAATTGTGACCCCGGGGCTTAGGGATTTTTTCAAAAAAATATTTTTCTGCCGGTTAAGTTGTCTTGGGCTGATTTCTTTTCCCGTGATAAAAAGCCTTCTGTTTCAACCGCCAAACCTCTGAGGGGAGCATTTGCAACCGTTTGGCACCATTTTCATGCCGGTTAAGTTGTCCATGGCTGATTTAATGCTCTGTGATATAAAGCCTTCAGTTTCGACGGCCAAAACTCTCAGGGGAGCATTTTCAAACGTTTGGCAGCATTTTTGAGTGAATTGCAGAAAGTAAGATTTTTGATGAAATTGTGAGCCCGGGGCTTAGGGATTTTTTCAAAAAAATCTTTTTCTACCGGTTAAGTTTTTTTGGGCTGATTTCCTTTCCCGTGAAAAAAAGCCTTCTGTTTCGACCGCCAAACCTCTCAGGGGAGCATTTGCAACCGTTTGGCACCATTTTTGAGTGAATTGAATTGCCAAAAGTCTGATATTTGATGAAATTGTGACCCCGGGGCTTAGGGATTTTTTTGAAAAAAATCTTTTTCTACCGGTTAAGTTGTTTTGGGCTGATTTCCTTTCCCGTGAAAAAAAGCCTTCTGTTTCGACCGCCAAACCTCTCAGGGGAGCATTTGCAACCGTTTGGCACCATTTTTGAGTGAATTGCCGAAAGTCAGATTTTTGATGAAATTGTGACTCCGCGGCTTAGGGATTTTTTCAAAAAAATATTTTTCTGCCGGTTAAGTTGTCTTTGGCTGATTCCTTTTCCCGTGATAAAAAGCCTTTTGTTTCGACCGCAAAACCTCTCAGGGGAGCATTTGCAACCGTTTGGCACCATTTTTGAGTGAAGTGCCGAAAGTCAGATTTTTGATGAAATTGTGACCCCGGGGCTTAGGGATTTTTTCAAAAAAATCTTTTTCTGCCGGTTATGTTGTCTTGGGCTGATTTCTTTTCCCATGATAAAAAGCCTTCTGTTTCGACCGCCAAACCTCTCAGGGGAGCATTTGCAACCGTTTGGCCCCATTTTTGAGTGAATTGCCGAAAGTCAGATTTTTGATGAAATTGTGACCCCGGGGCTTAGGGATTTTTTCAAAAAAATCTTTTTCTGCCGGTTATGTTTTCGAGGGCTGATTTCTTTTCTTGTGATAAAAAGCCTTCTGTTTCGACCACCAAACCTCTCAGGGGAGCATTTGCAACCGTTTGGGACCATTTTTGAGTGAAATGCCGAAAGTCTGATTTTTGATGAAATTGTGACCCCGGGGCTTAGGGATTTTTTCAAAAAAATCTTTTTCTGCCGGTTATGTTTTATTGGGCTGATTTCTTTTCCCGTGATAAAAAGCCTTCTTTTTCGACCGCCAAACCTCTCAGGGTAGCATTTGCAACCGTTTGGCCCCATTTTTGAGTGAATTGCCGAAAGTCAGATTTTTGATGAAATTGTGACCCCGGGGCTTAGGGACTTTTTCAAAAAAATCTTTTTCTGCCGGTTAAGTTTTCGAGGGCTGATTTCTTTTCCTGTGATAAAAAGCCTTCTGTTTCGACCACCAAACCTCTCAGGGGAGCATTTGCAACCGTTTGGCACCATTTTTGAGTGAATTGCCGAAAGTCAGATTTTTGATGAAATTGTGACCCCGGGGCTTAGGGATTTTTTCAAAAAAATCTTTTTCTGCCGGTTAAGTTGTCTTTGGCTTATTTCTTTTCCCGTGATAAAAAGCCTTCTGTTTCGACCGCCAAACTTATCAGGGGAGCATTTGCAACCGTTTGGGACAATTTTTGAATGAAATGCCGAAAGTCAGATTTTTGATGAAATTGTGACCCCGGGGCTTAGGGATTTTTTCAAAAAAATATTTTTCTGCCGGTTAAGTTGTCTTGGGCTGATTTCTTTTCCCGTGATAAAAAGCCTTCTGTTTCAACCGCCAAACCTCTGAGGGGAGCATTTGCAACCGTTTGGCACCATTTTCATGCCGGTTAAGTTGTCCATGGCTGATTTAATGCTCTGTGATATAAAGCCTTCAGTTTCGACGGCCAAAACTCTCAGGGGAGCATTTTCAAACGTTTGGCAGCATTTTTGAGTGAATTGCCGAAAGTCAGATTTTTGATGAAATTGTGAGCCCGGGGCTTAGGGATTTTTTCAAAAAAATCTTTTTCTACCGGTTAAGTTTTTTTGGGCTGATTTCCTTTCCCGTGAAAAAAAGCCTTCTGTTTCGACCGCCAAACCTCTCAGGGGAGCATTTGCAACCGTTTGGCACCATTTTTGAGTGAATTGAATTGCCAAAAGTCAGATATTTGATGAAATTGTGACCCCGGGGCTTAGGGATTTTTTCAAAAAAATCTTTTTCTGCCGGTTAAGTTTTCGAGCGCTGATTTCTTTTCCTGTGATAAAAAGCCTTTCCTTTCGACCGCCAAACCTCTCAAGGGAGCATTTGAAACCTTTTGGCACCATTTTTGTGCCGGTTATGTTGTCCATGGCTGATTTCTTGCTCTGTGATATAAAGCCTTCTGTTTCGACCGCCAAACGTTTCAGGGGAGCATTTGCAACCGTTTGGCACCATTTTTGAATGAATTGCCGAAAGTCAGATTTTTGATGAAATTGTGAACCCTGTGGCTTAGGGATTTTTTCAAAAAAATCTATTTCTGCCGGTTAAGTTGTTTTGGGCTGATTTCCTTTCCCGTAATAAAAAGGCTTCTGTTTCGACGGCCAAACCTCTCAGGGGAGCATTTGCAACCGTTTGGCACCATTTTTGAGTGAATTGCCGAAAGTCAGATTTTTGATGAAATTGTGACCCCGGGGCTTAGGGATTTTTTCAAAAAAATCTTTTTCTGCCGGTTATGTTGTCTTGGGCTGATTTCTTTTCCCGTGATAAAAAGCCTCCTGTTTCGACCGCCAAACCTCTCAGGGGAGCATTTGCAACCGTTTGGGACCATTTTTGAGTGAAATGCCGAAAGTCTGATTTTTGATGAAATTGTGACCCCGTGCTTAGGGATTTTTTCAAAAAAATCTTTTTCTGCCGGTTATGTTGTCTTTGGCTTATTTCTTTTCCCGTGATAAAAAGCCTTCTGTTTCGACCGCCAAACTTATCAGGGGAGCATTTGCAACCGTTTGGGACAATTTTTGAATGAAATGCCGAAAGTCAGATTTTTGATGAAATTGTGACCCCGGGGCTTAGGGATTTTTTCAAAAAAATATTTTTCTGCCGGTTAAGTTGTCTTGGGCTGATTTCTTTTCCCGTGATAAAAAGCCTTCTGTTTCAACCGCCAAACCTCTGAGGGGAGCATTTGCAACCGTTTGGCACCATTTTCATGCCGGTTAAGTTGTCCATGGCTGATTTAATGCTCTGTGATATAAAGCCTTCAGTTTCGACGGCCAAAACTCTCAGGGGAGCATTTTCAAACGTTTGGCAGCATTTTTGAGTGAATTGCAGAAAGTAAGATTTTTGATGAAATTGTGAGCCCGGGGCTTAGGGATTTTTTCAAAAAAATCTTTTTCTACCGGTTAAGTTTTTTTGGGCTGATTTCCTTTCCCGTGAAAAAAAGCCTTCTGTTTCGACCGCTAAACCTCTCAGGGGAGCATTTGCAACCGTTTGGCACCATTTTTGAGTGAATTGAATTGCCAAAAGTCAGATATTTGATGAAATTGTGACCCCGGGGCTTAGGGATTTTTTCAAAAAAATCTTTTTCTGCCGGTTAAGTTTTCGAGCGCTGATTTCTTTTCCTGTGATAAAAAGCCTTTCCTTTCGACCGCCAAACCTCTCAAGGGAGCATTTGAAACCTTTTGGCACCATTTTTGTGCCGGTTATGTTGTCCATGGCTGATTTCTTGCTCTGTGATATAAAGCCTTCTGTTTCGACCGCCAAACGTTTCAGGGGAGCATTTGCAACCGTTTGGCACCATTTTTGAATGAATTGCCGAAAGTCAGATTTTTGATGAAATTGTGAACCCTGTGGCTTAGGGATTTTTTCAAAAAAATCTATTTCTGCCGGTTAAGTTGTTTTGGGCTGATTTCCTTTCCCGTAATAAAAAGGCTTCTGTTTCGACGGCCAAACCTCTCAGGGGAGCATTTGCAACCGTTTGGCACCATTTTTGAGTGAATTGCCGAAAGTCAGATTTTTGATGAAATTGTGACCCCGGGGCTTAGGGATTTTTTCAAAAAAATCTTTTTCTGCCGGTTATGTTGTCTTGGGCTGATTTCTTTTCCCGTGATAAAAAGCCTCCTGTTTCGACCGCCAAACCTCTCAGGGGAGCATTTGCAACCGTTTGGGACCATTTTTGAGTGAAATGCCGAAAGTCTGATTTTTGATGAAATTGTGACCCCGTGCTTAGGGATTTTTTCAAAAAAATCTTTTTCTGCCGGTTATGTTGTCTTGGGCTGATTTCTTTTCCCGTGATAAAAAGCCTCCTGTTTCGACGGCCAAAACTCTCAGGGGAGCATTTTCAACCGTTTGGCAGCATTTTTGAGTGAATTGCCGAAAGTAAGATTTTTGATGAAATTGTGAGCCCGGGGCTTAGGGATTTTTTCAAAAAAATCTTTTTCTACCGGTTTAGTTTTTTTGGGCTGATTTCCTTTCCCGTGAAAAAAAGCCTTCTGTTTCGACCGCCAAACCTCTCAGGGGAGCATTTGCAACCGTTTGGGACCATTTTTGAGTGAATTGCCAAAAGTCAGATTTTTGATGAAATTGTGACCCCGGGGCTTAGGGATTTTTTCAAAAAAATATTTTTCTGCCGGTTAAGTTGTCTTGGGCTGATTTCTTTTCCCGTGATAAAAAGCCTTCTGTTTCGACCGCCAAACCTCTCAGGGGAGTATTTGCAACCGTTTGGCACCATTTTTGAGTGAATTGCCGAAAGTCAGATATTTGATGAAATTGTGACCCCGGGGCTTAGGGATTTTTTCAAAAAAATCTTTTTCTGCCGGTTAAATTTTCAAGCGCTGATTTCTTTTCCTGTGATAAAAAGCCTTTCCTTTCGACCGCCAAACCTCTCACGGGAGCATTTGAAACCGTTTGGCACCATTTTTGAGTGAAGTGCCGAAAGTCAGATTTTTGATGAAATTGTGACCCGGGGGCTTAGGGATTTTTTCAAAAACACCTTTTTCTGCCGGTTAAGTTGTCTTGGGCTGATTTCTTTTCCCGTGATAAAAAGCCTTCTGTTTCGACCGCCAAACCTCTGAGGGGAGCATTTGCAACCGTTTGGCACCATTTTCCTGCCGGTTAATTTGTCCATGGCTGATTTAATGCTCTGTGATATAAAGCCTTCTGTTTCGACCGCCAAACCTCTCAGGGGAGTATTTGCAACCGTTTGGCACCATTTTTGAGTGAATTGCCGAAAGTCAGATATTTGATGAAATTGTGACCCCGGGGCTTAGGGATTTTTTCAAAAAAATCTTTTTCTGCCGGTTAAGTTTTCGAGCGCTGATTTCTTTTCCTGTGATAAAAAGCCTTTCCTTTCGACCGCCAAACCTCTCACGGGAGCATTTGAAACCGTTTGGCACCATTTTTGTGCCGGTTATGTTGTCCATGGCTGATTTCTTGCTCTGTGATATAAAGCCTTCTGTTTCGACCGCCAAACGTTTCAGGGGAGCATTTGCAACCGTTTGGCACCATTTTTGAATGAATTGCCGAAAGTCAGATTTTTGATGAAATTGTGACCCCGGGGCTTAGGAATTTTTTGAAAAAAATCTATTTCTGCCGGTTAAGTTGTCTTGGGCTGATTTCTTTTCCCGTGATAAAAAGCCTTCTGTTTCGACCGCCAAACCTCTCAGGGGAGCATTTGCAATGGTTTGGCACCATTTTTGAGTGAATTGCCGAAAGTCAGATTTTTGATGAAATTGTGACCCGGGGCTTAGGGATTTTTTCAAAAACATCTTTTTCTGCCGGTTAAGTTGTCTTGGGCTGATTTCTTTTCCCGTGATAAAAAGCCTTCTGTTTCGACCGCCAAACCTCTGAGGGGAGCATTTGCAACCGTTTGGCACCATTTTCATGCCGGTTAAGTTGTCCATGGCTGATTTAATGCTCTGTGATATAAAGCCTTCTGTTTCGACGGCCAAAACTCTCAGGGGAGCATTTTCAAACGTTTGGCAGCATTTTTGAGTGAATTGCAGAAAGTAAGATTTTTGATGAAATTGTGAGCCCGGGGCTTAGGGATTTTTTCAAAAAAATCTTTTTCTACCGGTTAAGTTTTTTTGGGCTGATTTCCTTTCCCGTGAAAAAAAGCCTTCTGTTTCGACCGCCAAACGTTTCAGGGGAGCATTTGCAACCGTTTGGCACCATTTTTGAGTGAATTGAATTGCCAAAAGTCAGATATTTGATGAAATTGTGACCCCGGGGCTTAGGGATTTTTTCAAAAAAATCTTTTTCTGCCGGTTAAGTTTTCGAGGGCTGATTTCTTTTCCTTTGATAAAAAGCCTTCTGTTTCGACCACCAAACCTCTCAGGGGAGCATTTGCAACCGTTTGGGACCATTTTTGAGTGAAATGCCGAAAGTCAGATTTTTGATGAAATTGTGACCCCGCGGCTTAGGCATTTTTTCAAAAAAATATTTTTCTGCCGGTTAAGTTATCTTTGGCTGATTTCTTTTCCCGTGATAAAAAGCCTTCTGTTTCGACCGGCAAACCTCTCAGGGGAGCATTTGCAACCGTTTGGGACCATTTTTGAGTAAAATGCCGAAAGTCTGATTTTTGATGAAATTGTGACCCCGGGCTTAGGGATTTTTTCAAAAAAATCTTTTTCTGCCGGTTATGTTGTCTTGGGCTGATTTCTTTTCCCGTGATAAAAAGCCTCCTGTTTCGACGGCCAAAACTCTCAGGGGAGCATTTTCAACCGTTTGGCAGCATTTTTGAGTGAATTGCCGAAAGTAAGATTTTTGATGAAATTGTGAGCCCGGGGCTTAGGGATTTTTTCAAAAAAATCTTTTTCTACCGGTTTAGTTTTTTTGGGCTGATTTCCTTTCCCGTGAAAAAAAGCCTTCTGTTTCGACCGCCAAACCTCTCAGGGGAGCATTTGCAACCGTTTGGCACCATTTTTGAGTGAATTGCCAAAAGTCAGATTTTTGATGAAATTGTGACCCCGGGGCTTAGGGATTTTTTCAAAAAAATATTTTTCTGCCGGTTAAGTTGTCTTGGGCTGATTTCTTTTCCCGTGATAAAAAGCCTTCTGTTTCGACCGCCAAACCTCTCAGGGGAGTATTTGCAACCGTTTGGCACCATTTTTGAGTGAATTGCCGAAAGTCAGATATTTGATGAAATTGTGACCCCGGGGCTTAGGGATTTTTTCAAAAAAATCTTTTTCTGCCGGTTAAATTTTCGAGCGCTGATTTCTTTTCCTGTGATAAAAAGCCTTTCCTTTCGACCGCCAAACCTCTCACGGGAGCATTTGAAACCGTTTGGCACCATTTTTGAGTGAAGTGCCGAAAGTCAGATTTTTGATGAAATTGTGACCCGGGGGCTTAGGGATTTTTTCAAAAACATCTTTTTCTACCGGTTAAGTTGTCTTGGGCTGATTTCTTTTCCCGTGATAAAAAGCCTTCTGTTTCGACCGCCAAACCTCTGAGGGGAGCATTTGCAACCGTTTGGCACCATTTTCCTGCCGGTTAATTTGTCCATGGCTGATTTAATGCTCTGTGATATAAAGCCTTCTGTTTCGACCGCCAAACCTCTCAGGGGAGCATTTGCAACCGTTTGGGACCATTTTTGAGTGAAATGCCGAAAGTCTGATTTTTGATGAAATTGTGACCCCGGGCTTAGGGATTTTTTCAAAAAAATCTTTTTCTGCCGGTTATGTTGTCTTGGGCTGATTTCTTTTCCCGTGATAAAAAGCCTCCTGTTTCGACGGCCAAAACTCTCAGGGGAGCATTTTCAACCGTTTGGCAGCATTTTTGAGTGAATTGCCGAAAGTAAGATTTTTGATGAAATTGTGAGCCCGGGGCTTAGGGATTTTTTCAAAAAAATCTTTTTCTACCGGTTTAGTTTTTTTGGGCTGATTTCCTTTCCCGTGAAAAAAAGCCTTCTGTTTCGACCGCCAAACCTCTCAGGGGAGCATTTGCAACCGTTTGGCACCATTTTTGAGTGAATTGCCAAAAGTCAGATTTTTGATGAAATTGTGACCCCGGGGCTTAGGGATTTTTTCAAAAAAATATTTTTCTGCCGGTTAAGTTGTCTTGGGCTGATTTCTTTTCCCGTGATAAAAAGCCTTCTGTTTCGACCGCCAAACCTCTCAGGGGAGTATTTGCAACCGTTTGGCACCATTTTTGAGTGAATTGCCGAAAGTCAGATATTTGATGAAATTGTGACCCCGGGGCTTAGGGATTTTTTCAAAAAAATCTTTTTCTGCCGGTTAAATTTTCGAGCGCTGATTTCTTTTCCTGTGATAAAAAGCCTTTCCTTTCGACCGCCAAACCTCTCACGGGAGCATTTGAAACCGTTTGGCACCATTTTTGAGTGAAGTGCCGAAAGTCAGATTTTTGATGAAATTGTGACCCGGGGGCTTAGGGATTTTTTCAAAAACATCTTTTTCTGCCGGTTAAGTTGTCTTGGGCTGATTTCTTTTCCCGTGATAAAAAGCCTTCTGTTTCGACCGCCAAACCTCTGAGGGGAGCATTTGCAACCGTTTGGCACCATTTTCCTGCCGGTTAATTTGTCCATGGCTGATTTAATGCTCTGTGATATAAAGCCTTCTGTTTCGACCGCCAAACCTCTCAGGGGAGTATTTGAAACCGTTTGGCACCATTTTTGAGTGAATTGCCGAAAGTCAGATATTTGATGAAATTGTGACCCCGGGGCTTAGGGATTTTTTCAAAAAAATCTTTTTCTGCCGGTTAAATTTTCGAGCGCTGATTTCTTTTCCTGTGATAAAAAGCCTTTCCTTTCGACCGCCAAACCTCTCACGGGAGCATTTGAAACCGTTTGGCACCATTTTTGTGCCGGTTATGTTGTCCATGGCTGATTTCTTGCTCTGTGATATAAAGCCTTCTGTTTCGACCGCCAAACGTTTCAGGGGAGCATTTGCAACCGTTTGGCACCATTTTTGAGTGAATTGCCGAAAGTCAGATTTTTGATGAAATTGTGACCCCCGGGGCTTAGGGATTTTTTCAAAAAAATATTTTTCTGCCGGTTAAGTTGTCTTTGGCTGATTCCTTTTCCCGTGATAAAAAGCCTTCTGTTTCGACCGCCAAACCTCTCAGGGGAGCATTTGCAACCGTTTGGCACCATTTTTGAGTGAAGTGCCGAAAGTCAGATTTTTGATGAAATTGTGACCCCGGGGCTTAGGGATTTCTTCAAAAACATCTTTTTCTGCCGGTTAAGTTTTCGAGGGCTGTTTTCTTTACCTGTGATTAAAAGCCTTTTCTTTCGACCGCCAAACCTCTCACGGGAGCATTTCCAACCGTTTGGCACAATTTTTCTGCCGCTTATGTTGTCCATGGCTGATTTCTTGCTCTGTGATATAAAGCCTTCTTTTTCGACAGCCAAACGTCTCAGGGGAGCATTTGCAACCGTTTGGCACCATTTTTGAATGAATTGCCGAAAGTCAGATTTTTGATGAAATTGTGAACCCTGTGGCTTAGGGATTTTTTCAAAAAAATCTTTTTCTGCCGGTTAAGTTGTTTTGGGCTGATTTCCTTTCCCGTAATAAAAAGCCTTCTGTTTCGACGGCCAAACCTCTCAGGGGAGCATTTGCAACCGTTTGGCACCATTTTTGAGTGAATTGCCGAAAGTCAGATTTTTGATGAAATTGTGAGCCCGGGGCTTATGGATTTTTTCAAAAACATCTTTTTCTACCGGTTAAGTTTTTTTGGGCTGATTTCCTTTCCCGTGAAAAAAAGCCTTCTGTTTCAACCGCCAAACCTCTCAGGGGAGCATTTGCAACCGTTTGGCACCATTTTTGAGTGAATTGCCAAAAGTCAGATTTTTGATGAAATTGTGACCCCGGGGCTTAGGGATTTTTTCAAAAAAATATTTTTCTGCCGGTTAAGTTGTCTTGGGCTGATTTCTTTTCCCGTGATAAAAAGCCTTCTGTTTCGACCGCCAAACCTCTCAGGGGAGTATTTGCAACCGTTTGGCACCATTTTTGAGTGAATTGCCGAAAGTCAGATATTTGATGAAATTGTGACCCCGGGGCTTAGGGATTTTTTCAAAAAAATCTTTTTCTGCCGGTTAAGTTTTCGAGCGCTGATTTCTTTTCCTGTGATAAAAAGCCTTTCCTTTCGACCGCCAAACCTCTCACGGGAGCATTTGAAACCGTTTGGCACCATTTTTGTGCCGGTTATGTTGTCCATGGCTGATTTCTTGCTCTGTGATATAAAGCCTTCTGTTTCGACCGCCAAACGTTTCAGGGGAGCATTTGCAACCGTTTGGCACCATTTTTGAATGAATTGCCGAAAGTCAGATTTTTGATGAAATTGTGACCCCGGGGCTTAGGGATTTTTTCAAAAAAATCTTTTTCTGCCGGTTAAGTTGTCTTTGGCTGATTCCTTTTCCCGTGATAAAAAGCCTTCTGTTTCGACCGCAAAACCTCTCAGGGGAGCATTTGCAACCGTTTGGCACCATTTTTGAGTGAAGTGCCGAAAGTCAGATTTTTGATGAAATTGTGACCCCGGGGCTTAGGGATTTTTTCAAAAAAATGTTTTTCTGCCGGTTAAGTTGTCTTGGGCTGATTTCTTTTCCTGTGATAAAAAGCCTTCTGTTTCAACCACCAAACCTCTCACGGGAGCATTTGCAACCGTTTGGCACCATTTTTGAGTGAATTGCCGAAAGTCAGATTTTTTATGAAATTGTGACCCCAGGGCTTAGGTCTTTTTTCAAAAAAAATCTTTTTCTGCTGGTTAAGTTGTTTTGGGCTGATTTCCTTTCCCGTGATAAAAAGCCTTCTGTTTCGACCGCCAAACCTCTCAGGGGAGCATTTGCAACCGTTTGGCACCATTTTTGAGTGAATTGCCGAAAGTCAGATTTTAGATGAAATTGTGACCCCGGGGCTTAGGGATTTTTTCAAAAACATCTTTTTCTTCCGGTTAAGTTGTCAAGGGCTGTTTTCTTTTCCTGTGATAAAAAGCCTTTTCTTTCGACCGCCAAACCTCTCACGGGAGCATCTGCAACCGTTTGGCACAATTTTTCTGCCGGTTATGTTGTCCATGGTTGATTTCTTGCTCTGTGATATATAGCCTTCTGTTTCGACCGCCAAACCTCTCAGGGGAGCATTTGCAACCGTTTGGCACCATTTTTGAGTGAATTGCCGAAAGTCAGATTTTTGATGAAATTGTGACCCCGGGGCTTAGGGATTTTTTCAAAAAAATCTTTTTCTGCCGGTTATGTTGTCTTGGGCTGATTTCTTTTCCCATGATAAAAAGCCTTCTGTTTCGACCGCCAAACCTCTCAGGGGAGCATTTGCAACCGTTTGGCACCATTTTTGAGTGAATTGCTGAAAGTCAGATATTTGATGAAATTGTGACCCCGGGGCTTAGGGATTTTTTCAAAAAAATCTTTTTCTGCCGGTTATGTTGTATTGGCTGATTTCTTTTCCCGTGATAAAAAGCCTTCTGTTTTGACCGCCAAACCTCTCAGGTGAGCATTTGAAACCGTTTGGCCCCATTTTTGAGTGAATTGCCGAAAGTCAGATTTTTGATGAAATTGTGACCCCGGGGCTTAGGGATTTTTTCAAAAAAATCTTTTTCTGCCGGTTAAGTTTTCGATGGCTGATTTCTTTTCCTGTGATAAAAAGCCTTCTGTTTCGACCGCCAAACCTCTCACGGGAGCATTTGCAACCGTTTGGCACCATTTTTGAGTGAATTGCCGAAAGTCAGATTTTTGATGAAAATGTGACCCCGGGGCTTAGGGATTTTTTCAAAAAAAAACTTTTTCTGCCGGTTAAGTTGTCTTTGGCTGATTTCTTTTCCCGTGATAAAAAGCCTTCTGTTTAGACCGCCAAACCTCTCAGGGGAGCATTTGCAACCATTTGGGACCATTTTTGAGTGAAATGCCGAAAGTCTGATTTTTGATGAAATTGTGACCCCGGGGCTTAGGGATTTTTTCAAAAAAATGGTTTTCTGCCGGTTAAGTTGTCTTGGGCTGATTTCTTTTCCTGTGATAAAAAGCCTTCTGTTTCAACCACCAAACCTCTCACGGGAGCATTTGCAACCGTTTGGCACCATTTTTGAGTGAATTGCCGAAAGTCAGATTTTAGATGAAATTGTGACCCCGGGGCTTAGGGATTTTTTCAAAAAAATCTTTTTCTGCCGGTTAAGTTTTCGAGGGCTGATTTCTTTTCCCATGATTAAAAGCGTTCTGTTTCGACCACCAAACCTCTCAGGGGAGCATTTGCAACCGTTTGGCACCATTTTTGAGTGAATTGCCGAAAGTCAGATTTTTGATGAAATTGTGACCTCGGGGCTAAGGGATTTTTTCAAAAACATCTTTTTCTGCCGGTTAAGTTGTCGAGGGCTGTTTTCTTTTCCTTCGATAAAAACCCTTTTCTTTCCACCGCCAAACCGCTCACGAGAGCATTTGCAACCGTTTGGCACCATTTTTGAGTGAATTGCCGAAAGTCAGATTTTTGATG
Source organism: Podarcis raffonei (assembly GCF_027172205.1). NCBI lineage: Eukaryota > Metazoa > Chordata > Lepidosauria > Squamata > Lacertidae > Podarcis > Podarcis raffonei. The sequence continues at coordinate 9,059,840 of NC_070606.1, read as the reverse complement.
AAATTGTGACCCCGGGGCTTAGGGATTTTTTCAAAAAAAATCTTTTTCTGCCGGTTAAGTTGTCTTTGGCTGATTTCTTTTCCCGTGATAAAAAGCCTTCTATTTCGACCGCCAAACCTCTCAGGGGAGCATTTGCAACCATTTGGGACCATTTTTGAGTGAAATGCCGAAAGTCTGATTTTTGATGAAATTGTGACCCCGGGGCTTAGGGATTTCTTCAAAAAAATGGTTTTCTGCCGGTTAAGTTGTCTTGGGCTGATTTCTTTTCCTGTGATAAAAAGCCTTCTGTTTCAACCACCAAACCTCTCACGGGAGCATTTTCAACCGTTTGGCACCATTTTTGAGTGAATTGCCGAAAGTCTGATTTTAGATGAAATTGTGACCCCGGGGCTTAGGGATTTTTTCAAAAACATCTTTTTCTTCCGGTTAAGTTGTCAAGGGCTGTTTTCTTTTCCTGTGATAAAAAGCCTTTTCTTTCGACCGCCAAACCTCTCACGGGAGCATCTGCAACCGTTTGGCACAATTTTTCTGCAGGTTATGTTGTCCATGGTTGATTTCTTGCTCTGTGATATATAGCCTTCTGTTTCGACCGCCAAACCTCTCAGGGGAGCATTTGCAACCGTTTGGCACCATTTTTGAGTGAATTGCCGAAAGTCAGATTTTTGATGAAATTGTGACCCCGGGGCTTAGGGATTTTTTCAAAAAAATCTTTTTCTGCCGGTTATGTTGTCTTGGGCTGATTTCTTTTCCCATGATAAAAAGCCTTCTGTTTCGACTGCCAAACCTCTCAGGGGAGCATTTGCAACCGTTTGGCACCATTTTTGAGTGAATTGCTGAAAGTCAGATATTTGATGAAATTGTGACCCCGGCGCTTAGGGATTTTTTCAAAAAAATATTTTTCTACCGGTTAAGTTTTCGAGGGCTGATTTCCTTTCCCGTGATAAAAAGCCGTCTGTTTCGACCGCCAAACCTCTCAGGGGAGCATTTGCAACCTTTTGGCACCATTTTTGAGTGAATTGCCGAAAGTCAGATTTTTGATGAAATTGTGACCCCGGGGCTTAGGGATTTTTTCAAAAAAATCTTTTTCTGCCGGTTATGTTGTCTTGGGCTGATTTCTTTTCCCATGATAAAAAGCCTTCTGTTTCGACCGCCAAACCTCTCAGGGGAGCATTTGCAACCGTTTGGCACCATTTTTGAGTGAAGTGCCGAAAGTCAGATATTTGATGAAATTGTGACCCCGGGGCTTAGGGATTTGTTCAAAAACATCTTTTTCTGCCGGTTAAGTTTTCGAGGGCTGTTTTCTTTACCTGTGATTAAAAGCCTTTTCTTTCGACCGCCAAACCTCTCACGGGAGCATTTCCAACCGTTTGGCACAATTTTTCTGCCGCTTATGTTGTCCATGGCTGATTTCTTGCTCTGTGATATAAAGCCTTCTTTTTCGACAGCCAAACGTCTCAGGGGAGCATTTGCAACCGTTTGGCACCATTTTTGAATGAATTGCCGAAAGTCAGATTTTTGATGAAATTGTGAACCCTGTGGCTTAGGGATTTTTTCAAAAAAATCTTTTTCTGCCGGTTAAGTTGTTTTGGGCTGATTTCCTTTCCCGTAATAAAAAGCCTTCTGTTTCGACGGCCAAACCTCTCAGGGGAGCATTTGCAACCGTTTGGCACCATTTTTGAGTGAATTGCCGAAAGTCAGATTTTTGATGAAATTGTGAGCCCGGGGCTTATGGATTTTTTCAAAAAAATCTTTTTCTACCGGTTAAGTTTTTTTGGGCTGATTTCCTTTCCCGTGAAAAAAAGCCTTCTGTTTCAACCGCCAAACCTCTCAGGGGAGCATTTGCAACCGTTTGGCACCATTTTTGAGTGAATTGCCAAAAGTCAGATTTTTGATGAAATTGTGACCCCGGGGCTTAGGGATTTTTTCAAAAAAATATTTTTCTGCCGGTTAAGTTGTCTTGGGCTGATTTCTTTTCCCGTGATAAAAAGCCTTCTGTTTCGACCGCCAAACCTCTCAGGGGAGTATTTGCAACCGTTTGGCACCATTTTTGAGTGAATTGCCGAAAGTCAGATATTTGATGAAATTGTGACCCCGGGGCTTAGGGATTTTTTCAAAAAAATCTTTTTCTGCCGGTTAAGTTTTCGAGGGCTGTTTTCTTTACCTGTGATTAAAAGCCTTTCCTTTCGACCGCCAAACCTCTCACGGGAGCATTTGAAACCGTTTGGCACCATTTTTGTGCCGGTTATATTGTCCATGGCTGATTTCTTGCTCTGTGATATAAAGCCTTCTGTTTCGACCGCCAAACGTTTCAGGGGAGCATTTGCAACCGTTTGGCACCATTTTTGAATGAATTGCCGAAAGTCAGATTTTTGATGAAATTGTGACCCCGGGGCTTAGGGATTTTTTCAAAAAAATCTTTTTCTGCCGGTTAAGTTGTCTTTGGCTGATTCCTTTTCCCGTGATAAAAAGCCTTCTGTTTCGACCGCAAAACCTCTCAGGGGAGCATTTGCAACCGTTTGGCACCATTTTTGAGTGAAGTGCCGAAAGTCAGATTTTTGATGAAATTGTGACCCCGGGGCTTAGGGATTTTTTCAAAAAAATGTTTTTCTGCCGGTTAAGTTGTCTTGGGCTGATTTCTTTTCCTGTGATAAAAAGCCTTCTGTTTCAACCACCAAACCTCTCACGGGAGCATTTGCAACCGTTTGGCACCATTTTTGAGTGAATTGCCGAAAGTCAGATTTTTTATGAAATTGTGACCCCAGGGCTTAGGTCTTTTTTCAAAAAAAATCTTTTTCTGCTGGTTAAGTTGTTTTGGGCTGATTTCCTTTCCCGTGATAAAAAGCCTTCTGTTTCGACCGCCAAACCTCTCAGGGGAGCATTTGCAACCTTTTGGCACCATTTTTGAGTGAATTGCCGAAAGTCAGATTTTAGATGAAATTGTGACCCCGGGGCTTAGGGATTTTTTCAAAAACATCTTTTTCTTCCGGTTAAGTTGTCAAGGGCTGTTTTCTTTTCCTGTGATAAAAAGCCTTTTCTTTCGACCGCCAAACCTCTCACGGGAGCATCTGCAACCGTTTGGCACAATTTTTCTGCCGGTTATGTTGTCCATGGTTGATTTCTTGCTCTGTGATATATAGCCTTCTGTTTCGACCGCCAAACCTCTCAGGGGAGCATTTGCAACCGTTTGGCACCATTTTTGAGTGAATTGCCGAAAGTCAGATTTTTGATGAAATTGTGACCCCGGGGCTTAGGGATTTTTTCAAAAAAATCTTTTTCTGCCGGTTATGTTGTCTTGGGCTGATTTCTTTTCCCATGATAAAAAGCCTTCTGTTTCGACCGCCAAACCTCTCAGGGGAGCATTTGCAACCGTTTGGCACCATTTTTGAGTGAATTGCTGAAAGTCAGATATTTGATGAAATTGTGACCCCGGGGCTTAGGGATTTTTTCAAAAAAATCTTTTTCTGCCGGTTATGTTGTATTGGCTGATTTCTTTTCCCGTGATAAAAAGCCTTCTGTTTTGACCGCCAAACCTCTCAGGTGAGCATTTGAAACCGTTTGGCCCCATTTTTGAGTGAATTGCCGAAAGTCAGATTTTTGATGAAATTGTGACCCCGGGGCTTAGGGATTTTTTCAAAAAAATCTTTTTCTGCCGGTTAAGTTTTCGATGGCTGATTTCTTTTCCTGTGATAAAAAGCCTTCTGTTTCGACCGCCAAACCTCTCACGGGAGCATTTGCAACCGTTTGGCACCATTTTTGAGTGAATTGCCGAAAGTCAGATTTTTGATGAAAATGTGACCCCGGGGCTTAGGGATTTTTTCAAAAAAAAACTTTTTCTGCCGGTTAAGTTGTCTTTGGCTGATTTCTTTTCCCGTGATAAAAAGCCTTCTGTTTAGACCGCCAAACCTCTCAGGGGAGCATTTGCAACCATTTGGGACCATTTTTGAGTGAAATGCCGAAAGTCTGATTTTTGATGAAATTGTGACCCCGGGGCTTAGGGATTTTTTCAAAAAAATGGTTTTCTGCCGGTTAAGTTGTCTTGGGCTGATTTCTTTTCCTGTGATAAAAAGCCTTCTGTTTCAACCACCAAACCTCTCACGGGAGCATTTGCAACCGTTTGGCACCATTTTTGAGTGAATTGCCGAAAGTCAGATTTTTGATGAAATTGTGACCCCGGGGCTTAGGGATTTTTTCAAAAAAATCTTTTTCTGCCGGTTATGTTGTCTTGGGCTGATTTCTTTTCCCATGATAAAAAGCCTTCTGTTTCGACTGCCAAACCTCTCAGGGGAGCATTTGCAACCGTTTGGCACCATTTTTGAGTGAAGTGCCGAAAGTCAGATTTTTGATGAAATTGTGACCCCGGGGCTTAGGGATTTCTTCAAAAACATCTTTTTCTGCCGGTTAAGTTTTCGAGGGCTGTTTTCTTTACCTGTGATTAAAAGCCTTTTCTTTCGACCGCCAAACCTCTCACGGGAGCATTTCCAACCGTTTGGCACAATTATTCTGCCGCTTATGTTGTCCATGGCTGATTTCTTGCTCTGTGATATAAAGCCTTCTTTTTCGACAGCCAAACGTCTCAGGGGAGCATTTGCAACCGTTTGGCACCATTTTTGAATGAATTGCCGAAAGTCAGATTTTTGATGAAATTGTGAACCCTGTGGCTTAGGGATTTTTTCAAAAAAATCTTTTTCTGCCGGTTAAGTTGTTTTGGGCTGATTTCCTTTCCCGTAATAAAAAGCCTTCTGTTTCGACGGCCAAACCTCTCAGGGGAGCATTTGCAACCGTTTGGCACCATTTTTGAGTGAATTGCCGAAAGTCAGATTTTTGATGAAATTGTGAGCCCGGGGCTTATGGATTTTTTCAAAAAAATCTTTTTCTACCGGTTAAGTTTTTTTGGGCTGATTTCCTTTCCCGTGAAAAAAAGCCTTCTGTTTCAACCGCCAAACCTCTCAGGGGAGCATTTGCAACCGTTTGGCACCATTTTTGAGTGAATTGCCAAAAGTCAGATTTTTGATGAAATTGTGACCCCGGGGCTTAGGGATTTTTTCAAAAAAATATTTTTCTGCCGGTTAAGTTGTCTTGGGCTGATTTCTTTTCCCGTGATAAAAAGCCTTCTGTTTCGACCGCCAAACCTCTCAGGGGAGTATTTGCAACCGTTTGGCACCATTTTTGAGTGAATTGCCGAAAGTCAGATATTTGATGAAATTGTGACCCCGGGGCTTAGGGATTTTTTCAAAAAAATCTTTTTCTGCCGGTTAAGTTTTTGAGGGCTGTTTTCTTTACCTGTGATTAAAAGCCTTTCCTTTCGACCGCCAAACCTCTCACGGGAGCATTTGAAACCGTTTGGCACCATTTTTGTGCCGGTTATGTTGTCCATGGCTGATTTCTTGCTCTGTGATATAAAGCCTTCTGTTTCGACCGCCAAACGTTTCAGGGGAGCATTTGCAACCGTTTGGCACCATTTTTGAATGAATTGCCGAAAGTCAGATTTTTGATGAAATTGTGACCCCGGGGCTTAGGGTTTTTTTCAAAAAAATCTTTTTCTGCCGGTTAAGTTGTCTTTGGCTGATTCCTTTTCCCGTGATAAAAAGCCTTCTGTTTCGACCGCAAAACCTCTCAGGGGAGCATTTGCAACCGTTTGGCACCATTTTTGAGTGAAGTGCCGAAAGTCAGATTTTTGATGAAATTGTGACCCCGGGGCTTAGGGATTTTTTCAAAAAAATGTTTTTCTGCCGGTTAAGTTGTCTTGGGCTGATTTCTTTTCCTGTGATAAAAAGCCTTCTGTTTCAACCACCAAACCTCTCACGGGAGCATTTGCAACCGTTTGGCACCATTTTTGAGTGAATTGCCGAAAGTCAGATTTTTTATGAAATTGTGACCCCAGGGCTTAGGTCTTTTTTCAAAAAAAATCTTTTTCTGCTGGTTAAGTTGTTTTGGGCTGATTTCCTTTCCCGTGATAAAAAGCCTTCTGTTTCGACCGCCAAACCTCTCAGGGGAGCATTTGCAACCGTTTGGCACCATTTTTGAGTGAATTGCCAAAAGTCAGATTTTTGATGAAATTGTGAGCCCGGGGCTTAGGGATTTTTTCAAAAAAATCTTTTTCTACCGGTTTAGTTTTTTTGGGCTGATTTCCTTTCCCGTGAAAAAAAGCCTTCTGTTTCGACCGCCAAACCTCTCAGGGGAGCATTTGCAACCGTTTGGGACCATTTTTGAGTGAATTGCCAAAAGTCAGATTTTTGATGAAATTGTGACCCCGGGGCTTAGGGATTTTTTCAAAAAAATATTTTTCTGCCGGTTAAGTTGTCTTGGGCTGATTTCTTTTCCCGTGATAAAAAGCCTTCTGTTTCGACCGCCAAACCTCTCAGGGGAGTATTTGCAACCGTTTGGCACCATTTTTGAGTGAATTGCCGAAAGTCAGATATTTGATGAAATTGTGACCCCGGGGCTTAGGGATTTTTTCAAAAAAATCTTTTTCTGCCGGTTAAATTTTCAAGCGCTGATTTCTTTTCCTGTGATAAAAAGCCTTTCCTTTCGACCGCCAAACCTCTCACGGGAGCATTTGAAACCGTTTGGCACCATTTTTGAGTGAAGTGCCGAAAGTCAGATTTTTGATGAAATTGTGACCCGGGGGCTTAGGGATTTTTTCAAAAACACCTTTTTCTGCCGGTTAAGTTGTCTTGGGCTGATTTCTTTTCCCGTGATAAAAAGCCTTCTGTTTCGACCGCCAAACCTCTGAGGGGAGCATTTGCAACCGTTTGGCACCATTTTCCTGCCGGTTAATTTGTCCATGGCTGATTTAATGCTCTGTGATATAAAGCCTTCTGTTTCGACCGCCAAACCTCTCAGGGGAGTATTTGCAACCGTTTGGCACCATTTTTGAGTGAATTGCCGAAAGTCAGATATTTGATGAAATTGTGACCCCGGGGCTTAGGGATTTTTTCAAAAAAATCTTTTTCTGCCGGTTAAGTTTTCGAGCGCTGATTTCTTTTCCTGTGATAAAAAGCCTTTCCTTTCGACCGCCAAACCTCTCACGGGAGCATTTGAAACCGTTTGGCACCATTTTTGTGCCGGTTATGTTGTCCATGGCTGATTTCTTGCTCTGTGATATAAAGCCTTCTGTTTCGACCGCCAAACGTTTCAGGGGAGCATTTGCAACCGTTTGGCACCATTTTTGAATGAATTGCCGAAAGTCAGATTTTTGATGAAATTGTGACCCCGGGGCTTAGGAATTTTTTGAAAAAAATCTATTTCTGCCGGTTAAGTTGTCTTGGGCTGATTTCTTTTCCCGTGATAAAAAGCCTTCTGTTTCGACCGCCAAACCTCTCAGGGGAGCATTTGCAATGGTTTGGCACCATTTTTGAGTGAATTGCCGAAAGTCAGATTTTTGATGAAATTGTGACCCGGGGCTTAGGGATTTTTTCAAAAACATCTTTTTCTGCCGGTTAAGTTGTCTTGGGCTGATTTCTTTTCCCGTGATAAAAAGCCTTCTGTTTCGACCGCCAAACCTCTGAGGGGAGCATTTGCAACCGTTTGGCACCATTTTCATGCCGGTTAAGTTGTCCATGGCTGATTTAATGCTCTGTGATATAAAGCCTTCTGTTTCGACGGCCAAAACTCTCAGGGGAGCATTTTCAAACGTTTGGCAGCATTTTTGAGTGAATTGCAGAAAGTAAGATTTTTGATGAAATTGTGAGCCCGGGGCTTAGGGATTTTTTCAAAAAAATCTTTTTCTACCGGTTAAGTTTTTTTGGGCTGATTTCCTTTCCCGTGAAAAAAAGCCTTCTGTTTCGACCGCCAAACGTTTCAGGGGAGCATTTGCAACCGTTTGGCACCATTTTTGAGTGAATTGAATTGCCAAAAGTCAGATATTTGATGAAATTGTGACCCCGGGGCTTAGGGATTTTTTCAAAAAAATCTTTTTCTGCCGGTTAAGTTTTCGAGGGCTGATTTCTTTTCCTTTGATAAAAAGCCTTCTGTTTCGACCACCAAACCTCTCAGGGGAGCATTTGCAACCGTTTGGGACCATTTTTGAGTGAAATGCCGAAAGTCAGATTTTTGATGAAATTGTGACCCCGCGGCTTAGGCATTTTTTCAAAAAAATATTTTTCTGCCGGTTAAGTTATCTTTGGCTGATTTCTTTTCCCGTGATAAAAAGCCTTCTGTTTCGACCGGCAAACCTCTCAGGGGAGCATTTGCAACCGTTTGGGACCATTTTTGAGTGAAATGCCGAAAGTCTGATTTTTGATGAAATTGTGACCCCGGGCTTAGGGATTTTTTCAAAAAAATCTTTTTCTGCCGGTTATGTTGTCTTGGGCTGATTTCTTTTCCCGTGATAAAAAGCCTCCTGTTTCGACGGCCAAAACTCTCAGGGGAGCATTTTCAACCGTTTGGCAGCATTTTTGAGTGAATTGCCGAAAGTAAGATTTTTGATGAAATTGTGAGCCCGGGGCTTAGGGATTTTTTCAAAAAAATCTTTTTCTACCGGTTTAGTTTTTTTGGGCTGATTTCCTTTCCCGTGAAAAAAAGCCTTCTGTTTCGACCGCCAAACCTCTCAGGGGAGCATTTGCAACCGTTTGGCACCATTTTTGAGTGAATTGCCAAAAGTCAGATTTTTGATGAAATTGTGACCCCGGGGCTTAGGGATTTTTTCAAAAAAATATTTTTCTGCCGGTTAAGTTGTCTTGGGCTGATTTCTTTTCCCGTGATAAAAAGCCTTCTGTTTCGACCGCCAAACCTCTCAGGGGAGTATTTGCAACCGTTTGGCACCATTTTTGAGTGAATTGCCGAAAGTCAGATATTTGATGAAATTGTGACCCCGGGGCTTAGGGATTTTTTCAAAAAAATCTTTTTCTGCCGGTTAAATTTTCGAGCGCTGATTTCTTTTCCTGTGATAAAAAGCCTTTCCTTTCGACCGCCAAACCTCTCACGGGAGCATTTGAAACCGTTTGGCACCATTTTTGAGTGAAGTGCCGAAAGTCAGATTTTTGATGAAATTGTGACCCGGGGGCTTAGGGATTTTTTCAAAAACATCTTTTTCTACCGGTTAAGTTGTCTTGGGCTGATTTCTTTTCCCGTGATAAAAAGCCTTCTGTTTCGACCGCCAAACCTCTGAGGGGAGCATTTGCAACCGTTTGGCACCATTTTCCTGCCGGTTAATTTGTCCATGGCTGATTTAATGCTCTGTGATATAAAGCCTTCTGTTTCGACCGCCAAACCTCTCAGGGGAGCATTTGCAACCGTTTGGGACCATTTTTGAGTGAAATGCCGAAAGTCTGATTTTTGATGAAATTGTGACCCCGGGCTTAGGGATTTTTTCAAAAAAATCTTTTTCTGCCGGTTATGTTGTCTTGGGCTGATTTCTTTTCCCGTGATAAAAAGCCTCCTGTTTCGACGGCCAAAACTCTCAGGGGAGCATTTTCAACCGTTTGGCAGCATTTTTGAGTGAATTGCCGAAAGTAAGATTTTTGATGAAATTGTGAGCCCGGGGCTTAGGGATTTTTTCAAAAAAATCTTTTTCTACCGGTTTAGTTTTTTTGGGCTGATTTCCTTTCCCGTGAAAAAAAGCCTTCTGTTTCGACCGCCAAACCTCTCAGGGGAGCATTTGCAACCGTTTGGCACCATTTTTGAGTGAATTGCCAAAAGTCAGATTTTTGATGAAATTGTGACCCCGGGGCTTAGGGATTTTTTCAAAAAAATATTTTTCTGCCGGTTAAGTTGTCTTGGGCTGATTTCTTTTCCCGTGATAAAAAGCCTTCTGTTTCGACCGCCAAACCTCTCAGGGGAGTATTTGCAACCGTTTGGCACCATTTTTGAGTGAATTGCCGAAAGTCAGATATTTGATGAAATTGTGACCCCGGGGCTTAGGGATTTTTTCAAAAAAATCTTTTTCTGCCGGTTAAATTTTCGAGCGCTGATTTCTTTTCCTGTGATAAAAAGCCTTTCCTTTCGACCGCCAAACCTCTCACGGGAGCATTTGAAACCGTTTGGCACCATTTTTGAGTGAAGTGCCGAAAGTCAGATTTTTGATGAAATTGTGACCCGGGGGCTTAGGGATTTTTTCAAAAACATCTTTTTCTGCCGGTTAAGTTGTCTTGGGCTGATTTCTTTTCCCGTGATAAAAAGCCTTCTGTTTCGACCGCCAAACCTCTGAGGGGAGCATTTGCAACCGTTTGGCACCATTTTCCTGCCGGTTAATTTGTCCATGGCTGATTTAATGCTCTGTGATATAAAGCCTTCTGTTTCGACCGCCAAACCTCTCAGGGGAGTATTTGAAACCGTTTGGCACCATTTTTGAGTGAATTGCCGAAAGTCAGATATTTGATGAAATTGTGACCCCGGGGCTTAGGGATTTTTTCAAAAAAATCTTTTTCTGCCGGTTAAATTTTCGAGCGCTGATTTCTTTTCCTGTGATAAAAAGCCTTTCCTTTCGACCGCCAAACCTCTCACGGGAGCATTTGAAACCGTTTGGCACCATTTTTGTGCCGGTTATGTTGTCCATGGCTGATTTCTTGCTCTGTGATATAAAGCCTTCTGTTTCGACCGCCAAACGTTTCAGGGGAGCATTTGCAACCGTTTGGCACCATTTTTGAGTGAATTGCCGAAAGTCAGATTTTTGATGAAATTGTGACCCCCGGGGCTTAGGGATTTTTTCAAAAAAATATTTTTCTGCCGGTTAAGTTGTCTTTGGCTGATTCCTTTTCCCGTGATAAAAAGCCTTCTGTTTCGACCGCCAAACCTCTCAGGGGAGCATTTGCAACCGTTTGGCACCATTTTTGAGTGAAGTGCCGAAAGTCAGATTTTTGATGAAATTGTGACCCCGGGGCTTAGGGATTTCTTCAAAAACATCTTTTTCTGCCGGTTAAGTTTTCGAGGGCTGTTTTCTTTACCTGTGATTAAAAGCCTTTTCTTTCGACCGCCAAACCTCTCACGGGAGCATTTCCAACCGTTTGGCACAATTTTTCTGCCGCTTATGTTGTCCATGGCTGATTTCTTGCTCTGTGATATAAAGCCTTCTTTTTCGACAGCCAAACGTCTCAGGGGAGCATTTGCAACCGTTTGGCACCATTTTTGAATGAATTGCCGAAAGTCAGATTTTTGATGAAATTGTGAACCCTGTGGCTTAGGGATTTTTTCAAAAAAATCTTTTTCTGCCGGTTAAGTTGTTTTGGGCTGATTTCCTTTCCCGTAATAAAAAGCCTTCTGTTTCGACGGCCAAACCTCTCAGGGGAGCATTTGCAACCGTTTGGCACCATTTTTGAGTGAATTGCCGAAAGTCAGATTTTTGATGAAATTGTGAGCCCGGGGCTTATGGATTTTTTCAAAAACATCTTTTTCTACCGGTTAAGTTTTTTTGGGCTGATTTCCTTTCCCGTGAAAAAAAGCCTTCTGTTTCAACCGCCAAACCTCTCAGGGGAGCATTTGCAACCGTTTGGCACCATTTTTGAGTGAATTGCCAAAAGTCAGATTTTTGATGAAATTGTGACCCCGGGGCTTAGGGATTTTTTCAAAAAAATATTTTTCTGCCGGTTAAGTTGTCTTGGGCTGATTTCTTTTCCCGTGATAAAAAGCCTTCTGTTTCGACCGCCAAACCTCTCAGGGGAGTATTTGCAACCGTTTGGCACCATTTTTGAGTGAATTGCCGAAAGTCAGATATTTGATGAAATTGTGACCCCGGGGCTTAGGGATTTTTTCAAAAAAATCTTTTTCTGCCGGTTAAGTTTTCGAGCGCTGATTTCTTTTCCTGTGATAAAAAGCCTTTCCTTTCGACCGCCAAACCTCTCACGGGAGCATTTGAAACCGTTTGGCACCATTTTTGTGCCGGTTATGTTGTCCATGGCTGATTTCTTGCTCTGTGATATAAAGCCTTCTGTTTCGACCGCCAAACGTTTCAGGGGAGCATTTGCAACCGTTTGGCACCATTTTTGAATGAATTGCCGAAAGTCAGATTTTTGATGAAATTGTGACCCCGGGGCTTAGGGATTTTTTCAAAAAAATCTTTTTCTGCCGGTTAAGTTGTCTTTGGCTGATTCCTTTTCCCGTGATAAAAAGCCTTCTGTTTCGACCGCAAAACCTCTCAGGGGAGCATTTGCAACCGTTTGGCACCATTTTTGAGTGAAGTGCCGAAAGTCAGATTTTTGATGAAATTGTGACCCCGGGGCTTAGGGATTTTTTCAAAAAAATGTTTTTCTGCCGGTTAAGTTGTCTTGGGCTGATTTCTTTTCCTGTGATAAAAAGCCTTCTGTTTCAACCACCAAACCTCTCACGGGAGCATTTGCAACCGTTTGGCACCATTTTTGAGTGAATTGCCGAAAGTCAGATTTTTTATGAAATTGTGACCCCAGGGCTTAGGTCTTTTTTCAAAAAAAATCTTTTTCTGCTGGTTAAGTTGTTTTGGGCTGATTTCCTTTCCCGTGATAAAAAGCCTTCTGTTTCGACCGCCAAACCTCTCAGGGGAGCATTTGCAACCGTTTGGCACCATTTTTGAGTGAATTGCCGAAAGTCAGATTTTAGATGAAATTGTGACCCCGGGGCTTAGGGATTTTTTCAAAAACATCTTTTTCTTCCGGTTAAGTTGTCAAGGGCTGTTTTCTTTTCCTGTGATAAAAAGCCTTTTCTTTCGACCGCCAAACCTCTCACGGGAGCATCTGCAACCGTTTGGCACAATTTTTCTGCCGGTTATGTTGTCCATGGTTGATTTCTTGCTCTGTGATATATAGCCTTCTGTTTCGACCGCCAAACCTCTCAGGGGAGCATTTGCAACCGTTTGGCACCATTTTTGAGTGAATTGCCGAAAGTCAGATTTTTGATGAAATTGTGACCCCGGGGCTTAGGGATTTTTTCAAAAAAATCTTTTTCTGCCGGTTATGTTGTCTTGGGCTGATTTCTTTTCCCATGATAAAAAGCCTTCTGTTTCGACCGCCAAACCTCTCAGGGGAGCATTTGCAACCGTTTGGCACCATTTTTGAGTGAATTGCTGAAAGTCAGATATTTGATGAAATTGTGACCCCGGGGCTTAGGGATTTTTTCAAAAAAATCTTTTTCTGCCGGTTATGTTGTATTGGCTGATTTCTTTTCCCGTGATAAAAAGCCTTCTGTTTTGACCGCCAAACCTCTCAGGTGAGCATTTGAAACCGTTTGGCCCCATTTTTGAGTGAATTGCCGAAAGTCAGATTTTTGATGAAATTGTGACCCCGGGGCTTAGGGATTTTTTCAAAAAAATCTTTTTCTGCCGGTTAAGTTTTCGATGGCTGATTTCTTTTCCTGTGATAAAAAGCCTTCTGTTTCGACCGCCAAACCTCTCACGGGAGCATTTGCAACCGTTTGGCACCATTTTTGAGTGAATTGCCGAAAGTCAGATTTTTGATGAAAATGTGACCCCGGGGCTTAGGGATTTTTTCAAAAAAAAACTTTTTCTGCCGGTTAAGTTGTCTTTGGCTGATTTCTTTTCCCGTGATAAAAAGCCTTCTGTTTAGACCGCCAAACCTCTCAGGGGAGCATTTGCAACCATTTGGGACCATTTTTGAGTGAAATGCCGAAAGTCTGATTTTTGATGAAATTGTGACCCCGGGGCTTAGGGATTTTTTCAAAAAAATGGTTTTCTGCCGGTTAAGTTGTCTTGGGCTGATTTCTTTTCCTGTGATAAAAAGCCTTCTGTTTCAACCACCAAACCTCTCACGGGAGCATTTGCAACCGTTTGGCACCATTTTTGAGTGAATTGCCGAAAGTCAGATTTTAGATGAAATTGTGACCCCGGGGCTTAGGGATTTTTTCAAAAAAATCTTTTTCTGCCGGTTAAGTTTTCGAGGGCTGATTTCTTTTCCCATGATTAAAAGCGTTCTGTTTCGACCACCAAACCTCTCAGGGGAGCATTTGCAACCGTTTGGCACCATTTTTGAGTGAATTGCCGAAAGTCAGATTTTTGATGAAATTGTGACCTCGGGGCTAAGGGATTTTTTCAAAAACATCTTTTTCTGCCGGTTAAGTTGTCGAGGGCTGTTTTCTTTTCCTTCGATAAAAACCCTTTTCTTTCCACCGCCAAACCGCTCACGAGAGCATTTGCAACCGTTTGGCACCATTTTTGAGTGAATTGCCGAAAGTCAGATTTTTGATGAAATTGTGACCCCGGGGCTTAGGGATTTTTTCAAAAAAAATCTTTTTCTGCCGGTTAAGTTGTCTTTGGCTGATTTCTTTTCCCGTGATAAAAAGCCTTCTATTTCGACCGCCAAACCTCTCAGGGGAGCATTTGCAACCATTTGGGACCATTTTTGAGTGAAATGCCGAAAGTCTGATTTTTGATGAAATTGTGACCCCGGGGCTTAGGGATTTCTTCAAAAAAATGGTTTTCTGCCGGTTAAGTTGTCTTGGGCTGATTTCTTTTCCTGTGATAAAAAGCCTTCTGTTTCAACCACCAAACCTCTCACGGGAGCATTTTCAACCGTTTGGCACCATTTTTGAGTGAATTGCCGAAAGTCTGATTTTAGATGAAATTGTGACCCCGGGGCTTAGGGATTTTTTCAAAAACATCTTTTTCTTCCGGTTAAGTTGTCAAGGGCTGTTTTCTTTTCCTGTGATAAAAAGCCTTTTCTTTCGACCGCCAAACCTCTCACGGGAGCATCTGCAACCGTTTGGCACAATTTTTCTGCAGGTTATGTTGTCCATGGTTGATTTCTTGCTCTGTGATATATAGCCTTCTGTTTCGACCGCCAAACCTCTCAGGGGAGCATTTGCAACCGTTTGGCACCATTTTTGAGTGAATTGCCGAAAGTCAGATTTTTGATGAAATTGTGACCCCGGGGCTTAGGGATTTTTTCAAAAAAATCTTTTTCTGCCGGTTATGTTGTCTTGGGCTGATTTCTTTTCCCATGATAAAAAGCCTTCTGTTTCGACTGCCAAACCTCTCAGGGGAGCATTTGCAACCGTTTGGCACCATTTTTGAATGAATTGCTGAAAGTCAGATATTTGATGAAATTGTGACCCCGGCGCTTAGGGATTTTTTCAAAAAAATATTTTTCTACCGGTTAAGTTTTCGAGGGCTGATTTCCTTTCCCGTGATAAAAAGCCGTCTGTTTCGACCGCCAAACCTCTCAGGGGAGCATTTGCAACCTTTTGGCACCATTTTTGAGTGAATTGCCGAAAGTCAGATTTTTGATGAAATTGTGACCCCGGGGCTTAGGGATTTTTTCAAAAAAATCTTTTTCTGCCGGTTATGTTGTCTTGGGCTGATTTCTTTTCCCATGATAAAAAGCCTTCTGTTTCGACCGCCAAACCTCTCAGGGGAGCATTTGCAACCGTTTGGCACCATTTTTGAGTGAAGTGCCGAAAGTCAGATATTTGATGAAATTGTGACCCCGGGGCTTAGGGATTTCTTCAAAAACATCTTTTTCTGCCGGTTAAGTTTTCGAGGGCTGTTTTCTTTACCTGTGATTAAAAGCCTTTTCTTTCGACCGCCAAACCTCTCACGGGAGCATTTCCAACCGTTTGGCACAATTTTTCTGCCGCTTATGTTGTCCATGGCTGATTTCTTGCTCTGTGATATAAAGCCTTCTTTTTCGACAGCCAAACGTCTCAGGGGAGCATTTGCAACCGTTTGGCACCATTTTTGAATGAATTGCCGAAAGTCAGATTTTTGATGAAATTGTGAACCCTGTGGCTTAGGGATTTTTTCAAAAAAATCTTTTTCTGCCGGTTAAGTTGTTTTGGGCTGATTTCCTTTCCCGTAATAAAAAGCCTTCTGTTTTGACGGCCAAACCTCTCAGGGGAGCATTTGCAACCGTTTGGCACCATTTTTGAGTGAATTGCCGAAAGTCAGATTTTTGATGAAATTGTGAGCCCGGGGCTTATGGATTTTTTCAAAAAAATCTTTTTCTACCGGTTAAGTTTTTTTGGGCTGATTTCCTTTCCCGTGAAAAAAAGCCTTCTGTTTCAACCGCCAAACCTCTCAGGGGAGCATTTGCAACCGTTTGGCACCATTTTTGAGTGAATTGCCAAAAGTCAGATTTTTGATGAAATTGTGACCCCGGGGCTTAGGGATTTTTTCAAAAAAATATTTTTCTGCCGGTTAAGTTGTCTTGGGCTGATTTCTTTTCCCGTGATAAAAAGCCTTCTGTTTCGACCGCCAAACCTCTCAGGGGAGTATTTGCAACCGTTTGGCACCATTTTTGAGTGAATTGCCGAAAGTCAGATATTTGATGAAATTGTGACCCCGGGGCTTAGGGATTTTTTCAAAAAAATCTTTTTCTGCCGGTTAAGTTTTCGAGGGCTGTTTTCTTTACCTGTGATTAAAAGCCTTTCCTTTCGACCGCCAAACCTCTCACGGGAGCATTTGAAACCGTTTGGCACCATTTTTGTGCCGGTTATATTGTCCATGGCTGATTTCTTGCTCTGTGATATAAAGCCTTCTGTTTCGACCGCCAAACGTTTCAGGGGAGCATTTGCAACCGTTTGGCACCATTTTTGAATGAATTGCCGAAAGTCAGATTTTTGATGAAATTGTGACCCCGGGGCTTAGGGATTTTTTCAAAAAAATCTTTTTCTGCCGGTTAAGTTGTCTTTGGCTGATTCCTTTTCCCGTGATAAAAAGCCTTCTGTTTCGACCGCAAAACCTCTCAGGGGAGCATTTGCAACCGTTTGGCACCATTTTTGAGTGAAGTGCCGAAAGTCAGATTTTTGATGAAATTGTGACCCCGGGGCTTAGGGATTTTTTCAAAAAAATGTTTTTCTGCCGGTTAAGTTGTCTTGGGCTGATTTCTTTTCCTGTGATAAAAAGCCTTCTGTTTCAACCACCAAACCTCTCACGGGAGCATTTGCAACCGTTTGGCACCATTTTTGAGTGAATTGCCGAAAGTCAGATTTTTTATGAAATTGTGACCCCAGGGCTTAGGTCTTTTTTCAAAAAAAATCTTTTTCTGCTGGTTAAGTTGTTTTGGGCTGATTTCCTTTCCCGTGATAAAAAGCCTTCTGTTTCGACCGCCAAACCTCTCAGGGGAGCATTTGCAACCTTTTGGCACCATTTTTGAGTGAATTGCCGAAAGTCAGATTTTAGATGAAATTGTGACCCCGGGGCTTAGGGATTTTTTCAAAAACATCTTTTTCTTCCGGTTAAGTTGTCAAGGGCTGTTTTCTTTTCCTGTGATAAAAAGCCTTTTCTTTCGACCGCCAAACCTCTCACGGGAGCATCTGCAACCGTTTGGCACAATTTTTCTGCCGGTTATGTTGTCCATGGTTGATTTCTTGCTCTGTGATATATAGCCTTCTGTTTCGACCGCCAAACCTCTCAGGGGAGCATTTGCAACCGTTTGGCACCATTTTTGAGTGAATTGCCGAAAGTCAGATTTTTGATGAAATTGTGACCCCGGGGCTTAGGGATTTTTTCAAAAAAATCTTTTTCTGCCGGTTATGTTGTCTTGGGCTGATTTCTTTTCCCATGATAAAAAGCCTTCTGTTTCGACCGCCAAACCTCTCAGGGGAGCATTTGCAACCGTTTGGCACCATTTTTGAGTGAATTGCTGAAAGTCAGATATTTGATGAAATTGTGACCCCGGGGCTTAGGGATTTTTTCAAAAAAATCTTTTTCTGCCGGTTATGTTGTATTGGCTGATTTCTTTTCCCGTGATAAAAAGCCTTCTGTTTTGACCGCCAAACCTCTCAGGTGAGCATTTGAAACCGTTTGGCCCCATTTTTGAGTGAATTGCCGAAAGTCAGATTTTTGATGAAATTGTGACCCCGGGGCTTAGGGATTTTTTCAAAAAAATCTTTTTCTGCCGGTTAAGTTTTCGATGGCTGATTTCTTTTCCTGTGATAAAAAGCCTTCTGTTTCGACCGCCAAACCTCTCACGGGAGCATTTGCAACCGTTTGGCACCATTTTTGAGTGAATTGCCGAAAGTCAGATTTTTGATGAAAATGTGACCCCGGGGCTTAGGGATTTTTTCAAAAAAAAACTTTTTCTGCCGGTTAAGTTGTCTTTGGCTGATTTCTTTTCCCGTGATAAAAAGCCTTCTGTTTAGACCGCCAAACCTCTCAGGGGAGCATTTGCAACCATTTGGGACCATTTTTGAGTGAAATGCCGAAAGTCTGATTTTTGATGAAATTGTGACCCCGGGGCTTAGGGATTTTTTCAAAAAAATGGTTTTCTGCCGGTTAAGTTGTCTTGGGCTGATTTCTTTTCCTGTGATAAAAAGCCTTCTGTTTCAACCACCAAACCTCTCACGGGAGCATTTGCAACCGTTTGGCACCATTTTTGAGTGAATTGCCGAAAGTCAGATTTTTGATGAAATTGTGACCCCGGGGCTTAGGGATTTTTTCAAAAAAATCTTTTTCTGCCGGTTATGTTGTCTTGGGCTGATTTCTTTTCCCATGATAAAAAGCCTTCTGTTTCGACCGCCAAACCTCTCAGGGGAGCATTTGCAACCGTTTGGCACCATTTTTGAGTGAAGTGCCGAAAGTCAGATTTTTGATGAAATTGTGACCCCGGGGCTTAGGGATTTCTTCAAAAACATCTTTTTCTGCCGGTTAAGTTTTCGAGGGCTGTTTTCTTTACCTGTGATATAAAGCCTTCTTTTTCGACAGCCAAACGTCTCAGGGGAGCATTTGCAACCGTTTGGCACCATTTTTGAATGAATTGCCGAAAGTCAGATTTTTGATGAAATTGTGAACCCTGTGGCTTAGGGATTTTTTCAAAAAAATCTTTTTCTGCCGGTTAAGTTGTTTTGGGCTGATTTCCTTTCCCGTAATAAAAAGCCTTCTGTTTCGACGGCCAAACCTCTCAGGGGAGCATTTGCAACCGTTTGGCACCATTTTTGAGTGAATTGCCGAAAGTCAGATTTTTGATGAAATTGTGAGCCCGGGGCTTATGGATTTTTTCAAAAAAATCTTTTTCTACCGGTTAAGTTTTTTTGGGCTGATTTCCTTTCCCGTGAAAAAAAGCCTTCTGTTTCAACCGCCAAACCTCTCAGGGGAGCATTTGCAACCGTTTGGCACCATTTTTGAGTGAATTGCCAAAAGTCAGATTTTTGATGAAATTGTGACCCCGGGGCTTAGGGATTTTTTCAAAAAAATATTTTTCTGCCGGTTAAGTTGTCTTGGGCTGATTTCTTTTCCCGTGATAAAAAGCCTTCTGTTTCGACCGCCAAACCTCTCAGGGGAGTATTTGCAACCGTTTGGCACCATTTTTGAGTGAATTGCCGAAAGTCAGATATTTGATGAAATTGTGACCCCGGGGCTTAGGGATTTTTTCAAAAAAATCTTTTTCTGCCGGTTAAGTTTTTGAGGGCTGTTTTCTTTACCTGTGATTAAAAGCCTTTCCTTTCGACCGCCAAACCTCTCACGGGAGCATTTGAAACCGTTTGGCACCATTTTTGTGCCGGTTATGTTGTCCATGGCTGATTTCTTGCTCTGTGATATAAAGCCTTCTGTTTCGACCGCCAAACGTTTCAGGGGAGCATTTGCAACCGTTTGGCACCATTTTTGAATGAATTGCCGAAAGTCAGATTTTTGATGAAATTGTGACCCCGGGGCTTAGGGATTTTTTCAAAAAAATCTTTTTCTGCCGGTTAAGTTGTCTTTGGCTGATTCCTTTTCCCGTGATAAAAAGCCTTCTGTTTCGACCGCAAAACCTCTCAGGGGAGCATTTGCAACCGTTTGGCACCATTTTTGAGTGAAGTGCCGAAAGTCAGATTTTTGATGAAATTGTGACCCCGGGGCTTAGGGATTTTTTCAAAAAAATGTTTTTCTGCCGGTTAAGTTGTCTTGGGCTGATTTCTTTTCCTGTGATAAAAAGCCTTCTGTTTCAACCACCAAACCTCTCACGGGAGCATTTGCAACCGTTTGGCACCATTTTTGAGTGAATTGCCGAAAGTCAGATTTTTTATGAAATTGTGACCCCAGGGCTTAGGTCTTTTTTCAAAAAAAATCTTTTTCTGCTGGTTAAGTTGTTTTGGGCTGATTTCCTTTCCCGTGATAAAAAGCCTTCTGTTTCGACCGCCAAACCTCTCAGGGGAGCATTTGCAACCGTTTGGCACCATTTTTGAGTGAATTGCCGAAAGTCAGATTTTAGATGAAATTGTGACCCCGGGGCTTAGGGATTTTTTCAAAAACATCTTTTTCTTCCGGTTAAGTTGTCAAGGGCTGTTTTCTTTTCCTGTGATAAAAAGCCTTTTCTTTCGACCGCCAAACCTCTCACGGGAGCATCTGCAACCGTTTGGCACAATTTTTCTGCCGGTTATGTTGTCCATGGTTGATTTCTTGCTCTGTGATATATAGCCTTCTCTTTCGACCGCCAAACCTCTCAGGGGAGCATTTGCAACCGTTTGGCACCATTTTTGAGTGAATTGCCGAAAGTCAGATTTTTGATGAAATTGTGACCCCGGGGCTTAGGGATTTTTTCAAAAAAATCTTTTTCTGCCGGTTATGTTGTCTTGGGCTGATTTCTTTTCCCATGATAAAAAGCCTTCTGTTTCGACCGCCAAACCTCTCACGGGAGCATTTGCAACCGTTTGGCACTATTTTTGAGTGAAATGCCGAAAGTCAAATTTCTGATGAAATTGTGACTCCGCGGCTTAGGGATTTTTTCAAAAAAATATTTTTCTGCCGGTTAAGTTTTTTGGGCTGATTTCCTTTTCCGTGATAAAAAGCCTTCTGTTTCAACCGCCAAACCTCTCAGGGGAGCATTTGCAACCGTTTGGCACCATTTTTGAGTGAATTGCCGAAAGTCAGATTTCTGATGAAATTGTGACCCCGGGGCTTAGGGATTTTTTCAAAAAAAAACTTTTTCTGCCGGTTAAGTTGTCTTTGGCTGATTTCTTTTCCCGTGATAAAAAGCCTTCTGTTTAGACCGCCGAACCTCTCAGGGGAGCATTTGCAACCATTTGGGACCATTTTTGAGTGAAATGCCGAAAGTCTGATTTTTGATGAAATTGTGACCCCGGGGCTTAGGGATTTTTTCAAAAAAATGGTTTTCTGCCGGTTAAGTTGTCTTGGGCTGATTTCTTTTCCTGTGATAAAAAGCCTTCTGTTTCAACCACCAAACCTCTCACGGGAGCATTTGCAACCGTTTGGCACCATTTTTGAGTGAATTGCCGAAAGTCAGATTTTAGATGAAATTGTGACCCCGGGGCTTAGGGATTTTTTCAAAAAAATCTTTTTCTGCCGGTTAAGTTTTCGAGGGCTGATTTCTTTTCCCATGATTAAAAGCGTTCTGTTTCGACCACCAAACCTCTCAGGGGAGCATTTGCAACCGTTTGGCACCATTTTTGAGTGAATTGCCGAAAGTCAGATTTTTGATGAAATTGTGACCTCGGGGCTAAGGGATTTTTTCAAAAACATCTTTTTCTGCCGGTTAAGTTGTCGAGGACTGTTTTCTTTTCCTTCGATAAAAACCCTTTTCTTTCCACCGCCAAACCTCTCACGAGAGCATTTGCAACCGTTTGGCACCATTTTTGAGTGAATTGCCGAAAGTCAGATTTTTGATGAAATTGTGACCCCGGGGCTTAGGGATTTTTTCAAAAAAAATCTTTTTCTGCCGGTTAAGTTGTCTTTGGCTGATTTCTTTTCCCGTGATAAAAAGCCTTCTATTTCGACCGCCAAACCTCTCAGGGGAGCATTTGCAACCATTTGGGACCATTTTTGAGTGAAATGCCGAAAGTCTGATTTTTGATGAAATTGTGACCCCGGGGCTTAGGGATTTCTTCAAAAAAATGGTTTTCTGCCGGTTAAGTTGTCTTGGGCTGATTTCTTTTCATGTGATAAAAAGCCTTCTGTTTCAACCACCAAACCTCTCACGGGAGCATTTTCAACCGTTTGGCACCATTTTTGAGTGAATTGCCGAAAGTCTGATTTTAGATGAAATTGTGACCCCGGGGCTTAGGGATTTTTTCAAAAACATCTTTTTCTTCCGGTTAAGTTGTCAAGGGCTGTTTTCTTTTCCTGTGATAAAAAGCCTTTTCTTTCGACCGCCAAACCTCTCACGGGAGCATCTGCAACCGTTTGGCACAATTTTTCTGCAGGTTATGTTGTCCATGGTTGATTTCTTGCTCTGTGATATATAGCCTTCTGTTTCGACCGCCAAACCTCTCAGGGGAGCATTTGCAACCGTTTGGCACCATTTTTGAGTGAATTGCCGAAAGTCAGATTTTTGATGAAATTGTGACCCCGGGGCTTAGGGATTTTTTCAAAAAAATCTTTTTCTGCCGGTTATGTTGTCTTGGGCTGATTTCTTTTCCCATGATAAAAAGCCTTCTGTTTCGACTGCCAAACCTCTCAGGGGAGCATTTGCAACCGTTTGGCACCATTTTTGAGTGAATTGGTGAAAGTCAGATATTTGATGAAATTGTGACCCCGGCGCTTAGGGATTTTTTCAAAAAAATATTTTTCTACCGGTTAAGTTTTCGAGGGCTGATTTCCTTTCCCGTGATAAAAAGCCGTCTGTTTCGACCGCCAAACCTCTCAGGGGAGCATTTGCAACCTTTTGGCACCATTTTTGAGTGAATTGCCGAAAGTCAGATTTTTGATGAAATTGTGACCCCGGGGCTTAGGGATTTTTTCAAAAAAATCTTTTTCTGCCGGTTATGTTGTCTTGGGCTGATTTCTTTTCCCATGATAAAAAGCCTTCTGTTTCGACCGCCAAACCTCTCAGGGGAGCATTTGCAACCGTTTGGCACCATTTTTGAGTGAATTGCCGAAAGTCAGATTTTTTATGAAATTGTGACCCCGGGGCTTAGGGATTTTTTCAAAAAAATCTTTTTCTGCCGGTTAAGTTGTCTTTGGCTGATTTCTTTTCCCGTGATAAAAAGCCTTCTGTTTCGACCGCCAAACCTCTCAGGGGAGCATTTGAAACCCTTTGGGACCATTTTTGAGTGAAATGCCGAAAGTCAGATTTTTGATGAAATTGTGACCCCGCGGCTTAGGCATTTTTTCAAAAAAATATTTTTCTACCGGTTAAGTTGTTTTGGGCTGATTTCCTTTCCCGTGATAAAAAGCCTTCTGTTTCGACCGCCAAACCTCTCAGGGGAGCATTTGCAACCGTTTGGCACCATTTTTGAGTGAAATGCCGAAAGTCAGATTTTTGATGAAATTGTGACCCCGGGGCTTAGGGATTTTTTCAAAAACATCTTTTTCTTCCGGTTAAGTTGTCAAGGGCTGTTTTCTTTTCCTGTGATAAAAAGCCTTTTCTTTCGACCGCCAAACCTCTCACGGGAGCATCTGCAACCGTTTGGCACAATTTTTCTGCCGGTTATGTTGTCCATGGCTGATTTCTTGCTCTGTGATATATAGCCTTCTGTTTCGACCGCCAAACGTCTGAGGGGAGCATTTGCAACCGTTTGGCCCCATTTTTGAGTGAATTGCCGAAAGTCAGATTTTTGATGAAATTGTGACCCCGGGGCTTAGGGATTTTTTCAAAAAAATCTTTTTCTGCCGGTTAAGTTTTCGAGGGCTGATTTCTTTTCCTGTGATAAAAAGCCTTCTGTTTCGACCGCCAAACCTCTCAGGGGAGCATTTGCAACCGTTTGGGACCATTTTTGAGTGAAATGCCGAAAGTCTGATTTTTGATGAAATTGTGACCCCGGGGCTTAGGGATTTTGTCAAAAAAATCTTTTTCTGCCGGTTAAGTTGTCTTTGGGTGATTTCTTTTCCCGTGATAAAAAGCTTTCTCTTTCGACCGCCAAACCTCTCAGGGGAGCATTTGCAACCGTTTGGCACCATTTTTGAGTGAATTGCCAAAAGTCAGATTTTTGATGAAATTGTGACCCCGGGGCTTAGGGATTTTTTCAAAAAAATCTTTTTCTGCCGGTTAAGTTGTCTTTGGCTGATTTCTTTTCCCGTCATAAAAAGCCTTCTGTTTCGACCGCCAAACCTCTCAGGGGAGCATTTGCAACCGTCTGGGACCATTTTTGAGTGAAATGCCGAAAGTCTGATTTTTGATGAAATTGTGACCCCGGGGCTTAGGGATTTTTTCAAAAAAATGTTTTTCTGCCGTTTAAGTTGTCTTGGGCTGATTTCTTTCCCTGTGATAAAAAGCCTTCTGTTTCAACCACCAAACCTCTCACGGGAGCATTTGCAACCGTTTGGCACCATTTTTGAGTGAATTGCCGAAAGTCAGATTTTTGATGAAATTGTGACCCCGGGGCTTAGGGATTTTTTCAAAAAAATCTTTTTCTGCCGGTTAAGTTTTCGAGGGCTGATTTCTTTTCCTGTGATAAAAAGCCTTCTGTTTCGACCGCCAAACCTCTCAGGGGAGCATTTGCAACCGTTTGGCACCATTTTTGAGTGAAATGCCGAAAGTCAGATTTTTGATGAAATTGTGACCCCGGGGCTTAGGGATTTTTTCAAAAACATCTTTTTCTTCCGGTTAAGTTGTCAAGGGCTGTTTTCTTTTCCTGTGATAAAAAGCCTTTTCTTTCGACCGCCAAACCTCTCACGGGAGCATCTGCAACCGTTTGGCACAATTTTTCTGCCGGTTATGTTGTCCATGGCTGATTTCTTGCTCTGTGATATATAGCCTTCTGTTTCGACCGCCAAACGTCTGAGGGGAGCATTTGCAACCGTTTGGCCCCATTTTTGAGTGAATTGCCGAAAGTCAGATTTTTGATGAAATTGTGACCCCGGGGCTTAGGGATTTTTTCAAAAAAATCTTTTTCTGCCGCTTAAGTTTTCGAGGGCTGATTTCTTTTCCTGTGATAAAAAGCCTTCTGTTTCGACCGCCAAACCTCTCAGGGGAGCATTTGCAACCGTTTGGGACCATTTTTGAGTGAAATGCCGAAAGTCTGATTTTTGATGAAATTGTGACCCCGGGGCTTAGGGATTTTGTCAAAAAAATCTTTTTCTGCCGGTTAAGTTGTCTTTGGGTGATTTCTTTTCCCGTGATAAAAAGCTTTCTCTTTCGACCGCCAAACCTCTCAGGGGAGCATTTGCAACCGTTTGGCACCATTTTTGAGTGAATTGCCAAAAGTCAGATTTTTGATGAAATTGTGACCCCGGGGCTTAGGGATTTTTTCAAAAAAATCTTTTTCTGCCGGTTAAGTTGTCTTTGGCTGATTTCTTTTCCCGTCATAAAAAGCCTTCTATTTCGACCGCCAAACCTCTCAGGGGAGCATTTGCAACCGTCTGGGACCATTTTTGAGTGAAATGCCGAAAGTCTGATTTTTGATGAAATTGTGACCCCGGGGCTTAGGGATTTTTTCAAAAAAATGTTTTTCTGCCGGTTAAGTTGTCTTGGGCTGATTTCTTTCCCTGTGATAAAAAGCCTTCTGTTTCAACCACCAAACCTCTCACGGGAGCATTTGCAACCGTTTGGCACCATTTTTGAGTGAATTGCCGAAAGTCAGATTTTTGATGAAATTGTGACCCCGGGGCTTAGGGATTTTTTCAAAAAAATCTTTTTCTGCCGGTTAAGTTTTCGAGGGCTGATTTCTTTTCCTGTGATAAAAAGCCTTCTGTTTCGACCGCCAAACCTCTCAGGGGAGCATTTGCAACCGTTTGGGACCATTTTTGAGTGAAATGCCGAAAGTCTGATTTTTGATGAAATTGTGACCCCGGGGCTTAGGGATTTTGTCAAAAAAATCTTTTTCTGCCGGTTAAGTTGTCTTTGGGTGATTTCTTTTCCCGTGATAAAAAGCTTTCTGTTTCGACCGCCAAACCTCTCAGGGGAGCATTTGCAACCGTTTGGGACCATTTTTGAGTGAAATGCCGAAAGTCAGATTTTTGATGAAATTGTGACCCCGGGGCTTAGGGATTTTTTCAAAAAAATCTTTTTCTGCCGGTTAAGTTGTCTTGGGCTGATTTCTTTTCCTGTGATAAAAAGCCTTCTGTTTCGACCGCCAAACCTCTCAGGGGAGCATTTGCAACCGTTTGGCACCATTTTTGAGTGAATTGCCAAAAGTCAGATTTTTGATGAAATTGTGACCCCGGGGCTTAGGGATTTTTTCAAAAAAATCTTTTTCTGCCGGTTAAGTTGTCTTTGGCTGATTTCTTTTCCCGTGATAAAAAGCCTTCTGTTTCGACCGCCAAACCTCTCAGGGGAGCATTTGCAACCGTCTGGGACCATTTTTGAGTGAAATGCCGAAAGTCAGATTTTTGATGAAATTGTGACCCCGGGGCTTAGGGATTTTTTCAAAAAAATGTTTTTCTCCCGGTTAAGTTGTCTTGGGCTGATTTCTTTCCCTGTGATAAAAAGCCTTCTGTTTCAACCACCAAACCTCTCAGGGGAGCATTTGCAACCGTTTGGCACCATTTTTGAGTGAATTGCCGAAAGTCAGATTTTTGATGAAATTGTGACCCCGGGGCTTAGGGATTTTTTCAAAAAAATCTTTTTCTGCCGGTTATGTTGTCTTGGGCTGATTTCTTTTCCCATGATAAAAAGCCTTCTGTTTCGACTGCCAAACCTCTCAGGGGAGCATTTGCAACCGTTTGGCACCATTTTTGAGTGAATTGCTGAAAGTCAGATATTTGATGAAATTGTGACCCCGGCGCTTAGGGATTTTTTCAAAAAAATATTTTTCTACCGGTTAAGTTTTCGAGGGCTGATTTCCTTTCCCGTGATAAAAAGCCGTCTGTTTCGACCGCCAAACCTCTCAGGGGAGCATTTGCAACCGTTTGGCACCATTTTTGAGTGAATTGCCGAAAGTCAGATTTTTTATGAAATTGTGACCCCGGGGCTTAGGGATTTTTTCAAAAAAATCTTTTTCTGCCGGTTATGTTGTCTTGGGCTGATTTCTTTTCCCATGATAAAAAGCCTTCTGTTTCGACTGCCAAACCTCTCAGGGGAGCATTTGCAACCGTTTGGCACCATTTTCCTGCCGGTTAAGTTGTCCACGGCTGATTTAATGCTCTGTGATATAAAGCCTTCTGTTTCGACGGCCAAACCTCTCAGGGGAGCATTTGCAACCGTTTGGCACCATTTTTGAGTGAATTGCCGAAAGTCAGATTTTTGATGAAATTGTGACCCCGGGACTTAGGTCTTTTTTCAAAAAAATCTTTTACTGCTGGTTAAGTTGTTTTGGGCTGATTTCCTTTCCCGTGATAAAAAGCCTTCTGTTTCGACCGCCAAACCTCTCAGGGGAGCATTTTCAACCGTTTGGCACCATTTTTGAGTGAATTGCCGAAAGTCAGATTTTTGATGAAATTGTGACCCCGGGGCTTAGGGATTTTTTCAAAAACATCTTTTTCTTCCGGTTAAGTTGTCAAGGGCTGTTTTGTTTTCCTGTGATAAAAAGCCTTTTCTTTCGACCGCCAAACCTCTCACGGGAGCATCTGCAACCGTTTGGCACAATTTTTCTGCCGGTTATGTTGTCCATGGTTGATTTCTTGCTCTGTGATATATAGCCTTCTGTTTCGACCGCCAAACGTCTGAGGGGAGCATTTGCAACCGTTTGGCACCATTTTTGAGTGAATTGCTGAAAGTCAGATTTTTGATGAAATTGTGACCCCGGCGCTTAGGGATTTTTTCAAAAAAATATTTTTCTACCGGTTAAGGTTTCGAGGGCTGATTTCCTTTCCCGTGATAAAAAGCCTTCTGTTTCGAACGCCAAACCTCTCAGGGGAGCATTTGCAACCGTTTGGCACCATTTTTGAGTGAATTGCCGAAAGTCAGATTTTTGATGAAATTGTGACCCCGGGGCTTAGGGATTTTTTCAAAAAAATCTTTTTCTGCCGGTTAAGTTGTCTTTGGCTGATTTCTTTTCCTGTGATAAAAAGCCTTCTGTTTCGACCGCCAAACCTCTCAGGGGAGCATTTGCAACCGTTTGGGACCATTTTTGAGTGAAATGCCGAAAGTCTGATTTTTGATGAAATTGTGACCCCGGGGCTTAGGGATTTTGTCAAAAATATCTTTTTCTGCCGGTTAAGTTGTCTTTGGGTGATTTCTTTTCCCGTGATAAAAAGCTTTCTGTTTCGACCGCCAAACCTCTCAGGGGAGCATTTGCAACCGTTTGGGACCATTTTTGAGTGAAATGCCGACAGTCAGATTTTTGATGAAATTGTGACCCCGGGGCTTAGGGATTTTTTCAAAAAAATCTTTTTCTGCCGGTTATGTTTTCGAGGGCTGATTTCTTTTCCTGTGATAAAAAGCCTTCTGTTTCGACCACCAAACCTCTCAGGGGAGCATTTGCAACCGTTTGGGACCACTTTTGAGTGAAATGCCGAAAGTCTGATTTTTGATGAAATTGTGACCCCGGGGCTTAGGGACTTTTTCAAAAAAATCTTTTTCTGCCGGTTAAGTTGTCTTTGGCTGATTTCTTTTCCTGTGATAAAAAGCCTTCTGTTTCGATCGCCAAACCTCTCAGGGGAGCATTTGCAACCGTTTGGCACCATTTTTGAGTGAATTGCCGAAAGTCAGATTTTTGATGAAATTGTGAACCCTGTGGCTTAGGGATTTTTTCAAAAAAATATTGTTCTGCCGGTTAAGTTGTCTTGGGCTGATTTCTTTTCCCGTGATAAAAAGCCTTCTGTTTCGACCGCCAAACCTCTCAGGGGAGCATTTGCAACCGTTTGGCACCATTTTCCTGCCGGTTAAGTTGTCCATGGCTGATTTAATGCTCTGTGATATAAAGCCTTCTGTTTCGACGGCCAAAACTCTCAGAGTAGCATTTTCAACCGTTTGGCAGCATTTTTGAGTGAATTGCCGAAAGTCAGATATTTGATGAAATTGTGACCCCGGGGCTTAGGGATTTTTTCAAAAAAATCTTTTTCTGCTGGTTAAGTTTTCGAGCGCTGATTTCTTTTCCTGTGATAAAAAGCCTTTCCTTTCGACCGCCAAACCTCTCACGGGAGCATTTGAAACCGTTTGGCACCATTTTCCTGCCGGTTAAGTTGTCCATGGCTGATTTAATGCTCTGTGATATAAAGCCTTCTGTTTCGACGGCCAAAACTCTCAGGGGAGCATTTGCAACCGTTTGTCACCATTTTTGAGTGAATTGCCGAAAGTAAGATTTTTGATGAAATTGTTAGCCCGGGGCTTAGGGATTTTTTTCAAAAAAATATTTTTCTGCCGGTTAAGTTGTCTTGGGCTGATTTCTTTTCCCGTGATAAAAAGCCTTCTGTTTCGACCGCCAAACCTCTCAGGGGAGCATTTGCAATGGTTTGGCACCATTTTTGAGTGAATTGCTGAAACTCAGATTTTTGATGAAATTGTGACCCCCGGGGCTTAGGGATTTTTTCAAAAAAATATTTTTCTGCCGGTTAAGTTGTCTTTGGCTGATTCCTTTTCCCGTGATAAAAAGCCTTCTGTTTCGACCGCCAAACCTCTCAGGGGAGCATTTGCAACCGTTTGGCACCATTTTTGAGTGAAGTGCTGAAAGTCAGATTTTTGATGAAATTGTGACCCCGGGGCTTAGGGATTTTTTCAAAAAAGATCTTTTTCTGCCCGTTAAGTTTTCGAGGGCTGTTTTCTTTACCTGTGATTAAAAGCCTTTTCTTTCGACCGCCAAACCTCTCACGGGAGCATTTCCAACCGTTTGGCACAATTTTTCTGCCGCTTATGTTGTCCATGGCTCATTTCCTGCTCTGTGATATAAAGCCTTCTTTTTCGACGGCCAAACGTCTCAGGGG
The DNA here is from genome assembly GCF_027172205.1 of Podarcis raffonei. NCBI lineage: Eukaryota > Metazoa > Chordata > Lepidosauria > Squamata > Lacertidae > Podarcis > Podarcis raffonei. The sequence goes on along the minus strand of NC_070606.1, from coordinate 9,030,307 downwards.
AGCATTTGCAACCGTTTGGCACCATTTTTGAGTGAATTGCCGAAAGTCAGATTTTTTATGAAATTGTGACCCTGGGGCTTAGGTCTTTTTTCAAAAAAATCTTTTTCTGCTGGTTAAGTTGTTTTAGGCTGATTTCCTTTCCCATGATAAAAAGCCTTCTGTTTCGACGGCCAAACCTCTCAGGGGAGCATTTTCAACCGTTTGGCACCATTTTTGAGTGAATTGCCGAAAGTCAGATTTTAGATGAAATTGTGACCCCGGGGCTTAGGGATTTTTTCAAAAAAATCTTTTTCTGCCGGTTATGTTGTCTTGGGCTGATTTCTTTTCCCATGATAAAAAGCCATCTGTTTCGACCGCCAAACCTCTCAGGGGAGCATTTGCAACCGTTTGGCCCCATTTTTGAGTGAATTGCCGAAAGTCAGATTTTTGATGAAATTGTGACCCCGGGGCTTAGGGATTTTTTCAAAAAAATCTTTTTCTGCCGGTTATGTTTTCGAGGGCTGATTTCTTTTCCTGTGATAAAAAGCCTTCTGTTTCGACCACCAAACCTCTCAGGGGAGCATTTGCAACCGTTTGGGACCATTTTTGAGTGAAATGCCGAAAGTCTGATTTTTGATGAAATTGTGACCCCGGGGCTTAGGGATTTTTTCAAAAAAATCTTTTTCTGCCGGTTATGTTGTCTTGGGCTGATTTCTTTTCCCGTGATAAAAAGCCTTCTGTTTCGACCGCCAAACCTCTCAGGGGAGCATTTGCAACCGTTTGGCCCCATTTTTGAGTGAATTGCCGAAATTCAGATTTTTGATGAAATTGTGACCCCGGGGCTTAGGGAGTTTTTCAAAAAAATCTTTTTCTGCCGGTTAAGTTTTCGAGGGCTGATTTCTTTTCCTGTGATAAAAAGCCTTCTGTTTCGACCGCCAAACCTCTCAGGGGAGCATTTTCAACCGTTTGGCAGCATTTTTGAGTGAATTGCCGAAAGTCAGATTTTTGATGAAATTGTGAGCCCGGGGCTTAGGGATTTTTTCAAAAAAATCTTTTTCTGCCGGTTAAGTTGTCTTTGGCTGATTTCTTTTCCCCTGATAAAAAGCCTTCTGTTTCGACCGCCAAACCTCTCAGGGGAGCATTTGCAACCGTTTGGCACCATTTTTGAGTGAATTGCCGAAAGTCAGATTTTTAATGAAATTGTGACCCCGGGGCTTAGGGATTTTTTCAAAAAAATATTTTTCTGCCGGTTAAGTTGTCTTGGGCTGATTTCTTTTCCCGTGATAAAAAGCCTTCTGTTTCGACTGCCAAACCTCTCAGGGGAGCATTTGCAACCGTTTGGCACCATTTTCCTGCCGGTTAAGTTGTCCATGGCTGATTTAATGCTCTGTGATATAAAGCCTTCTGTTTCGACGGCCAAACCTCTCAGGGGAGCATTTGCAACCGTTTGGCACCATTTTTGAGTGAATTGCCAAAAGTCAGATTTTTGATGAAATTGTGACCCCGGGGCTTAGGGATTTTTTCAAAAAAATATTTTTCTGCCGGTTAAGTTGTCTTGGGCTGATTTCTTTTCCCGTGATAAAAAGCCTTCTGTTTCGACCGCCAAACCTCTCAGGGGAGTATTTGCAACCGTTTGGCACCATTTTTGAGTGAATTGCCGAAAGTCAGATATTTGATGAAATTGTGACCCCGGGGCTTAGGGATTTTTTCAAAAAAATCTTTTTCTGCCGGTTAAGTTTTCGAGCGCTGATTTCTTTTCCTGTGATAAAAAGCCTTTCCTTTCGACCGCCAAACCTCTCACGGGAGCATTTGAAACCGTTTGGCACCATTTTTGTGCCGGTTATGTTGTCCATGGCTGATTTCTTGCTCTGTGATATAAAGCCTTCTGTTTCGACCGCCAAACGTTTCAGGGGAGCATTTGCAACCGTTTGGCACCATTTTTGAATGAATTGCCGAAAGTCAGATTTTTGATGAAATTGTGACCCCGGGGCTTAGGAATTTTTTGAAAAAAATCTATTTCTGCCGGTTAAGTTTTCTTGGGCTGATTTCTTTTCCCGTGATCAAAAGCCTTCTGTTTCGACCGCCAAACCTCTCAGGGGAGCATTTGCAATGGTTTGGCACCATTTTTTAGTGAATTGCCGAAAGTCAGATTTTTGATGAAATTGTGACCCGGGGCTTAGGGATTTTTTCAAAAACATCTTTTTCTGCCGGTTAAGTTGTCTTGGGCTGATTTCTTTTCCCGTGATAAAAAGCCTTCTGTTTCGACCGCCAAACCTCTGAGGGGAGCATTTGCAACCGTTAGGCACCATTTTCCTGCCGGTTAAGTTGTCCATGGCTGATTTAATGCTCTGTGATATAAAGCCTTCTGTTTCGACGGCCAAAACTCTCAGGGGAGCATTTGCAACCGTTTGTCACCATTTTTGAGTGAATTGCCGAAAGTAAGATTTTTGATGAAATTGTTAGCCCGGGGCTTAGGGATTTTTTCAAAAAAATCTTTTTCTACCGGTTAAGTTGTTTTGGGCTGATTTCCTTTCCCGTGAAAAAAAGCCTTCTGTTTCGACCGCCAAACCTCTCAGGGGAGCATTTGCAATGGTTTGGCACCATTTTTTAGTGAATTGCCGAAAGTCAGATTTTTGATGAAATTGTGACCCCCGGGGCTTAGGGATTTTTTCAAAAAAATATTTTTCTGCCGGTTAAGTTGTCTTGGGCTGATTCCTTTTCCCGTGATAAAAAGCCTTCTGTTTCGACCGCAAAACCTCTCAGGGGAGCATTTGCAACCGTTTGGCACCATTTTTGAGTGAAGTGCCGAAAGTCAGATTTTTGATGAAATTGTGACCCGGGGGCTTAGGGATTTTTTCAAAAACATCTTTTTCTGCCGGTTAAGTTGTCTTGGGCTGATTTCCTTTCCCGTGATAAAAAGCCTTCTGTTTCAACTGCCAAACCTCTCAGGGGAGCATTTTCAACCGTTTGGCAGCATTTTTGAGTGAAATGCCGAAAGTCTGATTTTTGATGAAATTGTGACCCCGGGGCTTAGGGATTTTGTCAAAAATATCTTTTTCTGCCGGTTAAGTTGTCTTTGGGTGATTTCTTTTCCCGTGATAAAAAGCTTTCTGTTTCGACCGCCAAACCTCTCAGGGGAGCATTTGCAACCGTTTGGGACCATTTTTGAGTGAAATGCCGACAGTCAGATTTTTGATGAAATTGTGACCCCGGGGCTTAGGGATTTTTTCAAAAAAATCTTTTTCTGCCGGTTATGTTTTCGAGGGCTGATTTCTTTTCCTGTGATAAAAAGCCTTCTGTTTCGACCACCAAACCTCTCAGGGGAGCATTTGCAACCGTTTGGGACCACTTTTGAGTGAAATGCCGAAAGTCTGATTTTTGATGAAATTGTGACCCCGGGGCTTAGGGACTTTTTCAAAAAAATCTTTTTCTGCCGGTTAAGTTGTCTTTGGCTGATTTCTTTTCCTGTGATAAAAAGCCTTCTGTTTCGATCGCCAAACCTCTCAGGGGAGCATTTGCAACCGTTTGGCACCATTTTTGAGTGAATTGCCGAAAGTCAGATTTTTGATGAAATTGTGAACCCTGTGGCTTAGGGATTTTTTCAAAAAAATATTGTTCTGCCGGTTAAGTTGTCTTGGGCTGATTTCTTTTCCCGTGATAAAAAGCCTTCTGTTTCGACCGCCAAACCTCTCAGGGGAGCATTTGCAACCGTTTGGCACCATTTTCCTGCCGGTTAAGTTGTCCATGGCTGATTTAATGCTCTGTGATATAAAGCCTTCTGTTTCGACGGCCAAAACTCTCAGAGTAGCATTTTCAACCGTTTGGCAGCATTTTTGAGTGAATTGCCGAAAGTCAGATATTTGATGAAATTGTGACCCCGGGGCTTAGGGATTTTTTCAAAAAAATCTTTTTCTGCTGGTTAAGTTTTCGAGCGCTGATTTCTTTTCCTGTGATAAAAAGCCTTTCCTTTCGACCGCCAAACCTCTCACGGGAGCATTTGAAACCGTTTGGCACCATTTTCCTGCCGGTTAAGTTGTCCATGGCTGATTTAATGCTCTGTGATATAAAGCCTTCTGTTTCGACGGCCAAAACTCTCAGGGGAGCATTTGCAACCGTTTGTCACCATTTTTGAGTGAATTGCCGAAAGTAAGATTTTTGATGAAATTGTTAGCCCGGGGCTTAGGGATTTTTTTCAAAAAAATATTTTTCTGCCGGTTAAGTTGTCTTGGGCTGATTTCTTTTCCCGTGATAAAAAGCCTTCTGTTTCGACCGCCAAACCTCTCAGGGGAGCATTTGCAATGGTTTGGCACCATTTTTGAGTGAATTGCTGAAACTCAGATTTTTGATGAAATTGTGACCCCCGGGGCTTAGGGATTTTTTCAAAAAAATATTTTTCTGCCGGTTAAGTTGTCTTTGGCTGATTCCTTTTCCCGTGATAAAAAGCCTTCTGTTTCGACCGCCAAACCTCTCAGGGGAGCATTTGCAACCGTTTGGCACCATTTTTGAGTGAAGTGCTGAAAGTCAGATTTTTGATGAAATTGTGACCCCGGGGCTTAGGGATTTTTTCAAAAAAGATCTTTTTCTGCCCGTTAAGTTTTCGAGGGCTGTTTTCTTTACCTGTGATTAAAAGCCTTTTCTTTCGACCGCCAAACCTCTCACGGGAGCATTTCCAACCGTTTGGCACAATTTTTCTGCCGCTTATGTTGTCCATGGCTCATTTCCTGCTCTGTGATATAAAGCCTTCTTTTTCGACGGCCAAACGTCTCAGGGGAGCATTTGCAACCGTTTGGCACCATTTTTGAGTGAATTGCCGAAAGTCAGATTTTTTATGAAATTGTGACCCTGGGGCTTAGGTCTTTTTTCAAAAAAATCTTTTTCTGCTGGTTAAGTTGTTTTAGGCTGATTTCCTTTCCCATGATAAAAAGCCTTCTGTTTCGACGGCCAAACCTCTCAGGGGAGCATTTTCAACCGTTTGGCACCATTTTTGAGTGAATTGCCGAAAGTCAGATTTTAGATGAAATTGTGACCCCGGGGCTTAGGGATTTTTTCAAAAAAATCTTTTTCTGCCGGTTATGTTGTCTTGGGCTGATTTCTTTTCCCATGATAAAAAGCCATCTGTTTCGACCGCCAAACCTCTCAGGGGAGCATTTGCAACCGTTTGGCCCCATTTTTGAGTGAATTGCCGAAAGTCAGATTTTTGATGAAATTGTGACCCCGGGGCTTAGGGATTTTTTCAAAAAAATCTTTTTCTGCCGGTTATGTTTTCGAGGGCTGATTTCTTTTCCTGTGATAAAAAGCCTTCTGTTTCGACCACCAAACCTCTCAGGGGAGCATTTGCAACCGTTTGGGACCATTTTTGAGTGAAATGCCGAAAGTCTGATTTTTGATGAAATTGTGACCCCGGGGCTTAGGGATTTTTTCAAAAAAATCTTTTTCTGCCGGTTATGTTGTCTTGGGCTGATTTCTTTTCCCGTGATAAAAAGCCTTCTGTTTCGACCGCCAAACCTCTCAGGGGAGCATTTGCAACCGTTTGGCCCCATTTTTGAGTGAATTGCCGAAATTCAGATTTTTGATGAAATTGTGACCCCGGGGCTTAGGGAGTTTTTCAAAAAAATCTTTTTCTGCCGGTTAAGTTTTCGAGGGCTGATTTCTTTTCCTGTGATAAAAAGCCTTCTGTTTCGACCGCCAAACCTCTCAGGGGAGCATTTTCAACCGTTTGGCAGCATTTTTGAGTGAATTGCCGAAAGTCAGATTTTTGATGAAATTGTGAGCCCGGGGCTTAGGGATTTTTTCAAAAAAATCTTTTTCTGCCGGTTAAGTTGTCTTTGGCTGATTTCTTTTCCCCTGATAAAAAGCCTTCTGTTTCGACCGCCAAACCTCTCAGGGGAGCATTTGCAACCGTTTGGCACCATTTTTGAGTGAATTGCCGAAAGTCAGATTTTTAATGAAATTGTGACCCCGGGGCTTAGGGATTTTTTCAAAAAAATATTTTTCTGCCGGTTAAGTTGTCTTGGGCTGATTTCTTTTCCCGTGATAAAAAGCCTTCTGTTTCGACTGCCAAACCTCTCAGGGGAGCATTTGCAACCGTTTGGCACCATTTTCCTGCCGGTTAAGTTGTCCATGGCTGATTTAATGCTCTGTGATATAAAGCCTTCTGTTTCGACGGCCAAACCTCTCAGGGGAGCATTTGCAACCGTTTGGCACCATTTTTGAGTGAATTGCCAAAAGTCAGATTTTTGATGAAATTGTGACCCCGGGGCTTAGGGATTTTTTCAAAAAAATATTTTTCTGCCGGTTAAGTTGTCTTGGGCTGATTTCTTTTCCCGTGATAAAAAGCCTTCTGTTTCGACCGCCAAACCTCTCAGGGGAGTATTTGCAACCGTTTGGCACCATTTTTGAGTGAATTGCCGAAAGTCAGATATTTGATGAAATTGTGACCCCGGGGCTTAGGGATTTTTTCAAAAAAATCTTTTTCTGCCGGTTAAGTTTTCGAGCGCTGATTTCTTTTCCTGTGATAAAAAGCCTTTCCTTTCGACCGCCAAACCTCTCACGGGAGCATTTGAAACCGTTTGGCACCATTTTTGTGCCGGTTATGTTGTCCATGGCTGATTTCTTGCTCTGTGATATAAAGCCTTCTGTTTCGACCGCCAAACGTTTCAGGGGAGCATTTGCAACCGTTTGGCACCATTTTTGAATGAATTGCCGAAAGTCAGATTTTTGATGAAATTGTGACCCCGGGGCTTAGGAATTTTTTGAAAAAAATCTATTTCTGCCGGTTAAGTTTTCTTGGGCTGATTTCTTTTCCCGTGATCAAAAGCCTTCTGTTTCGACCGCCAAACCTCTCAGGGGAGCATTTGCAATGGTTTGGCACCATTTTTTAGTGAATTGCCGAAAGTCAGATTTTTGATGAAATTGTGACCCGGGGCTTAGGGATTTTTTCAAAAACATCTTTTTCTGCCGGTTAAGTTGTCTTGGGCTGATTTCTTTTCCCGTGATAAAAAGCCTTCTGTTTCGACCGCCAAACCTCTGAGGGGAGCATTTGCAACCGTTAGGCACCATTTTCCTGCCGGTTAAGTTGTCCATGGCTGATTTAATGCTCTGTGATATAAAGCCTTCTGTTTCGACGGCCAAAACTCTCAGGGGAGCATTTGCAACCGTTTGTCACCATTTTTGAGTGAATTGCCGAAAGTAAGATTTTTGATGAAATTGTTAGCCCGGGGCTTAGGGATTTTTTCAAAAAAATCTTTTTCTACCGGTTAAGTTGTTTTGGGCTGATTTCCTTTCCCGTGAAAAAAAGCCTTCTGTTTCGACCGCCAAACCTCTCAGGGGAGCATTTGCAATGGTTTGGCACCATTTTTTAGTGAATTGCCGAAAGTCAGATTTTTGATGAAATTGTGACCCCCGGGGCTTAGGGATTTTTTCAAAAAAATATTTTTCTGCCGGTTAAGTTGTCTTGGGCTGATTCCTTTTCCCGTGATAAAAAGCCTTCTGTTTCGACCGCAAAACCTCTCAGGGGAGCATTTGCAACCGTTTGGCACCATTTTTGAGTGAAGTGCCGAAAGTCAGATTTTTGATGAAATTGTGACCCGGGGGCTTAGGGATTTTTTCAAAAACATCTTTTTCTGCCGGTTAAGTTGTCTTGGGCTGATTTCCTTTCCCGTGATAAAAAGCCTTCTGTTTCAACTGCCAAACCTCTCAGGGGAGCATTTTCAACCGTTTGGCAGCATTTTTGAGTGAATTGCCGAAAGTCAGATTTTTGATGAAATTGTGACCCCGGGGCTTAGGGATTTTTTCAAAAAAATCTTTTTCTACCGGTTAAGTTTTTTTGGGCTGATTTCCTTTCCCGTGAAAAAAAGCCTTCTGTTTCAACCGCCAAACCTCTCAGGGGAGCATTTGCAACCGTTTGGCACCATTTTTGAGTGAATTGCCAAAAGTCAGATTTTTGATGAAATTGTGACCCCGGGGCTTAGGGATTTTTTCAAAAAAATATTTTTCTGCCGGTTAAGTTGTCTTGGGCTGATTTCTTTTCCCGTGATAAAAAGCCTTCTGTTTCGACCGCCAAACCTCTCAGGGGAGTATTTGCAACCGTTTGGCACCATTTTTGAGTGAATTGCCGAAAGTCAGATATTTGATGAAATTGTGACCCCGGGGCTTAGGGATTTTTTCAAAAAAATCTTTTTCTGCCGGTTAAGTTTTCGAGCGCTGATTTCTTTTCCTGTGATAAAAAGCCTTTCCTTTCGACCGCCAAACCTCTCACGGGAGCATTTGAAACCGTTTGGCACCATTTTTGTGCCGGTTATGTTGTCCATGGCTGATTTCTTGCTCTGTGATATAAAGCCTTCTGTTTCGACCGCCAAACGTTTCAGGGGAGCATTTGCAACCGTTTGGCACCATTTTTGAATGAATTGCCGAAAGTCAGATTTTTGATGAAATTGTGACCCCGGGGCTTAGGAATTTTTTGAAAAAAATCTATTTCTGCCGGTTAAGTTTTCTTGGGCTGATTTCTTTTCCCGTGATAAAAAGCCTTCTGTTTCGACCGCCAAACCTCTCAGGGGAGCATTTGCAATGGTTTGGCACCATTTTTGAGTGAATTGCCGAAAGTAAGATTTTTGATGAAATTGTGACCCCCGGGGCTTAGGGATTTTTTCAAAAAAATATTTTTCTGCCGGTTAAGTTGTCTTTGGCTGATTCCTTTTCCCGTGATAAAAAGCCTTCTGTTTCGACCGCAAAACCTCTCAGGGGAGCATTTGCAACCGTTTGGCACCATTTTTGAGTGAAGTGCCGAAAGTCAGATTTTTGATGAAATTGTGACCCCGGGGCTTAGGGATTTTTTCAAAAACATCTTTTTCTGCCGGTTAAGTTTTCGAGGGCTGTTTTCTTTACCTGTGATTAAAAGCCTTTTCTTTCGACCGCCAAACCTCTCATGGGAGCATTTCCAACCGTTTGGCACAATTTTTCTGCCGCTTATGTTGTCCATGGCTGATTTCTTGCTCTGTGATATAAAGCCTTCTTTTTCGACGGCCAAACGTCTCAGGGGAGCATTTGCAACCGTTTGTCACCATTTTTGAGTGAATTGCCGAAAGTAAGATTTTTGATGAAATTGGGACCCCGGGGCTTAGGGATTTTTTCAAAAAAATATTTTTCTGCCAGTTAAGTTGTTTTGGGCTGATTTCCTTTCCCGTGAAAAAAAGCCTTCTGTTTCGACCGCCAAACCTCTCAGGGGAGCATTTGCAATGGTTTGGCACCATTTTTGAGTGAATTGCCGAAAGTCAGATTTTTGATGAAATTGTGACCCCCGGGGCTTAGGGATTTTTTCAAAAAAATATTTTTCTGCCGGTTAAGTTGTCTTTGGGTGATTCCTTTTCCCGTGATAAAAAGCCTTCTGTTTCGACCGCAAAACCTCTCAGGGGAGCATTTGCAACCGTTTGGCACCATTTTTGAGTGAAGTGCCGAAAGTCAGATTTTTGATGAAATTGTGACCCGGGGGCTTAGGGATTTTTTCAAAAACATCTTTGTCGGCCGGTTAAGTTGTCTTGGGCTGATTTCCTTTCCCGTGATAAAAAGCCTTCTGTTTCAACTGCCAAACCTCTCAGGGGAGCATTTTCAACCGTTTGGCAGCATTTTTGAGTGAATTGCCGAAAGTCAGATTTTTGATGAAATTGTGACCCCGGGGCTTAGGGATTTTTTCAAAAAAATCTTTTTCTACCGGTTAAGTTTTTTTGGGCTGATTTCCTTTCCCGTGAAAAAAAGCCTTCTGTTTCAACCGCCAAACCTCTCAGGGGAGCATTTGCAACCGTTTGGCACCATTTTTGAGTGAATTGCCAAAAGTCAGATTTTTGATGAAATTGTGACCCCGGGGCTTAGGGATTTTTTCAAAAAAATATTTTTCTGCCGGTTAAGTTGTCTTGGGCTGATTTCTTTTCCCGTGATAAAAAGCCTTCTGTTTCGACCGCCAAACCTCTCAGGGGAGTATTTGCAACCGTTTGGCACCATTTTTGAGTGAATTGCCGAAAGTCAGATATTTGATGAAATTGTGACCCCGGGGCTTAGGGATTTTTTCAAAAAAATCTTTTTCTGCCGGTTAAGTTTTCGAGCGCTGATTTCTTTTCCTGTGATAAAAAGCCTTTCCTTTCGACCGCCAAACCTCTCAGGGGAGCATTTGAAACCGTTTGGCACCATTTTTGTGCCGGTTATGTTGTCCATGGCTGATTTCTTGCTCTGTGATATAAAGCCTTCTGTTTCGACCGCCAAACGTTTCAGGGGAGCATTTGCAACCGTTTGGCACCATTTTTGAATGAATTGCCGAAAGTCAGATTTTTGATGAAATTGTGACCCCGGGGCTTAGGAATTTTTTGAAAAAAATCTATTTCTGCCGGTTAAGTTTTCTTGGGCTGATTTCTTTTCCCGTGATAAAAAGCCTTCTGTTTCGACCGCCAAACCTCTCAGGGGAGCATTTGCAATGGTTTGGCACCATTTTTGAGTGAATTGCCGAAAGTAAGATTTTTGATGAAATTGTGACCCCCGGGGCTTAGGGATTTTTTCAAAAAAATATTTTTCTGCCGGTTAAGTTGTCTTTGGCTGATTCCTTTTCCCGTGATAAAAAGCCTTCTGTTTCGACCGCAAAACCTCTCAGGGGAGCATTTGCAACCGTTTGGCACCATTTTTGAGTGAAGTGCCGAAAGTCAGATTTTTGATGAAATTGTGACCCCGGGGCTTAGGGATTTTTTCAAAAACATCTTTTTCTGCCGGTTAAGTTTTCGAGGGCTGTTTTCTTTACCTGTGATTAAAAGCCTTTTCTTTCGACCGCCAAACCTCTCATGGGAGCATTTCCAACCGTTTGGCACAATTTTTCTGCCGCTTATGTTGTCCATGGCTGATTTCTTGCTCTGTGATATAAAGCCTTCTTTTTCGACGGCCAAACGTCTCAGGGGAGCATTTGCAACCGTTTGTCACCATTATTGAGTGAATTGCCGAAAGTCAGATTTTTGATGAAATTGGGACCCCGGGGCTTATGGATTTTTTCAAAAAAATCTTTTTCTATCATTTAAGTTTTTTTGGGCTGATTTCCTTTCCCTTGAAAAAAAGCCTTCTGTTTCGACCGCCAAACCTCTGAGGGGAGCATTTGCAACCGTTTGGCACCATTTTTGAGTGAATTGCCAAAAGTCAGATTTTTGATGAAATTGTGACCCCGGGGCTTAGGGATTTTTTCAAAAAAATATTTTTCTACCGGTTAAGTTTTCGAGGGCTGATTTCTTTTCCTGTGATAAAAAGCCTTCTGTTTCGACCGCCAAACCTCTCAGGGGAGCATTTGCAACCGTTTGGCACCATTTTTGAGTGAATTGCCGAAAGTCAGATTTTTGATGAAATTGTGACCCCTTAGGGCTTAGGGATTTTTTCAAAAAAATCTTTTTCTGCCGGTTAAGTTGTCTTTGGCTGATTTCTTTTCCCGTGATAAAAAGCCTTCTGTTTCGACCGCCAAACCTCTCCTGGGAGCATTTGCAACCGTTTGGGACCATTTTTGAGTGAAATGCCGAAAGTCTGATTTTTGATGAAATTGTGACCCCGGGGCTTAGGTCTTTTTTCAAAAAAATGTTTTTCTGCTGGTTAAGTTGTTTTGGGCTGATTTCCTTTCCCGTGATAAAAAGCCTTCTGTTTCGACCACCAAACCTCTCAGGGGAGCATTTGCAACCGTTTGGCACCATTTTTGAGTGAATTGCCGAAAGTCAGATTTTAGATGAAATTGTGACCCCGGGGCTTAGGGATTTTTTCAAAAACATCTTTTTCTTCCGGTTAAGTTGTCAAGGGCTGTTTTCTTTTCCTGTGATAAAAAGCCTTTTCTTTCGACCGCCAAACCTCTCACGGGAGCATCTGCAACTGTTTGGCACAATTTTTCTCCCGGTTATGTTGTCTATGGTTGATTTCTTGCTCTGTGATATATAGCCTTCTGTTTCGACCGCCAAACGTCTGAGGGGAGCATTTGCAACCGTTTGGCACCATTTTTGAGTGAAGTGCCGAAAGTCAGATTTTTGATGAAATTGTGACCCCGGGGCTTAGGGATTTTTTCAAAAAAATATTTTTCTACCGGTTAAGTTTTCGAGGGCTGATTTCCTTTCCCGTGATAAAAAACCTTCTGTTTCGACCGCCAAACCTCTCAGGGGAGCATTTGCAACCGTTTGGCACCATTTTTGAGTGAATTGCCGAAAGTCAGATTTTTGATGAAATTGTGACTCCTTAGGGTTTAGGGATTTTTTCAAAAAAATCTTTTTCTGCCGGTTAAGTTGTCTTTGGCTGATTTCTTTTCCCGTGATAAAAAGCCTTCTGTTTCGACCGCCAAACCTCTCAGGGGAGCATTTGCAACCGTTTGGGACAATTTTTGAGTGAAATGCCGAAAGTCAGATTTTTGATGAAATTGTGACCCCGGGGCTTAGGGATTTTTTCAAAAAAATATTTTTCTGCCGGTTAAGTTGTCTTGGGCTGATTTCTTTTCCCGTGATAAAAAGCCTTCTGTTTCGACCGCCAAACCTCTGAGGGGAGCATTTGCAACCGTTTGGCACCATTTTCCTGCCGGTTAAGTTGTCCATGGCTGATTTAATGCTCTGTGATATAAAGCCTTCTGTTTCGACGGCCAAAACTCTCAGGGGAGCATTTTCAAACGTTTGGCAGCATTTTTGAGTGAATTGCAGAAAGTAAGATTTTTGATGAACTTGTGAGCCCGGGGCATAGGGATTTTTTCAAAAAAATCTTTTTCTACCGGTTAAGTTTTTTTGGGCTGATTTCCTTTCCCGTGAAAAAAAGCCTTCTGTTTCGACTGCCAAACCTCTCAGGGGAGCATTTGCAACCGTTTGGCACCATTTTTGAGTGAATTGAATTGCCAAAAGTCAGATTTTTGATGAAATTGTGACCCCGGGGCTTAGGGATTTTTTCAAAAAAATATTTTTCTGCCGGTTATGTTGTCTTGGGCTGATTTCTTTTCCCGTGATAAAAAGCCTTCTGTTTCGACCGCCAAACCTCTCAGGGGAGCATTTGCAAACGTTTGGCACCATTTTTGAGTGAATTGCCGAAAGTCAGATATTTGATGAAATTGTGACCCCGGGGCTTAGGGTTTTTTTCAAAAAAAATGTTTTTCTGCCGGTTAAGTTTTCGAGCGCTGATTTCTTTTCCTGTGATAAAAAGCCTTTCCTTTCGACCGCCAAACCTCTCACGGGAGCATTTGAAACCTTTTGGCACCATTTTTGTGCCGGTTATGTTGTCCATGGCTGATTTCTTGCTCTGTGATATAAAGCCTTCTGTTTCGACCGCCAAACGTTTCAGGGGAGCATTTGCAACCGTTTGGCACCATTTTTGAATGAATTGCCGAAAGTCAGATTTTTGATGAAATTGTGAACCCTGTGGCTTAGGGATTTTTTCAAAAAAATCTATTTCTGCCGGTTAAGTTGTTTTGGGCTGATTTCCTTTCCCGTGATAAAAAGCCTTCTGTTTCGACCGCCAAACCTCTCAGGGGAGCATTTGAAACCGTTTGGCACCATTTTTGATTTAATGGCGGAAAATTGGATTTTTGATGAAATTGTGACCCCGGGGCTTAGGGATTTTTTCAAAAAAAACTTTTTCTGCCGGTTAAGTTGTCGAGGGTTGAATTGTTGTCGTATGATAAAGAGCCTTCTCTTTTGACCGCCAAACCTCTTAGGGGAGCATTTGCATCCATTCGGTACCATTTTTGAGTGAATTGGAGAACGTGAGATTTTTTATGAAATTGTGACCCTGGAGCTTAGGGAAATTTTCAAAAAAATCTTTTTCTGCTGGTTAAGTTGTCCATGGCTGATTTCTTGTCGTGTGATAAAAAGCGTTCTGTTTCAACCGCCAAACCTCTCAGGGGAGCATTTGCAACCGTTTGGCACCATTTTTGAGTGAATTGCCGAAAGTCAGATATTTGATGAAATTGTGACCCCGGGGCTTAGGGATTTTTTCAAAAAAATCTTTTTCTGCCGGTTAAGTTTTCGAGGGCTGATTTCTTTTCCCGTGATAAAAAGCCTTCTCTTTCGACCACCAAACCTCTCACGGGAGCATTTGAAACCGTTTGGCACCATTTTTGAGTGAATTGCCGAAAGTCAGATTTTTGATGAAATTGTGAGCCCGGGGCTTAGGAATTTTTTCAAAAACATCTTTTTCTGCCGGTTAAGTTGTCTTGGGCTGTTTTCTTTTCCTGTGATTAAAAGCCTTCTCTTTCGACCGCCAAACCTCTCACGGGAGCATTTGAAACCGTTCGGCACCATTTTTGAGTGAATTGCCGAAAGTCAGATTTTTGATGAAATTGTGACCCTGGGGCTTAGGGATTTTTTCAAAAAAATATTTTTCTGCCGGTTAAGTTGTTTTGGGCTGATTTCCTTTCCCGTGATAAAAAGCCTTCTGTTTCGACCGCCAAACCTCTCAGGGGAGCATTTGCAACCGTTTGGCACCATTTTTGAGTGAATTGCCGAAAGTCAGATATTTGATGAAATTGTGACCCCGGGGCTTAGGGATTTTTTCAAAAAAATCTTTTTCTGCCGGTTAAGTTGTTTTGGGCTGATTTCCTTTCCCGTGATAAAAAGCCTTCTGTTTCGACCGCCAAACCTCTCAGGGGAGCATTTGCAACCGTTTGGCACCATTTTTGAGTGAATTGCCGAAAGGCAGATTTTTGATGAAATTGTGACCCCGGGGCTTAGGGATTTTTTCAAAAATATCTTTTTCTGCCGGTTAAGTTGTCGAGGGGTGTTTTCTTTTCCTGTGATAAAAAGCCTTTTCTTTCGACCGCCAAACCTCTCACGGGAGCATTTGCTACCATTTGGCACAATTTTTCTGCCGGTTATGTTGTCGAAGGCTGATTTCTTGTTCTGTGATATAAAGCCTTCTGTTTCGACCGCCAAACCTCCCAGGGGAGCATTTGCAACCGTTTGGCACCATTTTTGAGTGAATTGCCGAAAGTCAGATTTTTGATGAAATTGTGACCCCGGGGCTTAGGGATTTTTTCAAAAAAATCTTTTTCTGCCGGTTAAGTTTTCGAGGGCTGATTTCTTTTCCCGTGATTAAAAGCGTTCTGTTTCGACCACCAAACCTCTCAGGGGAGCATTTGCAACCGTTTGGCACCATTTTTGAGTAAATTGCCGAAAGTCAGATATTTGATGAAATTGTGACCCCGGGGCTTAGGGATTTTTTCAAAAAAATCTTTTTCTGCCGGTTAAGTTTTCGAGGGCTGATTTCTTTTCCTGTGATAAAAAGCCTTCTCTTTCGACCACCAAACCTCTCACGGGAGCATTTGAAACCGTTTGGCACCATTTTTGAGTGAATTGCCGAAAGTCAGATTTTTGATGAAATTGTGACCCCGGGGCTTAGGTATTCTTTCAAAAAAATCTTTTTTTGCCAGTTAAGTTTTCGAGGGCTGATTTCTTTTCCCGTGATAAAAAGCCTTCTGTTTCGACCACCAAACCTCTCACGGGAGCATTTGAAACTGTTTGGCACCATTTTTCTGCCGGTTAAATTGTCCATAGTTGATTTCTTGCTCTGTGATATAAAGCCTTCTGTTTTGATGGCCAAACCTCTCAGGGTAGCATTTGCAACCGTTTGGCACCATTTTTGAGTGAATTGCCGAAAGTCAGATTTTTTATGAAATTGTGACCACGGGGCTTAGGGATTTTTTCAAAAACATCTTTTTCTGCCGGTTAAGTTGTTTTGGGCTGATTTCCTTTCCCGTGATAAAAAGCCTTCTGTTTCGACCGCCAAACCTCTCAGGGGAGCATTTGCAACCGTTTGGCACCATTTTTGAGTGAATTGCCGAAAGTCAGATTTTTTATGAAATTGTGACCCCGGGGCTTAGGGATTTTTTCAAAAAAATCTTTTTCTGGCGGTTAAGTTGTTTTGGGCTGATTTCCTTTCCCGTGATAAAAAGCCTTCTGTTTCGACCTCCAAACCTCTCAGGGGAGCATTTGCAACCGTTTGGCACCATTTTTGAGTGAATTGCCGAAAGTCAGATTTTTTATGAAATTGTGACTCCGCGGCTTAGGGATTTTTTCAAAAAAATATTTTTCTGCCGGTTAAGTTGTCTTGGGCTGATTTCTTTTCCCGTGATAAAAAGCCTTCTGTTTCTACCACCAAACCTCTCACGGGAGCATTTGCAACCGTTTGGCAGCATTTTTGAGTGAATTGCCGAAAGTCAGATTTTTGATGAAATTGTGACCCCGGGGCTTAGGGATTCTTTCAAAAACATCTTTTTCTGCCGGTTAAGTTGTTTTGGGCTGATTTCCTTTCCCGTGATAAAAAGCCTTCTGTTTCGACCTCCAAACCTCTCAGGGGAGCATTTGCAACCGTTTGGCACCATTTTTGACTGAATTGCCGAAAGTCAGATTTTTTATGAAATTGTGACCCCGGGGCTTAGGGATTTTTTCAAAAAAATATTTTTCTGCCGGATAAGCTTTCGAGGCCTGATTTCTTTTCCTGTGATAAAAAACCTTCTGTTTCTACCACCAAACCTCTCACGGGAGCATTTGCAACCGTTTGGCAGCATTTTTGAGTGAATTGCCGAAAGTCAGATTTTTGATGAAATTGTGACCCCGGGGCTTAGGGATTTTTTCAAAAACATCTTTTTCTGCCGGTTAAGTTGTTTTGGGCTGATTTCCTTTCCCGTGATAAAAAGCCTTCTGTTTCGACCGCCAAACCTCTCAGGGGAGCATTTACAACCGTTTGGCACCATTTTTGAGTGAATTGCCGAAAGTCAGATTTTTTATGAAATTGTGACTCCGCGGCTTAGGGCTTTTTTCAAAAACATCTTTTTCTGCCGGTTAAGTTGTTTTGGGCTGATTTCCTTTCCCGTGATAAAAAGCCTTCTGTTTCGACCGCCAAACCTCTCAGGGGAGCATTTACAACCGTTTGGCACCATTTTTGAGTGAATTGCCGAAAGTCAGATTTTTTATGAAATTGTGACTCCGCGGCTTAGGGCTTTTTTCAAAAAAATATTTTTCTGCCGGTTAAGTTGTTTTGGGCTGATTTCCTTTCCCGTGATAAAAAGCCTTCTGTTTTGACCGCCAAACCTCTCAGGGGAGCATTTGCAACCGTTTGGCCCCATTTTTGAGTGAATTGCTGAAAGTCAGATTTTTGATGAAATTGTGACCCCGGGGCTCAGGGATTTTTTCAAAAAAATCTTTTTCTGCCGGTTAAGCTTTCGAGGCCTGATTTCTTTTCCTGTGATAAAAAACCTTCTGTTTCTACCACCAAACCTCTCACGGGAGCATTTGCAACCGTTTGGCAGCATTTTTGAGTGAATTGCCGAAAGTCAGATTTTTGATGAAATTGTGACCCCGGGGGTTAGGGATTTTTTCAAAAATATCTTTTTCTGCCGGTTAAGTTGTTTTGGGCTGATTTCCTTTCCCGTGATAAAAAGCCTTCTGTTTCGACCGCCAAACCTCTCAGGGGAGCATTTGCAACCATTTGGCACCATTTTTGAGTGAATTGCCGAAAGTCAGATTTCTGATGAAATTGTGACCCCGGGGCTTAGGGATTTTTTCAAAAAAATATTTTTCTGCCGGTTAAGTTGTTTTGGGCTGATTTCTTTTACCGTGATAAAAAGCCTTCTGTTTCGACCGCCAAACCTCTCAGGGGAGCATTTGCAACCGTTTGGCACCATTTTTGAGTGAATTGCCGAAAGTCAGATATTTGATGAAATTGTGACCCCGGGGCTTAGGGATTTTTTCAAAAAAATCTTTTTCTGCCGGTTAAGTTGTTTTCGGCTGATTTCCTTTCCCGTGATAAAAAGCCTTCTGTTTCGACCGCCAAACCTCTCAGGGGAGCATTTGCAACCGTTTGGCACCATTTTTGAGTGAATTGCCGAAAGGCAGATTTTTGATGAAATTGTGACCCCGGGGCTTAGGGATTTTTTCAAAAATATCTTTTTCTGCCGGTTAAGTTGTCGAGGGGTGTTTTCTTTTCCTGTGATAAAAAGCCTTTTCTTTCAACCGCCAAACCTCTCACTGGAGCATTTGCTACCATTTGGCACAATTTTTCTGCCGGTTATGTTGTCGAAGGCTGATTTCTTGTTCTGTGATATAAAGCCTTCTGTTTCGACCGCCAAACGTCCCAGGGGAGCATTTGCAACCGTTTGGCACCATTTTTGAGTGAATTGCCGAAAGTCAGATTTTTGATGAAATTGTGACCCCGGGGCTTAGGGATTTTTTCAAAAAAATCTTTTTCTGCCGGTTAAGTTTTCGAGGGCTGATTTCTTTTCCCGTGATTAAAAGCGTTCTGTTTCGACCACCAAACCTCTCAGGGGAGCATTTGCAACCGTTTGGCACCATTTTTGAGTAAATTGCCGAAAGTCAGATATTTGATGAAATTGTGACCCCGGGGCTTAGGGATTTTTTCAAAAAAATCTTTTTCTGCCGGTTAAGTTTTCGAGGGCTGATTTCTTTTCCTGTGATAAAAAGCCTTCTCTTTCGACCACCAAACCTCTCACGGGAGCATTTGAAACCGTTTGGCACCATTTTTGAGTGAATTGCCGAAAGTCAGATTTTTGATGAAATTGTGACCCCGGGGCTTAGGTATTCTTTCAAAAAAATCTTTTTTTGCCAGTTAAGTTTTCGAGGGCTGATTTCTTTTCCCGTGATAAAAAGCCTTCTGTTTCGACCACCAAACCTCTCACGGGAGCATTTGAAACTGTTTGGCACCATTTTTCTGCCGGTTAAATTGTCCATAGTTGATTTCTTGCTCTGTGATATAAAGCCTTCTGTTTTGATGGCCAATCCTCTCAGGGTAGCATTTGCAACCGTTTGGCACCATTTTTGAGTGAATTGCCGAAAGTCAGATTTTTTATGAAATTGTGACCCCGGGGCTTAGGGATTTTTTCAAAAAAATCTTTTTCTGGCGGTTAAGTTGTTTTGGGCTGATTTCCTTTCCCGTGATAAAAAGCCTTCTGTTTCGACCTCCAAACCTCTCAGGGGAGCATTTGCAACCGTTTGGCACCATTTTTGAGTGAATTGCCGAAAGTCAGATTTTTTATGAAATTGTGACTCCGCGGCTTAGGGATTTTTTCAAAAAAATATTTTTCTGCCGGTTAAGTTGTCTTGGGCTGATTTCTTTTCCCGTGATAAAAAGCCTTCTGTTTCTACCACCAAACCTCTCACGGGAGCATTTGCAACCGTTTGGCAGCATTTTTGAGTGAATTGCCGAAAGTCAGATTTTTGATGAAATTGTGACCCCGGGGCTTAGGGATTCTTTCAAAAACATCTTTTTCTGCCGGTTAAGTTGTTTTGGGCTGATTTCCTTTCCCGTGATAAAAAGCCTTCTGTTTCGACCTCCAAACCTCTCAGGGGAGCATTTGCAACCGTTTGGCACCATTTTTGACTGAATTGCCGAAAGTCAGATTTTTTATGAAATTGTGACCCCGGGGCTTAGGGATTTTTTCAAAAAAATATTTTTCTGCCGGATAAGCTTTCGAGGCCTGATTTCTTTTCCTGTGATAAAAAACCTTCTGTTTCTACCACCAAACCTCTCACGGGAGCATTTGCAACCGTTTGGCAGCATTTTTGAGTGAATTGCCGAAAGTCAGATTTTTGATGAAATTGTGACCCCGGGGCTTAGGGATTTTTTCAAAAACATCTTTTTCTGCCGGTTAAGTTGTTTTGGGCTGATTTCCTTTCCCGTGATAAAAAGCCTTCTGTTTCGACCGCCAAACCTCTCAGGGGAGCATTTACAACCGTTTGGCACCATTTTTGAGTGAATTGCCGAAAGTCAGATTTTTTATGAAATTGTGACTCCGCGGCTTAGGGCTTTTTTCAAAAACATCTTTTTCTGCCGGTTAAGTTGTTTTGGGCTGATTTCCTTTCCCGTGATAAAAAGCCTTCTGTTTCGACCGCCAAACCTCTCAGGGGAGCATTTACAACCGTTTGGCACCATTTTTGAGTGAATTGCCGAAAGTCAGATTTTTTATGAAATTGTGACTCCGCGGCTTAGGGCTTTTTTCAAAAAAATATTTTTCTGCCGGTTAAGTTGTTTTGGGCTGATTTCCTTTCCCGTGATAAAAAGCCTTCTGTTTTGACCGCCAAACCTCTCAGGGGAGCATTTGCAACCGTTTGGCCCCATTTTTGAGTGAATTGCTGAAAGTCAGATTTTTGATGAAATTGTGACCCCGGGGCTCAGGGATTTTTTCAAAAAAATCTTTTTCTGCCGGTTAAGCTTTCGAGGCCTGATTTCTTTTCCTGTGATAAAAAACCTTCTGTTTCTACCACCAAACCTCTCACGGGAGCATTTGCAACCGTTTGGCAGCATTTTTGAGTGAATTGCCGAAAGTCAGATTTTTAATGAAATTGTGACCCCGGGGGTTAGGGATTTTTTCAAAAATATCTTTTTCTGCCGGTTAAGTTGTTTTGGGCTGATTTCCTTTCCCGTGATAAAAAGCCTTCTGTTTCGACCGCCAAACCTCTCAGGGGAGCATTTGCAACCATTTGGCACCATTTTTGAGTGAATTGCCGAAAGTCAGATTTCTGATGAAATTGTGACCCCGGGGCTTAGGGATTTTTTCAAAAAAATATTTTTCTGCCGGTTAAGTTGTTTTGGGCTGATTTCCTTTACCGTGATAAAAAGCCTTCTGTTTCGACCGCCAAACCTCTCAGGGGAGCATTTGCAACCGTTTGGCACCATTTTTGAGTGAATTGCCGAAAGTCAGATATTTGATGAAATTGTGACCCCGGGGCTTAGGGATTTTTTCAAAAAAATCTTTTTCTGCCGGTTAAGTTGTTTTGGGCTGATTTCCTTTCCCGTGATAAAAAGCCTTCTGTTTCGACCGCCAAACCTCTCAGGGGAGCATTTGCAACCGTTTGGCACCATTTTTGAGTGAATTGCCGAAAGGCAGATTTTTGATGAAATTGTGACCCCGGGGCTTAGGGATTTTTTCAAAAATATCTTTTTCTGCCGGTTAAGTTGTCGAGGGGTGTTTTCTTGTCCTGTGATAAAAAGCCTTTTCTTTCGACCGCCAAACCTCTCACTGGAGCATTTGCTACCATTTGGCACAATTTTTCTGCCGGTTATGTTGTCGAAGGCTGATTTCTTGTTCTGTGATATAAAGCCTTCTGTTTCGACCGCCAAACGTCCCAGGGGAGCATTTGCAACCGTTTGGCACCATTTTTGAGTGAATTGCCGAAAGTCAGATTTTTGATGAAATTGTGACCCCGGGGCTTAGGGATTTTTTCAAAAAAATCTTTTTCTGCCGGTTAAGTTTTCGAGGGCTGATTTCTTTTCCCATGATTAAAAGCGTTCTGTTTCGACCACCAAACCTCTCAGGGGAGCATTTGCAACCGTTTGGCACCATTTTTGAGTAAATTGCCGAAAGTCAGATATTTGATGAAATTGTGACCCCGGGGCTTAGGGATTTTTTCAAAAAAATCTTTTTCTGCCGGTTAAGTTTTCGAGGGCTGATTTCTTTTCCTGTGATAAAAAGCCTTCTCTTTCGACCACCAAACCTCTCACGGGAGCATTTGAAACCGTTTGGCACCATTTTTGAGTGAATTGCCGAAAGTCAGATTTTTGATGAAATTGTGACCCCGGGGCTTAGGTATTCTTTCAAAAAAATCTTTTTTTGCCGGTTAAGTTTTCGAGGGCTGATTTCTTTTCCCGTGATAAAAAGCCTTCTGTTTCGACCACCAAACCTCTCACGGGAGCATTTGAAACTGTTTGGCACCATTTTTCTGCCGGTTAAATTGTCCATAGTTGATTTCTTGCTCTGTGATATAAAGCCTTCTGTTTTGATGGCCAATCCTCTCAGGGTAGCATTTGCAACCGTTTGGCACCATTTTTGAGTGAATTGCCGAAAGTCAGATTTTTTATGAAATTGTGACCCCGGGGCTTAGGGATTTTTTCAAAAACATCTTTTTCTGCCGGTTAAGTTGTTTTGGGCTGATTTCCTTTCCCGTGATAAAAAGCCTTCTGTTTCGACCGCCAAACCTCTCAGGGGAGCATTTGCAACCGTTTGGCACCATTTTTGAGTGAATTGCCGAAAGTCAGATTTTTTATGAAATTGTGACCCCGGGGCTTAGGGATTTTTTCAAAAAAATCTTTTTCTGGCGATTAAGTTGTTTTGGGCTGATTTCCTTTCCCGTGATAAAAAGCCTTCTGTTTCGACCTCCAAACCTCTCAGGGGAGCATTTGCAACCGTTTGGCACCATTTTTGAGTGAATTGCCGAAAGTCAGATTTTTGATGAAATTGTGACCCCGGGGCTTAGGGATTCTTTCAAAAACATCTTTTTCTGCCGGTTAAGTTGTTTTGGGCTGATTTCCTTTCCCGTGATAAAAAGCCTTCTGTTTCGACCTCCAAACCTCTCAGGGGAGCATTTGCAACCGTTTGGCACCATTTTTGACTGAATTGCCGAAAGTCAGATTTTTTATGAAATTGTGACCCCGGGGCTTAGGGATTTTTTCAAAAAAATCTTTTTCTGCCGGATAAGCTTTCGAGGCCTGATTTCTTTTCCTGTGATAAAAAACCTTCTGTTTCTACCACCAAACCTCTCACGGGACCATTTGCAACCGTTTGGCAGCATTTTTGAGTGAATTGCCGAAAGTCAGATTTTTGATGAAATTGTGACCCCGGGGCTTAGGGATTTTTTCAAAAACATCTTTTTCTGCCGGTTAAGTTGTTTTGGGCTGATTTCCTTTCCCGTGATAAAAAGCCTTCTGTTTCGACCGCCAAACCTCTCAGGGGAGCATTTACAACCGTTTGGCACCATTTTTGAGTGAATTGCCGAAAGTCAGATTTTTTATGAAATTGTGACTCCGCGGCTTAGGGCTTTTTTCAAAAAAATATTTTTCTGCCGGTTAAGTTGTTTTGGGCTGATTTCCTTTCCCGTGATAAAAAGCCTTCTGTTTTGACCGCCAAACCTCTCAGGGGAGCATTTGCAACCGTTTGGCCCCATTTTTGAGTGAATTGCCGAAAGTCAGATTTCTGATGAAATTGTGACCCCGGGGCTTAGGGATTTTTTCAAAAAAATATTTTTCTGCCGGTTAAGTTGTTTTCGGCTGATTTCCTTTACCGTGATAAAAAGCCTTCTGTTTCGACCGCCAAACCTCTCAGGGGAGCATTTGCAACCGTTTGGCACCATTTTTGAGTGAATTGCCGAAAGTCAGATATTTGATGAAATTGTGACCCCGGGGCTTAGGGATTTTTTCAAAAAAATCTTTTT
This sequence comes from Podarcis raffonei, assembly GCF_027172205.1. Taxonomy (NCBI): domain Eukaryota; kingdom Metazoa; phylum Chordata; class Lepidosauria; order Squamata; family Lacertidae; genus Podarcis; species Podarcis raffonei. Next base: position 9,007,139 of record NC_070606.1, on the reverse strand, counting down.
CTGCCGGTTAAGTTGTTTTGGGCTGATTTCCTTTCCCGTGATAAAAAGCCTTCTGTTTCGACCGCCAAACCTCTCAGGGGAGCATTTGCAACCGTTTGGCACCATTTTTGAGTTAATTGCCGAAAGTCAGATTTTTGATGAAATTGTGACCCCGGGGCTTAGGGATTTTTTCAAAAACATCTTTTTCTGCCGGTTAAGTTGTCGAGGGCTGTTTTCTTTTCCTGTGATAAAAAGCCTTTTCTTTCGACCGCCAAACCTCTCACGGGAGCATTTGCTACCATTTGGCACAATTTTTCTGCCGGTTATGTTGTCGAAGGCTGATTTCTTGCTCTGTGATATAAAGCCTTATGTTTCGACCGCCAAACCTCTCAGGGGAGCATTTGCAACCGTTTGGCACCATTTTTGAGTGAATTGCCGAAAGTCAGATTTTTGATGAAATTGTGACCCCGGGGCTTAGGGATTTTTTCAAAAAAATCTTTTTCTGCCGGTTAAGTTTTCGAGGGCTGATTTCTTTTCCCGTGATAAAAAGCCTTCTGTTTCGACCGCCTAACCTCTCAGGGGAGCATTTGCAACCGTTTGGGACAATTTTTGAGTGAAATGCCGAAAGTCAGATTTTCGATGAAATTGTGACCCCGGGGCTAAGGGATTTTTTCAAGAAAATCTTTTTCTGCCGGTTAATTTGTCTTGGGCTGATTTCTTTTCCCGTGATAAAAAGCCTTCTGTTTCGCCCGCCAAACCTCTCAGGGGAGCATTTGCAACCGTTTGGCACCATTTTTGAGTGAATTGCCGAAAGTCAGATTTTTGATGAAATTGTGACCCCGGGGCTTAGGGATTTTTTCAAAAACATCTTTTTCTGCCGGTTAAGTTGTCTTGGGCTGATTTCTTTTCCTTTGATAAAAAGCCTTCTGTTTCGACCGCCAAACCTCTCACGGGAGCATTTGCAACCGTTTGGCACTATTTTTGAGTGAAATGCCGAAAGTCAGATTTCTGATGAAATTGGGACTCCGCGGCTTAGGGATTTTTTCAAAAAAATATTTTTCTGCCGTTTAAGTTTTTTGGGCTGATTTCCTTTTCCGTGATAAAAAGCCTTCTGTTTCAACCGCCAAACCTCTCAGGGGAGCATTTGCAACCGTTTGGCACCATTTTTGAGTGAATTGCCGAAAGTCAGATTTTTGATGAAATTGTGACCCCGGGGCTTAGGGATTTTTTCAAAAAAATCTTTTTCTGCTGATTAAGTTTTCTTGGGCTGATTTCTTTTCCCGTGATAAAAAGCCTTCTGTTTCGACCGCCAAACCTCTCAGGGGAGCATTTGCAACCGTTTGGCACCATTTTTGAGTGAATTGCCGAAAGTCAGATATTTGATGAAATTGTGACCCCGGGGCTTAGGGACTTTTTCAAAAAAATCTTTTTCTGCCGGTTAATTTGTTTTGGGCTGATTTCCTTTCCCGTGTTAAAAAGCCTTCTGTTTTGACCGCCAAACCTCTCAGGGATGCATTTGCAACCGTTTGGCACCATTTGTCAGTGAATTGCCGAAAGTCAGATTTTTGATTTAATTGTGACCCCGGGGCTTAGGGATTTTTTCAAAAAAATCTTTTTCTGCCGGTTAAGTTGTTTTGGGCTGATTATCATTCCCGTGATAAAAAGCCTTCTGTTTCGACCGCCAAACCTCTCAGGGGAGCATTTGCAACCGTTTGGCACCATTTTTGAGTGAATTGCCGAAAGTAAGATTTTTGATAAAATTGTGACCCCGGGGCTTAGGGATTTTTTCAAAAAAATCTTTTTCTGCCGGTTAAGTTGTTTTGGGCAGATTTCCTTTCCCGTGTTAAAAAGCCTTCTGTTTCGACCGCCCAACCTCTCAGGGGAGCATTTGCAACCATTTGGCACCATTTTTCAGTGAATTGCCGAAAGTCAGATATTTGATGAAATTGTGACCCCGGGGCTTAGGGATTTTTTCAAAAACATCTTTTTCTGCCGGTTAAGTTGTCTTGGGCTGATTTCTTTTCCTTTGATAAAAAGCCTTCTGTTTCGACCGCCAAACCTCTCACGGGAGCATTTGCAACCGTTTGGCACTATTTTTGAGTGAAATGCCGAAAGTCAAATTTCTGATGAAATTGTGACTCCGCGGCTTAGGGATTTTTTCAAAAAAATATTTTTCTGCCGGTTAAGTTTTTTGGGCTGATTTCCTTTTCCGTGATAAAAAGCCTTCTGTTTCAACCGCCAAACCTCTCAGGGGAGCATTTGCAACCGTTTGGCACCATTTTTGAGTGAATTGCCGAAAGTCAGATTTCTGATGAAATTGTGACCCCGGGGCTTAGGGATTTTTTCAAAAAAATATTTTTCTGCCGGTTAAGTTTTCTTGGGCTGATTTCTTTTCCCGTGATAAAAAGCCTTCTGTTTCGACCGCCAAACCTCTCAGGGGAGCATTTGCAACGGTTTGGCACCATTTTTGAGTGAATTGCCGAAAGTCAGATATTTGATGAAATTGTAACCCCGGGGCTTAGGGATTTTTTCAAAAACATCTTTTTCTGCCGGTTAAGTTGTCTTAGGCTGATTTCTTTTCCTTTGATAAAAAGCCTTCTGTTTCGACCGCCAAACCTCTCAGGGGAGCATTTGCAACCGTTTGGCACCATTTTTGAGTGAATTTCCGAAAGTCAGATTTTTGATGAAATTGTGACCCCGGGGCTTAGGGATTTTTTCAAAAAATCCTTTTTCTGCCGGTTAAGTTTTTTGGGCTGATTTCATTTTCAGTGATAAAAAGCCTTCTGTTTCGACCGCCAAACCTCTCAGGGGAGCATTTGCAACCGTTTGGCACCATTTTTGAGTGAATTACCGAAAGTCAGATTTTTGATGAAATTGTGACCCCGGGGCTTAGGGATTTTTTCAAAAAAATCTTTTTCTGCCGGTTAAGTTGTTTTGGGCTGATTTCCTTTCCTGTGTTAAAAAGCCTTCTGTTTCGACCGCCAAACCTCTCAGGGGAGCATTTGCAACCATTTGGCACCATTTTTCAGTGAATTGCCGAAAGTCAGATTTTTGATGAAATTGTGACCCCGGGGGCTTAGGGATTTTTTCAAAAACATCTTTTTCTGCCGGTTAAGTTGTCTTGGGCTGATTTCTTTTCCTTTGATAAAAAGCCTTCTGTTTCGACCGCCAAACCTCTCACGGGAGCATTTGCAACCGTTTGGCACTATTTTTGAGTGAAATGCCGAAAGTCAAATTTCTGATGAAATTGTGACTCCGCGGCTTAGGGATTTTTTCAAAAAAATATTTTTCTGCCGGTTAAGTTTTTTGGGCTGATTTCCTTTTCCGTGATAAAAAGCCTTCTGTTTCAACCGCCAAACCTCTCAGGGGAGCATTTGCAACCGTTTGGCACCATTTTTGAGTGAATTGCCGAAAGTCAGATATTTGATGAAATTGTAACCCCGGGGCTTAGGGATTTTTTCAAAAACATCTTTTTCTGCCGGTTAAGTTGTCTTAGGCTGATTTCTTTTCCTTTGATAAAAAGCCTTCTGTTTCGACCGCCAAACCTCTCAGGGGAGCATTTGCAACCGTTTGGCACCATTTTTGAGTGAATTTCCGAAAGTCAGATTTTTGATGAAATTGTGACCCCGGGGCTTAGGGATTTTTTCAAAAAATCCTTTTTCTGCCGGTTAAGTTTTTTGGGCTGATTTCATTTTCAGTGATAAAAAGCCTTCTGTTTCGACCGCCAAACCTCTCAGGGGAGCATTTGCAACCGTTTGGCACCATTTTTGAGTGAATTACCGAAAGTCAGATTTTTGATGAAATTGTGACCCCGGGGCTTAGGGATTTTTTCAAAAAAATCTTTTTCTGCCGGTTAAGTTGTTTTGGGCTGATTTCCTTTCCTGTGTTAAAAAGCCTTCTGTTTCGACCGCCAAACCTCTCAGGGGAGCATTTGCAACCATTTGGCACCATTTTTCAGTGAATTGCCGAAAGTCAGATTTTTGATGAAATTGTGACCCCGGGGGCTTAGGGATTTTTTCAAAAACATCTTTTTCTGCCGGTTAAGTTGTCTTGGGCTGATTTCTTTTCCTTTGATAAAAAGCCTTCTGTTTCGACCGCCAAACCTCTCACGGGAGCATTTGCAACCGTTTGGCACTATTTTTGAGTGAAATGCCGAAAGTCAAATTTCTGATGAAATTGTGACTCCGCGGCTTAGGGATTTTTTCAAAAAAATATTTTTCTGCCGGTTAAGTTTTTTGGGCTGATTTCCTTTTCCGTGATAAAAAGCCTTCTGTTTCAACCGCCAAACCTCTCAGGGGAGCATTTGCAACCGTTTGGCACCATTTTTGAGTGAATTGCCGAAAGTCAGATTTCTGATGAAATTGTGACCCCGGGGCTTAGGGATTTTTTCAAAAAAATATTTTTCTGCCGGTTAAGTTTTCTTGGGCTGATTTCTTTTCCCGTGATAAAAAGCCTTCTGTTTCGACCGCCAAACCTCTCAGGGGAGCATTTGCAACGGTTTGGCACCATTTTTGAGTGAATTGCCGAAAGTCAGATATTTGATGAAATTGTAACCCCGGGGCTTAGGGATTTTTTCAAAAACATCTTTTTCTGCCGGTTAAGTTGTCTTAGGCTGATTTCTTTTCCTTTGATAAAAAGCCTTCTGTTTCGACCGCCAAACCTCTCAGGGGAGCATTTGCAACCGTTTGGCACCATTTTTGAGTGAATTTCCGAAAGTCAGATTTTTGATGAAATTGTGACCCCGGGGCTTAGGGATTTTTTCAAAAAAACCTTTTTCTGCCGGTTAAGTTTTTTGGGCTGATTTCATTTTCAGTTATAAAAAGCCTTCTGTTTCGACCGCCAAACCTCTCAGGGGAGCATTTGCAACCGTTTGGCACCATTTTTGAGTGAATTACCGAAAGTCAGATTTTTGATGAAATTGTGACCCCGGGGCTTAGGGATTTTTTCAAAAAAATCTTTTTCTGCCGGTTAAGTTGTTTTGGGCTGATTTCCTTTCCTGTGTTAAAAAGCCTTCTGTTTCGACCGCCAAACCTCTCAGGGGAGCATTTGCAACCATTTGGCACCATTTTTCAGTGAATTGCCGAAAGTCAGATTTTTGATGAAATTGTGACCCCGGGGGCTTAGGGATTTTTTCAAAAACATCTTTTTCTGCCGGTTAAGTTGTCTTGGGCTGATTTCTTTTCCTTTGATAAAAAGCCTTCTGTTTCGACCGCCAAACCTCTCACGGGAGCATTTGCAACCGTTTGGCACTATTTTTGAGTGAAATGCCGAAAGTCAGATTTCTGATGAAATTGTGACTCCGCGGCTTAGGGATTTTTTCAAAAAAATATTTTTCTGCCGGTTAAGTTGTCTTGGGCTGATTTCCTTTCCCGTGATAAAAAGCCTTCTGTTTCGACCGCCAAACCTCTCACGGGAGCATTTGCAACCGTTTGGCACTATTTTTGAGTGAAATGCCGAAAGTCAGATTTCTGATGAAATTGTGACCCCGGGGCTTAGCGATTTTTTCAAAAAAATATTTTTCTGCCGGTTAAGTTGTTTTGGGCTGATTTCCTTTCCCGTGATAAAAAGCCTTCTGTTTCGACCGCCAAACCTCTCAGGGGAGCATTTGCAACCGTTTGGCACCATTTTTGAGTGAATTGCCGAAAGTAAGATTTTTGATAAAATTGTGACCCCGGGGCTTAGGGATTTTTTCAAAAAAATCTTTTTCTGCCGGTTAAGTTGTTTTGGGCAGATTTCCTTTCCCGTGTTAAAAAGCCTTCTGTTTCGACCGCCCAACCTCTCAGGGGAGCATTTGCAACCATTTGGCACCATTTTTCAGTGAATTGCCGAAAGTCAGATATTTGATGAAATTGTGACCCCGGGGCTTAGGGATTTTTTCAAAAACATCTTTTTCTGCCGGTTAAGTTGTCTTGGGCTGATTTCTTTTCCTTTGATAAAAAGCCTTCTGTTTCGACCGCCAAACCTCTCACGGGAGCATTTGCAACCGTTTGGCACTATTTTTGAGTGAAATGCCGAAAGTCAAATTTCTGATGAAATTGTGACTCCGCGGCTTAGGGATTTTTTCAAAAAAATATTTTTCTGCCGGTTAAGTTTTTTGGGCTGATTTCCTTTTCCGTGATAAAAAGCCTTCTGTTTCAACCGCCAAACCTCTCAGGGGAGCATTTGCAACCGTTTGGCACCATTTTTGAGTGAATTGCCGAAAGTCAGATTTCTGATGAAATTGTGACCCCGGGGCTTAGGGATTTTTTCAAAAAAATATTTTTCTGCCGGTTAAGTTTTCTTGGGCTGATTTCTTTTCCCGTGATAAAAAGCCTTCTGTTTCGACCGCCAAACCTCTCAGGGGAGCATTTGCAACGGTTTGGCACCATTTTTGAGTGAATTGCCGAAAGTCAGATATTTGATGAAATTGTAACCCCGGGGCTTAGGGATTTTTTCAAAAACATCTTTTTCTGCCGGTTAAGTTGTCTTAGGCTGATTTCTTTTCCTTTGATAAAAAGCCTTCTGTTTCGACCGCCAAACCTCTCAGGGGAGCATTTGCAACCGTTTGGCACCATTTTTGAGTGAATTTCCGAAAGTCAGATTTTTGATGAAATTGTGACCCCGGGGCTTAGGGATTTTTTCAAAAAAATCTTTTTCTGCCGGTTAAGTTGTTTTGGGCTGATTTCATTTTCAGTGATAAAAAGCCTTCTGTTTCGACCGCCAAACCTCTCAGGGGAGCATTTGCAACCATTTGGCACCATTTTTCAGTGAATTGCCGAAAGTCAGATTTTTGATGAAATTGTGACCCCGGGGGCTTAGGGATTTTTTCAAAAACATCTTTTTCTGCCGGTTAAGTTGTCTTGGGCTGATTTCTTTTCCTTTGATAAAAAGCCTTCTGTTTCGACCGCCAAACCTCTCACGGGAGCATTTGCAACCGTTTGGCACTATTTTTGAGTGAAATGCCGAAAGTCAAATTTCTGATGAAATTGTGACTCCGCGGCTTAGGGATTTTTTCAAAAAAATATTTTTCTGCCGGTTAAGTTTTTTGGGCTGATTTCCTTTTCCGTGATAAAAAGCCTTCTGTTTCAACCGCCAAACCTCTCAGGGGAGCATTTGCAACCGTTTGGCACCATTTTTGAGTGAATTGCCGAAAGTCAGATTTCTGATGAAATTGTGACCCCGGGGCTTAGGGATTTTTTCAAAAAAATATTTTTCTGCCGGTTAAGTTTTCTTGGGCTGATTTCTTTTCCCGTGATAAAAAGCCTTCTGTTTCGACCGCCAAACCTCTCAGGGGAGCATTTGCAACGGTTTGGCACCATTTTTGAGTGAATTGCCGAAAGTCAGATATTTGATGAAATTGTAACCCCGGGGCTTAGGGATTTTTTCAAAAACATCTTTTTCTGCCGGTTAAGTTGTCTTAGGCTGATTTCTTTTCCTTTGATAAAAAGCCTTCTGTTTCGACCGCCAAACCTCTCAGGGGAGCATTTGCAACGGTTTGGCACCATTTTTGAGTGAATTGCCGAAAGTCAGATATTTGATGAAATTGTAACCCCGGGGCTTAGGGATTTTTTCAAAAACATCTTTTTCTGCCGGTTAAGTTGTCTTAGGCTGATTTCTTTTCCTTTGATAAAAAGCCTTCTGTTTCGACCGCCAAACCTCTCAGGGGAGCATTTGCAACCGTTTGGCACCATTTTTGAGTGAATTTCCGAAAGTCAGATTTTTGATGAAATTGTGACCCCGGGGCTTAGGGATTTTTTCAAAAAAACCTTTTTCTGCCGGTTAAGTTTTTTGGGCTGATTTCATTTTCAGTTATAAAAAGCCTTCTGTTTCGACCGCCAAACCTCTCAGGGGAGCATTTGCAACCGTTTGGCACCATTTTTGAGTGAATTACCGAAAGTCAGATTTTTGATGAAATTGTGACCCCGGGGCTTAGGGATTTTTTCAAAAAAATCTTTTTCTGCCGGTTAAGTTGTTTTGGGCTGATTTCCTTTCCTGTGTTAAAAAGCCTTCTGTTTCGACCGCCAAACCTCTCAGGGGAGCATTTGCAACCATTTGGCACCATTTTTCAGTGAATTGCCGAAAGTCAGATTTTTGATGAAATTGTGACCCCGGGGGCTTAGGGATTTTTTCAAAAACATCTTTTTCTGCCGGTTAAGTTGTCTTGGGCTGATTTCTTTTCCTTTGATAAAAAGCCTTCTGTTTCGACCGCCAAACCTCTCACGGGAGCATTTGCAACCGTTTGGCACTATTTTTGAGTGAAATGCCGAAAGTCAGATTTCTGATGAAATTGTGACTCCGCGGCTTAGGGATTTTTTCAAAAAAATATTTTTCTGCCGGTTAAGTTGTCTTGGGCTGATTTCCTTTCCCGTGATAAAAAGCCTTCTGTTTCGACCGCCAAACCTCTCACGGGAGCATTTGCAACCGTTTGGCACTATTTTTGAGTGAAATGCCGAAAGTCAGATTTCTGATGAAATTGTGACCCCGGGGCTTAGCGATTTTTTCAAAAAAATATTTTTCTGCCGGTTAAGTTGTTTTGGGCTGATTTCCTTTCCCGTGATAAAAAGCCTTCTGTTTCGACCGCCAAACCTCTCAGGGGAGCATTTGCAACCGTTTGGCACCATTTTTGAGTGAATTGCCGAAAGTAAGATTTTTGATAAAATTGTGACCCCGGGGCTTAGGGATTTTTTCAAAAAAATCTTTTTCTGCCGGTTAAGTTGTTTTGGGCAGATTTCCTTTCCCGTGTTAAAAAGCCTTCTGTTTCGACCGCCCAACCTCTCAGGGGAGCATTTGCAACCATTTGGCACCATTTTTCAGTGAATTGCCGAAAGTCAGATATTTGATGAAATTGTGACCCCGGGGCTTAGGGATTTTTTCAAAAACATCTTTTTCTGCCGGTTAAGTTGTCTTGGGCTGATTTCTTTTCCTTTGATAAAAAGCCTTCTGTTTCGACCGCCAAACCTCTCACGGGAGCATTTGCAACCGTTTGGCACTATTTTTGAGTGAAATGCCGAAAGTCAAATTTCTGATGAAATTGTGACTCCGCGGCTTAGGGATTTTTTCAAAAAAATATTTTTCTGCCGGTTAAGTTTTTTGGGCTGATTTCCTTTTCCGTGATAAAAAGCCTTCTGTTTCAACCGCCAAACCTCTCAGGGGAGCATTTGCAACCGTTTGGCACCATTTTTGAGTGAATTGCCGAAAGTCAGATTTCTGATGAAATTGTGACCCCGGGGCTTAGGGATTTTTTCAAAAAAATATTTTTCTGCCGGTTAAGTTTTCTTGGGCTGATTTCTTTTCCCGTGATAAAAAGCCTTCTGTTTCGACCGCCAAACCTCTCAGGGGAGCATTTGCAACGGTTTGGCACCATTTTTGAGTGAATTGCCGAAAGTCAGATATTTGATGAAATTGTAACCCCGGGGCTTAGGGATTTTTTCAAAAACATCTTTTTCTGCCGGTTAAGTTGTCTTAGGCTGATTTCTTTTCCTTTGATAAAAAGCCTTCTGTTTCGACCGCCAAACCTCTCAGGGGAGCATTTGCAACCGTTTGGCACCATTTTTGAGTGAATTTCCGAAAGTCAGATTTTTGATGAAATTGTGACCCCGGGGCTTAGGGATTTTTTCAAAAAAACCTTTTTCTGCCGGTTAAGTTTTTTGGGCTGATTTCATTTTCAGTGATAAAAAGCCTTCTGTTTCGACCGCCAAACCTCTCAGGGGAGCATTTGCAACCGTTTGGCACCATTTTTGAGTGAATTACCGAAAGTCAGATTTTTGATGAAATTGTGACCCCGGGGCTTAGGGATTTTTTCAAAAAAATCTTTTTCTGCCGGTTAAGTTGTTTTGGGCTGATTTCCTTTCCTGTGTTAAAAAGCCTTCTGTTTCGACCGCCAAACCTCTCAGGGGAGCATTTGCAACCATTTGGCACCATTTTTCAGTGAATTGCCGAAAGTCAGATTTTTTATGAAATTGTGACCCCGGGGGCTTAGGGATTTTTTCAAAAACATCTTTTTCTGCCGGTTAAGTTGTCTTGGGCTGATTTCTTTTCCTTTGATAAAAAGCCTTCTGTTTCGACCGCCAAACCTCTCACGGGAGCATTTGCAACCGTTTGGCACTATTTTTGAGTGAAATGCCGAAAGTCAAATTTCTGATGAAATTGTGACTCCGCGGCTTAGGGATTTTTTCAAAAAAATATTTTTCTGCCGGTTAAGTTTTTTGGGCTGATTTCCTTTTCCGTGATAAAAAGCCTTCTGTTTCAACCGCCAAACCTCTCAGGGGAGCATTTGCAACCGTTTGGCACCATTTTTGAGTGAATTGCCGAAAGTCAGATTTCTGATGAAATTGTGACCCCGGGGCTTAGGGATTTTTTCAAAAAAATATTTTTCTGCCGGTTAAGTTTTCTTGGGCTGATTTCTTTTCCCGTGATAAAAAGCCTTCTGTTTCGACCGCCAAACCTCTCAGGGGAGCATTTGCAACGGTTTGGCACCATTTTTGAGTGAATTGCCGAAAGTCAGATATTTGATGAAATTGTAACCCCGGGGCTTAGGGATTTTTTCAAAAACATCTTTTTCTGCCGGTTAAGTTGTCTTAGGCTGATTTCTTTTCCTTTGATAAAAAGCCTTCTGTTTCGACCGCCAAACCTCTCAGGGGAGCATTTGCAACCGTTTGGCACCATTTTTGAGTGAATTTCCGAAAGTCAGATTTTTGATGAAATTGTGACCCCGGGGCTTAGGGATTTTTTCAAAAAAACCTTTTTCTGCCGGTTAAGTTTTTTGGGCTGATTTCATTTTCAGTTATAAAAAGCCTTCTGTTTCGACCGCCAAACCTCTCAGGGGAGCATTTGCAACCGTTTGGCACCATTTTTGAGTGAATTACCGAAAGTCAGATTTTTGATGAAATTGTGACCCCGGGGCTTAGGGATTTTTTCAAAAAAATCTTTTTCTGCCGGTTAAGTTGTTTTGGGCTGATTTCCTTTCCTGTGTTAAAAAGCCTTCTGTTTCGACCGCCAAACCTCTCAGGGGAGCATTTGCAACCATTTGGCACCATTTTTCAGTGAATTGCCGAAAGTCAGATTTTTGATGAAATTGTGACCCCGGGGGCTTAGGGATTTTTTCAAAAACATCTTTTTCTGCCGGTTAAGTTGTCTTGGGCTGATTTCTTTTCCTTTGATAAAAAGCCTTCTGTTTCGACCGCCAAACCTCTCACGGGAGCATTTGCAACCGTTTGGCACTATTTTTGAGTGAAATGCCGAAAGTCAGATTTCTGATGAAATTGTGACTCCGCGGCTTAGGGATTTTTTCAAAAAAATATTTTTCTGCCGGTTAAGTTGTCTTGGGCTGATTTCCTTTCCCGTGATAAAAAGCCTTCTGTTTCGACCGCCAAACCTCTCACGGGAGCATTTGCAACCGTTTGGCACTATTTTTGAGTGAAATGCCGAAAGTCAGATTTCTGATGAAATTGTGACCCCGGGGCTTAGCGATTTTTTCAAAAAAATATTTTTCTGCCGGTTAAGTTGTTTTGGGCTGATTTCCTTTCCCGTGATAAAAAGCCTTCTGTTTCGACCGCCAAACCTCTCAGGGGAGCATTTGCAACCGTTTGGCACCATTTTTGAGTGAATTGCCGAAAGGCAGATTTTTGATGAAATTGTGACCCCGGGGCTTAGGGATTTTTTCAAAAATATCTTTTTCTGCCGGTTAAGTTGTCGAGGGGTGTTTTCTTTTCCTGTGATAAAAAGCCTTTTCTTTCGACCGCCAAACCTCTCACGGGAGCATTTGCTACCATTTGGCACAATTTTTCTGCCGGTTATGTTGTCGAAGGCTGATTTCTTGTTCTGTGATATAAAGCCTTCTGTTTCGACCGCCAAACCTCCCAGGGGAGCATTTGCAACCGTTTGGCACCATTTTTGAGTGAATTGCCGAAAGTCAGATTTTTGATGAAATTGTGACCCCGGGGCTTAGGGATTTTTTCAAAAAAATCTTTTTCTGCCGGTTAAGTTTTCGAGGGCTGATTTCTTTTCCCGTGATTAAAAGCGTTCTGTTTCGACCACCAAACCTCTCAGGGGAGCATTTGCAACCGTTTGGCACCATTTTTGAGTAAATTGCCGAAAGTCAGATATTTGATGAAATTGTGACCCCGGGGCTTAGGGATTTTTTCAAAAAAATCTTTTTCTGCCGGTTAAGTTTTCGAGGGCTGATTTCTTTTCCTGTGATAAAAAGCCTTCTCTTTCGACCACCAAACCTCTCACGGGAGCATTTGCAACCGTTTGGCACCATTTTTGAGTGAATTGCCGAAAGTCAGATTTTTGATGAAATTGTGACCCCGGGGCTTAGGTATTCTTTCAAAAAAATCTTTTTTTGCCAGTTAAGTTTTCGAGGGCTGATTTCTTTTCCCGTGATAAAAAGCCTTCTGTTTCGACCACCAAACCTCTCACGGGAGCATTTGAAACTGTTTGGCACCATTTTTCTGCCGGTTAAATTGTCCATAGTTGATTTCTTGCTCTGTGATATAAAGCCTTCTGTTTTGATGGCCAAACCTCTCAGGGTAGCATTTGCAACCGTTTGGCACCATTTTTGAGTGAATTGCCGAAAGTCAGATTTTTTATGAAATTGTGACCCCGGGGCTTAGGGATTTTTTCAAAAACATCTTTTTCTGCCGGTTAAGTTGTTTTGGGCTGATTTCCTTTCCCGTGATAAAAAGCCTTCTGTTTCGACCGCCAAACCTCTCAGGGGAGCATTTGCAACCGTTTGGCACCATTTTTGAGTGAATTGCCGAAAGTCAGATTTTTTATGAAATTGTGACCCCGGGGCTTAGGGATTTTTTCAAAAAAATCTTTTTCTGGCGGTTAAGTTGTTTTGGGCTGATTTCCTTTCCCGTGATAAAAAGCCTTCTGTTTCGACCTCCAAACCTCTCAGGGGAGCATTTGCAACCGTTTGGCACCATTTTTGAGTGAATTGCCGAAAGTCAGATTTTTTATGAAATTGTGACTCCGCGGCTTAGGGATTTTTTCAAAAAAATATTTTTCTGCCGGTTAAGTTGTCTTGGGCTGATTTCTTTTCCCGTGATAAAAAGCCTTCTGTTTCTACCACCAAACCTCTCACGGGAGCATTTGCAACCGTTTGGCAGCATTTTTGAGTGAATTGCCGAAAGTCAGATTTTTGATGAAATTGTGACCCCGGGGCTTAGGGATTCTTTCAAAAACATCTTTTTCTGCCGGTTAAGTTGTTTTGGGCTGATTTCCTTTCCCGTGATAAAAAGCCTTCTGTTTCGACCTCCAAACCTCTCAGGGGAGCATTTGCAACCGTTTGGCACCATTTTTGACTGAATTGCCGAAAGTCAGATTTTTTATGAAATTGTGACCCCGGGGCTTAGGGATTTTTTCAAAAAAATATTTTTCTGCCGGTTAAGTTGTTTTGGGCTGATTTCCTTTACCGTGATAAAAAGCCTTCTGTTTCGACCGCCAAACCTCTCAGGGGAGCATTTGCAACCGTTTGGCACCATTTTTGAGTGAATTGCCGAAAGTCAGATATTTGATGAAATTGTGACCCCGGGGCTTAGGGATTTTTTCAAAAAAATCTTTTTCTGCCGGTTAAGTTGTTTTGGGCTGATTTCCTTTCCCGTGATAAAAAGCCTTCTGTTTCGACCGCCAAACCTCTCAGGGGAGCATTTGCAACCGTTTGGCACCATTTTTGAGTGAATTGCCGAAAGGCAGATTTTTGATGAAATTGTGACCCCGGGGCTTAGGGATTTTTTCAAAAAAATCTTTTTCTGCCGGTTAAGTTTTCGAGGGCTGATTTCTTTTCCCGTGATTAAAAGCGTTCTGTTTCGACCACCAAACCTCTCAGGGGAGCATTTGCAACCGTTTGGCACCATTTTTGAGTAAATTGCCGAAAGTCAGATATTTGATGAAATTGTGACCCCGGGGCTTAGGGATTTTTTCAAAAAAATCTTTTTCTGCCGGTTAAGTTTTCGAGGGCTGATTTCTTTTCCTGTGATAAAAAGCCTTCTCTTTCGACCACCAAACCTCTCACGGGAGCATTTGAAACCGTTTGGCACCATTTTTGAGTGAATTGCCGAAAGTCAGATTTTTGATGAAATTGTGACCCCGGGGCTTAGGTATTCTTTCAAAAAAATCTTTTTTTGCCAGTTAAGTTTTCGAGGGCTGATTTCTTTTCCCGTGATAAAAAGCCTTCTGTTTCGACCACCAAACCTCTCACGGGAGCATTTGAAACTGTTTGGCACCATTTTTCTGCCGGTTAAATTGTCCATAGTTGATTTCTTGCTCTGTGATATAAAGCCTTCTGTTTTGATGGCCAATCCTCTCAGGGTAGCATTTGCAACCGTTTGGCACCATTTTTGAGTGAATTGCCGAAAGTCAGATTTTTTATGAAATTGTGACCCCGGGGCTTAGGGATTTTTTCAAAAACATCTTTTTCTGCCGGTTAAGTTGTTTTGGGCTGATTTCCTTTCCCGTGATAAAAAGCCTTCTGTTTCGACCGCCAAACCTCTCAGGGGAGCATTTGCAACCGTTTGGCACCATTTTTGAGTGAATTGCCGAAAGTCAGATTTTTTATGAAATTGTGACCCCGGGGCTTAGGGATTTTTTCAAAAAAATCTTTTTCTGGCGATTAAGTTGTTTTGGGCTGATTTCCTTTCCCGTGATAAAAAGCCTTCTGTTTCGACCTCCAAACCTCTCACGGGAGCATTTGCAACCGTTTGGCACCATTTTTGAGTGAATTGCCGAAAGTCAGATTTTTTATGAAATTGTGACTCCGCGGCTTAGGGATTTTTTCAAAAAAAATTTTTCTGCCGGTTAAGTTGTCTTGGGCTGATTTCTTTTCCCGTGATAAAAAGCCTTCTGTTTCTACCACCAAACCTCTCACGGGAGCATTTGCAACCGTTTGGCAGCATTTTTGAGTGAATTGCCGAAAGTCAGATTTTTGATGAAATTGTGACCCCGGGGCTTAGGGATTCTTTCAAAAACATCTTTTTCTGCCGGTTAAGTTGTTTTGGGCTGATTTCCTTTCCCGTGATAAAAAGCCTTCTGTTTCGACCTCCAAACCTCTCAGGGGAGCATTTGCAACCGTTTGGCACCATTTTTGACTGAATTGCCGAAAGTCAGATTTTTTATGAAATTGTGACCCCGGGGCTTAGGGATTTTTTCAAAAAAATCTTTTTCTGCCGGATAAGCTTTCGAGGCCTGATTTCTTTTCCTGTGATAAAAAACCTTCTGTTTCTACCACCAAACCTCTCACGGGACCATTTGCAACCGTTTGGCAGCATTTTTGAGTGAATTGCCGAAAGTCAGATTTTTGATGAAATTGTGACCCCGGGGCTTAGGGATTTTTTCAAAAACATCTTTTTCTGCCGGTTAAGTTGTTTTGGGCTGATTTCCTTTCCCGTGATAAAAAGCCTTCTGTTTCGACCGCCAAACCTCTCAGGGGAGCATTTACAACCGTTTGGCACCATTTTTGAGTGAATTGCCGAAAGTCAGATTTTTTATGAAATTGTGACTCCGCGGCTTAGGGCTTTTTTCAAAAAAATATTTTTCTGCCGGTTAAGTTGTTTTGGGCTGATTTCCTTTCCCGTGATAAAAAGCCTTCTGTTTTGACCGCCAAACCTCTCAGGGGAGCATTTGCAACCGTTTGGCACTATTTTTGAGTGAAATGCCGAAAGTCAGATTTCTGATGAAATTGTGACCCCGGGGCTTAGGGATTTTTTCAAAAAAATATTTTTCTGCCGGTTAAGTTGTTTTCGGCTGATTTCCTTTACCGTGATAAAAAGCCTTCTGTTTCGACCGCCAAACCTCTCAGGGGAGCATTTGCAACCGTTTGGCACCATTTTTGAGTGAATTGCCGAAAGTCAGATATTTGATGAAATTGTGACCCCGGGGCTTAGGGATTTTTTCAAAAAAATCTTTTTCTGCCGGTTAAGTTGTTTTGGGCTGATTTCCTTTCCCGTGATAAAAAGCCTTCTGTTTCGACCGCCAAACCTCTCAGGGGAGCATTTGCAACCGTTTGGCACCATTTTTGAGTTAATTGCCGAAAGGCAGATTTTTGATGAAATTGTGACCCCGGGGCTTA
Source organism: Podarcis raffonei (assembly GCF_027172205.1). Taxonomy (NCBI): domain Eukaryota; kingdom Metazoa; phylum Chordata; class Lepidosauria; order Squamata; family Lacertidae; genus Podarcis; species Podarcis raffonei. The sequence continues at coordinate 8,991,112 of NC_070606.1, read as the reverse complement.
GGGATTTTTTCAAAAACATCTTTTTCTGCCGGTTAAGTTGTCGAGGGCTGTTTTCTTTTCCTGTGATAAAAAGCCTTTTCTTTCGACCGCCAAACCTCTCACGGGAGCATTTGCTACCATTTGGCACAATTTTTCTGCCGGTTATGTTGTCGAAGGCTGATTTCTTGCTCTGTGATATAAAGCCTTATGTTTCGACCGCCAAACCTCTCAGGGGAGCATTTGCAACCGTTTGGCACCATTTTTGAGTGAATTGCCGAAAGTCAGATTTTTGATGAAATTGTGACCCCGGGGCTTAGGGATTTTTTCAAAAAAATCTTTTTCTGCCGGTTAAGTTTTCGAGGGCTGATTTCTTTTCCCGTGATAAAAAGCCTTCTGTTTCGACCGCCTAACCTCTCAGGGGAGCATTTGCAACCGTTTGGGACCATTTTTGAGTGAAATGCCGAAAGTCAGATTTTCGATGAAATTGTGACCCCGGGGCTAAGGGATTTTTTCAAGAAAATCTTTTTCTGCCGGTTAATTTGTCTTGGGCTGATTTCTTTTCCCATGATAAAAAGCCTTCTGTTTCGCCCGCCAAACCTCTCAGGGGAGCATTTGCAACCGTTTGGCACCATTTTTGAGTGAATTGCCGAAAGTCAGATTTTTGATGAAATTGTGACCCCGGGGCTTAGGGATTTTTTCAAAAACATCTTTTTCTGCCGGTTAAGTTGTCTTGGGCTGATTTCTTTTCCTTTGATAAAAAGCCTTCTGTTTCGACCGCCAAACCTCTCACGGGAGCATTTGCAACCGTTTGGCACTATTTTTGAGTGAAATGCCGAAAGTCAGATTTCTGATGAAATTGGGACTCCGCGGCTTAGGGATTTTTTCAAAAAAATATTTTTCTGCCGTTTAAGTTTTTTGGGCTGATTTCCTTTTCCGTGATAAAAAGCCTTCTGTTTCAACCGCCAAACCTCTCAGGGGAGCATTTGCAACCGTTTGGCACCATTTTTGAGTGAATTGCCGAAAGTCAGATTTTTGATGAAATTGTGACCCCGGGGCTTAGGGATTTTTTCAAAAAAATCTTTTTCTGCTGATTAAGTTTTCTTGGGCTGATTTCTTTTCCCGTGATAAAAAGCCTTCTGTTTCGACCGCCAAACCTCTCAGGGGAGCATTTGCAACCGTTTGGCACCATTTTTGAGTGAATTGCCGAAAGTCAGATATTTGATGAAATTGTGACCCCGGGGCTTAGGGACTTTTTCAAAAAAATCTTTTTCTGCCGGTTAATTTGTTTTGGGCTGATTTCCTTTCCCGTGTTAAAAAGCCTTCTGTTTTGACCGCCAAACCTCTCAGGGATGCATTTGCAACCGTTTGGCACCATTTGTCAGTGAATTGCCGAAAGTCAGATTTTTGATTTAATTGTGACCCCGGGGCTTAGGGATTTTTTCAAAAAAATCTTTTTCTGCCGGTTAAGTTGTTTTGGGCTGATTATCATTCCCGTGATAAAAAGCCTTCTGTTTCGACCGCCAAACCTCTCAGGGGAGCATTTGCAACCGTTTGGCACCATTTTTGAGTGAATTGCCGAAAGTAAGATTTTTGATAAAATTGTGACCCCGGGGCTTAGGGATTTTTTCAAAAAAATCTTTTTCTGCCGGTTAAGTTGTTTTGGGCAGATTTCCTTTCCCGTGTTAAAAAGCCTTCTGTTTCGACCGCCCAACCTCTCAGGGGAGCATTTGCAACCATTTGGCACCATTTTTCAGTGAATTGCCGAAAGTCAGATATTTGATGAAATTGTGACCCCGGGGCTTAGGGATTTTTTCAAAAACATCTTTTTCTGCCGGTTAAGTTGTCTTGGGCTGATTTCTTTTCCTTTGATAAAAAGCCTTCTGTTTCGACCGCCAAACCTCTCACGGGAGCATTTGCAACCGTTTGGCACTATTTTTGAGTGAAATGCCGAAAGTCAAATTTCTGATGAAATTGTGACTCCGCGGCTTAGGGATTTTTTCAAAAAAATATTTTTCTGCCGGTTAAGTTTTTTGGGCTGATTTCCTTTTCCGTGATAAAAAGCCTTCTGTTTCAACCGCCAAACCTCTCAGGGGAGCATTTGCAACCGTTTGGCACCATTTTTGAGTGAATTGCCGAAAGTCAGATTTCTGATGAAATTGTGACCCCGGGGCTTAGGGATTTTTTCAAAAAAATATTTTTCTGCCGGTTAAGTTTTCTTGGGCTGATTTCTTTTCCCGTGATAAAAAGCCTTCTGTTTCGACCGCCAAACCTCTCAGGGGAGCATTTGCAACGGTTTGGCACCATTTTTGAGTGAATTGCCGAAAGTCAGATATTTGATGAAATTGTAACCCCGGGGCTTAGGGATTTTTTCAAAAACATCTTTTTCTGCCGGTTAAGTTGTCTTAGGCTGATTTCTTTTCCTTTGATAAAAAGCCTTCTGTTTCGAACGCCAAACCTCTCAGGGGAGCATTTGCAACCGTTTGGCACCATTTTTGAGTGAATTTCCGAAAGTCAGATTTTTGATGAAATTGTGACCCCGGGGCTTAGGGATTTTTTCAAAAAAACCTTTTTCTGCCGGTTAAGTTTTTTGGGCTGATTTCATTTTCAGTGATAAAAAGCCTTCTGTTTCGACCGCCAAACCTCTCAGGGGAGCATTTGCAACCGTTTGGCACCATTTTTGAGTGAATTACCGAAAGTCAGATTTTTGATGAAATTGTGACCCCGGGGCTTAGGGATTTTTTCAAAAAAATCTTTTTCTGCCGGTTAAGTTGTTTTGGGCTGATTTCCTTTCCTGTGTTAAAAAGCCTTCTGTTTCGACCGCCAAACCTCTCAGGGGAGCATTTGCAACCATTTGGCACCATTTTTCAGTGAATTGCCGAAAGTCAGATTTTTGATGAAATTGTGACCCCGGGGGCTTAGGGATTTTTTCAAAAACATCTTTTTCTGCCGGTTAAGTTGTCTTGGGCTGATTTCTTTTCCTTTGATAAAAAGCCTTCTGTTTCGACCGCCAAACCTCTCACGGGAGCATTTGCAACCGTTTGGCACTATTTTTGAGTGAAATGCCGAAAGTCAAATTTCTGATGAAATTGTGACTCCGCGGCTTAGGGATTTTTTCAAAAAAATATTTTTCTGCCGGTTAAGTTTTTTGGGCTGATTTCCTTTTCCGTGATAAAAAGCCTTCTGTTTCAACCGCCAAACCTCTCAGGGGAGCATTTGCAACCGTTTGGCACCATTTTTGAGTGAATTGCCGAAAGTCAGATTTCTGATGAAATTGTGACCCCGGGGCTTAGGGATTTTTTCAAAAAAATATTTTTCTGCCGGTTAAGTTTTCTTGGGCTGATTTCTTTTCCCGTGATAAAAAGCCTTCTGTTTCGACCTCCAAACCTCTCAGGGGAGCATTTGCAACCGTTTGGCACCATTTTTGAGTGAATTGCCGAAAGTCAGATATTTGATGAAATTGTAACCCCGGGGCTTAGGGATTTTTTCAAAAACATCTTTTTCTGCCGGTTAAGTTGTCTTAGGCTGATTTCTTTTCCTTTGATAAAAAGCCTTCTGTTTCGACCGCCAAACCTCTCAGGGGAGCATTTGCAACCGTTTGGCACCATTTTTGAGTGAATTTCCGAAAGTCAGATTTTTGATGAAATTGTGACCCCGGGGCTTAGGGATTTTTTCAAAAAAACCTTTTTCTGCCGGTTAAGTTTTTTGGGCTGATTTCATTTTCAGTTATAAAAAGCCTTCTGTTTCGACCGCCAAACCTCTCAGGGGAGCATTTGCAACCGTTTGGCACCATTTTTGAGTGAATTACCGAAAGTCAGATTTTTGATGAAATTGTGACCCCGGGGCTTAGGGATTTTTTCAAAAAAATCTTTTTCTGCCGGTTAAGTTGTTTTCGGCTGATTTCCTTTCCTGTGTTAAAAAGCCTTCTGTTTCGACCGCCAAACCTCTCAGGGGAGCATTTGCAACCATTTGGCACCATTTTTCAGTGAATTGCCGAAAGTCAGATTTTTGATGAAATTGTGACCCCGGGGGCTTAGGGATTTTTTCAAAAACATCTTTTTCTGCCGGTTAAGTTGTCTTGGGCTGATTTCTTTTCCTTTGATAAAAAGCCTTCTGTTTCGACCGCCAAACCTCTCACGGGAGCATTTGCAACCGTTTGGCACTATTTTTGAGTGAAATGCCGAAAGTCAGATTTCTGATGAAATTGTGACTCCGCGGCTTAGGGATTTTTTCAAAAAAATATTTTTCTGCCGGTTAAGTTGTCTTGGGCTGATTTCCTTTCCCGTGATAAAAAGCCTTCTGTTTCGACCGCCAAACCTCTCACGGGAGCATTTGCAACCGTTTGGCACTATTTTTGAGTGAAATGCCGAAAGTCAGATTTCTGATGAAATTGTGACCCCGGGGCTTAGGGATTTTTTCAAAAAAATATTTTTCTGCCGGTTAAGTTGTTTTGGGCTGATTTCCTTTCCCGTGATAAAAAGCCTTCTGTTTCGACCGCCAAACCTCTCAGGGGAGCATTTGCAACCGTTTGGCACCATTTTTGAGTGAATTGCCGAAAGGCAGATTTTTGATGAAATTGTGACCCCGGGGCTTAGGGATTTTTTCAAAAATATCTTTTTCTGCCGGTTAAGTTGTCGAGGGGTGTTTTCTTTTCCTGTGATAAAAAGCCTTTTCTTTCGACCGCCAAACCTCTCACGGGAGCATTTGCTACCATTTGGCACAATTTTTCTGCCGGTTATGTTGTCGAAGGCTGATTTCTTGTTCTGTGATATAAAGCCTTCTGTTTCGACCGCCAAACCTCCCAGGGGAGCATTTGCAACCGTTTGGCACCATTTTTGAGTGAATTGCCGAAAGTCAGATTTTTGATGAAATTGTGACCCCGGGGCTTAGGGATTTTTTCAAAAAAATCTTTTTCTGCCGGTTAAGTTTTCGAGGGCTGATTTCTTTTCCCGTGATTAAAAGCGTTCTGTTTCGACCACCAAACCTCTCAGGGGAGCATTTGCAACCGTTTGGCACCATTTTTGAGTGAATTGCCGAAAGTCAGATTTTTGATGAAATTGTGACCCCGGGGCTTAGGTATTCTTTCAAAAAAATCTTTTTTTGCCAGTTAAGTTTTCGAGGGCTGATTTCTTTTCCCGTGATAAAAAGCCTTCTGTTTCGACCACCAAACCTCTCACGGGAGCATTTGAAACTGTTTGGCACCATTTTTCTGCCGGTTAAATTGTCCATAGTTGATTTCTTGCTCTGTGATATAAAGCCTTCTGTTTTGATGGCCAAACCTCTCAGGGTAGCATTTGCAACCGTTTGGCACCATTTTTGAGTGAATTGCCGAAAGTCAGATTTTTTATGAAATTGTGACCCCGGGGCTTAGGGATTTTTTCAAAAACATCTTTTTCTGCCGGTTAAGTTGTTTTGGGCTGATTTCCTTTCCCGTGATAAAAAGCCTTCTGTTTCGACCGCCAAACCTCTCAGGGGAGCATTTGCAACCGTTTGGCACCATTTTTGAGTGAATTGCCGAAAGTCAGATTTTTTATGAAATTGTGACCCCGGGGCTTAGGGATTTTTTCAAAAAAATCTTTTTCTGGCGGTTAAGTTGTTTTGGGCTGATTTCCTTTCCCGTGATAAAAAGCCTTCTGTTTCGACCTCCAAACCTCTCAGGGGAGCATTTGCAACCGTTTGGCACCATTTTTGAGTGAATTGCCGAAAGTCAGATTTTTTATGAAATTGTGACTCCGCGGCTTAGGGATTTTTTCAAAAAAATATTTTTCTGCCGGTTAAGTTGTCTTGGGCTGATTTCTTTTCCCGTGATAAAAAGCCTTCTGTTTCTACCACCAAACCTCTCACGGGAGCATTTGCAACCGTTTGGCAGCATTTTTGAGTGAATTGCCGAAAGTCAGATTTTTGATGAAATTGTGACCCCGGGGCTTAGGGATTCTTTCAAAAACATCTTTTTCTGCCGGTTAAGTTGTTTTGGGCTGATTTCCTTTCCCGTGATAAAAAGCCTTCTGTTTCGACCTCCAAACCTCTCAGGGGAGCATTTGCAACCGTTTGGCACCATTTTTGACTGAATTGCCGAAAGTCAGATTTTTTATGAAATTGTGACCCCGGGGCTTAGGGATTTTTTCAAAAAAATCTTTTTCTGCCGGATAAGCTTTCGAGGCCTGATTTCTTTTCCTGTGATAAAAAACCTTCTGTTTCTACCACCAAACCTCTCACGGGAGCATTTGCAACCGTTTGGCAGCATTTTTGAGTGAATTGCCGAAAGTCAGATTTTTGATGAAATTGTGACCCCGGGGCTTAGGGATTTTTTCAAAAACATCTTTTTCTGCCGGTTAAGTTGTTTTGGGCTGATTTCCTTTCCCGTGATAAAAAGCCTTCTGTTTCGACCGCCAAACCTCTCAGGGGAGCATTTACAACCGTTTGGCACCATTTTTGAGTGAATTGCCGAAAGTCAGATTTTTTATGAAATTGTGACTCCGCGGCTTAGGGCTTTTTTCAAAAAAATATTTTTCTGCCGGTTAAGTTGTTTTGGGCTGATTTCCTTTCCCGTGATAAAAAGCCTTCTGTTTTGACCGCCAAACCTCTCACGGGAGCATTTGCAACCGTTTGGCACTATTTTTGAGTGAAATGCCGAAAGTCAGATTTCTGATGAAATTGTGACCCCGGGGCTTAGGGATTTTTTCAAAAAAATATTTTTCTGCCGGTTAAGTTGTTTTCAGCTGATTTCCTTTACCGTGATAAAAAGCCTTCTGTTTCGACCGCCAAACCTCTCAGGGGAGCATTTGCAACCGTTTGGCACCATTTTTGAGTGAATTGCCGAAAGTCAGATATTTGATGAAATTGTGACCCCGGGGCTTAGGGATTTTTTCAAAAAAATCTTTTTCTGCCGGTTAAGTTGTTTTGGGCTGATTTCCTTTCCCGTGATAAAAAGCCTTCTGTTTCGACCGCCAAACCTCTCAGGGGAGCATTTGCAACCGTTTGGCACCATTTTTGAGTTAATTGCCGAAAGGCAGATTTTTGATGAAATTGTGACCCCGGGGCTTAGGGATTTTTTCAAAAACATCTTTTTCTGCCGGTTAAGTTGTCGAGGGCTGTTTTCTTTTCCTGTGATAAAAAGCCTTTTCTTTCGACCGCCAAACCTCTCACGGGAGCATTTGCTACCATTTGGCACAATTTTTCTGCCGGTTATGTTGTCGAAGGCTGATTTCTTGCTCTGTGATATAAAGCCTTATGTTTCGACCGCCAAACCTCTCAGGGGAGCATTTGCAACCGTTTGGCACCATTTTTGAGTGAATTGCCGAAAGTCAGATTTTTGATGAAATTGTGACCCCGGGGCTTAGGGATTTTTTCAAAAAAATCTTTTTCTGCCGGTTAAGTTTTCGAGGGCTGATTTCTTTTCCCGTGATAAAAAGCCTTCTGTTTCGACCGCCTAACCTCTCAGGGGAGCATTTGCAACCGTTTGGGACCATTTTTGAGTGAAATGCCGAAAGTCAGATTTTTGATGAAATTGTGACCCCGGGGCTTAGGTATTCTTTCAAAAAAATCTTTTTTTGCCAGTTAAGTTTTCGAGGGCTGATTTCTTTTCCCGTGATAAAAAGCCTTCTGTTTCGACCACCAAACCTCTCACGGGAGCATTTGAAACTGTTTGGCACCATTTTTCTGCCGGTTAAATTGTCCATAGTTGATTTCTTGCTCTGTGATATAAAGCCTTCTGTTTTGATGGCCAAACCTCTCAGGGTAGCATTTGCAACCGTTTGGCACCATTTTTGAGTGAATTGCCGAAAGTCAGATTTTTTATGAAATTGTGACCCCGGGGCTTAGGGATTTTTTCAAAAACATCTTTTTCTGCCGGTTAAGTTGTTTTGGGCTGATTTCCTTTCCCGTGATAAAAAGCCTTCTGTTTCGACCGCCAAACCTCTCAGGGGAGCATTTGCAACCGTTTGGCACCATTTTTGAGTGAATTGCCGAAAGTCAGATTTTTGATGAAATTGTGACCCCGGGGCTTAGGGATTTTTTCAAAAAAATCTTTTTCTGGCGGTTAAGTTGTTTTGGGCTGATTTCCTTTCCCGTGATAAAAAGCCTTCTGTTTCGACCTCCAAACCTCTCAGGGGAGCATTTGCAACCGTTTGGCACCATTTTTGAGTGAATTGCCGAAAGTCAGATTTTTTATGAAATTGTGACTCCGCGGCTTAGGGATTTTTTCAAAAAAATATTTTTCTGCCGGTTAAGTTGTCTTGGGCTGATTTCTTTTCCCGTGATAAAAAGCCTTCTGTTTCTACCACCAAACCTCTCACGGGAGCATTTGCAACCGTTTGGCAGCATTTTTGAGTGAATTGCCGAAAGTCAGATTTTTGATGAAATTGTGACCCCGGGGCTTAGGGATTCTTTCAAAAACATCTTTTTCTGCCGGTTAAGTTGTTTTGGGCTGATTTCCTTTCCCGTGATAAAAAGCCTTCTGTTTCGACCTCCAAACCTCTCAGGGGAGCATTTGCAACCGTTTGGCACCATTTTTGACTGAATTGCCGAAAGTCAGATTTTTTATGAAATTGTGACCCCGGGGCTTAGGGATTTTTTCAAAAAAATCTTTTTCTGCCGGATAAGCTTTCGAGGCCTGATTTCTTTTCCTGTGATAAAAAACCTTCTGTTTCTACCACCAAACCTCTCACGGGAGCATTTGCAACCGTTTGGCAGCATTTTTGAGTGAATTGCCGAAAGTCAGATTTTTGATGAAATTGTGACCCCGGGGCTTAGGGATTTTTTCAAAAACATCTTTTTCTGCCGGTTAAGTTGTTTTGGGCTGATTTCCTTTCCCGTGATAAAAAGCCTTCTGTTTCGACCGCCAAACCTCTCAGGGGAGCATTTACAACCGTTTGGCACCATTTTTGAGTGAATTGCCGAAAGTCAGATTTTTTATGAAATTGTGACTCCGCGGCTTAGGGCTTTTTTCAAAAAAATATTTTTCTGCCGGTTAAGTTGTTTTGGGCTGATTTCCTTTCCCGTGATAAAAAGCCTTCTGTTTTGACCGCCAAACCTCTCACGGGAGCATTTGCAACCGTTTGGCACTATTTTTGAGTGAAATGCCGAAAGTCAGATTTCTGATGAAATTGTGACCCCGGGGCTTAGGGATTTTTTCAAAAAAATATTTTTCTGCCGGTTAAGTTGTTTTCGGCTGATTTCCTTTACCGTGATAAAAAGCCTTCTGTTTCGACCGCCAAACCTCTCAGGGGAGCATTTGCAACCGTTTGGCACCATTTTTGAGTAAATTGCCGAAAGTCAGATATTTGATGAAATTGTGACCCCGGGGCTTAGGGATTTTTTCAAAAAAATCTTTTTCTGCCGGTTAAGTTGTTTTGGGCTGATTTCCTTTCCCGTGATAAAAAGCCTTCTGTTTCGACCGCCAAACCTCTCAGGGGAGCATTTGCAACCGTTTGGCACCATTTTTGAGTGAATTGCCGAAAGGCAGATTTTTGATGAAATTGTGACCCCGGGGCTTAGGGATTTTTTCAAAAACATCTTTTTCTGCCGGTTAAGTTGTCGAGGGCTGTTTTCTTTTCCTGTGATAAAAAGCCTTTTCTTTCGACCGCCAAACCTCTCACGGGAGCATTTGCTACCATTTGGCACAATTTTTCTGCCGGTTATGTTGTCGAAGGCTGATTTCTTGCTCTGTGATATAAAGCCTTATGTTTCGACCGCCAAACCTCTCAGGGGAGCATTTGCAACCGTTTGGCACCATTTTTGAGTGAATTGCCGAAAGTCAGATTTTTGATGAAATTGTGACCCCGGGGCTTAGGGATTTTTTCAAAAAAATATTTTTCTGCCGGTTAAGTTGTTTTGGGCTGATTTCCTTTTCCGTGATAAAAAGCCTTCTGTTTCGACCGCCAAACCTCTCAGGGGAGCATTTGCAACGGTTTGGCACCATTTTTGAGTGAATTGCCAAAAGTCAGATATTTGATGAAATTGTAACCCCGGGGCTTAGGGATTTTTTCAAAAACATCTTTTTCTGCCGGTTAAGTTGTCTTAGGCTGATTTCTTTTCCTTTGATAAAAAGCCTTCTGTTTCGACCGCCAAACCTCTCAGGGGAGCATTTGCAACCGTTTGGCACCATTTTTGAGTGAATTTCCGAAAGTCAGATTTTTGATGAAATTGTGACCCCGGGGCTTAGGGATTTTTTCAAAAAAACCTTTTTCTGCCGGTTAAGTTTTTTGGGCTGATTTCATTTTCAGTGATAAAAAGCCTTCTGTTTCGACCGCCAAACCTCTCAGGGGAGCATTTGCAACCGTTTGGCACCATTTTTGAGTGAATTGCCGAAAGTCAGATTTTTGATGAAATTGTGACCCCGGGGCTTAGGGATTTTTTCAAAAAAATCTTTTTCTGCCGGTTATGTTGTCCATGGCTAATTTCTTGCTCTGTGATATAAAGCCTTCTGTTTCGACCGCCAAACCTCTCAGGGGAGCATTTGCAACCGTTTGGCACCATTTTTGAGTGAATTGCCGAAAGTCAGATTTTTGATGAAATTGTGACCCCGGGGCTTAGGAATTTTTTCAAAAACATCTTTTTCTGCCGGTTAAGTTGTCTTGGGCTGATTTCTTTTCCTTTGATAAAAAGCCTTCTGTTTCGACCGCCAAACCTCTCACGGGAGCATTTGCAACCGTTTGGCACTATTTTTGAGTGAAATGCCGAAAGTCAGATTTCTGATGAAATTGTGACTCCGCGGCTTAGGGATTTTTTCAAAAAAATATTTTTCTGCCGGTTAAGTTTTTTGGGCTGATTTCCTTTTCCTTTGATAAAAAGCCTTATGTTTCGACCGCCAAACCTCTCAGGGGAGTATTTACAACCGTTTGGGACCATTTTTGAGTGAATTGCCGAAAGTCAGATTTTTGATGAAATTGTGACCCCGGGGCTTAGGGATTTTTTCAAAAAAATCTTTTTCTGCCGGTTAATTTGTCTTGGGCTGATTTCTTTTCCCGTGATAAAAAGCCTTCTGTTTCGACCGCCAAAACTCTCAGGGGAGCATTTCCAACCGTTTGGCACCATTTTTGAGTGAATTGCCGAAAGTCAGATTTTTGATGAAATTGTGACCCCGGGGCTTAGGGATTTTTTCAAAAAAATCTTTTTCTGCCGGTTAAGTTTTTTTGGGCTGATTTCCATTCCCGTGATAAAAAGCCTTCTGTTTCGACCGCCAAACCTCTCAGGGGAGCATTTGCAACCGTTTGGCACCATTTTTGAGTGAATTGCCGAAAGTCAGATTTTTGATGAAATTGTGACCCCGGGGCTTAGGGATTTTTTCAAAAACATCTTTTTCTGCCGGTTAAGTTGTCTTGGGCTGATTTCCTTTTCTGTGATAAAAAGCCTTCTGTTTCGACCGCCAAACCTCTCAGGGGAGCATTTGCAACCGTTTGGCACCATTTTTGAGTGAAATGCCGAAAGTCAGATTTTTGATGAAATTGTGACCCCGGGGCTTAGGGATTTTTTCAAAAAAATCTTTTTCTGCCGGTTAAGTTGTCTTGGGCTGATTTCTTTTCCCGTGATAAAAAGCCTTCTGTTTCGACCGCCAAACCTCTCAGGGTAGCATTTGCAACCGTTTGGCACCATTTTTGAGTGAATTGCCGAAAGTCAGATTTTTGATGAAATTGTGACCCCGGGGCTTAGGGATTTTTTCAAAAAAATCTTTTTCTGCCGTTTAATTTGTCTTGGGATGATTTCTTTTCCCGTGATAAAAAGCCTTCTGTTTCGACCGCCAAACCTCTCAGGGGAGCATTTGCAACCGTTTGGCACCATTTTTGAGTGAATTGCCGAAAGTCAGATTTTTGATGAAATTGTGACCCCGGGGCTTAGGGATTTTTTCAAAAAAAAATCTTTTTCTGCCGGTTAAGTTTTTTTGGGCTGATTTCCATTCCCGTGATAAAAAGCCTTCTGTTTCGACCGCCAAACCTCTCAGGGGAGCATTTGCAACCGTTTGGCACCATTTTTGAGTGAAATGCCGAAAGTCAGATTTTTGATGAAATTGTGACCCCGGGGCTTAGGGATTTTTTCAAAAACATCGTTTTCTGCCGGTTAAGTTGTCTTGGGCTGATTTCTTTTCCCGTGATAAAAAGCCTTCTGTTTCGACCGCCAAACCTCTCAGGGGAGCATTTGCAACCGTTTGGCACTATTTTTGAGTGAAATGCCGAAAGTCAGATTTCTGATGAAATTGTGACTCCGCGGCTTAGGGATTTTTTCAAAAAAATATTTTTCTGCCGGTTAAGTTTTTTGGGCTGATTGCCTTTTCCGTGATAAAAAGCCTTCTGTTTCGACCGCCAAACCTCTCAGGGGAGCATTTGCAACCGTTTGGCACCATTTTTGAGTGAATTGCCGAAAGTCAGATTTTTGATGAAATTGTGACCCCGGGGTTTAGGGATTTTTTCAAAAAAATCTTTTTCTGCCGGTTAATTTGTCTTGGGCTCATTTCTTTTCCCGTGATAAAAAGCCTTCTGTTTCGACCGCCAAACCTCTCACGGGAGCATTTGCAACCGTTTGGCACCATTTTTGAGTGAAATGCCGAAAGTCAGATTTCTGATGAAATTGTGACTCCGCGGCTTAGGGATTTTTTCAAAAAAATATTTTTCTGCCGGTTAAGTTTTTTGGGCTGATTTCCTTTTCCTTTGATAAAAAGCCTTATGTTTCGACCGCCAAACCTCTCAGGGGAGCATTTACAACCGTTTGAGACCATTTTTGAGTGAATTGCCGAAAGTCAGATTTTTGATGAAATTGTGACCCCGGGGCTTAGGGATTTTTTGAAAAAAATATTTTTCTGCCGGTTAATTTGTCTTGGGCTGATTTCTTTTCCCGTGATAAAAAGCCTTCTGTTTCGACCGCCAAACCTCTCAGGGGAGCATTTGCAACCGTTTGGCACCATTTTTGAGTGAATTGCCGAAAGTCAGATTTTTGATGAAATTGTGACCCCGGGGCTTAGGGATTTTTTCAAAAAAATCTTTTTCTGCTGGTTAAGTTTTTTTGGGCTGATTTCCATTCCCGTGATAAAAAGCCTTCTGTTTCGACCGCCAAACCTCTCAGGGGAGCATTTGCAACCGTTTGGCACCATTTTTGAGTGAATTGCCGAAAGTCAGATTTTTGATGAAATTGTGACCCCGGGGCTTAGGGATTTTTTCAAAAACATCTTTTTCTGCCGGTTAAGTTGTCTTGGGCTGATTTCCTTTTCCGTGATAAAAAGCCTTCTGTTTCGACCGCCAAACCTCTCAGGGGAGCATTTGCAACCGTTTGGCACCATTTTTGAGTGAAATGCCGAAAGTCAGATTTTTGATGAAATTGTGACCCCGGGGCTTAGGGATTTTTTCAAAAAAATCTTTTTCTGCCGGTTAAGTTGTCTTGGGCTGATTTCTTTTCCCGTGATAAAAAGCCTTCTGTTTCGACCGCCAAACCTCTCAGGGTAGCATTTGCAACCGTTTGGCACCATTTTTGAGTGAATTGCCGAAAGTCAGATTTTTGATGAAATTGTGACCCCGGGGCTTAGGGATTTTTTCAAAAAAATCTTTTTCTGCCGGTTAATTTGTCTTGGGCTGATTTCTTTTCCCGTGATAAAAAGCCTTCTGTTTCGACCGCCAAACCTCTCAGGGGAGCATTTGCAACCGTTTGGCACCATTTTTGAGTGAATTGCCGAAAGTCAGATTTTTGATGAAATTGTGACCCCGGGGCTTAGGGATTTTTTCAAAAAAAATCTTTTTCTGCCGGTTAAGTTTTTTTGGGCTGATTTCCATTCCCGTGATAAAAAGCCTTCTGTTTCGACCGCCAAACCTCTCAGGGGAGCATTTGCAACCGTTTGGCACCATTTTTGAGTGAAATGCCGAAAGTCAGATTTTTGATGAAATTGTGACCCTGGGGCTTAGGGATTTTTTCAAAAACATCGTTTTCTGCCGGTTAAGTTGTCTTGGGCTGATTTCTTTTCCTTTGATAAAAAGCCTTCTGTTTCGACCGCCAAACCTCTCAGGGGAGCATTTGCAACCGTTTGACACTATTTTTGAGTGAAATGCCGAAAGTCAGATTTCTGATGAAATTGTGACTCCGCGGCTTAGGGATTTTTTCAAAAAAATATTTTTCTGCCGGTTAAGTTTTTTGGGCTGATTTCCTTTTCCGTGATAAAAAGCCTTCTGTTTCGACCGCCAAACCTCTCAGGGGAGCATTTGCAACCGTTTGGCACCATTTTTGAGTGAATTGCCGAAAGTCAGATTTTTGATGAAATTGTGACCCCGGGGTTTAGGGATTTTTTCAAAAAAATCTTTTTCTGCCGGTTAATTTGTCTTGGGCTCATTTCTTTTCCCGTGATAAAAAGCCGTCTGTTTCGACCGCCAAACCTCTCAGGGGAGCATTTGCAACCGTTTGGCACCATTTTTGAGTGAATTGCCGAAAGTCAGATTTTTGATGAAATTGTGACCCCGGGGCTTAGGGATTTTTTCAAAAAAAATCTTTTTCTGCCGGTTAAGTTTTTTTGGGCTGATTTCCATTCCCGTGATAAAAAGCCTTCTGTTTCGACCGCCAAACCTCTCAGGGGAGCATTTGCAACCGTTTGGCACCATTTTTGAGTGAAATGCCGAAAGTCAGATTTTTGATGAAATTGTGACCCTGGGGCTTAGGGATTTTTTCAAAAACATCGTTTTCTGCCGGTTAAGTTGTCTTGGGCTGATTTCTTTTCCTTTGATAAAAAGCCTTCTGTTTCGACCGCCAAACCTCTCAGGGGAGCATTTGCAACCGTTTGGCACTATTTTTGAGTGAAATGCCGAAAGTCAGATTTCTGATGAAATTGTGACTCCGCGGCTTAGGGATTTTTTCAAAAAAATATTTTTCTGCCGGTTAAGTTTTTTGGGCTGATTTCCTTTTCCGTGATAAAAAGCCTTCTGTTTCGACCGCCAAACCTCTCAGGGGAGCATTTGCAACCGTTTGGCACCATTTTTGAGTGAATTGCCGAAAGTCAGATTTTTGATGAAATTGTGACCCCGGGGTTTAGGGATTTTTTCAAAAAAATCTTTTTCTGCCGGTTAATTTGTCTTGGGCTCATTTCTTTTCCCGTGATAAAAAGCCTTCTGTTTCGACCGCCAAACCTCTCAGGGGAGCATTTTCAACCGTTTGGCACCATTTTTGAGTGAATTGCCGAAAGTCAGATTTTTGATGAAATTGTGACCGTGGGGCTTAGGGATTTTTTCAAAAAAATCTTTTTCTGCCGGTTAAGTTTTTTTGGGCTGATTTCCATTCCCGTGATAAAAAGCCTTCTGTTTCGACCGCCAAACCTCTCAGGGGAGCATTTGCAACCGTTTGGCACCATTTTTGAGTGAATTGCCGAAAGTCAGATTTTTGATGAAATTGTGACCCCGGGGCTTAGGGATTTTTTCAAAAACATCTTTTTCTGCCGGTTAAGTTGTCTTGGGCTGATTTCCTTTTCCGTGATAAAAAGCCTTCTGTTTCGACCGCCAAACCTCTCAGGGGAGCATTTGCAACCGTTTGGCACCATTTTTGAGTGAAATGCCGAAAGTCAGATTTTTGATGAAATTGTGACCCCGGGGCTTAGGGATTTTTTCAAAAAAATCTTTTTCTGCCGGTTAAGTTGTCTTGGGCTGATTTCTTTTCCCGTGATAAAAAGCCTTCTGTTTCGACCGCCAAACCTCTCAGGGTAGCATTTGCAACCGTTTGGCACCATTTTTGAGTGAATTGCCGAAAGTCAGATTTTTGATGAAATTGTGACCCCGGGGCTTAGGGATTTTTTCAAAAAAATCTTTTTCTGCCGGTTAATTTGTCTTGGGATGATTTCTTTTCCCGTGATAAAAAGCCTTCTGTTTCGACCGCCAAACCTCTCAGGGGAGCATTTGCAACCGTTTGGCACCATTTTTGAGTGAATTGCCGAAAGTCAGATTTTTGATGAAATTGTGACCCCGGGGCTTAGGGATTTTTTCAAAAAAAATCTTCTTCTGCCGGTTAAGTTTTTTTGGGCTGATTTCCATTCCCGTGATAAAAAGCCTTCTGTTTCGACCGCCAAACCTCTCAGGGGAGCATTTGCAACCGTTTGGCACCATTTTTGAGTGAAATGCCGAAAGTCAGATTTTTGATGAAATTGTGACCCCGGGGGTTAGGGATTTTTTCAAAAAAATCTTTTTCTGCCGGTTAAGTTGTCTTGGGCTGATTTCTTTTCCCGTGATAAAAAGCCTTCTGTTTCGACCGCCAAACCTCTTAGGGGAGCATTTGCAACCGTTTGGCACCATTTTTGAGTGAATTGCCGAAAGTCAGATTTTTGATGAAATTGTGACCCTGGGGCTTAGGGATTTTTTCAAAAAAATCTTTTTCTGCCGGTTAATTTGTCTTGGGATGATTTCTTTTCCCGTGATAAAAAGCCTTCTGTTTCGACCGCCAAACCTCTCAGGGGAGGATTTGCAACCGTTTGGCACCATTTTTGAGTGAATTGCCGAAAGTCAGATTTTTGATGAAATTGTGACCCCGGGGCTTAGGGATTTTTTCAAAAAAAATCTTCTTCTGCCGGTTAAGTTTTTTTGGGCTGATTTCCATTCCCGTGATAAAAAGCCTTCTGTTTCGACCGCCAAACCTCTCAGGGGAGCATTTGCAACCGTTTGGCACCATTTTTGAGTGAATTGCCGAAAGTCAGATTTTTGATGAAATTGTGACCCCGGGGCTTAGGGATTTTTTCAAAAACATCTTTTTCTGCCGGTTAATTTGTCTTGGGCTGATTATCATTCCCGTGATAAAAAGCCTTCTGTTTCGACCGCCAAACCTCTCACGGGAGAATTTGAAACCGTTTGGGACCATTTTTGAGTGAAATGCCGAAAGTAAGATTTTTGATGAAATTGTGACCCCGCGGCTTAGGGATTTTTTCAAAAAATATTTTTCTGCCATTTAAGTTGTTTTGGGCTGATTATCATTCCCGTGATAAAAAGCCTTCTGTTTCGACCGCCAAACCTCTCACGGGAGCATTTTCAACCGTTTGGCACTATTCTTGAGTGAAATGCCGAAAGTCAGATTTCTGATGAAATTGTGACTCCGCGGCTTAGGGATTTTTTCAAAAAAATCTTTTTCTGGCGGTTAAGTTTTTTGGGCTGATTTTCTTTTCCTTTGATAAAAAGCCTTCTGTTTCGACCGCCAAACCTCTCAGGGGAGCATTTACAACCGTTTGGGACCATTTTTGAGTGAAATGCCGAAAGTCAGATTTTTGATGAAATTGTGAACCCGGGGCTTAGGGATTTTCACAAAAAGTATTTTTCTGCCGGTTAATTTGTCTTGGGCTGATTTCTTTTCCCGTGATAAAAAGCCTTCTGTTTCGACCGCCAAACCTCTCAGGGGAGCATTTGCAACCGTTTGGCACCATTTTTGAGTGAATTGCCGAAAGTCAGATTTTTGATGAAATTGTGACCCCGGGGCTTAGGGATTTTTTCAAAAAAATCTTTTTCTGCCGGTTAAGTTGTTTTGGGCTGATTTCCATTCCCGTGATAAAAAGCCTTCTGTTTCGACCGCCAAACCTCTCAGGGGAGCATTTGCAACCGTTTGGCACCATTTTTGAGTGAATTGCCGAAAGTCAGATTTCTGATGAAATTGTGACCCCGGGGCTTAGGGATTTTTTCAAAAACATCTTTTTCTGCCGGTTAAGTTGTCTTGGGCTGATTTCTTTTCCTTTGATAAAAAGCCTTCTGTTTCGACCGCCAAACCTCTCAGGGGAGCATTTGCAACCGTTTGGCACCATTTTTGAGTGAAATGCCGAAAGTAAGATTTTTGATGAAATTGTGACCCCGCGGCTTAGGGATTTTTTCAAAAAAAATTTTTCTGCCAGTTAAGTTGTTTAGGGCTGATTTCCTTTCCCGTGATAAAAAGCCTTATGTTTCGACCGCCAAACCTCTCAGGGGAGCATTTGCAACCGTTTGGCACCATTTTTGAGTGAATTGCCGAAAGTCAGATTTCTGATGAAATTGTGACTCCGCGGCTTAGGGATTTTTTCAAAAAAATATTTTTCTGCCCGTTAAGTTTTTTGGGCTGATTTCCTTTTCCTTTGATAAAAAGCCTTATGTTTTGACCGCCAAACCTCTCAGGGGAGCATTTGCAACCGTTTGGCACCATTTTTGAGTGAATTGCCGAAAGTCAGATTTTTGATGAAATTGTGACCCCGGGGCTTAGGGATTTTTTCAAAAACATCTTTTTCTGCCGGTTAATTTGTCTTGGGCTGATTATCATTCCCGTGATAAAAAGCCTTCTGTTTCGACCGCCAAACCTCTCACGGGAGAATTTGAAACCGTTTGGGACCATTTTTGAGTGAAATGCCGAAAGTAAGATTTTTGATGAAATTGTGACCCCGGGGCTTAGGGATTTTTTCAAAAAAAATCTTCTTCTGCCGGTTAAGTTTTTTTGGGCTGATTTCCATTCCCGTGATAAAAAGCCTTCTGTTTCGACCGCCAAACCTCTCAGGGGAGCATTTGCAACCGTTTGGCACCATTTTTGAGTGAATTGCCGAAAGTCAGATTTTTGATGAAATTGTGACCCCGGGGCTTAGGGATTTTTTCAAAAACATCTTTTTCTGCCGGTTAATTTGTCTTGGGCTGATTATCATTCCCGTGATAAAAAGACTTCTGTTTCGACCGCCAAACCTCTCACGGGAGAATTTGAAACCGTTTGGGACCATTTTTGAGTGAAATGCCGAAAGTAAGATTTTTGATGAAATTGTGACCCCGCGGCTTAGGGATTTTTTCAAAAAATATTTTTCTGCCATTTAAGTTGTTTTGGGCTGATTATCATTCCCGTGATAAAAAGCCTTCTGTTTCGACCGCCAAACCTCTCACGGGAGCATTTTCAACCGTTTGGCACTATTCTTGAGTGAAATGCCGAAAGTCAGATTTCTGATGAAATTGTGACTCCGCGGCTTAGGGATTTTTTCAAAAAAATCTTTTTCTGGCGGTTAAGTTTTTTGGGCTGATTTTCTTTTCCTTTGATAAAAAGCCTTCTGTTTCGACCGCCAAACCTCTCAGGGGAGCATTTACAACCGTTTGGGACCATTTTTGAGTGAAATGCCGAAAGTCAGATTTTTGATGAAATTGTGAACCCGGGGCTTAGGGATTTTCACAAAAAGTATTTTTCTGCCGGTTAATTTGTCTTGGGCTGATTTCTTTTCCCGTGATAAAAAGCCTTCTGTTTCGACCGCCAAACCTCTCAGGGGAGCATTTGCAACCGTTTGGCACCATTTTTGAGTGAATTGCCGAAAGTCAGATTTTTGATGAAATTGTGACCCCGGGGCTTAGGGATTTTTTCAAAAAAATCTTTTTCTGCCGGTTAAGTTGTTTTGGGCTGATTTCCATTCCCGTGATAAAAAGCCTTCTGTTTCGACCGCCAAACCTCTCAGGGGAGCATTTGCAACCGTTTGGCACCATTTTTGAGTGAATTGCCGAAAGTCAGATTTCTGATGAAATTGTGACCCCGGGGCTTAGGGATTTTTTCAAAAACATCTTTTTCTGCCGGTTAAGTTGTCTTGGGCTGATTTCTTTTCCTTTGATAAAAAGCCTTCTGTTTCGACCGCCAAACCTCTCAGGGGAGCATTTGCAACCGTTTGGCACCATTTTTGAGTGAAATGCCGAAAGTAAGATTTTTGATGAAATTGTGACCCCGCGGCTTAGGGATTTTTTCAAAAAAATTTTTTCTGCCAGTTAAGTTGTTTAGGGCTGATTTCCTTTCCCGTGATAAAAAGCCTTATGTTTCGACCGCCAAACCTCTCAGGGGAGCATTTGCAACCGTTTGGCACCATTTTTGAGTGAATTGCCGAAAGTCAGATTTCTGATGAAATTGTGACTCCGCGGCTTAGGGATTTTTTCAAAAAAATATTTTTCTGCCCGTTAAGTTTTTTGGGCTGATTTCCTTTTCCTTTGATAAAAAGCCTTATGTTTTGACCGCCAAACCTCTCAGGGGAGCATTTACAACCGTTTGGGACCATTTTTGAGTGAAATGCCGAAAGTCAGATTTTTGATGAAATTGTGACCCCGGGGCTTAGGGATTTTTTCAAAAAAATATTTTTCTGCCGGTTAAGTTGTTTTGGGCTGATTTCTTTTCCTTTGATAAAAAGCCTTCTGTTTCGACCGCCAAACCTCTCACGGGAGCATTTGCAACCGTTTGGCACTATTTTTGAGTGAAATGCCGAAAGTCAGATTTCTGATGAAATTGTGACTCCGCGGCTTAGGGATTTTTTCAAAAAAATATTTTTCTGCCGGTTAAGTTTTTTGGGCTGATTTCCTTTTCCGCGATAAAAAGCCTTCTGTTTCGACCGCCAAACCTCTCAGGGGAGCATTTGCAACCGTTTGGCACCATTTTTGAGTGAAATGCCGAAAGTAAGATTTTTGATGAAATTGTGACCCCGCGGCTTAGGGATTTTTTCAAAAAAAAAATTTCTGCCAGTTAAGTTGTTTAGGGCTGATTTCCTTTCCCGTGATAAAAAGCCTTCTGTTTCGACCGCCAAACCTCTCGGGGGAGCATTTGCAACCGTTTGGCACCATTTTTGAGTGAATTGCCGAAAGTCAGATTTTTGATTAAATTGTGACCCCGGGGCTTAGGGATTTTTTCAAAAACATCTTTTTCTGCAGGTTAAGTTGTCTTGGGCTGGTTTCTTTTTCTTTGATAAAAAGCCTTCTGTTTCGACCGCCAAACCTCTCAAGGGAGCATTTTCAACCGTTTGGCACCATTTTTGAGTGAAATGCCGAAAGTCAGATTTCTGATGAAATTGTGACTCCGCGGCTTAGGGATTTTTTCAAAAAAATATTTTTCTGCCGGTTAAGTTTTTTGGGCTGATTTCTTTTCCCGTGATAAAAAGCCTTCTGTTTCGACCGCTAAACCTCTCAGGGGAGCATTTGCAACCGTTTGGCACCATTTTTGAGTGAATTGCCGAAAGTCAGATTTTTGATGAAATTGTGACCCCGGGGCTTAGGGATTTTTTCAAAAAAATCTTTTTCTGCCGGTTAAGTTTTCTTGGGCTGATTTCCTTTCCCGTGATAAAAAGCCTTCTGTTTCGACCGCCAAACCTCTCAGGGGAGCATTTGCAACCGTTTGGCACCATTTTTGAGTGAATTGCCGAAAGTCAGATTTTTGATGAAATTGTGACCCCGGGGCTTAGGGATTTTTTCAAAAAAATCTTTTTCTTCCGGTTAAGTTTTCGAGGGCTGATTTCTTTTCCCGTGATAAAAAGCCTTCTGTTTCGACCGCCAAACCTCTCACGGGAGCATTTGCAACCGTTTGGCACTATTTTTGAGTGAAATGCCGAAAGTCAGATTTCTGATGAAATTGTGACTCCGCGGCTTAGGGATTTTTTCAAAAAAATATTTTTCTGCCGGTTAAGTTTTTTGGGCTGATTTCCTTTTCCGCGATAAAAAGCCTTCTGTTTCGACCGCCAAACCTCTCAGGGGAGCATTTGCAACCGTTTGGCACCATTTTTGAGTGAAATGCCGAAAGTAAGATTTTTGATGAAATTGTGACCCCGCGGCTTAGGGATTTTTTCAAAAAAAATTTTTCTGCCAGTTAAGTTGTTTAGGGCTGATTTCCTTTCCCGTGATAAAAAGCCTTCTGTTTCGACCGCCAAACCTCTCGGGGGAGCATTTGCAACCGTTTGGCACCATTTTTGAGTGAATTGCCGAAAGTCAGATTTTTGATTAAATTGTGACCCCGGGGCTTAGGGATTTTTTCAAAAACATCTTTTTCTGCAGGTTAAGTTGTCTTGGGCTGGTTTCTTTTTCTTTGATAAAAAGCCTTCTGTTTCGACCGCCAAACCTCTCACGGGAGCATTTTCAACCGTTTGGCACTATTTTTGAATGAAATGCCGAAAGTCAGATTTCTGATGAAATTGTGACTCCGCGGCTTAGGGATTTTTTCAAAAAAATATTTTTCTGCCGGTTAAGTTTTTTGGGCTGATTTCTTTTCCCGTGATAAAAAGCCTTCTGTTTCGACCGCCAAACCTCTCAGGGGAGCATTTGTAACCGTTTGGCACCATTTTTGAGTGAATTGCCGAAAGTCAGATTTTTGATGAAATTGTGACCCCGGGGCTTAGGGATTTTTTCAAAAAAATCTTTTTCTGCCGGTTAAGTTTTCTTGGGCTGATTTCCTTTCCCGTGATAAAAAGCCTTCTGTTTCGACCGCCAAACCTCTCAGGGGAGCATTTGCAACCGTTTGGCACCATTTTTCAGTGAATTGCCGAAAGTCAGATTTTTGATGAAATTGTGACCCCGGGGCTTAGGGATTTTTTCAAAAAAATCTTTTTCTTCCGGGTAAGTTTTCGAGGGCTGATTTCTTTTCCCGTGATAAAAAGCCTTCTGTTTCGACCGCCAAACCTCTCAGGGGAGCATTTGCAACCGTTTGGCACCATTTTTGAGTGAATTGCCGAAAATCAGATTTTTGATGAAATTGTGACCCCGGGGCTTAGGGATTTTTTCAAAAAAATCTTTTTCTGCCGGTTAAGTTTTTTGGGCTGATTTCATTTTCCGTGATAAAAAGCCTTCTGTTTCGACCGCCAAACCTCTCAGGGGAGCATTTGCAACCGTTTGGCACCATTTTTGAGTGAATTACCGAAAGTCAGATTTTTGATGAAATTGTGACCCCGGGGCTTAGGGATTTTTTCAAAAAAATCTTTTTCTGCCGGTTAAGTTGTTTTGGGCTGATTTCCTTTCCATGTGTTAAAAAGCCTTCTGTTTCGACCGCAAAACCTCTCAGGGGAGCATTTGCAACCATTTGGCACCATTTTTCAGTGAATTGCCGAAAGTCAGATTTTTGATGAAATTGTGACCCCGGGGCTTAGGGATTTTTTCAAAAACATCTTTTTCTGCCGGTTAAGTTGTCTTGGGCTGATTTCTTTTCCTTTGATAAAAAGCCTTATGTTTCGACCGCCAAACCTCTCAGGGGAGCATTTGCAACCGTTTGGCACTATTTTTGAGTGAAATGCCGAAAGTCAGATTTCTGATGAAATTGTGACTCCGCGGCTTAGGGATTTTTTCAAAAAAATATTTTTCTGCCGGTTAAGTTTTTT
This sequence comes from Podarcis raffonei, assembly GCF_027172205.1. NCBI lineage: Eukaryota > Metazoa > Chordata > Lepidosauria > Squamata > Lacertidae > Podarcis > Podarcis raffonei. The sequence continues at coordinate 8,968,107 of NC_070606.1, read as the reverse complement.
GGGCTGATTTCCTTTTCCTTTGATAAAAAGCCTTATGTTTCGACCGCCAAACCTCTCAGGGGAGCATTTACAACCGTTTGGGACCATTTTTGAGTGAATTGCCGAAAGTCAGATTTTTGATGAAATTGTGACCCCGGGGCTTAGGGATTTTTTCAAAAAAATCTTTTTCTGCCGGTTAAGTTTTCTTGGGCTGATTTCCTTTCCCGTGATAAAAAGCCTTCTGTTTCGACCGCCAAACCTCTCAGGGGAGCATTTGCAACCGTTTGGCACCATTTTTGAGTGAATTGCCGAAAGTCAGATTTTTGATGAAATTGTGACCCCGGGGCTTAGGGATTTTTTCAAAAAAATCTTTTTCTTCCGGTTAAGTTTTCGAGGGCTGATTTCTTTTCCCGTGATAAAAAGCCTTCTGTTTCGACCGCCAAACCTCTCACGGGAGCATTTGCAACCGTTTGGCACTATTTTTGAGTGAAATGCCGAAAGTCAGATTTCTGATGAAATTGTGACTCCGCGGCTTAGGGATTTTTTCAAAAAAATATTTTTCTGCCGGTTAAGTTTTTTGGGCTGATTTCCTTTTCCGCGATAAAAAGCCTTCTGTTTCGACCGCCAAACCTCTCAGGGGAGGATTTGCAACCGTTTGGCACCATTTTTGAGTGAATTGCCGAAAGTCAGATTTTTGATGAAATTGTGACCCCGGGGCTTAGGGATTTTTTCAAAAAAAATCTTCTTCTGCCGGTTAAGTTTTTTTGGGCTGATTTCCATTCCCGTGATAAAAAGCCTTCTGTTTCGACCGCCAAACCTCTCAGGGGAGCATTTGCAACCGTTTGGCACCATTTTTGAGTGAATTGCCGAAAGTCAGATTTTTGATGAAATTGTGACCCCGGGGCTTAGGGATTTTTTCAAAAACATCTTTTTCTGCCGGTTAATTTGTCTTGGGCTGATTTCTTTTCCTTTGATAAAAAGCCTTCTGTTTCGACCGCCAAACCTCTCAGGGGAGGATTTGAAACCGTTTGGGACCATTTTTGAGTGAAATGCCGAAAGTAAGATTTTTGATGAAATTGTGACCCCGCGGCTTAGGGATTTTTTCATAAAAATATTTTTCTGCCATTTAAGTTGTTTTGGGCTGATTATCATTCCCGTGATAAAAAGCCTTCTGTTTCGACCGCCAAACCTCTCAGGGGAGCATTTGCAACCGTTTGGACCATTTTTGAGTGAATTGCCGAAAGTCAGATTTTTGATGAAATTGTGACCCCGGGGCTTAGGGATTTTTTCAAAAAAATCTTTTTCTGCCGGTTAAGTTTTTTGGGCTGATTTCCTTTCCCGTGATAAAAAGCCTTCTGTTTCGACCGCCAAACCTCTCAGGGGAGCATTTGCAATCATTTGGAACCATTTTTGAGTGAATTGCCGAAAGTCAGATTTTTGATGAAATTGTGACCCCGCGGCTTAGGGATTTTTTCAAAAAAAAATTTTCTGCCAGTTAAGTTGTTTAGGGCTGATTTCCTTTCCCGTGATAAAAAGCCTTATGTTTCGACCGCCAAACCTCTCAGGGGAGCATTTGCAACCGTTTGGCACCATTTTTGAGTGAATTGCCGAAAGTCAGATTTCTGATGAAATTGTGACTCCGCGGCTTAGGGATTTTTTCAAAAAAATATTTTTCTGCCCGTTAAGTTTTTTGGGCTGATTTCCTTTTCCTTTGATAAAAAGCCTTATGTTTCGACCGCCAAACCTCTCAGGGGAGCATTTACAACCGTTTGGGACCATTTTTGAGTGAAATGCCGAAAGTCAGATTTTTGATGAAATTGTGACCCCGGGGCTTAGGGATTTTTTCAAAAAAATATTTTTCTGCCGGTTAAGTTGTTTTGGGCTGATTTCTTTTCCTTTGATAAAAAGCCTTCTGTTTCGACCGCCAAACCTCTCACGGGAGCATTTGCAACCGTTTGGCACTATTTTTGAGTGAAATGCCGAAAGTCAGATTTCTGATGAAATTGTGACTCCGCGGCTTAGGGATTTTTTCAAAAAAATATTTTTCTGCCGGTTAAGTTTTTTGGGCTGATTTCCTTTTCCGCGATAAAAAGCCTTCTGTTTCGACCGCCAAACCTCTCAGGGGAGCATTTGCAACCGTTTGGCACCATTTTTGAGTGAAATGCCGAAAGTAAGATTTTTGATGAAATTGTGACCCCGCGGCTTAGGGATTTTTTCAAAAAAAAAATTTCTGCCAGTTAAGTTGTTTAGGGCTGATTTCCTTTCTCGTGATAAAAAGCCTTCTGTTTCGACCGCCAAACCTCTCGGGGGAGCATTTGCAACCGTTTGGCACCATTTTTGAGTGAATTGCCGAAAGTCAGATTTTTGATTAAATTGTGACCCCGGGGCTTAGGGATTTTTTCAAAAACATCTTTTTCTGCAGGTTAAGTTGTCTTGGGCTGGTTTCTTTTTCTTTGATAAAAAGCATTCTGTTTCGACCGCCAAACCTCTCACGGGAGCATTTTCAACCGTTTGGCACTATTTTTGAGTGAAATGCCGAAAGTCAGATTTCTGATGAAATTGTGACTCCGCGGCTTAGGGATTTTTTCAAAAAAATATTGTTCTGCCGGTTAAGTTTTTTGGGCTGATTTCCTTTTCCGTGATAAAAAGCCTTCTGTTTCGACCGCCAAACCTCTCAGGGGAGCATTTGAAACCGTTTGGCACCATTTTTGAGTGAATTGCCGAAAGTCAGATTTTTGATGAAATTGTGACCCCGGGGCTTAGGGATTTTTTCAAAAACATCTTTTTCTGCCGGTTAATTTGTCTTGGGCTGATTTCTTTTCCCGTGATAAAAAGCCTTCTGTTTCGACCGCCAAACCTCTCAGGGGAGCATTTGCAACCGTTTGGCACCATTTTTGAGTGAATTGCCGAAAGTCAGATTTTTGATGAAATTGTGACCCCGGGGCTTAGGGATTTTTTCAAAAACATCGTTTTCTGCCGGTTAAGTTGTCTTGGGCTGATTTCTTTTCCTTTGATAAAAAGCCTTCTGTTTCGACCGCCAAACCTCTCAGGGGAGCATTTGCAACCGTTTGGCACTATTTTTGAGTGAAATGCCGAAAGTCAGATTTCTGATGAAATTGTGACTCCGCGGCTTAGGGATTTTTTCAAAAAAATATTGTTCTGCCGGTTAAGTTTTTTGGGCTGATTTCCTTTTCCGTGATAAAAAGCCTTCTGTTTCGACCGCCAAACCTCTCAAGGGAGCATTTGCAACCGTTTGGCACCATTTTTGAGTGAATTGCCGAAAGTCAGATTTTTGATGAAATTGTGACCCCGGGGCTTAGGGATTTTTACAAAAAGTATTTTTCTGCCGGTTAATTTGTCTTCGGCTGATTTCTTTTCCCGTGATAAAAAGCCTTCTGTTTCGACCGCCATACCTCTCAGGGGAGCATTTGCAACCGTTTGGCACCATTTTTGAGTGAATTGCCGAAAGTCAGATTTTTGATGAAATTGTGACCCCGGGGCTTAGGGATTTTTTCAAAAAAATCTTTTTCTGCCGGTTAAGTTGTTTTGGGCTGATTTCCATTCCCGTGATAAAAAGCCTTCTGTTTCGACCGCCAAACCTCTCACGGGAGCATTTGCAACTGTTTGGCACCATTTTTGAGTGAATTGCTGAAAGTCAGATTTCTGATGAAATTGTGACCCCGGGGCTTAGGGATTTTTTCAAAAAAATATTTTTCTGCCGGTTAATTTGTCTTGGGCTGATTTCTTTTCCTTTGATAAAAAGCCTTCTGTTTCGACCGCCAAACCTCTCAGGGGAGCATTTGCAACCGTTTGGCACCATTTTTGAGTGAATTGCCGAAAGTCAGATTTTTGATGAAATTGTGACCCCGGGGCTTAGGGATTTTTTCAAAAACATCTTTTTCTGCCGGTTAAGTTGTCTTGGGCTGATTTCTTTTCCTTTTTTAAAAAGCCTTCTGTTTCGACCGCCAAACCTCTCAGGGGAGCATTTGCAACCGTTTGGCACTATTTTTGAGTGAAATGCTGAAAGTCAGATTTCTGATGAAATTGTGACTCCGCGGCTTAGGGATTTTTTCAAAAAAATATTTTTCTGCCGGTTAAGTTTTTTGGGCTGATTTCCTTTTCCGTGATAAAAAGCCTTCTGTTTCGACCGCCAAACCTCTCAGGGGAGCATTTGCAACCGTTTGGCACCATTTTTGAGTGAATTGCCGAAAGTCAGATTTTTGATGAAATTGTGACCCCGGGGCTTAGGGATTTTTACAAAAAGTATTTTTCTGCCGGTTAATTTGTCTTCGGCTGATTTCTTTTCCCGTGATAAAAAGCCTTCTGTTTCGACCGCCAAACCTCTCACGGGAGCATTTGCAACTGTTTGGCACCATTTTTGAGTGAATTGCTGAAAGTCAGATTTCTGATGAAATTGTGACCCCGGGGCTTAGGGATTTTTTCAAAAAAATATTTTTCTGCCGGTTAATTTGTCTTGGGCTGATTTCTTTTCCTTTGATAAAAAGCCTTCTGTTTCGACCGCCAAACCTCTCAGGGGAGCATTTGCAACCGTTTGGCACCATTTTTGAGTGAATTGCCGAAAGTCAGATTTTTGATGAAATTGTGACCCCGGGGCTTAGGGATTTTTTCAAAAACATCTTTTTCTGCCGGTTAAGTTGTCTTGGGCTGATTTCTTTTCCTTTTTTAAAAAGCCTTCTGTTTCGACCGCCAAACCTCTCAGGGGAGCATTTGCAACCGTTTGGCACTATTTTTGAGTGAAATGCTGAAAGTCAGATTTCTGATGAAATTGTGACTCCGCGGCTTAGGGATTTTTTCAAAAAAACATTTTTCTGCCGGTTAAGTTTTTTGGGCTGATTTCCTTTTCCGTGATAAAAAGCCTTCTGTTTCGACCGCCAAACCTCTCAGGGGAGCATTTGCAACCGTTTGGCACCATTTTTGAGTGAATTGCCGAAAGTCAGATTTTTGATGAAATTGTGACCCCGGGGCTTAGGGATTTTTACAAAAAGTATTTTTCTGCCGGTTAATTTGTCTTCGGCTGATTTCTTTTCCCGTGATAAAAAGCCTTCTGTTTCGACCGCCAAACCTCTCAGGGGAGCATTTGCAACCGTTTGGCACCATTTTTGAGTGAATTGCCGAAAGTCAGATTTTTGATGAAATTGTGACCCCGGGGCTTAGGGATTTTTTCAAAAAAATCTTTTTCTGCCGGTTAAGTTGTTTTGGGCTGATTTCCATTCCCGGTATAAAAAGCCTTCTGTTTCGACCGCCAAACCTCTCAGGGGAGCATTTGCAACTGTTTGGCACCATTTTTGAGTCAATTGCCGAAAGTCAGATTTCTGATGAAATTGTGACCCCGGGGCTTAGGGATTTTTTCAAAAACATCTTTTTCTGCCGGTTAAGTTGTCTTGGGCTGATTTCTTTTCCTTTGATAAAAAGCCTTCTGTTTCGACCGCCAAACCTCTCAGGGGAGCATTTGCAACCGTGTGGCACTATTTTTGAGTGAAATGCCGAAAGTCAGATTTCTGATGAAATTGTGACTCCGCGGCTTAGGGATTTTTTCAAAAAAATATTTTTCTGCCGGTTAAGTTTTTTGGGCTGATTTCCTTTTCCGCGATAAAAAGCCTTCTGTTTCGACCGCCAAACCTCTCAGGGGAGCATTTGCAACCGTTTGGCACCATTTTTGAGTGAAATGCCGAAAGTAAGATTTTTGATGAAATTGTGACCCCGGGGCTTAGGGATTTTTTCAAAAAAAAAATTTCTGCCGGTTAAGTTGTTTAGGGCTGATTTCCTTTCCCGTGATAAAAAGCCTTCTGTTTCGACCGCCAAACCTCTCAGGGGAGCATTTGCAACCGTTTGGCACCATTTTTGAGTGAATTGCCGAAAGTCAGATTTCTGATGAAATTGTGACCCCGGGGCTTAGGGATTTTTTCAAAAACATCTTTTTCTGCCGGTTAAGTTGTCTTGGGCTGATTTCTTTTCCTTTGATAAAAAGCCTTCTGTTTCGACCGCCATACCTCTCAGGGGAGCATTTGCAACCGTGTGGCACTATTTTTGAGTGAAATGCCGAAAGTCAGATTTCTGATGAAATTGTGACTCCGCGGCTTAGGGATTTTTTCAAAAAAATATTTTTCTGCCGGTTAAGTTGTCTTGGGCTGATTTCTTTTCCTTTGATAAAAAGCCTTCTGTTTCGACCGCCAAACCTCTCAGGGGAGCATTTGCAACCGTGTGGCACTATTTTTGAGTGAAATGCCGAAAGTCAGATTTCTGATGAAATTGTGACTCCGCGGCTTAGGGATTTTTTCAAAAAAAAAATTTCTGCTAGTTAAGTTGTTTAGGGCTGATTTCCTTTCCCGTGATAAAAAGCCTTCTGTTTCGACCGCCAAACCTCTCAGGGGAGCATTTGCAACCGTTTGGCACCATTTTTGAGTGAATTGCCGAAAGTCAGATTTCTGATGAAATTGTGACTCCGCGGCTTAGGGATTTTTTGAAAAAAATATTTTTCTGCCCGTTAAGTTTTTTGGGCTGATTTCCTTTTCCTTTGATAAAAAGCCTTATGTTTTGACCGGCAAACCTCTCAGGGGAGCATTTACCACCGTTTGGGACCATTTTTGAGTGAAATGCCGAAAGTCCGATTTTTGATGAAATTGTGACCCCGGGGCTTAGGGATTTTTTCAAAAACATCTTTTTCTGCCGGTTAATTTGTCTTGGGCTGATTTCTTTTCCCGTGATAAAAAGCCTTCTGTTTCGACCGCCAAACCTCTCAGGGGAGCATTTGCAACCGTTTGGCACCATTTTTGAGTGAATTGCCGAAAGTCAGATTTTTGATGAAATTGTGACCCCGGGGCTTAGGGATTTTTTCAAAAACATCTTTTTCTGCCGGTTAAGTTGTCTTGGGCTGATTTCTTTTCCTTTGATAAAAAGCCTTCTGTTTCGCCGCCAAACCTCTCAGGGGAGCATTTGCAACCGTTTGGCACTATTTTTGAGTGAAATGCCGAAAGTCAGATTTCTGATGAAATTGTGACTCCGCGGCTTTGGGATTTTTTCAAAAAAATATTTTTCTGCCGGTTAAGTTTTTTGGGCTGATTTCCTTTTCCGTGATAAAAAGCCTTCTGTTTCGACCGCCAAACCTCTCAGGGGAGCATTTGCAACCGTTTGGCACCATTTTTGAGTGAATTGCCGAAAGTCAGATTTTTGATGAAATTGTGACCCCGGGGCTTAGGGATTTTTTCAAAAAAATCTTTTTCTGCCGGTTAAGTTTTCTTGGGCTGATTTCTTTTCCCGTGATAAAAAGCCTTCTGTTTCGACCGCCAAACCTCTCAGGGGAGCATTTGCAACCGTTTGGCACTATTTTTGAGTGAATTGCCGAAAGTCAGATTTTTGATGAAATTGTGACCCCGGGGCTTAGGGATTTTTTCAAAAAAATCTTTTTCTGCCGGTTAAGTTGTCTTGGGCTGATTTCCTTTCCCGTGATAAAAAGCCTTCTGTTTCGACCGCCAAACCTCTCAGGGGAGCATTTGCAACCGTTTGGCACCATTTTTGAGTGAATTGCCGAAAGTCAGATTTTTGATGAAATTGTGACCCCGGGGCTTAGGGATTTTTTCAGAAAAATCTTTTTCTGCCTGTTAATTTTTCGAGGGCTGATTTCTTTTCCCGTGATAAAAAGCCTTCTGTTTCGACCACCAAACCTCTCACGGGAGAATTTGAAACCGTTTGGGACCATTTTTGATTGAAATGCCGAAAGTCCGATTTTTGATGAAATTGTGACCCCGGGGCTTAGGGATTTCTTCAAAAAAATATTTTTCTGCCGGTTAAGTTGTTTTGGGCTGATTTCTTTTCCTTTGATAAAAAGCCTTCTGTTTCGACCGCCAAACCTCTCACGGGAGCATTTGCAACCGTTTGGCACTATTTTTGAGTGAAATGCTGAAAGTCAGATTTCTGATAAAATTGTGACTCCGCGGCTTAGGGATTTTTTCAAAAAAATATTTTTCTGCCGTTTAAGTTTTTTGGGCTGATTTCCTTTTCCGCGATAAAAAGCCTTCTGTTTCGACCGCCAAACCTCTCAGGGGAGCATTTGCAACCGTTTGGCACCATTTTTGAGTGAAATGCCGAAAGTAAGATTTTTGATGAAATTGTGACCCCGCGGCTTAGGGATTTTTTCAAAAAAAAAAATTTCTGCCAGTTAAGTTGTTTAGGGCTGATTTCCTTTCCCGTGATAAAAAGCCTTCTGTTTCGACCGCCAAACCTCTCGGGGGAGCATTTGCAACCGTTTGGCACCATTTTTGAGTGAATTGCCGAAAGTCAGATTTTTGATTAAATTGTGACCCCGGGGCTTAGGGATTTTTTCAAAAACATCTTTTTCTGCCGGTTAAGTTGTCTTGGGCTGGTTTCTTTTTCTTTGATAAAAAGCCTTCTGTTTCGACCGCCAAACCTCTCACGGGAGCATTTTCAACCGTTTGGCACTATTTTTGAGTGAAATGCCGAAAGTCAGATTTCTGATGAAATTGTGACTCCGCGGCTTAGGGATTTTTTCAAAAAAATATTTTTCTGCCGGTTAAGTTTTTTGGGCTGATTTCCTTTTCCTTTGATAAAAAGCCTTATGTTTTGACCGCCAAACCTCTCAGGGGAGCATTTACAACCGTTTGGGACCATTTTTGAGTGAATTGCCGAAAGTCAGATTTTTGATGAAATTGTGACCCCGGGGCTTAGGGATTTTTTCAAAAACATCTTTTTCTGCCGGTTAATTTGTCTTGGGCTGATTTCTTTTCCCGTGATAAAAAGCCTTCTGTTTCGACCGCCAAACCTCTCAGGGGAGCATTTGCAACCGTTTGGCACCATTTTTGAGTGAATTGCCGAAAGTCAGATTTTTGATGAAATTGTGACCCCGGGGCTTAGGGATTTTTTCAAAAACATCTTTTTCTGCCGGTTAAGTTGTCTTGGGCTGATTTCTTTTCCTTTGATAAAAAGCCTTCTGTTTCGACCGCCAAACCTCTCAGGGGAGCATTTGCAACCGTTTGGCACTATTTTTGAGTGAAATGCCGAAAGTCATATTTCTGATGAAATTGTGACTCCGCGGCTTAGGGATTTTTTCAAAAAAATATTTTTCTGCCGGTTAAGTTTTTTGGGCTGATTTCCTTTTCCGTGATAAAAAGCCTTCTGTTTCGACCGCCAAACCTCTCAGGGGAGCATTTGCAACCGTTTGGCACCATTTTTGAGTGAATTGCCGAAAGTCAGATTTTTGATGAAATTGTGACCCCGGGGCTTAGGGATTTTTTCAAAAAAATCTTTTTCTGCCGGTTAAGTTTTCTTGGGCTGATTTCTTTTCCCGTGATAAAAAGCCTTCTGTTTCGACCGCCAAACCTCTCAGGGGAGCATTTGAAACCGTTTGGCACCATTTTTGAGTGAATTGCCGAAAGTCAGATTTTTGATGAAATTGTGACCCCGGGGCTTAGGGATTTTTTCAAAAAAATCTTTTTCTGCCGGTTAAGTTGTCTTGGGCTGATTTCTTTTCCCGTGATAAAAAGCCTTCTGTTTCGACCGCCAAACCTCTCAGGGGAGCATTTGCAACCGTTTGGCACCATTTTTGAGTGAATTGCCGAAAGTCAGATTTTTGATGAAATTGTGACCCCGGGGCTTAGGGATTTTTTCAAAAAAATCTTTTTCTGCCTGTTAATTTTTCGAGGGCTGATTTCTTTTCCCGTGATAAAAAGCCTTCTGTTTCGACCACCAAACCTCTCACGGGAGAATTTGAAACCGTTTGGGACCATTTTTGATTGAAATGCCGAAAGTAAGATTTTTGATTTAATTGTGACTCCGCGGCTTAGGGATTTTTTCAAAAAAATATTTTTCTGCCGGTTAAGTTTTTTGGGCTGATTTCCTTTCCCGTGATAAAAAGCCTTCTGTTTCGACCACCAAACCTCTCAGGGGAGCATTTGCAACCGTTTGGCACCATTTTTGAGTGAAATGCCGAAAGTCAGATTTTTGATGAAATTGTGACCCCGGGGCTTAGGGATTTTTTCAAAAACATCTTTTTCTGCAGGTTAAGTTGTCTTGGGCTGGTTTCTTTTTCTTTGATAAAAAGCCTTCTGTTTCGACCGCCAAACCTCTCAGGGGAGCATTTTCAACCGTTTGGCACTATTTTTGAGTGAAATGCCGAAAGTCAGATTTCTGATGAAATTGTGTCTCCGCGGCTTAGGGATTTTTTCAAAAAAATATTTTTCTGCCGGTTAAGTTGTTTTGGGCTGATTTCCTTTCCCGTGTTAAAAAGCCTTCTGTTTCGACCGCCCAACCTCTCAGGGGAGCATTTGGAACCATTTGGCACCATTTTTCAGTGAATTGCCGAAAGTCAGATTTTTGATGAAATTGTGACCCCGGGGCTTAGGGATTTTTTCAAAAAAATCTTTTTCTGCCGGTTAAGTTTTCGAGGGCTGATTTCTTTTCCCGTGATAAAAAGCCTTCTGTTTCGACCGCCAAACCTCTCAGGGGAGCATTTGCAACCGTTTGGCACCATTTTTGAGTGAATTGCCGAAAGTCAGATTTCTGATGAAATTGTGACTCCGCGGCTTAGGGATTTTTTCAAAAAAAAAATTTCTGCCAGTTAAGTTGTTTAGGGCTGATTTCCTTTCCCGTGATAAAAAGCCTTCTGTTTCGACCGCCAAACCTCTCAGGGGAGCATTTGCAACCGTTTGGCACCATTTTTGAGTGAATTGCCGAAAGTCAGATTTCTGATGAAATTGTGACTCCGCGGCTTAGGGATTTTTTCAAAAAAATATTTTTCTGCCGGTTAAGTTGTTTTGGGCTGATTTCTTTTCCTTTGATAAAAAGCCTTCTGTTTCGACCGCCAAACCTCTCAGGGGAGCATTTGCAACCGTTTGGCACTATTTTTGAGTGAAATGCCGAAAGTCAGATTTCTGATAAAATTGTGACTCCGCGGCTTAGGGATTTTTTCAAAAAAATATTTTTCTGCCGGTTAAGTTTTTTGGGCTGATTTCCTTTTCCGCGATAAAAAGCCTTCTGTTTCGACCGCCAAACCTCTCAGGGGAGCATTTGCAACCGTTTGGCACCATTTTTGAGTGAAATGCCGAAAGTAAGATTTTTGATGAAATTGTGACCCCGCGGCTTAGGGATTTTTTCAAAAAAAAAAATTTCTGCCAGTTAAGTTGTTTTGGGCTGATTTCCTTTCCCGTGATAAAAAGCCTTCTGTTTCGACCGCCAAACCTCTCGGGGGAGTATTTGCAACCGTTTGGCACCATTTTTGAGTGAATTGCCGAAAGTCAGATTTTTGATTAAATTGTGACCCCGGGGCTTAGGGATTTTTTCAAAAACATCTTTTTCTGCCGGTTAAGTTGTCTTGGGCTGGTTTCTTTTTCTTTGATAAAAAGCCTTCTGTTTCGACCGCCAAACCTCTCACGGGAGCATTTTCAACCGTTTGGCACTATTTTTGAGTGAAATGCCGAAAGTCAGATTTCTGATGAAATTGTGACTCCGCGGCTCAGGGATTTTTTCAAAAAAATATTTTTCTGCCGATTAAGTTTTTTGGGCTGATTTCCTTTTCCTTTGATAAAAAGCCTTATGTTTTGACCGCCAAACCTCTCAGGGGAGCATTTACAACCGTTTGGGACCATTTTTGAGTGAATTGCCGAAAGTCAGATTTTTGATGAAATTGTGACCCCGGGGCTTAGGGATTTTTTCAAAAACATCTTTTTCTGCCGGTTAATTTGTCTTGGGCTGATTTCTTTTCCCGTGATAAAAAGCCTTCTGTTTCGACCGCCAAACCTCTCAGGGGAGCATTTGCAACCGTTTGGCACCATTTTTGAGTGAATTGCCGAAAGTCAGATTTTTGATGAAATTGTGACCCCGGGGCTTAGGGATTTTTTCAAAAACATCTTTTTCTGCCGGTTAAGTTGTCTTGGGCTGTTTTCTTTTCCTTTGATAAAAAGCCTTCTGTTTCGACCGCCAAACCTCTCAGGGGAGCATTTGCAACCGTTTGGCACTATTTTTGAGTGAAATGCCGAAAGTCAGATTTCTGATGAAATTGTGACTCCGCGGCTTAGGGATTTTTTCAAAAAATTTTTTTTCTGCCGGTTAAGTTTTTTGGGCTGATTTCCTTTTCCGCGATAAAAAGCCTTCTGTTTCGACCGCCAAACCTCTCAGGGGAGCATTTGCAACCGTTTGGCACCATTTTTGAGTGAATTGCCGAAAGTCAGATTTTTGATGAAATTGTGACCCCGGGGCTAAGGGATTTTTTCAAAAAAATCTTTTTCTGCCGGTTAAGTTTTCTTGGGCTGATTTCTTTTCCCGTGATAAAAAGCCTTCTGTTTCGACCGCCAAACCTCTCAGGGGAGCATTTGCAACCGTTTGGCACTATTTTTGAGTGAATTGCCGAAAGTCAGATTTTTGATGAAATTGTGACCCCGGGGCTTAGGGATTTTTTCAAAAAAATCTTTTTCTGCCGGTTAAGTTGTCTTGGGCTGATTTCCTTTCCCGTGATAAAAAGCCTTCTGTTTCGACCGCCAAACCTCTCAGGGGAGCATTTGCAACCGTTTGGCACCATTTTTGAGTGAATTGCCGAAAGTCAGATTTTTGATGAAATTGTGACCCCGGGGCTTAGGGATTTTTTCAGAAAAATCTTTTTCTGCCTGTTAATTTTTCGAGGGCTGATTTCTTTTCCCGTGATAAAAAGCCTTCTGTTTCGACCACCAAACCTCTCACGGGAGAATTTGAAACCGTTTGGGACCATTTTTGATTGAAATGCCGAAAGTCCGATTTTTGATGAAATTGTGACCCCGGGGCTTAGGGATTTCTTCAAAAAAATATTTTTCTGCCGGTTAAGTTGTTTTGGGCTGATTTCTTTTCCTTTGATAAAAAGCCTTCTGTTTCGACCGCCAAACCTCTCAGGGGAGCATTTTCAACCGTTTGGCACTATTTTTGAGTGAAATGCCGAAAGTCAGATTTCTGATGAAATTGTGTCTCCGCGGCTTAGGGATTTTTTCAAAAAAATATTTTTCTGCCGGTTAAGTTGTTTTGGGCTGATTTCCTTTCCCGTGTTAAAAAGCCTTCTGTTTCGACCGCCCAACCTCTCAGGGGAGCATTTGGAACCATTTGGCACCATTTTTCAGTGAATTGCCGAAAGTCAGATTTTTGATGAAATTGTGACCCCGGGGCTTAGGGATTTTTTCAAAAAAATCTTTTTCTGCCGGTTAAGTTTTCGAGGGCTGATTTCTTTTCCCGTGATAAAAAGCCTTCTGTTTCGACCGCCAAACCTCTCAGGGGAGCATTTGCAACCGTTTGGCACCATTTTTGAGTGAATTGCCGAAAGTCAGATTTCTGATGAAATTGTGACTCCGCGGCTTAGGGATTTTTTCAAAAAAAAAATTTCTGCCAGTTAAGTTGTTTAGGGCTGATTTCCTTTCCCGTGATAAAAAGCCTTCTGTTTCGACCGCCAAACCTCTCAGGGGAGCATTTGCAACCGTTTGGCACCATTTTTGAGTGAATTGCCGAAAGTCAGATTTCTGATGAAATTGTGACTCCGCGGCTTAGGGATTTTTTCAAAAAAATATTTTTCTGCCCGTTAAGTTTTTTGGGCTGATTTCCTTTTCCTTTGATAAAAAGCCTTATGTTTTGACCGGCAAACCTCTCAGGGGAGCATTTACCACCGTTTGGGACCATTTTTGAGTGAAATGCCGAAAGTCCGATTTTTGATGAAATTGTGACCCCGGGGCTTAGGGATTTTTTCAAAAAAATATTTTTCTGCCGGTTAAGTTGTTTTGGGCTGATTTCTTTTCCTTTGATAAAAAGCCTTCTGTTTCGACCGCCAAACCTCTCAGGGGAGCATTTGCAACCGTTTGGCACTATTTTTGAGTGAAATGCCGAAAGTCAGATTTCTGATAAAATTGTGACTCCGCGGCTTAGGGATTTTTTCAAAAAAATATTTTTCTGCCGGTTAAGTTTTTTGGGCTGATTTCCTTTTCCGCGATAAAAAGCCTTCTGTTTCGACCGCCAAACCTCTCAGGGGAGCATTTGCAACCGTTTGGCACCATTTTTGAGTGAAATGCCGAAAGTAAGATTTTTGATGAAATTGTGACCCCGCGGCTTAGGGATTTTTTCAAAAAAAAAAATTTCTGCCAGTTAAGTTGTTTTGGGCTGATTTCCTTTCCCGTGATAAAAAGCCTTCTGTTTCGACCGCCAAACCTCTCGGGGGAGCATTTGCAACCGTTTGGCACCATTTTTGAGTGAATTGCCGAAAGTCAGATTTTTGATTAAATTGTGACCCCGGGGCTTAGGGATTTTTTCAAAAACATCTTTTTCTGCCGGTTAAGTTGTCTTGGGCTGGTTTCTTTTTCTTTGATAAAAAGCCTTCTGTTTCGACCGCCAAACCTCTCACGGGAGCATTTTCAACCGTTTGGCACTATTTTTGAGTGAAATGCCGAAAGTCAGATTTCTGATGAAATTGTGACTCCGCGGCTCAGGGATTTTTTCAAAAAAATATTTTTCTGCCGATTAAGTTTTTTGGGCTGATTTCCTTTTCCTTTGATAAAAAGCCTTATGTTTTGACCGCCAAACCTCTCAGGGGAGCATTTACAACCGTTTGGGACCATTTTTGAGTGAATTGCCGAAAGTCAGATTTTTGATGAAATTGTGACCCCGGGGCTTAGGGATTTTTTCAAAAACATCTTTTTCTGCCGGTTAATTTGTCTTGGGCTGATTTCTTTTCCCGTGATAAAAAGCCTTCTGTTTCGACCGCCAAACCTCTCAGGGGAGCATTTGCAACCGTTTGGCACCATTTTTGAGTGAATTGCCGAAAGTCAGATTTTTGATGAAATTGTGACCCCGGGGCTTAGGGATTTTTTCAAAAACATCTTTTTCTGCCGGTTAAGTTGTCTTGGGCTGTTTTCTTTTCCTTTGATAAAAAGCCTTCTGTTTCGACCGCCAAACCTCTCAGGGGAGCATTTGCAACCGTTTGGCACTATTTTTGAGTGAAATGCCGAAAGTCAGATTTCTGATGAAATTGTGACTCCGCGGCTTAGGGATTTTTTCAAAAAAATTTTTTTCTGCCGGTTAAGTTTTTTGGGCTGATTTCCTTTTCCGCGATAAAAAGCCTTCTGTTTCGACCGCCAAACCTCTCAGGGGAGCATTTGCAACCGTTTGGCACCATTTTTGAGTGAATTGCCGAAAGTCAGATTTTTGATGAAATTGTGACCCCGGGGCTAAGGGATTTTTTCAAAAAAATCTTTTTCTGCCGGTTAAGTTTTCTTGGGCTGATTTCTTTTCCCGTGATAAAAAGCCTTCTGTTTCGACCGCCAAACCTCTCAGGGGAGCATTTGCAACCGTTTGGCACTATTTTTGAGTGAATTGCCGAAAGTCAGATTTTTGATGAAATTGTGACCCCGGGGCTTAGGGATTTTTTCAAAAAAATCTTTTTCTGCCGGTTAAGTTGTCTTGGGCTGATTTCCTTTCCCGTGATAAAAAGCCTTCTGTTTCGACCGCCAAACCTCTCAGGGGAGCATTTGCAACCGTTTGGCACCATTTTTGAGTGAATTGCCGAAAGTCAGATTTTTGATGAAATTGTGACTCCGGGGCTTAGGGATTTTTTCAGAAAAATCTTTTTCTGCCTGTTAATTTTTCGAGGGCTGATTTCTTTTCCCGTGATAAAAAGCCTTCTGTTTCGACCACCAAACCTCTCACGGGAGAATTTGAAACCGTTTGGGACCATTTTTGATTGAAATGCCGAAAGTCCGATTTTTGATGAAATTGTGACCCCGGGGCTTAGGGATTTCTTCAAAAAAATATTTTTCTGCCGGTTAAGTTGTTTTGGGCTGATTTCTTTTCCTTTGATAAAAAGCCTTCTGTTTCGACCGCCAAACCTCTCACGGGAGCATTTGCAACCGTTTGGCACTATTTTTGAGTGAAATGCTGAAAGTCAGATTTCTGATAAAATTGTGACTCCGCGGCTTAGGGATTTTTTCAAAAAAATATTTTTCTGCCGGTTAAGTTTTTTGGGCTGATTTCCTTTTCCGCGATAAAAAGCCTTCTGTTTCGACCGCCAAACCTCTCAGGGGAGCATTTGCAACCGTTTGGCACCATTTTTCAGTGAAATGCCGAAAGTAAGATTTTTGATGAAATTGTGACCCCGCGGCTTAGGGATTTTTTCAAAAAAAAAAAATTTCTGCCAGTTAAGTTGTTTAGGGCTGATTTCCTTTCCCGTGATAAAAAGCCTTCTGTTTCGACCGCCAAACCTCTCGGGGGAGCATTTGCAACCGTTTGGCACCATTTTTGAGTGAATTGCCGAAAGTCAGATTTTTGATTAAATTGTGACCCCGGGGCTTAGGGATTTTTTCAAAAACATCTTTTTCTGCCGGTTAAGTTGTCTTGGGCTGGTTTCTTTTTCTTTGATAAAAAGCCTTCTGTTTCGACCGCCAAACCTCTCACGGGAGCATTTTCAACCGTTTGGCACTATTTTTGAGTGAAATGCCGAAAGTCAGATTTCTGATGAAATTGTGACTCCGCGGCTTAGGGATTTTTTCAAAAACATCTTTTTCTGCCGGTTAAGTTGTCTTGGGCTGATTTCTTTTCCTTTGATAAAAAGCCTTCTGTTTCGACCGCCAAACCTCTCAGGGGAGCATTTGCAACCGTTTGGCACTATTTTTGAGTGAAATGCCGAAAGTCAGATTTCTGATGAAATTGTGACCCCGGGGCTTAGGGATTTTTTCAAAAACATCTTTTTCTGCCGGTTAATTTGTCTTGGGCTGATTTCTTTTCCCGTGATAAAAAGCCTTCTGTTTCGACCGCCAAACCTCTCAGGGGAGCATTTGCAACCGTTTGGCACCATTTTTGAGTGAATTGCCGAAAGTCAGATTTTTGATGAAATTGTGACCCCGGGGCTTAGGGATTTTTTCAAAAACATCTTTTTCTGCCGGTTAAGTTGTCTTGGGCTGATTCCTTTTCCTTTGATAAAAAGCCTTATGTTTTGACCGCCAAACCTCTCAGGGGAGCATTTACAACCGTTTGGGACCATTTTTGAGTGAATTGCCGAAAGTCAGATTTTTGATGAAATTGTGACCCCGGGGCTTAGGGATTTTTTCAAAAACATCTTTTTCTGCCGGTTAATTTGTCTTGGGCTGATTTCTTTTCCCGTGATAAAAAGCCTTCTGTTTCGACCGCCAAACCTCTCAGGGGAGCATTTGCAACCGTTTGGCACCATTTTTGAGTGAATTGCCGAAAGTCAGATTTTTGATGAAATTGTGACCCCGGGGCTTAGGGATTTTTTCAAAAACATCTTTTTCTGCCGGTTAAGTTGTCTTGGGCTGATTTCTTTTCCTTTGATAAAAAGCCTTCTGTTTCGACCGCCAAACCTCTCAGGGGAGCATTTGCAACCGTTTGGCACTATTTTTGAGTGAAATGCCGAAAGTCAGATTTCTGATGAAATTGTGACTCCGCGGCTTAGGGATTTTTTCAAAAAAATATTTTTCTGCCGGTTAAGTTTTTTGGGCTGATTTCCTTTTCCGTGATAAAAAGCCTTCTGTTTCGACCGCCAAACCTCTCAGGGGAGCATTTGCAACCGTTTGGCACCATTTTTGAGTGAATTGCCGAAAGTCAGATTTTTGATGAAATTGTGACCCCGGGGCTTAGGGATTTTTTCAAAAAAATCTTTTTCTGCCGGTTAAGTTTTCTTGGGCTGATTTCTTTTCCCGTGATAAAAAGCCTTCTGTTTCGACCGCCAAACCTCTCAGGGGAGCATTTGAAACCGTTTGGCACCATTTTTGAGTGAATTGCCGAAAGTCAGATTTTTGATGAAATTGTGACCCCGGGGCTTAGGGATTTTTTCAAAAAAATATTTTTCTGCCGGTTAATTTGTCTTGGGCTGATTTCTTTTCCCGTGATAAAAAGCCTTCTGTTTCGACCGCCAAACCTCTCAGGGGAGCATTTGCAACCGTTTGGCACCATTTTTGAGTGAATTGCCGAAAGTCAGATTTTTGATGAAATTGTGACCCCGGGGCTTAGGGATTTTTTCAAAAAAATCTTTTTCTGCCTGTTAATTTTTCGAGGGCTGATTTCTTTTCCCGTGATAAAAAGCCTTCTGTTTCGACCACCAAACCTCTCACGGGAGAATTTGAAACCGTTTGGGACCATTTTTGATTGAAATGCCGAAAGTAAGATTTTTGATTTAATTGTGACTCCGCGGCTTAGGGATTTTTTCAAAAAAATATTTTTCTGCCGGTTAAGTTTTTTGGGCTGATTTCCTTTCCCGTGATAAAAAGCCTTCTGTTTCGACCGCCAAACCTCTCAGGGGAGCATTTGCAACCGTTTGGCACCATTTTTGAGTGAAATGCCGAAAGTCAGATTTTTGATGAAATTGTGACCCCGGGGCTTAGGGATTTTTTCAAAAACATCTTTTTCTGCAGGTTAAGTTGTCTTGGGCTGGTTTCTTTTTCTTTGATAAAAAGCCTTCTGTTTCGACCGCCAAACCTCTCAGGGGAGCATTTTCAACCGTTTGGCACTATTTTTGAGTGAAATGCCGAAAGTCAGATTTCTGATGAAATTGTGTCTCCGCGGCTTAGGGATTTTTTCAAAAAAACATTTTTCTGCCGGTTAAGTTGTTTTGGGCTGATTTCTTTTCCCGTGTTAAAAAGCCTTCTGTTTCGACCGCCCAACCTCTCAGGGGAGCATTTGGAACCATTTGGCACCATTTTTCAGTGAATTGCCGAAAGTCAGATTTTTGATGAAATTGTGACCCCGGGGCTTAGGGATTTTTTCAAAAAAATCTTTTTCTGCCGGTTAAGTTTTCGAGGGCTGATTTCTTTTCCCGTGATAAAAAGCCTTCTGTTTCGACCGCCAAACCTCTCAGGGGAGCATTTGCAACCGTTTGGCACCATTTTTGAGTGAATTGCCGAAAGTCAGATTTTTGATGAAATTGTGACCCCGGGGCTTAGGGATTTTTTGTAAAAAATATTTTTCTGTTGGTTAATTTGTCTTGGGCAGATTTCTTGTCCTGTGATAAAAAGCCTTCTGTTCCGACCGTCAAACCTCTCAGGGGAGCATTTGCAACCGTTTGGCACCATTTTTGAGTGAATTGCCGAAAGTCAGATTTTTGATGAAATTGTGACCCCGGGGCTTAGGGATTTTTTCAAAAAAATCTTTTTCTGCCGGTTAAGTTTTCTTGGGCTGATTTCTTTTCCCGTGATAAAAAGCCTTCTGTTTCGACCGCCAAACCTCTCAGGGGAGCATTTGAAACCGTTTGGCACCATTTTTGAGTGAATTGCCGAAAGTCAGATTTTTGATGAAATTGTGACCCCGGGGCTTAGGGATTTTTTCAAAAAAATCTTTTTCTGCCGGTTAAGTTGTCTTGGGCTGATTTCTTTTCCCGTGATAAAAAGCCTTCTGTTTCGACCGCCAAACCTCTCAGGGGAGCATTTGCAACCGTTTGGCACCATTTTTGAGTGAATTGCCGAAAGTCAGATTTTTGATGAAATTGTGACCCCGGGGCTTAGGGATTTTTTCAAAAAAATCTTTTTCTGCCTGTTAATTTTTCGAGGGCTGATTTCTTTTCCCGTGATAAAAAGCCTTCTGTTTCGACCACCAAACCTCTCACGGGAGAATTTGAAACCGTTTGGGACCATTTTTGATTGAAATGCCGAAAGTAAGATTTTTGATTAAATTGTGACTCCGCGGCTTAGGGATTTTTTCAAAAAAATATTTTTCTGCCGGTTAAGTTTTTTGGGCTGATTTCCTTTCCCGTGATAAAAAGCCTTCTGTTTCGACCGCCCAACCTCTCAGGGGAGCATTTGGAACCATTTGGCACCATTTTTGAGTGAATTGCCGAAAGTCAGATTTTTGATGAAATTGTGACCCCGGGGCTTAGGGATTTTTTCAAAAAAATCTTTTTCTGCCGGTTAAGTTTTCGAGGGCTGATTTCTTTTCCCGTGATAAAAAGCCTTCTGTTTCGACCGCCAAACCTCTCAGGGGAGCATTTGCAACCGTTTGGCACCATTTTTGAGTGAATTGCCGAAAGTCAGATTTTTGATGAAATTGTGACCCCGGAGCTTAGGGATTTTTTGAAAAAAATATTTTTCTGTTGGTTAATTTGTCTTGGGCAGATTTCTTGTCCTGTGATAAAAAGCCTTCTATTCCGACCGTCAAACCTCTCAGGGGAGCATTTGGAACCGTATGGCACCATTTTTGAGTGAATTGCCGAAAGTCAGATTTTTGATGAAATTGTGGCTTAGGGATTTTTTCAAAAAAATATTTTTCTGCCGGTTAAGTTTTTTGGGCTGATTTCCTTTTCCGTGATAAAAAGCCTTCTGTTTCGACCGCCAAACCTCTCAGGGGAGCATTTGCAACCGTTTGGCACCATTTTTGAGTGAATTGCCGAAAGTCAGATTTTTGATGAAATTGTGACCCCGGGGCTTAGGGATTTTTTCAAAAAAATCTTTTTCTGCCGGTTAAGTTTTCGAGGGCTGATTTCTTTTCCCGTGATAAAAAGCCTTCTGTTTCGACCACCAAACCTCTCAGGGGAGAATTTGAAACCGTTTGGGACCATTTTTGAGTGAAATGCCGAAAGTAAGATTTTTGATTAAATTGTGAACCCGCGGCTTAGGGATTTTTTCAAAAAAATATATTTCTGCCAGTTAAGTTGTTTAGGGCTGATTTCCTTTCCCGTGATAAAAAGCCTTCTGTTTCGACCGCCAAACCTCTCAGGGGAGCATTTGCAACCGTTTGGCACCATTTTTGAGTGAATTGCCGAAAGTCAGATTTTTGATGAAATTGTGACCCCGGGGCTTAGGGATTTTTTCAAAAAAATCTTTTTCTGCCGGTTAAGTTTTCGAGGGCTGATTTCTTTTTCCGTGATAAAAAGCCTTCTGTTTCGACCACCAAACCTCTCACCGGAGAATTTGAAACCGTTTGGGACCATTTTTGAGTGAAATGCCGAAAGTAAGATTTTTGATTAAATTGTGACCCCGCGGCTTAGGGATTTTTTCAAAAAAAAATATTTCTGCCAGTTAAGTTGCTTAGGGCTGATTTCCCTTCCCGTGATAAAAAGCCTTCTGTTTCGACCGCCAAACCTCTCAGGGGAGCATTTGAAACCGTTTGGCACCATTTTTGAGTGAATTGCCGAAAGTCACATTTTTGATTAAATTGTGACCCCGGGCCTTAGGGATTTTTTCAAAAAAATATTTTTCTGCCGGTTAATTTGTCTTGGGCTGATTTCTTTTCCCGTGATAAAAAGCCTTCTGTTTCGACCGCCAAACCTCTCAGGGTAGCATCTGCAACCGTTTGGCACCATTTTTGAGTGAATTGCCGAAAGTCAGATTTTTGATGAAATTGTGACCCCGGGGCTTAGGGATTTTTTCAAAAACATCTTTTTCTGCCGGTTAAGTTGTCTTGGGCTGATTTCTTTTCCTTTGATAAAAAGCCTTCTGTTTCGACCGCCAAACCTCTCAGGGGAGCATTTGCAACCGTTTGGCACTATTTTTGAGTGAAATGCCGAAAGTCAGATTTCTGATGAAATTGTGACTCCGCGGCTTAGGGATTTTTTCAAAAAAATATTTTTCTGCCGGTTAAGTTTTTTGGGCTGATTTCCTTTTCCGTGATAAAAAGCCTTCTGTTTCGACCGCCAAACCTCTCAGGGGAGCATTTGCAACCGTTTGGGACCATTTTTGAGTGAATTGCCGAAAGTCAGATTTTTGATGAAATTGTGACCCCGGGGCTTTGGGATTTTTTCAAAAAAATCTTTTTCTGCCGGTTAAGTTTTCTTGGGCTGATTTCTTTTCCCGTGATAAAAAGCCTTCTGTTTCGACCGCCAAACGTCTCAGGGGAGCATTTGCAACCGTTTGGCAGCATTTTTGAGTGAATTGCCGAAAGTCAGATATTTGATGAAATTGTGACCTCGGGGATTAGGGATTTTTTCAAAAAAATATTTTTCTGCCGGTTAAGTTGTTTTGGGCTGATTTCCTTTCCCGTGTTAAAAAGCCTTCTGTTTCGACCGCCCAACCTCTCAGGGGAGCATTTGCAACCATTTGGCACCATTTTTCAGTGAATTGCCGAAAGTCAGATTTTTGATGAAATTGTGACCCCGGGGCTTAGGGATTTTTTCAAAAACATCTTTTTCTGCCGGTTAAGTTGTCTTGGGCTGATTTCTTTTCCTTTGATAAAAAGCCTTCTGTTTCGACCGCCAAACCTCTCACGGGAGCATTTGCAACCGTTTCGCACTATTTTTGAGTGAAATGCCGAAAGTCAGATTTCTGATGAAATTGTGACTCCGCGGCTTAGGGATTTTTTCAAAAAAATATTTTTCTGCCGGTTAAGTTTTCGAGGGCTGATTTCCTTTTCCGTTGTAAAAAGCCTTCTGTTTCGTCCGCCAAACCTCTCACGGGAGAATTTGAAACCGTTTGGGACCATTTTTGAGTGAAATGCCGAAAGTAAGATTTTTGATGAAATTGTGACCCCGGGGCTTAGGGATTTTTTCAAAAAAATATATTTCTGCCAGTTAAGTTGCTTAGGGCTGATTTCCTTTCCCGTGATAAAAAGCCTTCTGTTTCGACCGCCAAACCTCTCAGGGGAGCATTTGAAACCGTTTGGCACCATTTTTGAGTGAATTGCCGAAAGTCAGATTTTTGATGAAATTGTGACCCCGGGGCTGAGGGATTTTTTCAAAAACATCTTTTTCTGCCGGTTAAGTTGTCTTGGGCTGATTTCTTTTCCCGTGATAAAAAGCCTTCTGTTTCGACCGCCAAACCTCTCAGGGTAGCATCTGCAACCGTTTGGCACCATTTTTGAGTGAATTGCCGAAAGTCAGATTTTTGATGAAATTGTGACCCCGGGGCTTAGGGATTTTTTCAAAAACATCTTTTTCTGCCGGTTAAGTTGTCTTGGGCTGATTTCTTTTCCTTTGATAAAAAGCCTTCTGTTTCGACCGCCAAACCTCTCACGGGAGCATTTGCAACCGTTTCGCACTATTTTTGAGTGAAATGCCGAAAGTCAGATTTCTGATGAAATTGTGACTCCGCGGCTTAGGGATTTTTTCAAAAAAATATTTTTCTGCCGGTTAAGTTTTTTGGGCTGATTTCCTTTTCCGTGATAAAAAGCCTTCTGTTTCGACCGCCAAACCTCTCAGGGGAGCATTTGCAACCGTTTGGGACCATTTTTGAGTGAATTGCCGAAAGTCAGATTTCTGATGAAATTGTGACTCCGCGGCTTAGGGATTTTTTCAAAAAAATATTTTTCTGCCGGTTAAGTTGTCTTGGGCTGATTTCCTTTCCCGTGTTAAAAAGCCTTCTGTTTCGACCGCCAAACCTCTCAGGGGAGCATTTGCAACCATTTGGCACCATTTTTCAGTGAATTGCCGAAAGTCAGATTTTTGATGAAATTGTGACCCCTGGGCTTAGGGATTTTTTCAAAAACATCTTTTTCTGCCGGTTAAGTTGTCTTGGGCTGATTTCTTTTCCTTTGATAAAAAGCCTTCTGTTTCGACCGCCAAACCTCTCACGGGAGCATTTGCAACCGTTTCGCACTATTTTTGAGTGAAATGCCGAAAGTCAGATTTCTGATGAAATTGTGACTCCGCGGCTTAGGGATTTTTTCAAAAAAATATTTTTCTGTCGGTTAAGTTTTTTGGGCTGATTTCCTTTTCCGTTGTAAAAATCCTTCTGTTTCGTCCGCCAAACCGCTCAGGGGAGCATTTGCAACCGTTTGGCACCATTTTTGAGTGAATTGCCGAAAGTCAGATTTTTGATGAAATTGTGACCCCGGGGCTTAGGGATTTTTTCAAAAAAATCTTTTTCTGCCGGTTAAGTTTTTGAGGGCTGATTTCTTTTCCCGTCATAAAAAGCCTTCTGTTTCGACCACCAAACCTCTCACGGGAGAATTTGAAACCATTTGGGACCATTCTTGAGTGAAATGCCGAAAGTAAGATATTTGATGAAATTGTGACCCCGCGGCTTAGGGATTTTTTCAAAAAAATATATTTCTGCCAGTTAAGTTGTTTAGGGCTGATTTCCTTTCCCGTGATAAAAAGCCTTCTGTTTCGACCGCCAAACCTCTCAGGGGAGCATTTGAAACCGTTTGGCACCATTTTTGAGTGAATTGCCGAAAGTCAGATTTCTGATGAAATTGTGACTCCGCGCGCGGCTTAGGGATGTTTTCAAAAAAATATTTTTCTGCCGGTTAAGTTGTCTTGGGCTGATTTCTTTTCCTTTGATAAAAAGCCTTCTGTTTCGACCGCCAAACCTCTCAGGGGAGCATTTCCAACCGTTTGGCACTATTTTTGAGTGAAATGCCGAAAGTCAGATTTCTGATGAAATTGTGACTCCGCGCGCGGCTTAGGGATGTTTTCAAAAAAATATTTTTCTGCCGGTTAAGTTTTTTGGGCTGATTTCCTTTTCCGTGATAAAAAGCCTTCTGTTTCGACCGCCAAACCTCTCAGGGGAGCATTTGCAACCGTTTGGCACCATTTTTGAGTGAATTGCCGAAAGTCAGATTTTTGATGAAATTGTGACCCCGGGGCTTAGGGATTTTTTCAAAAACATCTTTTTCTGCCGGTTAAGTTGTCTTGGGCTGATTTCTTTTCCTTTGATAAAAAGCCTTCTGTTTCGACCGCCAAACCTCTCACGGGAGCATTTGCAACTGTTTGGCACTATTTCTGAGTGAAATGCCGAAAGTCAGATTTCTGATGAAATTGTGACTCCGCGGTTTAGGGTTTTTTTCAAAAAAATATTTTTCTGCCGGTTAAGTTTTTTGGGCTGATTTCCTTCTCCGTGATAAAAAGCCTTCTGTTTCGTCCGCCAAACCGCTCAGGGGCGTATTTGCAACCGTTTGGCACCATTTTTGAGTGAATTGCCGAAAGTCAGATTTTTGATGAAATTGTGACCCCGGGGCTTAGGGATTTTTTCAAAAAAATCTTTTTCTGCCGGTTAAGTTTTCTTGGGCTGATTTCTTTTCCCGTGATAAAAAGCCTTCTGTTTCGACCACCAAACCTCTCACGGGAGAATTTGAAACCGTTTGGGACCATTTTTGAATGAAATGCCGAAAGTAAGATTTTTGATGAAATTGTGACCCCGGGGCTTAGGGATTTTTTCAAAAAAATATTTTTCTGCCGGTTAAGTTTTTTGGGCTGATTTCCTTTTCCTTTGATAAAAAGCCTTATGTTTCGACCGCCAAACCTCTCAGGGGAGCATTTAAAACCGTTTGGGACCATTTTTGAGTGAAATGCTGAAAGTCAGATTTTTGATGAAATTGTGACCCCGGGGCTTAGGGATTTTTTCAAAAAAATATTTTTCTGCCGGTTAATTTGTCTTGGGCTGATTTCTTTTCCCGTGATAAAAAGCCTTCTGTTTCGACCGCCAAACCTCTCAGGGGAGCATTTGCAACCGTTTGGCACCATTTTTGAGTGAATTGCCGAAAGTCAGATTTTTGATGAAATTGTGACTCCGCCGATTAGGGATTTTTTCAAAAAAATCTTTTTCTGCCGGTTAAGTTGTTTTGGGCTGATTTCCATTCCCGTGATAAAAAGCCTTCTGTTTCGACCGCCAAACCTCTCAGGGGAGCATTTGCAACCGTTTGGCACCATTTTTGAGTGAATTGCCGAAAGTCAGATTTTTGATGAAATTGTGACCCCGGGGCTTAGGGTTTTTTTCAAAAAAATCTTTTTCTGCCGGTTAAGTTTTTGAGGGCTGATTTCTTTTCCCGTGATAAAAAGCCTTCTGTTTCGACCGCCAAACCTCTCAGGGGAGCATTTGCAACCGTTTGGCAGCATTTTTGAGTGAATTGCCGAAAGTCAGATTTTTGATGAAATTGTGACCCCGGGGCTTAGGGATTTTTTCAAAAAAATATTTTTTGCCGGTTAATTTGTCTTGGGCTGATTTCTTTTCCCGTGATAAAAAGCCTTCTGTTTCGACCGCCAAACCTCTCAGGGGAGCATTTGAAACCGTTTGGCACCATTTTTGAGTGAATTGCCGAAAGTCAGATTTTTGATGAAATTGTGGCTTAGGGATTTTTTCAAAAACATCTTTTTCTGCCGGTTAAGTTGTCTTGGGCTGATTTCTTTTCCTTTGATAAAAAGCCTTCTGTTTCGACCGCCAAACCTCTCAGGGGAGCATTTGCAACCGTTTGGCACTATTTTTGAGTGAAATGCCGAAAGTCAGATTTCTGATGAAATTGTGACTCCGCGGCTTAGGAATTTTTTCAAAAAAATCTTTTTCTGCCGGTTAAGTTTTCGAGGGCTGATTTCTTTTCCCGTGATAAAAAGCCTTCTGTTTCGACCACCAAACCTCTCACGGGAGAATTTGAAACCGTTTGGGACCATTTTTGAGTGAAATGCCGAAAGTAAGATTTTTGATTAAATTGTGACCCCGCGGCTTAGGGATTTTTTCAAAAAAATATATTTCTGCCAGTTAAGTTGCTTAGGGCTGATTTCCTTTCCCGTGATAAAAAGCCTTCTGTTTCGACCGCCAAACCTCTCAGGGGAGCATTTGAAACCGTTTGGCACCATTTTTGAGTGAATTGCCGAAAGTCAGATTTTTGATTAAATTGTGACCCCGGGCCTTAGGGATTTTTTCAAAAAAATATTTTTCTGCCGGTTAATTTGTCTTGGGCTGATTTCTTTTCCCGTGATAAAAAGCCTTCTGTTTCGACCGCCAAACCTCTCAGGGTAGCATCTGCAACCGTTTGGCACCATTTTTGAGTGAATTGCCGAAAGTCAGATTTTTGATGAAATTGTGACCCCGGGGCTTAGGGATTTTTTCAAAAAAATATTTTTCTGCCGGTTAAGTTTTTTGGGCTGATTTCCTTTTCCGTGATAAAAAGCCTTCTGTTTCGACCGCCAAACCTCTCAGGGGAGCATTTGCAACCGTTTGGGACCATTTTTGAGTGAATTGCCGAAAGTCAGATTTTTGATGAAATTGTGACCCCGGGGCTTAGGGATTTTTTCAAAAAAATCTTTTTCTGCCGGTTAAGTTGTCTTGGGCTGATTTCCTTTCCCGTGTTAAAAAGCCTTCTGTTTCGACCGCCCAACCTCTCAGGGGAGCATTTGCAACCATTTGGCACCATTTTTCAGTGAATTGCCGAAAGTCAGATTTTTGATGAAATTGTGACCCCGGGGCTTAGGGATTTTTTCAAAAACATCTTTTTCTGCCGGTTAAGTTGTCTTGGGCTGATTTCTTTTCCTTTGATAAAAAGCCTTCGGTTTCGACCGCCAAACCTCTCACGGGAGCATTTGCAACCGTTTCGCACTATTTTTGAGTGAAATGCCGAAAGTCAGATTTCTGATGAAATTGTGACTCCGCGGCTTAGGGATTTTTTCAAAAAAATATTTTTCTGCCGGTTAAGTTGTCTTGGGCTGATTTCCTTTCCCGTGTTAAAAAGCCTTCTGTTTCGACCGCCAAACCTCTCAGGGGAGCATTTGCAACCATTTGGCACCATTTTTCAGTGAATTGCCGAAAGTCAGATTTTTGATGAAATTGTGACCCCGGGGCTTAGGGATTTTTTCAAAAACATCTTTTTCTGCCGGTTAAGTTGTCTTGGGCTGATTTCTTTTCCTTTGATAAAAAGCCTTCGGTTTCGACCGCCAAACCTCTCACGGGAGCATTTGCAACCATTTCGCACTATTTTTGAGTGAAATGCAGAAAGTCAGATTTCTGATGAAATTGTGACTCCGCGGCTTAGGGATTTTTTCAAAAAAATATTTTTCTGCCGGTTAAGTTTTTTGGGCTGATTTCCTTTTCCGTTGTAAAAAGCCTTCTGTTTCGTCAGCCAAACCGCTCAGGGGAGCATTTGCAACCGTTTGGCACCATTTTTGAGTGAATTGCCGAAAGTCAGATTTTTGATGAAATTGTGACCCCGGGGCTTAGGGATTTTTTCAAAAAAATCTTTTTCTGCCGGTTAAGTTTTTGAGGGCTGATTTCTTTTCCCGTCATAAAAAGCATTCTGTTTCGACCACCAAACCTCTCACGGGAGAATTTGAAACCGTTTGGGACCATTCTTGAGTGAAATGCCGAAAGTAAGATTTTTGATGAAATTGTGACCCCGCGGCTTAGGGAATTTTTTGAAAAAAATATATTTCTGCCAGTTAAGTTGTTTAGGGCTTATTTCCTTTCCCGTGATAAAAAGCCTTCTGTTTCGACCGCCAAACCTCTCACGGGAGCATTTGAAACCGTTTGGCACCATTTTTGAGTGAATTGCCGAAAGTCAGATTTTTGATTAAATTGTGACCCCGGGGCTTAGGGATTTTTTCAAAAAAATATTTTTTGCCGGTTAATTTGTCTTGGGCTGATTTCTTTTCCCGTGATAAAAAGCCTTCTGTTTCGACCGCCAAACCTCTCAGGGGAGCATTTGAAACCGTTTGGCACCATTTTTGAGTGAATTGCCGAAAGTCAGATTTTTGATGAAATTGTGACCCCGGGGCTTAGGGATTTTTTCAAAAACATCTTTTTCTGCCGGTTAAGTTGTCTTGGGCTGATTTCTTTTCCTTTGATAAAAAGCCTTCTGTTTCGACCGCCAAACCTCTCAGGGGAGCATTTGCAACCGTTTGGCACTATTTTTGAGTGAAATGCCGAAAGTCAGATTTCTGATGAAATTGTGACTCGGCTCGCGGCTTAGGGATGTTTTCAAAAAAATCTTTTTCTGCCGGTTAAGTTTTCGAGGGCTGATTTCTTTTCCCGTCATAAAAAGCCTTCTGTTTCGACCACCAAACCTCTCACGGGAGAATTTGAAACCGTTTGGGACCATTCTTGAGTGAAATGCCGAAAGTAAGATTTTTGATGAAATTGTGACCCCGCGGCTTAGGGATTTTTTCAAAAAAATATATTTCTGCCAGTTAAGTTGTTTAGGGCTGATTTCCTTCTCCGTGATAAAAAGCCTTCTGTTTCGTCCGCCAAACCGCTCAGGGGCGTATTTGCAACCGTTTGGCACCATTTTTGAGTGAATTGCCGAAAGTCAGATTTTTGATGAAATTGTGACCCCGGGGCTTACGGATTTTTTCAAAAAAATCTTTTTCTGCCGGTTAAGTTTTCGAGGGCTGATTTCTTTTCCCGTGATAAAAAGCCTTCTGTTTCGACCACCAAACCTCTCACGGGAGAATTTGAAACCGTTTGGGACCATTTTTCAGTGAATTGCCGAAAGTCAGATTTTTGATGAAATTGTGACCCCGGGGCTTAGGGATTTTTTCAAAAACATCTTTTTCTGCCGGTTAATTTGTCTTGGGCTGATTTCCTTACCCGTGTTAAAAAGCCTTCTGTTTCGACCGCCAAACCTCTCAGGGGAGCATTTGCAACCATTTGGCACCATTTTTCAGTGAATTGCCGAAAGTCAGATTTTTGATGAAATTGTGACCCCGGGGCTTAGGGATTTTTTCAAAAACATCTTTTTCTGCCGGTTAAGTTGTCTTGGGCTGATTTCTTTTCCTTTGATAAAAAGCCTTCGGTTTCGACCGCCAAACCTCTCACGGGAGCATTTGCAACCGTTTCGCACTATTTTTGAGTGAAATGCAGAAAGTCAGATTTCTGATGAAATTGTGACTCCGCGGCTTAGGGATTTTTTCAAAAAATTTTTTTTCTGCCGGTTAAGTTTTTTGGGCTGATTTCCTTTTCCGTTGTAAAAAGCCTTCTGTTTCGTCCGCCAAACCGCTCAGGGGAGCATTTGCAACCGTTTGGCACCATTTTTGAGTGAATTGCCGAAAGTCAGATTTTTGATGAAATTGTGACCCCGGGGCTTAGGGATTTTTTCAAAAAAATCTTTTTCTGCCGGTTAAGTTTTTGAGGGCTGATTTCTTTTCCCGTCATAAAAAGCCTTCTGTTTCGACCACCAAACCTCTCACGGGAGAATTTGAAACCGTTTGGGACCATTCTTGAGTGAAATGCCGAAAGTAAGATTTTTGATGAAATTGTGACCCCGCGGCTTAGGGATTTTTTCAAAAAAATATATTTCTGCCAGTTAAGTTGTTTAGGTCTGATTTCCTTTCCCGTGATAAAAAGCCTTCTGTTTCGACCGCCAAACCTCTCAGGGGAGCATTTGAAACCGTTTGGCACCATTTTTGAGTGAATTGCCGAAAGTCAGATTTTTGATTAAATTGTGACCCCGGGGCTTAGGGATTTTTTCAAAAAAATATTTTTTGCCGGTTAATTTGTCTTGGGCTGATTTCTTTTCCCGTGATAAAAAGCCTTCTGTTTCGACCGCCAAACCTCTCAGGGGAGCATTTGAAACCGTTTGGCACCATTTTTGAGTGAATTGCCGAAAGTCAGATTTTTGATGAAATTGTGACCCCGGGGCTTAGGGATTTTTTCAAAAACATCTTTTTCTGCCGGTTAAGTTGTCTTGGGCTGATTTCTTTTCCTTTGATAAAAAGCCTTCTGTTTCGACCGCCAAACCTCTCAGGGGAGCATTTGCAACCGTTTGGCACTATTTTTGAGTGAAATGCCGAAAGTCAGATTTCTGATGAAATTGTGACTCCGCGCGCGGCTTAGGGATGTTTTCAAAAAAATCTTTTTCTGCCGGTTAAGTTTTTTGGGCTGATTTCCTTTTCCGTGATAAAAAGCCTTCTGTTTCGACCGCCAAACCTCTCAGGGGAGCATTTGCAACCGTTTGGCACCATTTTTGAGTGAATTGCCGAAAGTCAGATTTTTGATGAAATTGTGACCCCTGGGCTTAGGGATTTTTTCAAAAACATCTTTTTCTGCCGGTTAAGTTGTCTTGGGCTGATTTCTTTTCCTTTGATAAAAAGCCTTCTGTTTCGACCGCCAAACCTCTCAGGGGAGCATTTGCAACCGTTTGGCACTATTTCTGAGTGAAATGCCGAAAGTCAGATTTCTGATGAAATTGTGACCCCGGGGCTTAGGGATTTTTTCAAAAAAATCTTTTTCTGCCGGTTAAGTTTTCTTGGGCTGATTTCTTTTCCCGTGATAAAAAGCCTTCTGTTTCGACCACCAAACCTCTCACGGGAGAATTTGAAACCGTTTGGGACCATTTTTGAATGAAATGCCGAAAGTAAGATTTTTGATGAAATTGTGACCCCGGGGCTTAGGGATTTTTTCAAAAAAATATTTTTCTGCCGGTTAAGTTTTTTGGGCTGATTTCCTTTTCCTTTGATAAAAAGCCTTATGTTTCGACCGCCAAACCTCTCAGGGGAGCATTTAAAACCGTTTGGGACCATTTTTGAGTGAAATGCTGAAAGTCAGATTTTTGATGAAATTGTGACCCCGGGGCTTAGGGATTTTTTCAAAAAAATATTTTTCTGCCGGTTAATTTGTCTTGGGCTGATTTCTTTTCCCGTGATAAAAAGCCTTCTGTTTCGACCGCCAAACCTCTCAGGGGAGCATTTGCAACCGTTTGGCACCATTTTTGAGTGAATTGCCGAAAGTCAGATTTCTGATGAAATTGTGACTCGGCTCGCGGCTTAGGGATGTTTTCAAAAAAATCTTTTTCTGCCGGTTAAGTTTTCGAGGGCTGATTTCTTTTCCCGTCATAAAAAGCCTTCTGTTTCGACCACCAAACCTCTCACGGCAGAATTTGAAACCGTTTGGGACCATTCTTGAGTGAAATGCCGAAAGTAAGATTTTTGATGAAATTGTGACCCCGCGGCTTAGGGATTTTTTCAAAAAAATATATTTCTGCCAGTTAAGTTGTTTAGGGCTGATTTCCTTCTCCGTGATAAAAAGCCTTCTGTTTCGTCCGCCAAACCGCTCAGGGGCGTATTTGCAACCGTTTGGCACCATTTTTGAGTGAATTGCCGAAAGTCAGATTTTTGATGAAATTGTGACCCCGGGGCTTACGGATTTTTTCAAAAAAATCTTTTTCTGCCGGTTAAGTTTTCGAGGGCTGATTTCTTTTCCCGTGATAAAAAGCCTTCTGTTTCGACCACCAAACCTCTCACGGGAGAATTTGAAACCGTTTGGGACCATTTTTGAATGAAATGCCGAAAGTCAGATTTTTGATGAAATTGTGACCCCGGGGCTTAGGGATTTTTTCAAAAAAATATTTTTCTGCCGGTTAATTTGTCTTGGGCTGATTTCTTTTCCCGTGATAAAAAGCCTTCTGTTTCGACCGCCAAACCTCTCAGGGGAGCATTTGCAACTGTTTGGCACCATTTTTGAGTGAATTGCCGAAAGTCAGATTTTTGATGAAATTGTGACACCGCCGATTAGGGATTTTTTCAAAAAAATCTTTTTCTGCCGGTTAAGTTGTTTTGGGCTGATTTCCATTCCCGTGATAAAAAGCCTTCTGTTTCGACCGCCAAACCTCTCAGGGGAGCATTTGCAAATGTTTGGCACCATTTTTGAGTGAATTGCCGAAAGTCAGATTTTTGATGAAATTGTGACCCCGGGGCTTAGGGATTTTTTCAAAAACATCTTTTTCTGCCGGTTAAGTTGTCTTGGGCTGATTTCTTTTCCTTTGATAAAAAGCCTTCTGTTTCGACCGCCAAACCTCTCAGGGGAGCATTTGCAACCGTTTGGCACCATTTTTGAGTGAATTGCCGAAAGTCAGATTTTTGATGAAATTGTGACCCCGGGGCTGAGGGATTTTTTCAAAAACATCTTTTTCTGCCGGTTAAGTTGTCTTGGGCTGATTTCTTTTCCTTTGATAAAAAGCCTTCTGTTTCGACCGCCAAACCTCTCAGGGGAGCATTTGCAACCGTTTGGCACTATTTTTGAGTGAAATGCCGAAAGTCAGATTTCTGATGAAATTGTGACTCCGCGCGCGGCTTAGGGATGTTTTCAAAAAAATATTTTTCTTCCAGTTAACTTTTTTGGGCTGATTTCCTTTTCCGTGATAAAAAGCCTTCTGTTTCGACCGCCAAACCTCTCAGGGGAGCATTTGCAACCGTTTGGCACCATTTTTGAGTGAATTGCCGAAAGTCAGATTTTTGATGAAATTGTGACCCCGGGGCTTAGGGATTTTTTCAAAAACATCTTTTTCTGCCGGTTAAGTTGTCTTGGGCTGATTTCTTTTCCTTTGATAAAAAGCCTTCTGTTTCGACCGCCAAACCTCTCACGGGAGCATTTGCAACCTTTTGGCACTATTTCTGAGTGAAATGCCGAAAGTCAGATTTCTGATGAAATTGTGACTCCGCGGCTTAGGGTTTTTTTCAAAAAAATATTTTTCTGCCGGTTAAGTTTTTTGGGCTGATTTCCTTCTCCGTGATAAAAAGCCTTCTGTTTCGTCCGCCAAACCGCTCAGGGGCGTATTTGCAACCGTTTGGCACCATTTTTGAGCGAATTGCCGAAAGTCAGATTTTTGATGAAATTGTGACCCCGGGGCTTAGGGATTTTTTCAAAAAAATCTTTTTCTGCCGGTTAAGTTTTCTTGGGCTGATTTCTTTTCCCGTGATAAAAAGCCTTCTGTTTCGACCACCAAACCTCTCACGGGAGAATTTGAAACCGTTTGGGACCATTTTTGAATGAAATGCCGAAAGTAAGATTTTTGATGAAATTGTGACCCCGGGGCTTAGGGATTTTTTCAAAAAAATATTTTTCTGCCGGTTAAGTTTTTTGGGCTGATTTCCTTTTCCTTTGATAAAAAGCCTTATGTTTCGACCGCCAAACCTCTCAGGGGAGCATTTAAAACCGTTTGGGACCATTTTTGAGTGAAATGCTGAAAGTCAGATTTTTGATGAAATTGTGACCCCGGGGCTTAGGGATTTTTTTCAAAAAAATATTTTTCTGCCGGTTAATTTGTCTTGGGCTGATTTCCTTACCCGTGTTAAAAAGCCTTCTGTTTCGACCGCCAAACCTCTCAGGGGAGCATTTGCAACCATTTGGCACCATTTTTCAGTGAATTGCCGAAAGTCAGATTTTTGATGAAATTGTGACCCCGGGGCTTAGGGATTTTTTCAAAAACATCTTTTTCTGCCGGTTAAGTTGTCTTGGGCTGATTTCTTTTCCTTTGATAAAAAGCCTTCGGTTTCGTCCGCCAAACCGCTCAGGGGAGCATTTGCAACCGTTTGGCACCATTTTTGAGTGAATTGCCGAAAGTCAGATTTTTGATGAAATTGTGACCCCGGGGCTTAGGGATTTTTTCAAAAAAATCTTTTTCTGCCGGTTAAGTTTTTGAGGGCTGATTTCTTTTCCCGTCATAAAAAGCCTTCTGTTTCGACCACCAAACCTCTCACGGGAGAATTTGAAACCGTTTGGGACCATTCTTGAGTGAAATGCCGAAAGTAAGATTTTTGATGAAATTGTGACCCCGCGGCTTAGGGATTTTTTCAAAAAAATATATTTCTGCCAGTTAAGTTGTTTAGGTCTGATTTCCTTTCCCGTGATAAAAAGCCTTATGTTTCGACCGCCAAACCTCTCAGGGGAGCATTTGAAACCGTTTGGCACCATTTTTGAGTGAATTGCCGAAAGTCAGATTTTTGATGAAATTGTGACCCCGGGGCTTAGGGATTTTTTCAAAAAAATATTTTTTGCCGGTTAATTTTTCTTGGGCTGATTTCTTTTCCCATGATAAAAAGCCTTCTGTTTCGACCGCCAAACCTCTCAGGGGAGCATTTGAAACCGTTTGGCACCATTTTTGAGTGAATTGCCGAAAGTCAGATTTTTGATGAAATTGTGACCCCGGGGCTTAGGGATTTTTTCAAAAACATCTTTTTCTGCCGGTTAAGTTGTCTTGGGCTGATTTCTTTTCCTTTGATAAAAAGCCTTCTGTTTCGACCGCCAAACCTCTCAGGGGAGCATTTGCAACCGTTTGGCACTATTTTTGAGTGAAATGCCGAAAGTCAGATTTCTGATGAAATTGTGACTCCGCGCGCGGCTTAGGGATGTTTTCAAAAAAATCTTTTTCTGCCGGTTAAGTTTTTGAGGGCTGATTTCTTTTCCCGTCATAAAAAGCCTTCTGTTTCGACCACCAAACCTCTCACGGGAGAATTTGAAACCGTTTGGGACCATTCTTGAGTGAAATGCCGAAAGTAAGATTTTTGATGAAATTGTGACCCCGCGGCTTAGGGATTTTTTCAAAAAAAAATATTTCTGCCAGTTAAGTTGTTTAGGGCTGATTTCCTTTCCCGTGATAAAAAGCCTTCTGTTTCGACCGCCAAACCTCTCAGGGGAGCATTTGAAACCGTTTGGCACCATTTTTGAGTGAATTGCCGAAAGTCAGATTTTTGATTAAATTGTGACCCCGGGGCTTAGGGATTTTTTCAAAAAAATATTTTTTGCCGGTTAATTTGTCTTGGGCTGATTTCTTTTCCCGTGATAAAAAGCCTTCTGTTTCGACCGCCAAACCTCTCAGGGGAGCATTTGAAACCGTTTGGCACCATTTTTGAGTGAATTGCCGAAAGGCAGATTTTTGATGAAATTGTGACCCCGGGGCTTAGGGATTTTTTCAAAAACATCTTTTTCTGCCGGTTAAGTTGTCTTGGGCTGATTTCTTTTCCTTTGATAAAAAGCCTTCTGTTTCGACCGCCAAACCTCTCACGGGAGCATTTGCAACCTTTTGGCACTATTTCTGAGTGAAATGCCGAAAGTCAGATTTCTGATGAAATTGTGACTCCGCGGCTTAGGGTTTTTTTCAAAAAAATATTTTTCTGCCGGTTAAGTTTTTTGGGCTGATTTCCTTCTCCGTGATAAAAAGCCTTCTGTTTCGTCCGCCAAACCGCTCAGGGGCGTATTTGCAACCGTTTGGCACCATTTTTGAGCGAATTGCCGAAAGTCAGATTTTTGATGAAATTGTGACCCCGGGGCTTAGGGATTTTTTCAAAAAAATCTTTTTCTGCCGGTTAAGTTTTCTTGGGCTGATTTCTTTTCCCGTGATAAAAAGCCTTCTGTTTCGACCGCCAAACCTCTCAGGGGAGCATTTGCAACCGTTTGGGACCATTTTTGAGTGAAATGCTGAAAGTCAGATTTTTGATGAAATTGTGACCCCGGGGCTTAGGGATTTTTTCAAAAAAATATTTTTCTGCCGGTTAATTTGTCTTGGGCTGATTTCCTTACCCGTGTTAAAAAGCCTTCTGTTTCGACCGCCAAACCTCTCAGGGGAGCATTTGCAACCATTTGGCACCATTTTTCAGTGAATTGCCGAAAGTCAGATTTTTGATGAAATTGTGACCCCGGGGCTTAGGGATTTTTTCAAAAACATCTTTTTCTGCCGGTTAAGTTGTCTTGGGCTGATTTCTTTTCCTTTGATAAAAAGCCTTCGGTTTCGACCGCCAAACCTCTCACGGGAGCATTTGCAACCGTTTCGCACTATTTTTGAGTGAAATGCAGAAAGTCAGATTTCTGATGAAATTGTGACTCCGCGGCTTAGGGATTTTTTCAAAAAAATTTTTTTCTGCCGGTTAAGTTTTTTGGGCTGATTTCCTTTTCCGTTGTAAAAAGCCTTCTGTTTCGTCCGCCAAACCGCTCAGGGGAGCATTTGCAACCGTTTGGCACCATTTTTGAGTGAATTGCCGAAAGTCAGATTTTTGATGAAATTGTGACCCCGGGGCTTAGGGATTTTTTCAAAAAAATCTTTTTCTGCCGGTTAAGTTTTTGAGGGCTGATTTCTTTTCCCGTCATAAAAAGCCTTCTGTTTCGACCACCAAACCTCTCACGGGAGAATTTGAAACCGTTTGGGACCATTCTTGAGTGAAATGCCGAAAGTAAGATTTTTGATGAAATTGTGACCCCGCGGCTTAGGGATTTTTTCAAAAAAATATATTTCTGCCAGTTAAGTTGTTTAGGTCTGATTTCCTTTCCCGTGATAAAAAGCCTTCTGTTTCGACCGCCAAACCTCTCAGGGGAGCATTTGAAACCGTTTGGCACCATTTTTGAGTGAATTGCCGAAAGTCAGATTTTTGATTAAATTGTGACCCCGGGGCTTAGGGATTTTTTCAAAAAAATATTTTTTGCCGGTTAATTTGTCTTGGGCTGATTTCTTTTCCCATGATAAAAAGCCTTCTGTTTCGACCGCCAAACCTCTCAGGGGAGCATTTGAAACCGTTTGGCACCATTTTTGAGTGAATTGCCGAAAGTCAGATTTTTGATGAAATTGTGACCCCGGGGCTTAGGGATTTTTTCAAAAACATCTTTTTCTGCCGGTTAAGTTGTCTTGGGCTGATTTCTTTTCCTTTGATAAAAAGCCTTCTGTTTCGACCGCCAAACCTCTCAGGGGAGCATTTGCAACCGTTTGGCACTATTTTTGAGTGAAATGCCGAAAGTCAGATTTCTGATGAAATTGTGACTCCGCGCGCGGCTTAGGGATGTTTTCAAAAAAATCTTTTTCTGCCGGTTAAGTTTTTGAGGGCTGATTTCTTTTCCCGTCATAAAAAGCCTTCTGTTTCGACCACCAAACCTCTCACGGGAGAATTTGAAACCGTTTGGGACCATTCTTGAGTGAAATGCCGAAAGTAAGATTTTTGATGAAATTGTGACCCCGCGGCTTAGGGATTTTTTCAAAAAAAAATATTTCTGCCAGTTAAGTTGTTTAGGGCTGATTTCCTTTCCCGTGATAAAAAGCCTTCTGTTTCGACCGCCAAACCTCTCAGGGGAGCATTTGAAACCGTTTGGCACCATTTTTGAGTGAATTGCCGAAAGTCAGATTTTTGATTAAATTGTGACCCCGGGGCTTAGGGATTTTTTCAAAAAAATATTTTTTGCCGGTTAATTTGTCTTGGGCTGATTTCTTTTCCCGTGATAAAAAGCCTTCTGTTTCGACCGCCAAACCTCTCAGGGGAGCATTTGAAACCGTTTGGCACCATTTTTGAGTGAATTGCCGAAAGTCAGATTTTTGATGAAATTGTGACCCCGGGGCTTAGGGATTTTTTCAAAAACATCTTTTTCTGCCGGTTAAGTTGTCTTGGGCTGATTTCTTTTCCTTTGATAAAAAGCCTTCTGTTTCGACCGCCAAACCTCTCAGGGGAGCATTTGCAACCGTTTGGCACTATTTTTGAGTGAAATGCCGAAAGTCAGATTTCTGATGAAATTGTGACTCCGCGCGCGGCTTAGGGATGTTTTCAAAAAAATATTTTTCTGCCGGTTAAGTTTTTTGGGCTGATTTCCTTTTCCGTGATAAAAAGCCTTCTGTTTCGACCGCCAAACCTCTCAGGGGAGCATTTGCAACCGTTTGGCACCATTTTTGAGTGAATTGCCGAAAGTCAGATTTTTGATGAAATTGTGACCCCTGGGCTTAGGGATTTTTTCAAAAACATCTTTTTCTGCCGGTTAAGTTGTCTTGGGCTGATTTCTTTTCCTTTGATAAAAAGCCTTCTGTTTCGACCGCCAAACCTCTCAGGGGAGCATTTGCAACCGTTTGGCACTATTTCTGAGTGAAATGCCGAAAGTCAGATTTCTGATGAAATTGTGACCCCGGGGCTTAGGGATTTTTTCAAAAAAATCTTTTTCTGCCGGTTAAGTTTTCTTGGGCTGATTTCTTTTCCCGTGATAAAAAGCCTTCTGTTTCGACCACCAAACCTCTCACGGGAGAATTTGCAACCGTTTGGGACCATTTTTGAATGAAATGCCGAAAGTAAGATTTTTGATGAAATTGTGACCCCGGGGCTTAGGGATTTTTTCAAAAAAATATTTTTCTGCCGGTTAAGTTTTTTGGGCTGATTTCCTTTTCCTTTGATAAAAAGCCTTATGTTTCGACCGCCAAACCTCTCAGGGGAGCATTTAAAACCGTTTGGGACCATTTTTGAGTGAAATGCTGAAAGTCAGATTTTTGATGAAATTGTGACCCCGGGGCTTAGGGATTTTTTCAAAAAAATATTTTTCTGCCGGTTAATTTGTCTTGGGCTGATTTCTTTTCCCGTGATAAAAAGCCTTCTGTTTCGACCGCCAAACCTCTCAGGGGAGCATTTGCAACCGTTTGGCACCATTTTTGAGTGAATTGCCGAAAGTCAGATTTCTGATGAAATTGTGACTCGGCTCGCGGCTTAGGGATGTTTTCAAAAAAATCTTTTTCTGCCGGTTAAGTTTTCGAGGGCTGATTTCTTTTCCCGTCATAAAAAGCCTTCTGTTTCGACCACCAAACCTCTCACGGCAGAATTTGAAACCGTTTGGGACCATTCTTGAGTGAAATGCCGAAAGTAAGATTTTTGATGAAATTGTGACCCCGCGGCTTAGGGATTTTTTCAAAAAAATATATTTCTGCCAGTTAAGTTGTTTAGGGCTGATTTCCTTCTCCGTGATAAAAAGCCTTCTGTTTCGTCCGCCAAACCGCTCAGGGGCGTATTTGCAACCGTTTGGCACCATTTTTGAGTGAATTGCCGAAAGTCAGATTTTTGATGAAATTGTGACCCCGGGGCTTACGGATTTTTTCAAAAAAATCTTTTTCTGCCGGTTAAGTTTTCGAGGGCTGATTTCTTTTCCCGTGATAAAAAGCCTTCTGTTTCGACCACCAAACCTCTCACGGGAGAATTTGAAACCGTTTGGGACCATTTTTGAGTGAATTGCCGAAAGTCAGATTTTTGATGAAATTGTGACCCCGGGGCTTAGGGATTTTTTCAAAAAAATATTTTTCTGCCGGTTAATTTGTCTTGGGCTGATTTCTTTTCCCGTGATAAAAAGCCTTCTGTTTCGACCGCCAAACCTCTCAGGGGAGCATTTGCAACCGTTTGGCACCATTTTTGAGTGAATTGCCGAAAGTCAGATTTTTGATGAAATTGTGACACCGCCGATTAGGGATTTTTTCAAAAAAATCTTTTTCTGCCGGTTAAGTTGTTTTGGGCTGATTTCCATTCCCGTGATAAAAAGCCTTCTGTTTCGACCGCCAAACCTCTCAGGGGAGCATTTGCAAACGTTTGGCACCATTTTTGAGTGAATTGCCGAAAGTCAGATTTTTGATGAAATTGTGACCCCGGGGCTTAGGGATTTTTTCAAAAACATCTTTTTCTGCCGGTTAAGTTGTCTTGGGCTGATTTCTTTTCCTTTGATAAAAAGCCTTCTGTTTCGACCGCCAAACCTCTCAGGGGAGCATTTGCAACCGTTTGGCACCATTTTTGAGTGAAATGCCGAAAGTCAGATTTCTGATGAAATTGTGACTCCGCGGCTTAGGGATTTTTTCAAAAAAATCTTTTTCTGCCGGTTAAGTTTTTGAGGGCTGATTTCTTTTCCCGTCATAAAAAGCCTTCTGTTTCGACCACCAAACCTCTCACGGGAGAATTTGAAACCGTTTGGGACCATTCTTGAGTGAAATGCCGAAAGTAAGATTTTTGATGAAATTGTGACCCCGCGGCTTAGGGATTTTTTCAAAAAAATATATTTCTGCCAGTTAAGTTGTTTAGGTCTGATTTCCTTTCCCGTGATAAAAAGCCTTCTGTTTCGACCGCCAAACCTCTCAGGGGAGCATTTGAAACCGTTTGGCACCATTTTTGAGTGAATTGCCGAAAGTCAGATTTTTGATTAAATTGTGACCCCGGGGCTTAGGGATTTTTTCAAAAAAATATTTTTTGCCGGTTAATTTGTCTTGGGCTGATTTCTTTTCCCGTGATAAAAAGCCTTCTGTTTCGACCGCCAAACCTCTCAGGGGAGCATTTGAAACCGTTTGGCACCATTTTTGAGTGAATTGCCGAAAGTCAGATTTTTGATGAAATTGTGACCCCGGGGCTTAGGGATTTTTTCAA
This sequence comes from Podarcis raffonei, assembly GCF_027172205.1. NCBI lineage: Eukaryota > Metazoa > Chordata > Lepidosauria > Squamata > Lacertidae > Podarcis > Podarcis raffonei. The sequence goes on along the minus strand of NC_070606.1, from coordinate 8,927,615 downwards.
AAACATCTTTTTCTGCCGGTTAAGTTGTCTTGGGCTGATTTCTTTTCCTTTGATAAAAAGCCTTCTGTTTCGACCGCCAAACCTCTCAGGGGAGCATTTGCAACCGTTTGGCACTATTTCTGAGTGAAATGCCGAAAGTCAGATTTCTGATGAAATTGTGACTCCGCGCGCGGCTTAGGGATGTTTTCAAAAAAATCTTTTTCTGCCGGTTAAGTTTTTGAGGGCTGATTTCTTTTCCCGTCATAAAAAGCCTTCTGTTTCGACCACCAAACCTCTCACGGGAGAATTTGAAACCGTTTGGGACCATTCTTGAGTGAAATGCCGAAAGTAAGATTTTTGATGAAATTGTGACCCCGCGGCTTAGGGATTTTTTCAAAAAAAAATATTTCTGCCAGTTAAGTTGTTTAGGGCTGATTTCCTTTCCCGTGATAAAAAGCCTTCTGTTTCGACCGCCAAACCTCTCAGGGGAGCATTTGAAACCGTTTGGCACCATTTTTGAGTGAATTGCCGAAAGTCAGATTTTTGATTAAATTGTGACCCCGGGGCTTAGGGATTTTTTCAAAAAAATATTTTTTGCCGGTTAATTTGTCTTGGGCTGATTTCTTTTCCCGTGATAAAAAGCCTTCTGTTTCGACCGCCAAACCTCTCAGGGGAGCATTTGAAACCGTTTGGCACCATTTTTGAGTGAATTGCCGAAAGTCAGATTTTTGATGAAATTGTGACCCCGGGGCTTAGGGATTTTTTCAAAAACATCTTTTTCTGCCGGTTAAGTTGTCTTGGGCTGATTTCTTTTCCTTTGATAAAAAGCCTTCTGTTTCGACCGCCAAACCTCTCAGGGGAGCATTTGCAACCGTTTGGCACTATTTTTGAGTGAAATGCCGAAAGTCAGATTTCTGATGAAATTGTGACTCCGCGCGCGGCTTAGGGATGTTTTCAAAAAAATATTTTTCTGCCGGTTAAGTTTTTTGGGCTGATTTCCTTTTCCGTGATAAAAAGCCTTCTGTTTCGACCGCCAAACCTCTCAGGGGAGCATTTGCAACCGTTTGGCACCATTTTTGAGTGAATTGCCGAAAGTCAGATTTTTGATGAAATTGTGACCCCTGGGCTTAGGGATTTTTTCAAAAACATCTTTTTCTGCCGGTTAAGTTGTCTTGGGCTGATTTCTTTTCCTTTGATAAAAAGCCTTCTGTTTCGACCGCCAAACCTCTCAGGGGAGCATTTGCAACCGTTTGGCACTATTTCTGAGTGAAATGCCGAAAGTCAGATTTCTGATGAAATTGTGACCCCGGGGCTTAGGGATTTTTTCAAAAAAATCTTTTTCTGCCGGTTAAGTTTTCTTGGGCTGATTTCTTTTCCCGTGATAAAAAGCCTTCTGTTTCGACCACCAAACCTCTCACGGGAGAATTTGCAACCGTTTGGGACCATTTTTGAATGAAATGCCGAAAGTAAGATTTTTGATGAAATTGTGACCCCGGGGCTTAGGGATTTTTTCAAAAAAATATTTTTCTGCCGGTTAAGTTTTTTGGGCTGATTTCCTTTTCCTTTGATAAAAAGCCTTATGTTTCGACCGCCAAACCTCTCAGGGGAGCATTTAAAACCGTTTGGGACCATTTTTGAGTGAAATGCTGAAAGTCAGATTTTTGATGAAATTGTGACCCCGGGGCTTAGGGATTTTTTCAAAAAAATATTTTTCTGCCGGTTAATTTGTCTTGGGCTGATTTCTTTTCCCGTGATAAAAAGCCTTCTGTTTCGACCGCCAAACCTCTCAGGGGAGCATTTGCAACCGTTTGGCACCATTTTTGAGTGAATTGCCGAAAGTCAGATTTCTGATGAAATTGTGACTCGGCTCGCGGCTTAGGGATGTTTTCAAAAAAATCTTTTTCTGCCGGTTAAGTTTTCGAGGGCTGATTTCTTTTCCCGTCATAAAAAGCCTTCTGTTTCGACCACCAAACCTCTCACGGCAGAATTTGAAACCGTTTGGGACCATTCTTGAGTGAAATGCCGAAAGTAAGATTTTTGATGAAATTGTGACCCCGCGGCTTAGGGATTTTTTCAAAAAAATATATTTCTGCCAGTTAAGTTGTTTAGGGCTGATTTCCTTCTCCGTGATAAAAAGCCTTCTGTTTCGTCCGCCAAACCGCTCAGGGGCGTATTTGCAACCGTTTGGCACCATTTTTGAGTGAATTGCCGAAAGTCAGATTTTTGATGAAATTGTGACCCCGGGGCTTACGGATTTTTTCAAAAAAATCTTTTTCTGCCGGTTAAGTTTTCGAGGGCTGATTTCTTTTCCCGTGATAAAAAGCCTTCTGTTTCGACCACCAAACCTCTCACGGGAGAATTTGAAACCGTTTGGGACCATTTTTGAGTGAATTGCCGAAAGTCAGATTTTTGATGAAATTGTGACCCCGGGGCTTAGGGATTTTTTCAAAAAAATATTTTTCTGCCGGTTAATTTGTCTTGGGCTGATTTCTTTTCCCGTGGTAAAAAGCCTTCTGTTTCGACCGCCAAACCTCTCAGGGGAGCATTTGCAACCGTTTGGCACCATTTTTGAGTGAATTGCCGAAAGTCAGATTTTTGATGAAATTGTGACACCGCCGATTAGGGATTTTTTCAAAAAAATCTTTTTCTGCCGGTTAAGTTGTTTTGGGCTGATTTCCATTCCCGTGATAAAAAGCCTTCTGTTTCGACCGCCAAACCTCTCAGGGGAGCATTTGCAAACGTTTGGCACCATTTTTGAGTGAATTGCCGAAAGTCAGATTTTTGATGAAATTGTGACCCCGGGGCTTAGGGATTTTTTCAAAAACATCTTTTTCTGCCGGTTAAGTTGTCTTGGGCTGATTTCTTTTCCTTTGATAAAAAGCCTTCTGTTTCGACCGCCAAACCTCTCAGGGGAGCATTTGCAACCGTTTGGCACCATTTTTGAGTGAAATGCCGAAAGTCAGATTTCTGATGAAATTGTGACTCCGCGGCTTAGGGATTTTTTCAAAAAAATCTTTTTCTGCCGGTTAAGTTTTTGAGGGCTGATTTCTTTTCCCGTCATAAAAAGCCTTCTGTTTCGACCACCAAACCTCTCACGGGAGAATTTGAAACCGTTTGGGACCATTCTTGAGTGAAATGCCGAAAGTAAGATTTTTGATGAAATTGTGACCCCGCGGCTTAGGGATTTTTTCAAAAAAATATATTTCTGCCAGTTAAGTTGTTTAGGTCTGATTTCCTTTCCCGTGATAAAAAGCCTTCTGTTTCGACCGCCAAACCTCTCAGGGGAGCATTTGAAACCGTTTGGCACCATTTTTGAGTGAATTGCCGAAAGTCAGATTTTTGATTAAATTGTGACCCCGGGGCTTAGGGATTTTTTCAAAAAAATATTTTTTGCCGGTTAATTTGTCTTGGGCTGATTTCTTTTCCCGTGATAAAAAGCCTTCTGTTTCGACCGCCAAACCTCTCAGGGGAGCATTTGAAACCGTTTGGCACCATTTTTGAGTGAATTGCCGAAAGTCAGATTTTTGATGAAATTGTGACCCCGGGGCTTAGGGATTTTTTCAAAAACATCTTTTTCTGCCGGTTAAGTTGTCTTGGGCTGATTTCTTTTCCTTTGATAAAAAGCCTTCTGTTTCGACCGCCAAACCTCTCAGGGGAGCATTTGCAACCGTTTGGCACTATTTCTGAGTGAAATGCCGAAAGTCAGATTTCTGATGAAATTGTGACTCCGCGCGCGGCTTAGGGATGTTTTCAAAAAAATCTTTTTCTGCCGGTTAAGTTTTTGAGGGCTGATTTCTTTTCCCGTCATAAAAAGCCTTCTGTTTCGACCACCAAACCTCTCACGGGAGAATTTGAAACCGTTTGGGACCATTCTTGAGTGAAATGCCGAAAGTAAGATTTTTGATGAAATTGTGACCCCGCGGCTTAGGGATTTTTTCAAAAAAAAATATTTCTGCCAGTTAAGTTGTTTAGGGCTGATTTCCTTTCCCGTGATAAAAAGCCTTCTGTTTCGACCGCCAAACCTCTCAGGGGAGCATTTGAAACCGTTTGGCACCATTTTTGAGTGAATTGCCGAAAGTCAGATTTTTGATTAAATTGTGACCCCGGGGCTTAGGGATTTTTTCAAAAAAATATTTTTTGCCGGTTAATTTGTCTTGGGCTGATTTCTTTTCCCGTGATAAAAAGCCTTCTGTTTCGACCGCCAAACCTCTCAGGGGAGCATTTGAAACCGTTTGGCACCATTTTTGAGTGAATTGCCGAAAGTCAGATTTTTGATGAAATTGTGACCCCGGGGCTTAGGGATTTTTTCAAAAACATCTTTTTCTGCCGGTTAAGTTGTCTTGGGCTGATTTCTTTTCCTTTGATAAAAAGCCTTCTGTTTCGACCGCCAAACCTCTCAGGGGAGCATTTGCAACCGTTTGGCACTATTTTTGAGTGAAATGCCGAAAGTCAGATTTCTGATGAAATTGTGACTCCGCGCGCGGCTTAGGGATGTTTTCAAAAAAATATTTTTCTGACGGTTAAGTTTTTTGGGCTGATTTCCTTTTCCGTGATAAAAAGCCTTCTGTTTCGACCGCCAAACCTCTCAGGGGAGCATTTGCAACCGTTTGGCACCATTTTTGAGTGAATTGCCGAAAGTCAGATTTTTGATGAAATTGTGACCCCTGGGCTTAGGGATTTTTTCAAAAACATCTTTTTCTACCGGTTAAGTTGTCTTGGGCTGATTTCTTTTCCTTTGATAAAAAGCCTTCTGTTTCGACCGCCAAACCTCTCAGGGGAGCATTTGCAACCGTTTGGCACTATTTCTGAGTGAAATGCCGAAAGTCAGATTTCTGATGAAATTGTGACCCCGGGGCTTAGGGATTTTTTCAAAAAAATCTTTTTCTGCCGGTTAAGTTTTCTTGGGCTGATTTCTTTTCCCGTGATAAAAAGCCTTCTGTTTCGACCACCAAACCTCTCACGGGAGAATTTGAAACCGTTTGGGACCATTTTTGAATGAAATGCCGAAAGTAAGATTTTTGATGAAATTGTGACCCCGGGGCTTAGGGATTTTTTCAAAAAAATATTTTTCTGCCGGTTAAGTTTTTTGGGCTGATTTCCTTTTCCTTTGATAAAAAGCCTTATGTTTCGACCGCCAAACCTCTCAGGGGAGCATTTAAAACCGTTTGGGACCATTTTTGAGTGAAATGCTGAAAGTCAGATTTTTGATGAAATTGTGACCCCGGGGCTTAGGGATTTTTTCAAAAAAATATTTTTCTGCCGGTTAATTTGTCTTGGGCTGATTTCTTTTCCCGTGATAAAAAGCCTTCTGTTTCGACCGCCAAACCTCTCAGGGGAGCATTTGCAACCGTTTGGCACCATTTTTGAGTGAATTGCCGAAAGTCAGATTTCTGATGAAATTGTGACTCGGCTCGCGGCTTAGGGATGTTTTCAAAAAAATCTTTTTCTGCCGGTTAAGTTTTCGAGGGCTGATTTCTTTTCCCGTCATAAAAAGCCTTCTGTTTCGACCACCAAACCTCTCACGGCAGAATTTGAAACCGTTTGGGACCATTCTTGAGTGAAATGCCGAAAGTAAGATTTTTGATGAAATTGTGACCCCGCGGCTTAGGGATTTTTTCAAAAAAATATATTTCTGCCAGTTAAGTTGTTTAGGGCTGATTTCCTTCTCCGTGATAAAAAGCCTTCTGTTTCGTCCGCCAAACCGCTCAGGGGCGTATTTGCAACCGTTTGGCACCATTTTTGAGTGAATTGCCGAAAGTCAGATTTTTGATGAAATTGTGACCCCGGGGCTTACGGATTTTTTCAAAAAAATCTTTTTCTGCCGGTTAAGTTTTCGAGGGCTGATTTCTTTTCCCGTGATAAAAAGCCTTCTGTTTCGACCACCAAACCTCTCACGGGAGAATTTGAAACCGTTTGGGACCATTTTTGAATGAAATGCCGAAAGTCAGATTTTTGATGAAATTGTGACCCCGGGGCTTAGGGATTTTTTCAAAAAAATATTTTTCTGCCGGTTAATTTGTCTTGGGCTGATTTCTTTTCCCGTGATAAAAAGCCTTCTGTTTCGACCGCCAAACCTCTCAGGGGAGCATTTGCAAACGTTTGGCACCATTTTTGAGTGAATTGCCGAAAGTCAGATTTTTGATGAAATTGTGACACCGCCGATTAGGGATTTTTTCAAAAAAATCTTTTTCTGCCGGTTAAGTTGTTTTGGGCTGATTTCCATTCCCGTGATAAAAAGCCTTCTGTTTCGACCGCCAAACCTCTCAGGGGAGCATTTGCAAACGTTTGGCACCATTTTTGAGTGAATTGCCGAAAGTCAGATTTTTGATGAAATTGTGACCCCGGGGCTTAGGGATTTTTTCAAAAACATCTTTTTCTGCCGGTTAAGTTGTCTTGGGCTGATTTCTTTTCCTTTGATAAAAAGCCTTCTGTTTCGACCGCCAAACCTCTCAGGGGAGCATTTGCAACCGTTTGGCACCATTTTTGAGTGAATTGCCGAAAGTCAGATTTTTGATGAAATTGTGACCCCGGGGCTGAGGGATTTTTTCAAAAACATCTTTTTCTGCCGGTTAAGTTGTCTTGGGCTGATTTCTTTTCCTTTGATAAAAAGCCTTCTGTTTCGACCGCCAAACCTCTCAGGGGAGCATTTGCAACCGTTTGGCACTATTTTTGAGTGAAATGCCGAAAGTCAGATTTCTGATGAAATTGTGACTCCGCGCGCGGCTTAGGGATGTTTTCAAAAAAATATTTTTCTGCCGGTTAAGTTTTTTGGGCTGATTTCCTTTTCCGTGATAAAAAGCCTTCTGTTTCGACCGCCAAACCTCTCAGGGGAGCATTTGCAACCGTTTGGCACCATTTTTGAGTGAATTGCCGAAAGTCAGATTTTTGATGAAATTGTGACCCCTGGGCTTAGGGATTTTTTCAAAAACATCTTTTTCTGCCGGTTAAGTTGTCTTGGGCTGATTTCTTTTCCTTTGATAAAAAGCCTTCTGTTTCGACCGCCAAACCTCTCAGGGGAGCATTTGCAACCGTTTGGCACTATTTCTGAGTGAAATGCCGAAAGTCAGATTTCTGATGAAATTGTGACCCCGGGGCTTAGGGATTTTTTCAAAAAAATCTTTTTCTGCCGGTTAAGTTTTCTTGGGCTGATTTCTTTTCCCGTGATAAAAAGCCTTCTGTTTCGACCACCAAACCTCTCACGGGAGAATTTGAAACCGTTTGGGACCATTTTTGAATGAAATGCCGAAAGTAAGATTTTTGATGAAATTGTGACCCCGGGGCTTAGGGATTTTTTCAAAAAAATATTTTTCTGCCGGTTAAGTTTTTTGGGCTGATTTCCTTTTCCTTTGATAAAAAGCCTTATGTTTCGACCGCCAAACCTCTCAGGGGAGCATTTAAAACCGTTTGGCACCATTTTTGAGTGAAATGCTGAAAGTCAGATTTTTGATGAAATTGTGACCCCGGGGCTTAGGGATTTTTTCAAAAAAATATTTTTCTGCCGGTTAATTTGTCTTGGGCTGATTTCTTTTCCCGTGATAAAAAGCCTTCTGTTTCGACCGCCAAACCTCTCAGGGGAGCATTTGCAACCGTTTGGCACCATTTTTGAGTGAATTGCCGAAAGTCAGATTTCTGATGAAATTGTGACTCGGCTCGCGGCTTAGGGATGTTTTCAAAAAAATCTTTTTCTGCCGGTTAAGTTTTCGAGGGCTGATTTCTTTTCCCGTCATAAAAAGCCTTCTGTTTCGACCACCAAACCTCTCACGGCAGAATTTGAAACCGTTTGGGACCATTCTTGAGTGAAATGCCGAAAGTAAGATTTTTGATGAAATTGTGACCCCGCGGCTTAGGGATTTTTTCAAAAAAATATATTTCTGCCAGTTAAGTTGTTTAGGGCTGATTTCCTTCTCCGTGATAAAAAGCCTTCTGTTTCGTCCGCCAAACCGCTCAGGGGCGTATTTGCAACCGTTTGGCACCATTTTTGAGTGAATTGCCGAAAGTCAGATTTTTGATGAAATTGTGACCCCGGGGCTTACGGATTTTTTCAAAAAAATCTTTTTCTGCCGGTTAAGTTTTCGAGGGCTGATTTCTTTTCCCGTGATAAAAAGCCTTCTGTTTCGACCACCAAACCTCTCACGGGAGAATTTGAAACCGTTTGGGACCATTTTTGAATGAAATGCCGAAAGTCAGATTTTTGATGAAATTGTGACCCCGGGGCTTAGGGATTTTTTCAAAAAAATATTTTTCTGCCGGTTAATTTGTCTTGGGCTGATTTCTTTTCCCGTGATAAAAAGCCTTCTGTTTCGACCGCCAAACCTCTCAGGGGAGCATTTGAAACCGTTTGGCACCATTTTTGAGTGAATTGCCGAAAGTCAGATTTTTGATGAAATTGTGACCCCGGGGCTTAGGGATTTTTTCAAAAACATCTTTTTCTGCCGGTTAAGTTGTCTTGGGCTGATTTCTTTTCCTTTGATAAAAAGCCTTCTGTTTCGACCGCCAAACCTCTCAGGGGAGCATTTGCAACCGTTTGGCACCATTTTTGAGTGAATTGCCGAAAGTCAGATTTTTGATGAAATTGTGACCCCGGGGCTGAGGGATTTTTTCAAAAACATCTTTTTCTGCCGGTTAAGTTGTCTTGGGCTGATTTCTTTTCCTTTGATAAAAAGCCTTCTGTTTCGACCGCCAAACCTCTCAGGGGAGCATTTGCAACCGTTTGGCACTATTTTTGAGTGAAATGCCGAAAGTCAGATTTCTGATGAAATTGTGACTCCGCGCGCGGCTTAGGGATGTTTTCAAAAAAATATTTTTCTGCCGGTTAAGTTTTTTGGGCTGATTTCCTTTTCCGTGATAAAAAGCCTTCTGTTTCGACCGCCAAACCTCTCAGGGGAGCATTTGCAACCGTTTGGCACCATTTTTGAGTGAATTGCCGAAAGTCAGATTTTTGATGAAATTGTGACCCCTGGGCTTAGGGATTTTTTCAAAAACATCTTTTTCTGCCGGTTAAGTTGTCTTGGGCTGATTTCTTTTCCTTTGATAAAAAGCCTTCTGTTTCGACCGCCAAACCTCTCAGGGGAGCATTTGCAACCGTTTGGCACTATTTCTGAGTGAAATGCCGAAAGTCAGATTTCTGATGAAATTGTGACCCCGGGGCTTAGGGATTTTTTCAAAAAAATCTTTTTCTGCCGGTTAAGTTTTCTTGGGCTGATTTCTTTTCCCGTGATAAAAAGCCTTCTGTTTCGACCACCAAACCTCTCACGGGAGAATTTGAAACCGTTTGGGACCATTTTTGAATGAAATGCCGAAAGTAAGATTTTTGATGAAATTGTGACCCCGGGGCTTAGGGATTTTTTCAAAAAAATATTTTTCTGCCGGTTAAGTTTTTTGGGCTGATTTCCTTTTCCTTTGATAAAAAGCCTTATGTTTCGACCGCCAAACCTCTCAGGGGAGCATTTAAAACCGTTTGGCACCATTTTTGAGTGAAATGCGGAAAGTCAGATTTTTGATGAAATTGTGACCCCGGGGCTTAGGGATTTTTTCAAAAAAATATTTTTCTGCCGGTTAATTTGTCTTGGGCTGATTTCTTTTCCCGTGATAAAAAGCCTTCTGTTTCGACCGCCAAACCTCTCAGGGGAGCATTTGCAACCGTTTGGCACCATTTTTGAGTGAATTGCCGAAAGTCAGATTTCTGATGAAATTGTGACTCGGCTCGCGGCTTAGGGATGTTTTCAAAAAAATCTTTTTCTGCCGGTTAAGTTTTCGAGGGCTGATTTCTTTTCCCGTCATAAAAAGCCTTCTGTTTCGACCACCAAACCTCTCACGGCAGAATTTGAAACCGTTTGGGACCATTCTTGAGTGAAATGCCGAAAGTAAGATTTTTGATGAAATTGTGACCCCGCGGCTTAGGGATTTTTTCAAAAAAATATATTTCTGCCAGTTAAGTTGTTTAGGGCTGATTTCCTTCTCCGTGATAAAAAGCCTTCTGTTTCGTCCGCCAAACCGCTCAGGGGCGTATTTGCAACCGTTTGGCACCATTTTTGAGTGAATTGCCGAAAGTCAGATTTTTGATGAAATTGTGACCCCGGGGCTTACGGATTTTTTCAAAAAAATCTTTTTCTGCCGGTTAAGTTTTCGAGGGCTGATTTCTTTTCCCGTGATAAAAAGCCTTCTGTTTCGACCGCCAAACCTCTCAGGGGAGCATTTGCAAACGTTTGGCACCATTTTTGAGTGAATTGCCGAAAGTCAGATTTTTGATGAAATTGTGACACCGCCGATTAGGGATTTTTTCAAAAAAATCTTTTTCTGCCGGTTAAGTTGTTTTGGGCTGATTTCCATTCCCGTGATAAAAAGCCTTCTGTTTCGACCGCCAAACCTCTCAGGGGAGCATTTGCAAACGTTTGGCACCATTTTTGAGTGAATTGCCGAAAGTCAGATTTTTGATGAAATTGTGACCCCGGGGCTTAGGGATTTTTTCAAAAACATCTTTTTCTGCCGGTTAAGTTGTCTTGGGCTGATTTCTTTTCCTTTGATAAAAAGCCTTCTGTTTCGACCGCCAAACCTCTCAGGGGAGCATTTGCAACCGTTTGGCACCATTTTTGAGTGAATTGCCGAAAGTCAGATTTTTGATGAAATTGTGACCCCGGGGCTGAGGGATTTTTTCAAAAACATCTTTTTCTGCCGGTTAAGTTGTCTTGGGCTGATTTCTTTTCCTTTGATAAAAAGCCTTCTGTTTCGACCGCCAAACCTCTCAGGGGAGCATTTGCAACCGTTTGGCACTATTTTTGAGTGAAATGCCGAAAGTCAGATTTCTGATGAAATTGTGACTCCGCGCGCGGCTTAGGGATGTTTTCAAAAAAATATTTTTCTTCCAGTTAAGTTTTTTGGGCTGATTTCCTTTTCCGTGATAAAAAGCCTTCTGTTTCGACCGCCAAACCTCTCAGGGGAGCATTTGCAACCGTTTGGCACCATTTTTGAGTGAATTGCCGAAAGTCAGATTTTTGATGAAATTGTGACCCCGGGGCTTAGGGATTTTTTCAAAAACATCTTTTTCTGCCGGTTAAGTTGTCTTGGGCTGATTTCTTTTCCTTTGATAAAAAGCCTTCTGTTTCGACCGCCAAACCTCTCACGGGAGCATTTGCAACCTTTTGGCACTATTTCTGAGTGAAATGCCGAAAGTCAGATTTCTGATGAAATTGTGACTCCGCGGCTTAGGGTTTTTTTCAAAAAAATATTTTTCTGCCGGTTAAGTTTTTTGGGCTGATTTCCTTCTCCGTGATAAAAAGCCTTCTGTTTCGTCCGCCAAATCGCTCAGGGGCGTATTTGCAACCGTTTGGCACCATTTTTGAGCGAATTGCCGAAAGTCAGATTTTTGATGAAATTGTGACCCCGGGGCTTAGGGATTTTTTCAAAAAAATCTTTTTCTGCCGGTTAAGTTTTCTTGGGCTGATTTCTTTTCCCGTGATAAAAAGCCTTCTGTTTCGACCACCAAACCTCTCACGGGAGAATTTGAAACCGTTTGGGACCATTTTTGAATGAAATGCCGAAAGTAAGATTTTTGATGAAATTGTGACCCCGGGGCTTAGGGATTTTTTCAAAAAAATATTTTTCTGCCGGTTAAGTTTTTTGGGCTGATTTCCTTTTCCTTTGATAAAAAGCCTTATGTTTCGACCGCCAAACCTCTCAGGGGAGCATTTAAAACCTTTTGGGACCATTTTTGAGTGAAATGCTGAAAGTCAGATTTTTGATGAAATTGTGACCCCGGGGCTTAGGGATTTTTTCAAAAAAATATTTTTCTGCCGGTTAATTTGTCTTGGGCTGATTTCCTTACCCGTGTTAAAAAGCCTTCTGTTTCGACCGCCAAACCTCTCAGGGGAGCATTTGCAACCATTTGGCACCATTTTTCAGTGAATTGCCGAAAGTCAGATTTTTGATGAAATTGTGACCCCGGGGCTTAGGGATTTTTTCAAAAACATCTTTTTCTGCCGGTTAAGTTGTCTTGGGCTGATTTCTTTTCCTTTGATAAAAAGCCTTCGGTTTTGACCGCCAAACCTCTCACGGGAGCATTTGCAACCGTTTCGCACTATTTTTGAGTGAAATGCAGAAAGTCAGATTTCTGATGAAATTGTGACTCCGCGGCTTAGGGATTTTTTCAAAAAAAATTTTTTCTGCCGGTTAAGTTTTTTGGGCTGATTTCCTTTTCCGTTGTAAAAAGCCTTCTGTTTCGACCACCAAACCTCTCACGGGAGAATTTGAAACCGTTTGGGACCATTCTTGAGTGAAATGCCGAAAGTAAGATTTTTGATGAAATTGTGACCCCGCGGCTTAGGGATTTTTTCAAAAAAATATATTTCTGCCAGTTAAGTTGTTTAGGTCTGATTTCCTTTCCCGTGATAAAAAGCCTTCTGTTTCGACCGCCAAACCTCTCAGGGGAGCATTTGAAACCGTTTGGCACCATTTTTGAGTGAATTGCCGAAAGTCAGATTTTTGATTAAATTGTGACCCCGGGGCTTAGGGATTTTTTCAAAAAAATATTTTTTGCCGGTTAATTTGTCTTGGGCTGATTTCTTTTCCCGTGATAAAAAGCCTTCTGTTTCGACCGCCAAACCTCTCAGGGGAGCATTTGAAACCGTTTGGCACCATTTTTGAGTGAATTGCCGAAAGTCAGATTTTTGATGAAATTGTGACCCCGGGGCTTAGGGATTTTTTCAAAAACATCTTTTTCTGCCGGTTAAGTTGTCTTGGGCTGATTTCTTTTCCTTTGATAAAAAGCCTTCTGTTTCGACCGCCAAACCTCTCAGGGGAGCATTTGCAACCGTTTGGCACTATTTTTGAGTGAAATGCCGAAAGTCAGATTTCTGATGAAATTGTGACTCCGCGCGCGGCTTAGGGATGTTTTCAAAAAAATCTTTTTCTGCCGGTTAAGTTTTTGAGGGCTGATTTCTTTTCCCGTCATAAAAAGCCTTCTGTTTCGACCACCAAACCTCTCACGGGAGAATTTGAAACCGTTTGGGACCATTCTTGAGTGAAATGCCGAAAGTAAGATTTTTGATGAAATTGTGACCCCGCGGCTTAGGGATTTTTTCAAAAAAAAATATTTCTGCCAGTTAAGTTGTTTAGGGCTGATTTCCTTTCCCGTGATAAAAAGCCTTCTGTTTCGACCGCCAAACCTCTCAGGGGAGCATTTGAAACCGTTTGGCACCATTTTTGAGTGAATTGCCGAAAGTCAGATTTTTGATTAAATTGTGACCCCGGGGCTTAGGGATTTTTTCAAAAAAATATTTTTTGCCGGTTAATTTGTCTTGGGCTGATTTCTTTTCCTTTGATAAAAAGCCTTCTGTTTCGACCGCCAAACCTCTCAGGGGAGCATTTGAAACCGTTTGGCACCATTTTTGAGTGAATTGCCGAAAGTCAGATTTTTGATGAAATTGTGACCCCGGGGCTTAGGGATTTTTTCAAAAACATCTTTTTCTGCCGGTTAAGTTGTCTTGGGCTGATTTCTTTTCCTTTGATAAAAAGCCTTCTGTTTCGACCGCCAAACCTCTCAGGGGAGCATTTGCAACCGTTTGGCACTATTTCTGAGTGAAATGCCGAAAGTCAGATTTCTGATGAAATTGTGACCCCGGGGCTTAGGGATTTTTTCAAAAAAATCTTTTTCTGCCGGTTAAGTTTTCTTGGGCTGATTTCTTTTCCCGTGATAAAAAGCCTTCTGTTTCGACCACCAAACCTCTCACGGGAGAATTTGAAACCGTTTGGGACCATTTTTGAATGAAATGCCGAAAGTAAGATTTTTGATGAAATTGTGACCCCGGGGCTTAGGGATTTTTTCAAAAAAATATTTTTCTGCCGGTTAAGTTTTTTGGGCTGATTTCCTTTTCCTTTGATAAAAAGCCTTATGTTTCGACCGCCAAACCTCTCAGGGGAGCATTTAAAACCGTTTGGGACCATTTTTGAGTGAAATGCTGAAAGTCAGATTTTTGATGAAATTGTGACCCCGGGGCTTAGGGATTTTTTCAAAAAAATATTTTTCTGCCGGTTAATTTGTCTTGGGCTGATTTCTTTTCCCGTGATAAAAAGCCTTCTGTTTCGACCGCCAAACCTCTCAGGGGAGCATTTGCAACCGTTTGGCACCATTTTTGAGTGAATTGCCGAAAGTCAGATTTTTGATGAAATTGTGACTCCGCCGAATAGGGATTTTTTCAAAAAAATCTTTTTCTGCCGGTTAAGTTGTTTTGGGCTGATTTCCATTCCCGTGATAAAAAGCCTTCTGTTTCGACCGCCAAACCTCTCAGGGGAGCATTTGCAACCGTTTGGCACCATTTTTGAGTGAATTGCCGAAAGTCAGATTTTTGATGAAATTGTGACCCCGGGGCTTAGGGATTTTTTCAAAAACATCTTTTTCTGCCGGTTAAGTTGTCTTGGGCTGATTTCTTTTCCTTTGATAAAAAGCCTTCTGTTTCGACCGCCAAACCTCTCAGGGGAGCATTTGCAACCGTTTGGGACCATTTTTGAGTGAATTGCCGAAAGTCAGATTTTTGATGAAATTGTGACCCCGGGGCTGAGGGATTTTTTCAAAAACATCTTTTTCTGCCGGTTAAGTTGTCTTGGGCTGATTTCTTTTCCTTTGATAAAAAGCCTTCTGTTTCGACCGCCAAACCTCTCAGGGGAGCATTTGCAACCGTTTGGCACTATTTTTGAGTGAAATGCCGAAAGTCAGATTTCTGATGAAATTGTGACCCCGGGGCTTAGGGATGTTTTCAAAAAAATATTTTTCTGCCGTTTAAGTTTTTTGGGCTGATTTCCTTTTCCGTGATAAAAAGCCTTCTGTTTCGACCGCCAAACCTCTCAGGGGAGCATTTGCAACCATTTGGCACCATTTTTCAGTGAATTGCCGAAAGTCAGATTTTTGATGAAATTGTGACCCCGGGGCTTAGGGATTTTTTCAAAAAAATCTTTTTCTGCCGGTTAAGTTGTCTTGGGCTGATTTCTTTTCCTTTGATAAAAAGCCTTCTGTTTCGACCGCCAAACCTCTCACGGGAGCATTTGAAACCGTTTGGGACCATTTTTGAATGAAATGCCGAAAGTAAGATTTTTGATGAAATTGTGACTCCGCGGCTTAGGGTTTTTTTCAAAAAAATATTTTTCTGCCGGTTAAGTTTTTTGGGCTGATTTCCTTTTCCTTTGATAAAAAGCCTTATGTTTCGACCGCCAAACCTCTCAGGGGAGCATTTAAAACCGTTTGGGACCATTTTTGAGTGAAATGCTGAAAGTCAGATTTTTGATGAAATTGTGACCCCGGGGCTTAGGGATTTTTTCAAAAAAATATTTTTCTGCCGGTTAATTTGTCTTGGGCTGATTTCTTTTCCCGTGATAAAAAGCCTTCTGTTTCGACCGCCAAACCTCTCAGGGGAGCATTTGCAACCGTTTGGCACCATTTTTGAGTGAATTGCCGAAAGTCAGATTTTTGATGAAATTGTGACTCCGCCGATTAGGGATTTTTTCAAAAAAATCTTTTTCTGCCGGTTAAGTTTTCTTGGGCTGATTTCTTTTCCCGTGATAAAAAGCCTTCTGTTTCGACCACCAAACCTCTCACGGGAGAATTTGCAACCGTTTGGCACCATTTTTGAGTGAAATGCCGAAAGTAAGATTTTTGATGAAATTGTGACCCCGGGGCTTAGGGATTTTTTCAAAAAAATATTTTTCTGCCGGTTAAGTTGTCTTGGGCTGATTTCTTTTCCTTTGATAAAAAGCCTTCTGTTTCGACCGCCAAACCTCTCACGGGAGCATTTGCAACCGTTTGGCACTATTTCTGAGTGAAATGCCGAAAGTCAGATTTCTGATGAAATTGTGACTCCGCGGCTTAGGGTTTTTTTCAAAAAAATATTTTTCTGCCGGTTAAGTTTTTTGGGCTGATTTCCTTCTCCGTGATAAAAAGCCTTCTGTTTCGTCCGCCAAACCGCTCAGGGGCGTATTTGCAACCGTTTGGCCCCATTTTTGAGTGAATTGCCGAAAGTCAGATATTTGATGAAATTGTGACCCCGGGGCTTAGGGATTTTTTCAAAAAAATATTTTTCTGCCGGTTAAGTTTTTTGGGCTGATTTCCTTTTCCTTTGATAAAAAGCCTTATGTTTCGACCGCCAAACCTCTCAGGGGAGCATTTAAAACCGTTTGGGACCATTTTTGAGTGAAATGCTGAAAGTCAGATTTTTGATGAAATTGTGACCCCGGGGCTTAGGGATTTTTTCAAAAAAATATTTTTCTGCCGGTTAATTTGTCTTGGGCTGATTTCTTTTCCCGTGATAAAAAGCCTTCTGTTTCGACCGCCAAACCTCTCAGGGGAGCATTTGCAACCGTTTGGCACCATTTTTGAGTGAATTGCCGAAAGTCAGATTTTTGATGAAATTGTGACTCCGCCGATTAGGGATTTTTTCAAAAAAATCTTTTTCTGCCGGTTAAGTTGTTTTGGGCTGATTTCCATTCCCGTGATAAAAAGCCTTCTGTTTCGACCGCCAAACCTCTCAGGGGAGCATTTGCAACCGTTTGGCACCATTTTTGAGTGAATTGCCGAAAGTCAGATTTTTGATGAAATTGTGACCCCGGGGCTTAGGGATTTTTTCAAAAAAATCTTTTTCTGCCGGTTAAGTTGTCTTGGGCTGATTTCCTTTCCCGTGTTAAAAAGCCTTCTGTTTCGACCGCCAAACCTCTCAGGGGAGCATTTGCAACCGTTTGGCACCATTTTTGAGTGAATTGCCGAAAGTCAGATTTTTGATGAAATTGTGACCCCGGGGCTTAGGGATTTTTTCAAAAAAATCTTTTTCTGCCGGTTAAGTTTTCGAGGGCTGATTTCTTTTCCTGTGATAAAAAGCCTTCTGTTTCGACCGCCAAACCTCTCAGGGGAGCATTTGAAACCGTTTGGCACCATTTTTGAGTGAATTGCCGAAAGTCAGATTTTTGATGAAATTGTGACCCCGGGGCTTAGGGATTTTTTCAAAAACATCTTTTTCTGCCGGTTAATTTGTCTTGGGCTGATTTCTTTTCCCGTCATAAAAAGCCTTCTGTTTTGACCTCCAAACCTCTCAGGGGAGCAGTTGCAACCATTTGGCACCATTTTTGAGTGAATTGCCGAAAGTCAGATATTTGATGAAATTGTGACTCCGCGGCTTAGGGATTTTTTCAAAAAAAATATTTTTCTGCCGGTTAAGTTTTCGAGGGCTGATTTCTTTTCCTTTGATAAAAAGCCTTCTGTTTCGACCGCCAAACCTCTCAGGGGAGCATTTGCAACCGTTTGGGACCATTTTTGAGTGAAATGCCGAAAGTCAGATTTTTGATTAAAATGTGACCCCAGGGCTTAGGGATTTTTTCAAAAAAATATTTTTCTGCCGGTTAAGTTGTCTTGGGCTGATTTCTTTTCCCGTGATAAAAAGCCTTCTGTTTCCACCGCCAAACCTCTCAGGGGAGCATTTGCAACCATTTGGCACCATTTTTGAGTGAATTGCCGAAAGTCAGATTTTTGATGAAATTGTGACTTCGCGGCTTAGGGATTTTTTCAAAAAAAATATTTTTCTGCCGGTTAAGTTGTCTTGGGCTGATTTCTTTTCCCGTGATAAAAAGCCTTCTGTTTTGACCGCCAAACCTCTCAGGGGAGCATTTGCAACCGTTTGGCACCATTTTTGAGTGAATTGCCGAAAGTCAGATTTTTGATGAAATTGTGACTCCGGGGCTTAGGGATTTTTTCAAAAAAATCTTTTTCTGCCGGTTAAGTTTTCGAGGGCTGATTTCTTTTCCTTTGATAAAAAGCCTTCTGTTTTGACCGCCAAACCTCTCAGGGGAGCATTTGCAACCGTTTGGCACCATTTTGAGTGAATTGCCGAAAGTCAGATATTTGATGAAATTGTGACCCCGGGGCTTAGGGATTTTTTCAAAAAAATCTTTTTCTGCCGGTTAAGTTTTCGAGGGCTGATTTCTTTTCCTTTGATAAAAAGCCTTCTGTTTCGACCGCCAAACCTCTCACGGGAGCATTTGAAACCGTTTGGCACCATTTTTGAGTGAAATGCCGAAAGTCAGATTTTTGATGAAATTGTGACCCCGGGGCTTAGGGATTTTTTCAAAAAAATCTTTTTCTGCCCGTTAAGTTTTCGAGGGCTGATTTCTTTTCCTGTGATAAAAAGCCTTCTGTTTCGACCACCAAACCTCTCACGTGAACATTTGAAACCGTTTGGCACCATTTTTGAGTGAAATGCCGAAAGTCAGATTTTTGATGAAATTGTGACCCTGGGGCTTAGGGATTTTTTCAAAAAAATCTTTTTCTGCCGGTTAATTTGTCTTGGGCTGATTTCTTTTCCTTTGATAAAAAGCCTTCTGTTTCGACCACCAAACCTCTCAGGGGAGCATTTGCAACCGTTTGGGACCATTTTTGAGTGAAATGCCGAAAGTCAGATTTTTGATGAAATTGTGACCCCGGGGCTTAGGGATTTTTTCAAAAAAATCTTTTTCTGCCGGTTAAGTTTTCGAGGGCTGATTTCTTTTCCTGTGATAAAAAGCCTTCTGTTTCGACCACCAAACCTCTCACGGGAGCATTTGCAACCGTTTGGCACCATTTTTGAGTGAAATGCCGAAAGTCAGATTTTTGATGAAATTGTGACTCCGCGGCTTAGGGATTTTTTCAAAAAAAAAAAATTTCTGCCGGTTAAGTTGTTTTGGGCTGATTTCCTTTCCCGTGATAAAAAGCCTTCTGTTTCGACTGCCAAACCTCTCAGGGGAGCATTTGCAACCGTTTGGCACCATTTTTCTGCCGGTTATGTTGTCCATGGCTGATTTCTTGCTCTGTGATATAAAGCCTTCTGTTTCGACCGCCAAACCTCTCAGGGGAGCATTTGCAACCGTTTGGCACCATTTTTGAGTGAATTGCCGAAAGTCAGATATTTGATGAAATTGTGACCCCGGGGCTTAGGGATTTTTTCAAAAAAATCTTTTTCTGCAGGTTAAGTTTTCGAGGGCTGATTTCTTTTCCTTTGATAAAAAGCCTTCTGTTTCGACCGCCAAACCTCTCAGGGGAGCATTTAAAACCGTTTGGGACCATTTTTGAGTGAAATGCTGAAAGTCAGATTTTTGATGAAATTGTGACCCCGGGGCTTAGGGATTTTTTCAAAAAAATATTTTTCTGCCGGTTAATTTGTCTTGGGCTGATTTCTTTTCCCGTGATAAAAAGCCTTCTGTTTCGACCGCCAAACCTCTCAGGGGAGCATTTGCAACCGTTTGGCACCATTTTTGAGTGAATTGCCGAAAGTCAGATTTTTGATGAAATTGTGACTCCGCCGATTAGGGATTTTTTCAAAAAAATCTTTTTCTGCCGGTTAAGTTGTTTTGGGCTGATTTCCTTTCCCGTGTTAAAAAGCCTTCTGTTTCGACCGCCAAACCTCTCAGGGGAGCATTTGCAACCGTTTGGCACCATTTTTGAGTGAATTGCCGAAAGTCAGATTTTTGATGAAATTGTGACCCCGGGGCTTAGGGATTTTTTCAAAAAAATCTTTTTCTGCCGGTTAAGTTTTCGAGGGCTGATTTCTTTTCCTGTGATAAAAAGCCTTCTGTTTTGACCACCAAACCTCTTACGGGAGAATTTGAAACCGTTTGGCACCATTTTTGAGTGAATTGCCGAAAGTCAGATTTTTGATGAAATTGTGACCCCGGGGCTTAGGGATTTTTTGAAAAAAATATTTTTCTGCCGGTTAATTTGTCTTGGGCTGATTTCTTTTCCCGTCATAAAAAGCCTTCTGTTTTGACCTCCAAACCTCTCAGGGGAGCAGTTGCAACCATTTGGCACCATTTTTGAGTGAATTGCCGAAAGTCAGATTTTTGATGAAATTGTGACTCCGCGGCTTAGGGATTTTTTCAAAAAAAATATTTTTCTGCCGGTTAAGTTTTCGAGGGCTGATTTCTTTTCCCGTGATAAAAAGCCTTCTGTTTTGACCGCCAAACCTCTCAGGGGAGCATTTGCAACCGTTTGGCACCATTTTGAGTGAATTGCCGAAAGTCAGATATTTGATGAAATTGTGACCCCGGGGCTTAGGGATTTTTTCAAAAAAATCTTTTTCTGCCGGTTAAGTTTTCGAGGGCTGATTTCTTTTCCTTTGATAAAAAGCCTTCTGTTTCGACCGCCAAACCTCTCACGGGAGCATTTGAAACCGTTTGGCACCATTTTTGAGTGAAATGCCGAAAGTCAGATTTTTGATGAAATTGTGACCCCGGGGCTTAGGGATTTTTTCAAAAAAATCTTTTTCTGCCCGTTAAGTTTTCGAGGGCTGATTTCTTTTCCTGTGATAAAAAGCCTTCTGTTTCGACCACCAAACCTCTCACGGGAGCATTTGAAACCGTTTGGCACCATTTTTGAGTGAAATGCCGAAAGTCAGATTTTTGATGAAATTGTGACCCTGGGGCTTAGGGATTTTTTCAAAAAAATCTTTTTCTGCCGGTTAATTTGTCTTGGGCTGATTTCTTTTCCTTTGATAAAAAGCCTTCTGTTTCGACCACCAAACCTCTCAGGGGAGCATTTGCAACCGTTTGGGACCATTTTTGAGTGAAATGCCGAAAGTCAGATTTTTGATGAAATTGTGACCCCGGGGCTTAGGGATTTTTTCAAAAAAATCTTTTTCTGCCGGTTAAGTTTTCGAGGGCTGATTTCTTTTCCTGTGATAAAAAGCCTTCTGTTTCGACCACCAAACCTCTCACGGGAGCATTTGCAACCGTTTGGCACCATTTTTGAGTGAAATGCCGAAAGTCAGATTTTTGATGAAATTGTGACTCCGCGGCTTAGGGATTTTTTCAAAAAAAAAAATTTCTGCCGGTTAAGTTGTTTTGGGCTGATTTCCTTTCCCGTGATAAAAAGCCTTCTGTTTCGACTGCCAAACCTCTCAGGGGAGCATTTGCAACCGTTTGGCACCATTTTTCTGCCGGTTATGTTGTCCATGGCTGATTTCTTGCTCTGTGATATAAAGCCTTCTGTTTCGACCGCCAAACCTCTCAGGGGAGCATTTGCAACCGTTTGGCACCATTTTTGAGTGAATTGCCGAAAGTCAGATATTTGATGAAATTGTGACCCCGGGGCTTAGGGATTTTTTCAAAAAAATCTTTTTCTGCAGGTTAAGTTTTCGAGGGCTGATTTCTTTTCCTTTGATAAAAAGCCTTCTGTTTCGACCGCCAAACCTCTCAGGGGAGCATTTGCAACCGTTTGGCACTATTTTTGAGTGAAATGCCGAAAGTCAGATTTCTGATGAAATTGTGACTCCGCGGCTTAGGGATTTTTTCAAAAAAATATTTTTCTGCCGGTTAAGTTTTTTGGGCTGATTTCCTTTTCCGTGATAAAAAGCCTTCTGTTTCGACCGCCAAACCTCTCAGGGGAGCATTTGCAACCGTTTGGGACCATTTTTGAGTGAAATGCCGAAAGTCAGATTTTTGATGAAATTGTGACCCCGGGGCTTAGGGATTTTTTCAAAAAAATCTTTTTCTGCCGGTTAAGTTTTCGAGGGCTGATTTCTTTTCCTGTGATAAAAAGCCTTCTGTTTCGACCACCAAACCTCTCACGGGAGCATTTGAAACCGTTTGGCACCATTTTTGAGTGAAATGCCGAAAGTCAGATTTTTGATGAAATTGTGACCCTGGGGCTTAGGGATTTTTTGAAAAAAATATTTTTCTGCCGGTTAATTTGTCTTGGGCTGATTTCTTTTCCCGTGATAAAAAGCCTTCTGTTTTGACCGCCAAACCTCTCAGGGGAGCATTTGCAACCGTTTGGCACCATTTTTGAGTGAATTGCCGAAAGTCAGATTTTTGATGAAATTGTGACTCCGGGGCTTAGGGATTTTTTCAAAAAAATCTTTTTCTGCCGGTTAAGTTTTCGAGGGCTGATTTCTTTTCCTTTGATAAAAAGCCTTCTGTTTTGACCGCCAAACCTCTCAGGGGAGCATTTGCAACCGTTTGGCACCATTTTGAGTGAATTGCCGAAAGTCAGATATTTGATGAAATTGTGACCCCGGGGCTTAGGGATTTTTTCAAAAAAATCTTTTTCTGCCGGTTAAGTTTTCGAGGGCTGATTTCTTTTCCTTTGATAAAAAGCCTTCTGTTTCGAGCGCCAAACCTCTCACGGGAGCATTTGAAACCGTTTGGCACCATTTTTGAGTGAAATGCCGAAAGTCAGATTTTTGATGAAATTGTGACCCCGGGGCTTAGGGATTTTTTCAAAAAAATCTTTTTCTGCCCGTTAAGTTTTCGAGGGCTGATTTCTTTTCCTGTGATAAAAAGCCTTCTGTTTCGACCACCAAACCTCTCACGGGAGCATTTGAAACCGTTTGGCACCATTTTTGAGTGAAATGCCGAAAGTCAGATTTTTGATGAAATTGTGACTCCGCGGCTTAGGGATTTTTTCAAAAAAAAAAATTTCTGCCGGTTAAGTTGTTTTGGGCTGATTTCCTTTCCCGTGATAAAAAGCCTTCTGTTTCGACTGCCAAACCTCTCAGGGGAGCATTTGCAACCGTTTGGCACCATTTTTCTGCCGGTTATGTTGTCCATGGCTGATTTCTTGCTCTGTGATATAAAGCCTTCTGTTTCGACCGCCAAACCTCTCAGGGGAGCATTTGCAACCGTTTGGCACCATTTTTGAGTGAATTGCCGAAAGTCAGATATTTGATGAAATTGTGACCCCGGGGCTTAGGGATTTTTTCAAAAAAATCTTTTTCTGCAGGTTAAGTTTTCGAGGGCTGATTTCTTTTCCTTTGATAAAAAGCCTTCTGTTTCGACCGCCAAACCTCTCAGGGGAGCATTTGCAACCGTTTGGCACTATTTTTGAGTGAAATGCCGAAAGTCAGATTTCTGATGAAATTGTGACTCCGCGGCTTAGGGATTTTTTCAAAAAAATATTTTTCTGCCGGTTAAGTTTTTTGGGCTGATTTCCTTTTCCGTGATAAAAAGCCTTCTGTTTCGACCGCCAAACCTCTCAGGGGAGCATTTGCAACCGTTTGGCACCATTTTTGAGTGAAATGCCGAAAGTCAGATTTTTGATGAAATTGTGACCCCGGGGCTTAGGGATTTTTTCAAAAAAATCTTTTTCTGCCGGTTAAGTTTTCGAGGGCTGATTTCTTTTCCTGTGATAAAAAGCCTTCTGTTTCGACCACCAAACCTCTCACGGGAGCATTTGAAACCGTTTGGCACCATTTTTGAGTGAAATGCCGAAAGTCAGATTTTTGATGAAATTGTGACCCTGGGGCTTAGGGATTTTTTGAAAAAAATATTTTTCTGCTGGTTAATTTGTCTTGGGCTGATTTCTTTTCCCGTGATAAAAAGCCTTCTGTTTTGACCGCCAAACCTCTCAGGGGAGCATTTGCAACCGTTTGGCACCATTTTTGAGTGAATTGCCGAAAGTCAGATTTTTGATGAAATTGTGACTCCGGGGCTTAGGGATTTTTTCAAAAAAATCTTTTTCTGCCGGTTAAGTTTTCGAGGGCTGATTTCTTTTCCTTTGATAAAAAGCCTTCTGTTTTGACCGCCAAACCTCTCAGGGGAGCATTTGCAACCGTTTGGCACCATTTTGAGTGAATTGCCGAAAGTCAGATATTTGATGAAATTGTGACCCCGGGGCTTAGGGATTTTTTCAAAAAAATCTTTTTCTGCCGGTTAAGTTTTCGAGGGCTGATTTCTTTTCCTTTGATAAAAAGCCTTCTGTTTCGACCGCCAAACCTCTCACGGGAGCATTTGAAACCGTTTGGCACCATTTTTGAGTGAAATGCCGAAAGTCAGATTTTTGATGAAATTGTGACCCCGGGGCTTAGGGATTTTTTCAAAAAAATCTTTTTCTGCCCGTTAAGTTTTCGAGGGCTTATTTCTTTTCCTGTGATAAAAAGCCTTCTGTTTCGACCACCAAACCTCTCACGGGAGCATTTGAAACCGTTTGGCACCATTTTTGAGTGAAATGCCGAAAGTCAGATTTCTGATGAAATTGTGACTCCGCGGCTTAGGGATTTTTTCAAAAAAATATTTTTCTGCCGGTTAAGTTTTTTGGGCTGATTTCCTTTTCCGTGATAAAAAGCCTTCTGTTTCGACCGCCAAACCTCTCAGGGGAGCATTTGCAACCGTTTGGCACCATTTTTGAGTGAAATGCCGAAAGTCAGATTTTTGATGAAATTGTGACCCCGGGGCTTAGGGATTTTTTCAAAAAAATCTTTTTCTGCCGGTTAAGTTTTCGAGGGCTGATTTCTTTTCCTGTGATAAAAAGCCTTCTGTTTCGACCACCAAACCTCTCACGGGAGCATTTGAAACCGTTTGGCACCATTTTTGAGTGAAATGCCGAAAGTCAGATTTTTGATGAAATTGTGACCCTGGGGCTTAGGGATTTTTTGAAAAAAATATTTTTCTGCCGGTTAATTTGTCTTGGGCTGATTTCTTTTCCCGTGATAAAAAGCCTTCTGTTTTGACCGCCAAACCTCTCAGGGGAGCATTTGCAACCGTTTGGCACCATTTTTGAGTGAATTGCCGAAAGTCAGATTTTTGATGAAATTGTGACTCCGCGGCTTAGGGATTTTTTCAAAAAAAAAAAATTTCTGCCGGTTAAGTTGTTTTGGGCTGATTTCCTTTCCCGTGATAAAAAGCCTTCTGTTTCGACTGCCAAACCTCTCAGGGGAGCATTTGCAACCGTTTGGCACCATTTTTCTGCCGGTTATGTTGTCCATGGCTGATTTCTTGCTCTGTGATATAAAGCCTTCTGTTTCGACCGCCAAACCTCTCAGGGGAGCATTTGCAACCGTTTGACACCATTTTTGAGTGAATTGCCGAAAGTCAGATATTTGATGAAATTGTGACCCCGGGGCTTAGGGATTTTTTCAAAAAAATCTTTTTCTGCCGGTTAAGTTTTCGAGGGCTGATTTCTTTTCCTTTGATAAAAAGCCTTCTGTTTCGACTGCCAAACCTCTCAGGGGAGCATTTGCAACCATTTGGCACCATTTTTGAGTGAATTGCCGAAAGTCAGATTTTTGATGAAATTGTGACCCCGGGGCTTAGGGATTTTTTCAAAAATATCTTTTTCTGCCGGTTAAGTTTTCGAGGGCTGATTTCTTTTCCCGTGATAAAAAGCCTTCTGTTTCGACCACCAAACCTCTTACGGGAGAATTTGAAACCGTTTGGCACCATTTTTGAGTGAATTGCCAAAAGTCAGATTTTTGATGAAATTGTGACCCCGGGGCTTAGGGATTTTTTCAAAAAAATCTTTTTCTGCCGGTTAAGTTTTCTTGGGCTGATTTCTTTTCCCGTGATAAAAAGCCTTCTGTTTCGACCGCCAAACCTCTCAGGGGAGCATTTGCAACTGTTTGGCAGCATTTTTGAGTGAATTGCCGAAAGTCAGATATTTGATGAAATTGTGACCACGGGGCTTAGGGATTTTTTCAAAAAAATATTTTTCTGCCGGTTAATTTGTCTTGGGCTGATTTCTTTTCCCGTGATAAAAAGCCTTCTGTTTCGACCGCCAAACCTCTCAGGGGAGCATTTGCAACCGTTTGGCACCATTTTTGAGTGAATTGCCGAAAGTCAGATATTTGATGAAATTGTGACCCCGGGGGCTTAGGGATTTTTTCAAAAAAATCTTTTTCTGCCTGTTAAGTTGTTTTGGGCTGATTTCCTTTCCCGTATTAAAAAGCCTTCTGTTTCGACCGCCAAACCTCTCAGGGGAGCATTTGCAACCGTTTAGCACCATTTTTCAGTGAATTGCCGAAAGTCAGATTTTTGATGAAATTGTGACCCCGGGGCTCAGGTATTTTTCAAAAACATCTTTTTCTGCCGGTTAAGTTGTCGAGGGCTGTTTTCTTTTCCTGTGATAAAAAGCCTATTCTTTCGACCGCCAAACCTCTCAGGGGAGCATTTGCAACCGTTTGGCACCATTTTTGAGTGAATTGCCGAAAGTCAGTTGTTTGATGAAATTGTGACCCCCCGCGGGGCTTCGGGATTTTTTGAAAAAAATATTTTTCTGCCGGTTAATTTGTCTTGGGCTGATTTCTTTTCCCGTGATAAAAAGCCTTCTGTTTTGACCGCCAAACCTCTCAGGGGAGCATTTGCAACCGTTTGGCACCATTTTTGAGTGAATTGCCGAAAGTCAGATATTTGATGAAATTGTGACCCCGGGGCTTAGGGATTTTTTCAGAAAAATCTTTTTCTGCCGGTTAAGTTTTCGAGGGCTGATTTCTTTTCCTTTGATAAAAAGCCTTCTGTTTCGACCGCCAAACCTCTCACGGGAGCATTTGCAACCGTTTGGGACCATTTTTGAGTGAAATGCCGAAAGTCAGATTTTTGATGAAATTGTGACCCCGGGGCTTAGGGATTTTTTGAAAAAAACATCTTTTTCTGCCGGTTAAGTTGTCTTGGGCTGATTTCTTTTCCCGTGATAAAAAGCCTTCTGTTTTTACCGCCAAACCTCTCAGGGGAGCATTTGCAACCGTTTGGGACCATTTTTGAGTGAATTGCCGAAAGTCAGATTTTTGATGAAATTGTGACTCCGGGGCTTAGGGATTTTTTCAAAAAAATATTTTTCTGCCGGTTAATTTGTCTTGGGCTGATTTCTTTTCCCGTGATAAAAAGCCTTCTGTTTCGACCGCCAAACCTCTCAGGGGAGCATTTGCAACCATTTGGCACCATTTTTGAGTGAATTGCCGAAAGTCAGATTTTTGATGAAATTGTGACTTCGCGGCTTAGGGATTTTTTCAAAAAAAATATTTTTCTGCCGGTTAAGTTGTCTTGGGCTGATTTCTTTTCCCGTGATAAAAAGCCTTCTGTTTTGACCGCCAAACCTCTCAGGGGAGCATTTGCAACCGTTTGGCACCATTTTTGAGTGAATTGCCGAAAGTCAGATTTTTGATGAAATTGTGACTCCGGGGCTTAGGGATTTTTTCAAAAAAATCTTTTTCTGCCGGTAAAGTTTTCGAGGGCTGATTTCTTTTCCTTTGATAAAAAGCCTTCTGTTTTGACCGCCAAACTTCTCAGGGGAGCATTTGCAACCGTTTGGCACCATTTTGAGTGAATTGCCGAAAGTCAGATATTTGATGAAATTGTGACCCTGGGGCTTAGGGATTTTTTCAAAAAAATCTTTTTCTGCCGGTTAAGTTTTCGAGGGCTGATTTCTTTTCCTGTGATAAAAAGCCTTCTGTTTCGACCACCAAACCTCTCACTGGAGCATTTGAAACCGTTTGGCACCATTTTTGAGTGAAATGCCGAAAGTCAGATTTTTGATGAAATTGTGACTCCGCGGCTTAGGGATTTTTTCAAAAAAAAAAATTTCTGCCGGTTAAGTTGTTTTGGGCTGATTTCCTTTCCCGTGATAAAAAGCCTTCTGTTTCGACTGCCAAACCTCTCAGGGGAGCATTTGCAACCGTTTGGCACCATTTTTCTGCCGGTTATGTTGTCCATGGCTGATTTCTTGCTCTGTGATATAAAGCCTTCTGTTTCGACCGCCAAACCTCTCAGGGGAGCATTTGCAACCGTTTGGCACCATTTTTGAGTGAAATGCCGAAAGTCAGAGTTTTGATGAAATTGTGACCCCGGGGCTTAGGGATTTTTTGAAAAAAATATTTTTCTGCCGGTTAATTTGTCTTGGGCTGATTTCTTTTCCCGTGATAAAAAGCCTTCTGTTTCGACCGCCAAACCTCTCAGGGGAGCATTTGCAACCATTTGGCACCATTTTTGAGTGAATTGCCGAAAGTCAGATATTTGATGAAATTGTGACCCCGGGGCTTAGGGATTTTTTCAGAAAAATCTTTTTCTGCCGGTTAAGTTTTCGAGGGCTGATTTCTTTTCCTTTGATAAAAAGCCTTCTGTTTCGACCGCCAAACCTCTCACGGGAGCATTTGCAACCGTTTGGGACCATTTTTGAGTGAAATGCCGAAAGTCAGATTTTTGATGAAATTGTGACCCCGGGGCTTAGGGATTTTTTGAAAAAAACATCTTTTTCTGCCGGTTAAGTTGTCTTGGGCTGATTTCTTTTCCCGTGATAAAAAGCCTTCTGTTTTTACCGCCAAACCTCTCAGGGGAGCATTTGCAACCGTTTGGCACCATTTTTGAGTGAATTGCCGAAAGTCAGATTTTTGATGAAATTGTGACTCCGGGGCTTAGGGATTTTTTCAAAAAAATCTTTTTCTGCCGGTTAAGTTTTCGAGGGCTGATTTCTTTTCCTTTGATAAAAAGCCTTCTGTTTCGACCGCCAAACCTCTCAGGGGAGCATTTGCAACCGTTTGGGACCATTTTTGAGTGAAATGCCGAAAGTCAGATTTTTGATGAAAATGTGACCCCGGGGCTTAGGGATTTTTTCAAAAAAATATTTTTCTGCCGGTTAATTTGTCTTGGGCTGATTTCTTTTCCCGTGATAAAAAGCCTTCTGTTTCGACCGCCAAACCTCTCAGGGGAGCATTTGCAACCATTTGGCACCATTTTTGAGTGAATTGCCGAAAGTCAGATTTTTGATGAAATTGTGACTTCGCGGCTTAGGGATTTTTTCAAAAAAAATATTTTTCTGCCGGTTAAGTTGTCTTGGGCTGATTTCTTTTCCCGTGATAAAAAGCCTTCTGTTTTGACCGCCAAACCTCTCAGGGGAGCATTTGCAACCGTTTGGCACCATTTTTGAGTGAATTGCCGAAAGTCAGATTTTTGATGAAATTGTGACTCCGGGGCTTAGGGATTTTTTCAAAAAAATCTTTTTCTGCCGGTAAAGTTTTCGAGGGCTGATTTCTTTTCCTTTGATAAAAAGCCTTCTGTTTTGACCGCCAAACTTCTCAGGGGAGCATTTGCAACCGTTTGGCACCATTTTGAGTGAATTGCCGAAAGTCAGATATTTGATGAAATTGTGACCCTGGGGCTTAGGGATTTTTTCAAAAAAATCTTTTTCTGCCGGTTAAGTTTTCGAGGGCTGATTTCTTTTCCTGTGATAAAAAGCCTTCTGTTTCGACCACCAAACCTCTCACTGGAGCATTTGAAACCGTTTGGCACCATTTTTGAGTGAAATGCCGAAAGTCAGATTTTTGATGAAATTGTGACTCCGCGGCTTAGGGATTTTTTCAAAAAAAAAAATTTCTGCCGGTTAAGTTGTTTTGGGCTGATTTCCTTTCCCGTGATAAAAAGCCTT
Organism: Podarcis raffonei; assembly: GCF_027172205.1. NCBI lineage: Eukaryota > Metazoa > Chordata > Lepidosauria > Squamata > Lacertidae > Podarcis > Podarcis raffonei. The sequence continues at coordinate 8,898,508 of NC_070606.1, read as the reverse complement.
CTGTTTCGACTGCCAAACCTCTCAGGGGAGCATTTGCAACCGTTTGGCACCATTTTTCTGCCGGTTATGTTGTCCATGGCTGATTTCTTGCTCTGTGATATAAAGCCTTCTGTTTCGACCGCCAAACCTCTCAGGGGAGCATTTGCAACCGTTTGGCACCATTTTTGAGTGAAATGCCGAAAGTCAGATTTTTGATGAAATTGTGACCCCGGGGCTTAGGGAGTTTTTGAAAAAAATATTTTTCTGCCGGTTAATTTGTCTTGGGCTGATTTCTTTTCCCGTGATAAAAAGCCTTCTGTTTCGACCGCCAAACCTCTCAGGGGAGCATTTGCAACCATTTGGCACCATTTTTGAGTGAATTGCCGAAAGTCAGATTTTTGATGAAATTGTGACCCCGGGGCTTAGGGATTTTTTCAAAAAAATCTTTTTCTGCCGGTTAATTTGTCTTGGGCTGATTTCTTTTCCCGTGATAAAAAGCCTTCTGTTTTGACCCCCAAACCTCTCAGGGGAGCATTTGCAACCGTTTGGCACCATTTTTGAGTGAATTGCCGAAAGTCAGATATTTGATGAAATTGTGACCCCGGGGCTTAGGGATTTTTTCAAAAAAATATTTTTCTGCCGGTTAAGTTTTTTGGGCTGATTTCCTTTTCCGTGATAAAAAGCCTTCTGTTTCGACCGCCAAACCTCTCAGGGGAGCATTTGTAACCGTTTGGCACCATTTTTGAGTGAATTGCCGAAAGTCAGATTTTTGATTAAATTGTGACGCCGGGGCTTAGGGATTTTTTCAAAAAAATCTTTTTCTGCCGGTTAAGTTTTCTTGGGCTGATTTCTTTTCCCGTGATTAAAAGCCTTCTGTTTCGACCGCCAAACCTCTCAGGGGAGCATTTGCAACCGTTTGGCAGCATTTTTGAGTGAATTGCCGAAAGTCAGATATTTGATGAAATTGTGACCCCGGGGCTTAGGGATTTTTTCAAAAAAATCTTTTTCTGCCGGTTAAGTTGTTTTGGGATGATTTCCTTTCCCGTGTTAAAAAGCCTTCTGTTTCGACTGCCAAACCTCTCAGGGGAGCATTTGCAACCATTTGGCACCATTTTTCAGTGAATTGCCGAAAGTCAGATTTTTGATGAAATTGTGACCCCGGGGCTTAGGGATTTTTTCAAAAAAATCTTTTTCTGCCGGTTAAGTTTTCGAGGGCTGATTTCTTTTCCCGTGATAAAAAGCCTTCTGTTTCGACCACCAAACCTCTTACGGGAGAATTTGAAACCGTTTGGCACCATTTTTGAGTGAATTGCCGAAAGTCAGATTTTTGATGAAATTGTGACTCCGCGGCTTAGGGATTTTTTCAAAAAAAATATTTTTCTGCCGGTTAAGTTGTCTTGGGCTGATTTCTTTTCCCGTGATATAAAGCCTTCTGTTTCGACCGCCAAACCTCTCAGGGGAGCATTTGCAACCGTTTGGCACCATTTTTGAGTGAAATGCCGAAAGTCAGATTTTTGATGAAATTGTGACCCTGGGGCTTAGGGATTTTTTGAAAAAAATATTTTTCTGCCGGTTAATTTGTCTTGGGCTGATTTCTTTTCCCGTGATAAAAAGCCTTCTGTTTTGACCGCCAAACTTCTCAGGGGAGCATTTGCAACCGTTTGGCACCATTTTGAGTGAATTGCCGAAAGTCAGATATTTGATGAAATTGGGACCCTGGGGCTTAGGGATTTTTTCAAAAAAATCTTTTTCTGCCGGTTAAGTTTTCGAGGGCTGATTTCTTTTCCTGTGATAAAAAGCCTTCTGTTTCGACCACCAAACCTCTCACTGGAGCATTTGAAACCGTTTGGCACCATTTTTGAGTGAAATGCCGAAAGTCAGATTTTTGATGAAATTGTGACTCCGCGGCTTAGGGATTTTTTCAAAAAAAAAAATTTCTGCCGGTTAAGTTGTTTTGGGCTGATTTCCTTTCCCGTGATAAAAAGCCTTCTGTTTCGACTGCCAAACCTCTCAGGGGAGCATTTGCAACCGTTTGGCACCATTTTTCTGCCGGTTATGTTGTCCATGGCTGATTTCTTGCTCTGTGATATAAAGCCTTCTGTTTCGACCGCCAAACCTCTCAGGGGAGCATTTGCAACCGTTTGGCACCATTTTTGAGTGAAATGCCGAAAGTCAGATTTTTGATGAAATTGTGACCCCGGGGCTTAGGGAGTTTTTGAAAAAAATATTTTTCTGCCGGTTAATTTGTCTTGGGCTGATTTCTTTTCCCGTGATAAAAAGCCTTCTGTTTCGACCGCCAAACCTCTCAGGGGAGCATTTGCAACCATTTGGCACCATTTTTGAGTGAATTGCCGAAAGTCAGATTTTTGATGAAATTGTGACCCCGGGGCTTAGGGATTTTTTCAAAAAAATCTTTTTCTGCCGGTTAATTTGTCTTGGGCTGATTTCTTTTCCCGTGATAAAAAGCCTTCTGTTTTGACCCCCAAACCTCTCAGGGGAGCATTTGCAACCGTTTGGCACCATTTTTGAGTGAATTGCCGAAAGTCAGATATTTGATGAAATTGTGACCCCGGGGCTTAGGGATTTTTTCAAAAAAATATTTTTCTGCCGGTTAAGTTTTTTGGGCTGATTTCCTTTTCCGTGATAAAAAGCCTTCTGTTTCGACCGCCAAACCTCTCAGGGGAGCATTTGTAACCGTTTGGCACCATTTTTGAGTGAATTGCCGAAAGTCAGATTTTTGATTAAATTGTGACGCCGTTGCTTAGGGATTTTTTCAAAAAAATCTTTTTCTGCCGGTTAAGTTTTCTTGGGCTGATTTCTTTTCCCGTGATTAAAAGCCTTCTGTTTCGACCGCCAAACCTCTCAGGGGAGCATTTGCAACCGTTTGGCAGCATTTTTGAGTGAATTGCCGAAAGTCAGATATTTGATGAAATTGTGACCCCGGGGCTTAGGGATTTTTTCAAAAAAATCTTTTTCTGCCGGTTAAGTTGTTTTGGGATGATTTCCTTTCCCGTGTTAAAAAGCCTTCTGTTTCGACTGCCAAACCTCTCAGGGGAGCATTTGCAACCATTTGGCACCATTTTTCAGTGAATTGCCGAAAGTCAGATTTTTGATGAAATTGTGACCCCGGGGCTTAGGGATTTTTTCAAAAAAATCTTTTTCTGCCGGTTAAGTTTTCGAGGGCTGATTTCTTTTCCCGTGATAAAAAGCCTTCTGTTTCGACCACCAAACCTCTTACGGGAGAATTTGAAACCGTTTGGCACCATTTTTGAGTGAATTGCCGAAAGTCAGATTTTTGATGAAATTGTGACTCCGCGGCTTAGGGATTTTTTCAAAAAAAATATTTTTCTGCCGGTTAAGTTGTCTTGGGCTGATTTCTTTTCCCGTGATATAAAGCCTTCTGTTTCGACCGCCAAACCTCTCAGGGGAGCATTTGCAACCGTTTGGCACCATTTTTGAGTGAAATGCCGAAAGTCAGATTTTTGATGAAATTGTGACCCTGGGGCTTAGGGATTTTTTGAAAAAAATATTTTTCTGCCGGTTAATTTGTCTTGGGCTGATTTCTTTTCCCGTGATAAAAAGCCTTCTGTTTTGACCGCCAAACCTCTCAGGGGAGCATTTGCAACCGTTTGGCACCATTTTTGAGTGAATTGCCGAAAGTCAGATTTTTGATGAAATTGTGTCTCCGGGGCTTAGGGATTTTTTCAAAAAAATCTTTTTCTGCTGGTTAATTTGTCTTGGGCTGATTTCTTTTCCTTAGATAAAAAGCCTTCTGTTTCGACCACCAAACCTCTCAGGGGAGCATTTGCAACCGTTTGGCACCATTTTTGAGTGAATTGCCGAAAGTCAGATATTTGATGAAATTGTGACCCCGGGGCTTAGGGATTTTTTCAAAAAAATCTTTTTCTGCCGGTTAAGTTTTCGAGGGCTGATTTCTTTTCCTTTGATAAAAAGCCTTCTGTTTCGACCGCCAAACCTCTCAGGGGAGCATTTGCAACCGTTTGGGACCATTTTTGAGTGAAATGCCGAAAGTCAGATTTTTGATGAAAATGTGACCCCGGGGCTTAGGGATTTTTTCAAAAAAATATTTTTCTTCCGGTTAATTTGTCTTGGGCTGATTTCTTTTCCCGTGATAAAAAGCCTTCTGTTTCGACTGCCAAACCTCTCAGGGGAGCATTTGCAACCGTTTGGCACCATTTTGAGTGAATTGCCGAAAGTCAGATATTTGATGAAATTGTGACCCCGGGGCTTAGGGATTTTTTCAAAAAAATCTTTTTCTGCCGGTTAAGTTTTCGAGGGCTGATTTCTTTTCCCGTGATAAAAAGCCTTCTGTTTCGACCACCAAACCTCTCACGGGAGCATTTGCAACCGTTTGGCACCATTTTTCTGCCGGTTATGTTGTCCATGGCTGATTTCTTGCTTTGTGATATAAAGCCTTCTGTTTCGACCGCCAAACCTCTCAGGGGAGCATTTGCAACTGTTTGGCACCATTTTTGAGTGAAATGCCGAAAGTCAGATTTTTGATGAAATTGTGACCCCGGGGCTTAGGGATTTTTTGAAAAAAATATTTTTCTGCCGGTTAATTTGTCTTGGGCTGATTTCTTTTCCCGTGATAAAAAGCCTTCTGTTTCGACCGCCAAACCTCTCAGGGGAGCATTTGCAACCGTTTGGCACCATTTTTGAGTGAATTGCCGAAAGTCAGATATTTGATGAAATTGTGACCCTGGGGCTTAGGGATTTTTTCAAAAAAATCTTTTTCTGCCGGTTAAGTTTTCGAGGGCTGATTTCTTTTCCTTTGATAAAAAGCCTTCTGTTTTGACCGCCAAACCTCTCAGGGGAGCATTTGCAACCGTTTGGGACCATTTTTGAGTGAAATGCCGAAAGTCAGATTTTTGATGAAATTGTGACCCCGGGGCTTAGGGATTTTTTGAAAAAAATATTTTTCTGCCGGTTAATTTGTCTTGGGCTGATTTCTTTTCCCGTGATAAAAAGCCTTCTGTTTTGACCGCCAAACCTCTCAGGGGAGCATTTGCAACCGTTTGGCACCATTTTTGAGTGAATTGCCGAAAGTCAGATTTTTGATGAAATTGTGTCTCGGGGGGCTTAGGGATTTTTTCAAAAAAATCTTTTTCTGCCGGTTAATTTGTCTTGGGCTGATTTCTTTTCCTTAGATAAAAAGCCTTCTGTTTCGACCACCAAACCTCTCAGGGGAGCATTTGCAACCGTTTGGCACCATTTTTGAGTGAATTGCCGAAAGTCAGATATTTGATGAAATTGTGACCCCGGGGCTTAGGGATTTTTTCAAAAAAATCTTTTTCTGCCGGTTAAGTTTTCGAGGGCTGATTTCTTTTCCTTTGATAAAAAGCCTTCTGTTTCGACCGCCAAACCTCTCAGGGGAGGATTTGCAACCGTTTGGGACCATTTTTGAGTGAAATGCCAAAAGTCAGATTTTTGATGAAAATGTGACCCCGGGGCTTAGGGATTTTTTCAAAAAAATATTTTTCTGCCGGTTAATTTGTCTTGGGCTGATTTCTTTTCCCGTGATAAAAAGCCTTCTGTTTCGACTGCCAAACCTCTCAGGGGAGCATTTGCAACCGTTTGGCACCATTTTGAGTGAATTGCCGAAAGTCAGATATTTGATGAAATTGTGACCCCGGGGCTTAGGGATTTTTTCAAAAAAATCTTTTTCTGCCGGTTAAGTTTTCGAGGGCTGATTTCTTTTCCCGTGATAAAAAGCCTTCTGTTTCGACCACCAAACCTCTCACGGGAGCATTTGCAACCGTTTGGCACCATTTTTCTGCCGGTTATGTTGTCCATGGCTGATTTCTTGCTTTGTGATATAAAGCCTTCTGTTTCGACCGCCAAACCTCTCAGGGGAGCATTTGCAATTGTTTGGCACCATTTTTGAGTGAAATGCCGAAAGTCAGATTTTTGATGAAATTGTGACCCCGGGGCTTAGGGATTTTTTGAAAAAAATATTTTTCTGCCGGTTAATTTGTCTTGGGCTGATTTCTTTTCCCGTGATAAAAAGCCTTCTGTTTTGACCGCCAAACCTCTCAGGGGAGCATTTGCAACCGTTTGGCACCATTTTTGAGTGAATTGCCGAAAGTCAGATTTTTGATGAAATTGTGACCCTGGGGCTTAGGGATTTTTTCAAAAAAATCTTTTTCTGCCGGTTAAGTTTTCGAGGGCTGATTTCTTTTCCTTTGATAAAAAGCCTTCTGTTTTGACCGCCAAACCTCTCAGGGGAGCATTTGCAACCGTTTGGCACCATTTTGAGTGAATTGCCGAAAGTCAGATATTTGATGAAATTGTGACCCCGGGGCTTAGGGATTTTTTCAAAAAAATCTTTTTCTGCCGGTTAAGTTTTCGAGGGCTGATTTCTTTTCCTGTGATAAAAAGCCTTCTGTTTCGACCACCAAACCTCTCACGGGAGCATTTGAAACCGTTTGGCACCATTTTTGAGAGAAATGCCGAAAGTCAGATTTTTGATGAAATTGTGACTCCGGGGCTTAGGGATTTTTTCAAAAAAAAAAATTTCTGCCGGTTAAGTTGTTTTGGGCTGATTTCCTTTCCCGTGATAAAAAGCCTTCTGTTTCCACTGCCAAACCTCTCAGGGGAGCATTTGCAACCGTTTGGCACCATTTTTCTGCCGGTTATGTTGTCCATGGCTGATTTCTTGCTCTGTGATATAAAGCCTTCTGTTTCGACCGCCAAACCTCTCAGGGGAGCATTTGCAACCGTTTGGCACCATTTTTGAGTGAAATGCCGAAAGTCAGATTTTTGATGAAATTGTGACCCCGGGGCTTAGGGATTTTTTCAAAAAAATATTTTTCTGCCGGTTAAGTTGTCTTTGGCTGATTTCTTTTCCCGTGATAAAAAGCCTTCTGTTTCGACCGCCAAACCTCTCAGGGGAGCATTTGCAACCGTTTGGCACCATTTTTGAGTGAATTGCCGAAAGTGAGATATTTGATGAAATTGTGACCCCGGGGCTTAGGGATTTTTTCAAAAAAATATTTTTCTGCCGGTTAAGTTTTTTGGGCTGATTTCCTTTTCCGTGATAAAAAGCCTTCTGTTTCGACCGCCAAACCTCTGAGGGAAGCATTTGCAACCGTTTGGCACCATTTTTGAGTGAATTGCCGAAAGTCAGATTTTTGATTAAATTGTGACGCCAGGGCTTAGGGATTTTTTCAAAAAAATCTTTTTCTGCCGGTTAAGTTGTTTTGGGATGATTTCCTTTCCCGTGTTAAAAAGCCTTCTGTTTCGACTGCCAAACCTCTCAGGGGAGCATTTGCAACCATTTGGCACCATTTTTCAGTGAATTGCCGAAAGTCAGATTTTTGATGAAATTGTGACCCCGGGGCTTAGGGATTTTTTCAAAAAAATCTTTTTCTGCCGGTTAAGTTTTCGAGGGCTGATTTCTTTTCCCGTGATAAAAAGCCTTCTGTTTCGACCACCAAACCTCTTACGGGAGAATTTGAAACCGTTTGGCACCATTTTTGAGTGAATTGCCAAAAGTCAGATTTTTGATGAAATTGTGACCCCGGGGCTTAGGGATTTTTTCAAAAAAATATTTTTCTGCCGGTTAATTTGTCTTGGGCTGATTTCTTTTCCCGTGATAAAAAGCCTTCTGTTTCGACCGCCAAACCTCTCAGGGGAGCATTTGCAACCGTTTGGCACCATTTTTGAGTGAATTGCCGAAAGTCAGATATTTGATGAAATTGTGACCCCGGGGCTTAGGGATTTTTTCAAAAAAATCTTTTTCTGCCTGTTAAGTTGTTTTGGGCTGATTTCCTTTTCCGTGTTAAAAAGCCTTCTCTTTCGACCGCCAAACCTCTCAGGGGAGCATGTGCAACCGTTTGGCACCATTTTTCAGTGAATTGCCGAAAGTCAGATTTTTGATGAAATTGTGACCCCGGGGCTTAGGGATTTTTTCAAAAAAATCTTTTTCTGCCGGTTAAGTTGTCTTGGGCTGATTTCTTTTCCCGTGATAAAAAGCCTTCTGTTTCGACCACCAAACCTCTCAGGGGAGCATTTGCAACCGTTTGGCACCATTTTTGAGTGAAATGCCGAAAGTCAGTTGTTTGATGAAATTGTGACCCCGGGGCTTAGGGATTTTTTCAGAAAAATCTTTTTCTGCCGGTTAAGTTTTCGAGGGCTGATTTCTTTTCCTTTGATAAAAAGCCTTCTGTTTTGACCGCCAAACCTCTCAGGGGAGCATTTGCAACCGTTTGGGACCATTTTTGAGTGAAATGCCGAAAGTCAGATTTTTGATGAAATTGTGACCCCGGGGCTTAGGGATTTTTTGAAAAACATCTTTTTCTGCCGGTTAATTTGTCTTGGGCTGATTTCCTTTTCCGTGATAAAAAGCCTTCTGTTTCGACCGCCAAACCTCTCAGGGGAGCATTTGCAACCGTTTGGCACCATTTTTGAGTGAATTGCCGAAAGTCAGATTTTTGATTAAATTGTGACGCCGGGGCTTAGGGATTTTTTCAAAAAAATCTTTTTCTGCCGGTTAAGTTTTCTTGGGCTGATTTCTTTTCCCGTGATTAAAAGCCTTCTGTTTCGACCGCCAAACCTCTCAGGTTTGCAACCGTTTGGCAGCATTTTTGAGTGAATTGCCGAAAGTCAGATATTTGATGAAATTGTGACCCCGGGGCTTAGGGATTTTTTCAAAAAAATCTTTTTCTGCCGGTTAAGTTGTTTTGGGCTGATTTCCTTTCCCGTGTTAAAAAGCCTTCTGTTTCGACTGCCAAACCTCTCAGGGGAGCATTTGCAACCATTTGGCACCATTTTTCAGTGAATTGCCGAAAGTCAGATTTTTGATGAAATTGTGACCCCGGGGCTTAGGGATTTTTTCAAAAAAATCTTTTTCTGCCGGTTAAGTTTTCGAGGGCTGATTTCTTTTCCCGTGATAAAAAGCCTTCTGTTTCGACCACCAAACCTCTTACGGGAGAATTTGAAACCGTTTGGCACCATTTTTGAGTGAATTGCCAAAAGTCAGATTTTTGATGAAATTGTGACCCCGGGGCTTAGGCATTTTTTCAAAAAAATATTTTTCTGCCGTTTAATTTGTCTTGGGCTGATTTCTTTTCCCGTGATAAAAAGCCTTCTGTTTCGATCGCCAAACCTCTCAGGGCAGCATTTGCAACCGTTTGGCAGCATTTTTGAGTGAATTGCCGAAAGTCAGATATTTGATGAAATTGTGACCACGGGGCTTAGGGATTTTTTCAAAAAAATCTTTTTCTGCCGGTTAAGTTTTCTTGGGCTGATTTCTTTTCCCGTGATAAAAAGCCTTCTGTTTCGACCGCCAAACCTCTCAGGGGAGCATTTGCAACCGTTTGGCACCATTTTTGAATGAATTGCCGAAAGTCAGATATTTGATGAAATTGTGACCCCGGGGCTTAGGGATTTTTTCAAAAAAATCTTTTTCTGCCTGTTAAATTGTTTTGGGCTGATTTCCTTTTCCGTGTTAAAAAGCCTTCTGTTTCGACCGCCAAACCTCTCAGGGGAGCATTTGCAACCGTTTGGCACCATTTTTCAGTGAATTGCCGAAAGTCAGATTTTTGATGAAATTGTGACCCCGGGGCTTAGGGATTTTTTCAAAAAAATCTTTTTCTGCCGGTTAAGTTGTCTTGGGCTGATTTCTTTTCCCGTGATAAAAAGCCTTCTGTTTCGACCACCAAACCTCTCAGGGGAGCATTTGCAACCGTTTGGTACCATTTTTGAGTGAATTGCCGAAAGTCAGATTTTTGATGAAATTGTGACCCCGGGGCTCAGGTATTTTTCAAAAACATCTTTTTCTGCCGGTTAAGTTCTCGAGGGCTGTTTTCTTTTCCTGTGATAAAAAGCCTATTCTTTCGACCGCCAAACCTCTCAGGGGAGCATTTGCAACCGTTTGGCACCATTTTTGAGTGAAATGCCGAAAGTCAGTTGTTTGATGAAATTGTGACCCCGGGGCTTAGGGATTTTTTGAAAAAAATATTTTTCTGCCGGTTAATTTGTCTTGGGCTGATTTCTTTTCCCGTGATAAAAAGCCTTCTGTTTTGATCGCCACACCTCTCAGGGGAGCATTTGCAACCATTTGGCACCATTTTTGAGTGAATTGCCGAAAGTCAGATTTTTGATGAAATTGTGACTCCGCGGCTTAGGGATTTTTTCAAAAAAAATATTTTTCTGCCGGTTAAGTTGTCTTGGGCTGATTTCTTTTCCCGTGATAAAAAGCCTTCTGTTTTGACCGCCAAACCTCTCAGGGGAGCATTTGCAACCGTTTGGCACCATTTTTTGGTGAATTGCCGAAAGTCAGATTTTTGATGAAATTGTGACCCCGGGGCTTAGGGATTTTTTCAAAAAAATCTTTTTCTGCCGGTTAAGTTTTCGAGGGCTGATTTCTTTTCCTTTGATAAAAAGCCTTCTGTTTCGACCGCCAAACCTCTCAGGGGAGCATTTGCAACCGTTTGGGACCATTTTTGAGTGAAATGCTGAAAGTCAGATTTTTGATGAAATTGTGACCCCGGGGCTTAGGGATTTTTTGAAAAAAATATTTTTCTGCCGGTTAATTTGTCTTGGGCTGATTTCTTTTCCCGTGATAAAAAGCCTTCTGTTTCGACCGCCAAACCTCTCAGGGGAGCATTTGCAACCGTTTGGCACCATTTTTAGGTGAATTGCCGAAAGTCAGATTTTTGATGAAATTGTGACCCCGGGGCTTAGGGATATTTTGAAAAAAATATTTTTCTGCCGGTTAATTTGTCTTGGGCTGATTTCTTTTCCCGTGATAAAAAGCCTTCTGTTTCGATCGCCAAACCTCTCAGGGCAGCATTTGCAACCGTTTGGCAGCATTTTTGAGTGAATTGCCGAAAGTCAGATTTTTGATGAAATTGTGACCCCGGGGCTTAGGGATTTTTTCAAAAAAATCTTTTTCTGCCGGTTAAGTTTTCGAGGGCTGATTTCTTTTCCTTTGATAAAAAGCCTTCTGTTTCGACCGCCAAACCTCTCAGGGGAGCATTTGCAACCGTTTGGGACCATTTTTGAGTGAAATGCCGAAATTCAGATTTTTGATGAAATTGTGACCCCGGGGCTTAGGGATATTTTGAAAAAAATATTTTTCTGCCGGTTAATTTGTCTTGGGCTGATTTCTTTTCCCGTGATAAAAAGCCTTCTGTTTCGACCGCCAAACCTCTCAGGGGAGCATTTGCATCCATTTGGCACCATTTTTGAGTGAATTGCCGAAAGTCAGATTTTTGATGAAATTGTGACTCCGGGGCTTAGGGATTTTTTCAAAAAAATCTTTTTCTGCCGTTTAATTTGTCTTGGGCTGATTTCTTTTCCTTTGATAAAAAGCCTTCTGTTTCGACCACCAAACCTCTCAGGGGAGCATTTGCAACCGTTTGGGACCATTTTTGAGTGAAATGCCGAAAGTCAGATTTTTGATGAAATTGTGACCCCGGGGCTTAGGGATTTTTTGAAAAAAACATTTTTCTGCCGGTTAATTTGTCTTGGGCTGATTTCTTTTCCCGTGATAAAAAGCCTTTTCTTTCGACCGCCAAACCTCTCAGGGGAGCATTTGCAACCGTTTGGGACCATTTTTGAGTGAATTGCCGAAAGTCAGATTTTTGATGAAATTGTGACTCTGCGGCTTAGGGATTTTTTCAAAAAAATATTTTTCTGCCGGTTAAGTTGTTTTGGGCTGATTTCCTTTCCCGTGATAAAAAGCCTTCTGTTTCGACCGCCAAACCTCTCAGGGGAGCATGTGCAACCGTTTGGCACCATTTTTCAGTGAATTGCCGAAAGTCAGATTTTTGATGAAATTGTGACCCCGGGGCTCAGGTATTTTTCAAAAACATCTTTTTCTGCCGGTTAAGTTGTCAAGGGCTGTTTTCTTTTCCTGTGATAAAAAGCCTATTCTTTCGACCGCCAAACCTCTCAGGGGAGCATTTGCAACCGTTTGGCACCATTTTTGAGTGAAATGCCGAAAGTCAGTTGTTTGATGAAATTGTGACCCCGGGGCTTAGGGATTTTTTCAAAAAAATCTTTTTCTGCCGGTTAAGTTGTCTTGGGCTGATTTCTTTTCCCGTGATAAAAAGCCTTCTGTTTTGACCGCCAAACCTCTCAGGGGAGCATTTGCAACCGTTTGGCAGCATTTTTGAGTGAATTGCCGAAAGTCAGATATTTGATGAAATTGTGACCCCGGGGCTCAGGGATTTTTTCAAAAAAATCTTTTTCTGCCGGTTAAGTTTTCGAGGGCTGATTTCTTTTCCCGTGATAAAAAGCCTTCTGTTTCGACCACCAAACCTCTTACGGGAGAATTTGAAACCGTTTGGCACCATTTTTGAGTGAATTGCCAAAAGTCAGATTTTTGATGAAATTGTGACCCCGGGGCTTAGGGATTTTTTCAAAAAAATCTTTTTCTGCCGGTTAAGTTTTCTTGGGCTGATTTCTTTTCCCGTGATAAAAAGCCTTCTGTTTCGACCGCCAAACCTCTCAGGGGAGCATTTGCAACCGTTTGGCAGCATTTTTGAGTGAATTGCCGAAAGTCAGATATTTGATGAAATTGTGACCACGGGGCTTAGGGATTTTTTCAAAAAAATCTTTTTCTGCCGGTTAAGTTTTCTTGGGCTGATTTCTTTTCCCGTGATAAAAAGCCTTCTGTTTCGACCGCCAAACCTCTCAGGGGAGCATTTGCAACCGTTTGGCACCATTTTTGAGTGAATTGCCGAAAGTCAGATATTTGATGAAATTGTGACCCCGGGGCTTAGGGATTTTTTCAAAAAAATCTTTTTCTGCCTGTTAAGTTGTTTTGGGCTGATTTCCTTTCCCGTGTTAAAAAGCCTTCTGTTTCGACCGCCAAACCTCTCAGGGGAGCATTTGCAACCGTTTGGCACCATTTTTCAGTGAATTGCCGAAAGTCAGATTTTTGATGAAATTGTGACCCCGGGGCTTAGGGATTTTTTCAAAAAAATCTTTTTCTGCCGGTTAAGTTGTCTTGGGCTGATTTCTTTTCCCGTGATAAAAAGCCTTCTGTTTCGACCGCCAAACCTCTCAGGGGAGCATTTGCAACCGTTTTGCACCATTTTTGAGTGAATTGCCGAAAGTCAGATATTTGATGAAATTGTGACCCCGGGGCTTAGGGATTTTTTCAGAAAAATCTTTTTCTGCCGGTTAAGTTTTCGAGGGCTGATTTCTTTTCCTTTGATAAAAAGCCTTCTGTTTCGACCGCCAAACCTCTCAGGGGAGCATTTGCAACCGTTTGGGACCATTTTTGAGTGAAATGCCGAAAGTCAGATTTTTGATGAAATTGTGACCCCGGGACTTAGGGATTTTTTGAAAAAAATATTTTTCTGCCGGTTAATTTGTCTTGGGCTGATTTCTTTTCCCGTGATAAAAAGCCTTCTGTTTCGACCGCCAAATCTCTCAGGGGAGCATTTGCAACCGTTTGGCACCATTTTTAGGTGAATTGCCGAAAGTCAGATTTTTGATGAAATTGTGACCCCGGGGCTTAGGGATTTTTTCAAAAAAATCTTTTTCTGCCGGTTAAGTTTTCGAGGGCTGATTTCTTTTCCTTTGATAAAAAGGCTTCTGTTTCGACCGCCAAACCTCTCAGGGGAGCATTTGCAACCGTTTGGGACCATTTTTGAGTGAAATGCCGAAAGTCAGATTTTTGATGAAATTGTGACCCCGGGGCTTAGGGATATTTTGAAAAAAATATTTTTCTGCCGGTTAATTTGTCTTGGGCTGATTTCTTTTCCCGTGATAAAAAGCCTTCTGTTTCGACCGCCAAACCTCTCAGGGGAGCATTTGCATCCATTTGGCACCATTTTTGAGTGAATTGCCGAAAGTCAGATTTTTGATGAAATTGTGACTCCGCGGCTTAGGGATTTTTTCAAAAAAATATTTTTCTGCCGGTTAAGTTGTCTTGGGCTGATTTCTTTTCCCGTGATAAAAAGCCTTCTGTTTTGACCGCCAAACCTCTCAGGGGAGCATTTGCAACCGTTTGGCACCATTTTTGAGTGAATTGCCGAAAGTCAGATTTTTGATGAAATTGTGACTCCGGGGCTTAGGGATTTTTTCAAAAAAATCTTTTTCTGCCGGTTAAGTTTTTTGGGCTGATTTCCTTTTCCGTGATAAAAAGCCTTCTGTTTCGACCGCCAAACCTCTCAGGGGAGCATTTGCAACCGTTTGGCACCATTTTTGAGTGAATTGCCGAAAGTCAGATTTTTGATGAAATTGTGATCCTGGGGCTTAGGGATTTTTTGAAAAAAATATTTTTTTGCCGGTTAATTTGTCTTGGGCTGATTTCTTTTCCCGTGATAAAAAGCCTTCTGTTTCGACCGCCAAACCTCTCAGGGGAGCATTTGAAACCGTTTGGCACTATTTTTGAGTGAAATGCCGAAAGTCAGATTTTTGATGAAATTGTGACCCCGGGGCTTAGGGATTTTTTCAAAAAAATATTTTTCTGCCGGTTAAGTTTTTTGGGCTGATTTCCTTTTCCTTTGATAAAAAGCCTTATGTTTCGAACGCCAAACCTCTCAGGGGAGCATTTACAACCGTTTGGGACCATTTTTGAGTGAAATGCCAAAAGTCTGATTTTTGATGAAATTGTGACCCCGGGGCTTAGGGATTTTTTCAAAAAAATATTTTTCTGCCGGTTAATTTGTCTTGGGCAGATTTCTTTTCCCGTGATAAAAAGCCTTCTGTTTCGACCGCCAAACCTCTCAGGGGAACATTTGCAACCGTTTGGCACCATTTTTGAGTGAATTGCCGAAAGTCAGATTTTTGATGAAATTGTGACCCCGGGGCTTAGGGATTTTTTCAAAAAAATCATTTTCTGCCGGTTAAGTTGTTTTGGGCTGATTTCCATTCCCGTGATAAAAAGCCTTCTGTTTCGACCGCCAAACCTCTCAGGGGAGCATTTGCAACCGTTTGGCACTATTTTTGAGTGAAATGCCGAAAGTCAGATTTCTGATGAAATTGTGACTCCGCGGCTTAGGGATTTTTTCAAAAAAATCTTTTTCTGCCGGTTAAGTTTTTTGGGCTGATTTCCTTTTCCGTGATAAAAAGCCTTTTCTTTCGACCGCCAAACCTCTCAGGGGAGCATTTGCAACCGTTTGGGACCATTTTTGAGTGAATTGCCGAAAGTCAGATTTTTGATGAAATTGTGACTCTGCGGCTTAGGGATTTTTTCAAAAAAATATTTTTCTGCCGGTTAAGTTGTTTTGGGCTGATTTCCTTTTCCGTGATAAAAAGCCTTCTGTTTCGACCGCCAAACCTCTCACGGGAGCATTTGCAACCGTTTGGCACTATTTTTGAGTGAATTGCCGAAAGTCAGATTTTTGATGAAATTGTGACCCCGGGGCTTAGGGATTTTTTCAAAAAAATCTTTTTCTGCCGGTTAAGTTTTCTTGGGCTGATTTCTTTTCCCGTGATAAAAAGCCTTCTGTTTCGACCGCCAAACCTCTCAGGGGAGCATTTGCAACGGTTTGGCACCATTTTTGAGTGAATTGCCGAAAGTCAGATATTTGATGAAATTGTAACCCCGGGGCTTAGGGATTTTTTCAAAAAAATCTTTTTCTGCCGGTTAAGTTTTCGAGGGCTGATTTCTTTTCCTGTGATAAAAAGCCTTCTGTTTCGACCACCAAACCTCTCAGGGGAGCATTTGCAACCGTTTGGGACCATTTTTGAGTGAAATGCCGAAAGTCAGATATTTGATGAAATTGTGAACCCGGGGCTTTGGGATTTTTTCAAAAACATCTTTTTCTGCCGGTTAAGTTGTCTTGGGCTGATTTCTTTTCCTTTGATAAAAAGCCTTCTGTTTCGACCGCCAAACCTCTCAGGGGAGCATTTGCAACCGTTTGGCACTATTTTTGAGTGAAATGCCGAAAGTCAGATTTCTGATGAAATTGTGACTCCGCGGCTTAGGGATTTTTTCAAAAAAATATTTTTCTGCCGGTTAAGTTTTTTGGGCTGATGTCCTTTTCCGTGATAAAAAGCCTTCTGTTTCGACCGCCAAACCTCTCAGGGGAGCATTTGCAACCGTTTGGCACCATTTTTGAGTGAATTGCCGAAAGTCAGATTTTTGATGAAATTGTGACCCCGGGGCTTAGGGATTTTTTCAAAAACATCTTTTTCTGCCGGTTAAGTTTTTTGGGCTGATTTCCTTTTCCTTTGATAAAAAGCCTTATGTTTCGACCGCCAAACCTCTCAGGGGAGCATTTACAACCGTTTGGGACCATTTTTGAGTGAATTGCCGAAAGTCAGATTTTTGATGAAATTGTGACCCCGGGGCTTAGGGATTTTTTCAAAAAAATCTTTTTCTGCCGGTTAAGTTGTTTTGGGATGATTTCCTTTCCCGTGTTAAAAAGCCTTCTGTTTCGACCGCCAAACCTCTCAGGGGAGCAATTGCAACCATTTGGCACCATTTTTCAGTGAAATGCCGAAAGTCAGATTTTTGATGAAATTGTGACCCCGGGGCTTAGGGATTTTTTGAAAAAAATATTTTTCTGCAGGTTAATTTGTCTTCGGCTGATTTCTTTTCCCGTGATAAAAAGCCTTCTGTTTCGACCGCCAAACCTCTCAGGGGAGCATTTGCAACCGTTTGGCAGCATTTTTGAGTGAATTGCCGAAAGTCAGATATTTGAAGAAATTGTGACCCCGGGGCTTAGGGATTTTTTCAAAAAAATCTTTTTCTGCCGGTTAAGTTGTTTTGGGCTGATTTCCTTTCCCGTGTTAAAAAGCCTTCTGTTTCGACCGCCAAACCTCTCAGGGGAGCATTTGCAACCATTTGGCACCATTTTTCAGTGAATTGCCGAAAGTCAGATTTTTGATGAAATTGTGACCCCGGGGCTTAGGGATTTTTTCAAAAACATCTTTTTCTGCCGGTTAAGTTTTTTGGGCTGATTTCCTTTTCCGTGATAAAAAGCCTTCTGTTTCGACCGCCAAACCTCTCAGGGGAGCATTTGCAACCGTTTGGCACTATTTTTGAGTGAAATGCCGAAAGTCAGATTTCTGATGAAATTGTGACTCCGCGGCTTAGGGATTTTTTCAAAAAAATCTTTTTCTGCCGGTTAAGTTTTTTGGGCTGATTTCCTTTTCCGTGATAAAAAGCCTTCTGTTTTGACCGCCAAACCTCTCAGGGGAGCATTTGCAACCGTTTGGCACTAATTTTGAGTGAATTGCCTAAAGTCAGATTTTTGATGAAATTGTGACCCCGGGGCTTAGGGATTTTTTCAAAAAAATCTTTTTCTGCCGGTTAAGTTGTTTTGGGATGATTTCCTTTCCCGTGTTAAAAAGCCTTCTGTTTCGACCGCCATTCCTCTCAGGGGAGCATTTGCAACCATTTGGCACCATTTTTCAGTGAATTGCCGAAAGTCAGATTTTTGATGAAATTGTGACCCCGGGGCTTAGGGATTTTTTCAAAAAAATCTTTTTCTGCCGGTTAAGTTTTCGAGGGCTGATTTCTTTTCCCGTGATAAAAAGCCTTCTGTTTCGACCGCCAAACCTCTCAGGGGAGAATTTGCAACCGTTTGGCACCATTTTTGAGTGAATTGCCGAAAGTCAGATTTTTGATGAAATTGTGACCCCGGGGCTTAGGGATTTTTTCAAAAACAACTTTTTCTGCCGGTTAATTTGTCTTGGGCTGATTTCTTTTCCCGTGATAAAAAGCCTTCTGTTTCGACCGCCAAACCTCTCAGGGGAGCATTTGCAACCGTTTGACACCATTTTTGAGTGAATTGCCGAAAGTCAGATTTTTGATGAAATTGTGACCCCGGGGCTTAGGGATTTTTTCAAAAAAATCTTTTTCTGCCGGTTAAGTTTTTTTGGGCTGATTTCCATTCCCGTGATAAAAAGCCTTCTGTTTCGACCGCCAAACCTCTCAGGGGAGCGTTTGCAACCGTTTGGCACCATTTTTGAGTGAATTGCCGAAAGTCAGATTTTTGATGAAATTGTGACCCCGGGGCTTAGGGATTTTTTCAAAAAAATCTTTTTCTGCCGGTTAAGTTGTCTTGGGCTGATTTCTTTTCCTTTGATAAAAAGCCTTCTGTTTCGACCGCCAAACCTCTCAGGGGAGCATTTGCAACCTTTTGGTACTATTTTTGAGTGAAATGCCGAAAGTCAGATATTTGATGAAATTGTGACCCCGGGGCTTAGGGATTTTTTCAAAAAAATATTTTTCTGCCGGTTAAGTTGTTTTGGGCTGATTTCCTTTCCCGTGTTAAAAAGCCTTCTGTTTCGACCGCCCAAACTCTCAGGGGAGCCTTTGCAACCATTTGGCACCATTTTTCAGTGAATTGCCGAAAGTCAGATTTTTGATGAAATTGTGACCCCGGGGCTTAGGGATTTTTTCAAAAACATCTTTTTCTGCCGGTTAAGTTGTCTTGGGCTGATTTCTTTTCCTTTGATAAAAAGCCTTCTGTTTCGACCGCCAAACCTCTCACGGGAGCATTTGCAACCGTTTGGCACTATTTTTGAGTGAATTGCCGAAAGTCAGATTTCTGATGAAATTGTGACCCCGGGGCTTAGGGATTTTTTCAAAAAAATCTTTTTCTGCCGGTTAAGTTTTCTTGGGCTGATTTCTTTTCCCGTGATAAAAAGCCTTCTGTTTCGACCGCCAAACCTCTCAGGGGAGCATTTGCAACGGTTTGGCACCATTTTTGAGTGAATTGCCGAAAGTCAGATATTTGATGAAATTGTAACCCCGGGGCTTAGGGATTTTTTCAAAAACATCTTTTTCTGCCGGTTAAGTTGTCTTGGGCTGATTTCTTTTCCTTTGATAAAAAGCCTTCTGTTTCGACCGCCAAACCTCTCACGGGAGCATTTGAAACCGTTTGGCACTATTTTTGAGTGAAATGCCGAAAGTCAGATTTCTGATGAAATTGTGACTCCGCGGCTTAGGGATTTTTTCAAAAAAATATTTTTCTGCCGGTTAAGTTTTTTGGGCTGATTTCCTTTTCCGTGATAAAAAGCCTTCTGTTTCGACCGCCAAACCTCTCAGGGGAGCATTTGCAACCGTTTGGCACCATTTTTGAGTGAATTGCCGAAAGTCAGATTTTTGATGAAATTGTGACCCCGGGGCTTAGGGATTTTTTCAAAAAAATATTTTTCTGCCGGTTAAGTTGTTTTGGGCTGATTTCCTTTCCCGTGTTAAAAAGCCTTCTGTTTCGACCGCCCAAACTCTCAGGGGAGCATTTGCAACCATTTGGCACCATTTTTCAGTGAATTGCCGAAAGTCAGATTTTTGATGAAATTGTGACCTCGGGGCTTAGGGATTTTTTCAAAAACATCTTTTTCTGCCGGTTAAGTTGTCTTGGGCTGATTTCTTTTCCTTTGATAAAAAGCCTTCTGTTTCGACCGCCAAACCTCTCACGGGAGCATTTGCAACCGTTTGGCACTATTGTTTAGTGAATTGCCGAAAGTCAGATTTTTGATGAAATTGTGACCCCGGGGCTTAGGGATTTTTTCAAAAACATCTTTTTCTGCCGGTTAAGTTGTCTTGGACTGATTTCTTTTTCCGTGATAAAAAGCCTTCTGTTTCGACCGCCAAACCTCTCACGGGAGCATTTGCAACCGTTTGGCACTATTTTTGAGTGAAATGCCGAAAGTCAGATTTCTGATGAAATTGTGACTCCGCGGCTTAGGGATTTTTTCAAAAAAATATTTTTCTGCCGGTTAAGTTTTTTGGGCTGATTTCCTTTTCCGTGATAAAAAGCCTTCTGTTTCGACCGCCAAACCTCTCAGGGGAGCATTTGCAACCGTTTGGCACCATTTTTGAGTGAATTGCCGAAAGTCAGATTTTTGATGAAATTGTGACCCCGGGGCTTAGGGATTTTTTCAAAAAAATCTTTTTCTGCCGGTTAAGTTGTCTTGGGCTGATTTCTTTTCCTTTGATAAAAAGCCTTCTGTTTCGACCGCCAAACCTCTCAGGGGAGCATTTGCAACCTTTTGGCACTATTTTTGATTGAAATGCCGAAAGTCAGATATTTGATGAAATTGTGACCCCGGGGCTTAGGGATTTTTTCAAAAAAATATTTTTCTGCCGGTTAAGTTGTTTTGGGCTGATTTCCTTTCCCGTGTTAAAAAGCCTTCTGTTTCGACCGCCCAAACTCTCAGGGGAGCATTTGCAACCATTTGGCACCATTTTTCAGTGAATTGCCGAAAGTCAGATTTTTGATGAAATTGTGACCCCGGGGCTTAGGGATTTTTTCAAAAACATCTTTTTCTGCCGGTTAAGTTGCCTTGGGCTGATTTCTTTTCCTTTGATAAAAAGCCTTCTGTTTCGACCGCCAAACCTCTCACGGGAGCATTTGCAACCGTTTGGCACTATTGTTGAGTGAATTGCCGAAAGTCAGATTTTTGATGAAATTGTGACCCCGGGGCTTAGGGATTTTTTCAAAAAAATCTTTTTCTGCCGGTTAAGTTTTCTTGGGCTGATTTCTTTTCCCGTGATAAAAAGCCTTCTGTTTCGACCGCCAAACCTCTCAGGGGAGCATTTGCAACGGTTTGGCACCATTTTTGAGTGAATTGCCGAAAGTCAGATATTTGATGAAATTGTAACCCCGGGGCTTAGGGATTTTTTCAAAAACATCTTTTTCTGCCGGTTAAGTTGTCTTGGGCTGATTTCTTTTTCCGTGATAAAAAGCCTTCTGTTTCGACCGCCAAACCTCTCACGGGAGCATTTGCAACCGTTTGGCACTATTTTTGAGTGAAATGCCGAAAGTCAGATTTCTGATGAAATTGTGACTCCGCGGCTTAGGGATTTTTTCAAAAAAATATTTTTCTGCCGGTTAAGTTTTTTGGGCTGATTTCCTTTTCCGTGATAAAAAGCCTTCTGTTTCGACCGCCAAACCTCTCAGGGGAGCATTTGCAACCGTTTGGCACCATTTTTGAGTGAATTGCCGAAAGTCAGATTTTTGATGAAATTGTGACCCCGGGGCTTAGGGATTTTTTCAAAAAAATCTTTTTCTGCCGGTTAAGTTTTTTGGGCTGATTTCATTTTCCGTGATAAAAAGACTTCTGTTTCGACCGCCAAACCTCTCAGGGGAGCATTTACAACCGTTTGGGACCATTTTTGAGTGAATTGCCGAAAGTCAGATTTTTGATGAAATTGTGACCCCGGGGCTTAGGGATTTTTTCAAAAAAATCTTTTTCTGCCGGTTAAGTTGTTTTGGGCTGATTTCCTTTCCCGTGTTAAAAAGCCTTCTGTTTCGACCGCCAAACCTCTCAGGGGAGCATTTGCAACCATTTGGCACCATTTTTCAGTGAATTGCCGAAAGTCAGATTTTTGATGAAATTGTGACCCCGGGGCTTAGGGATTTTTTCAAAAAAATATTTTTCTGCCGGTTAAGTTTTTTGGGCTGATTTCCTTTTCCTTTGATAAAAAGCCTTATGTTTCGACCGCCAAACCTCTCAGGGGAGCATTTGCAACCGTTTGGCACTATTTTTGAGTGAAATGCCGAAAGTCAGATTTTTGATGAAATTGTGACCCCGGGGCTTAGGGATTTTTTCAAAAAAATCTTTTTCTGCCGGTTAATTTGTCTTGGGCTGATTTCTTTTCCCGTGATAAAAAGCCTTCTGTTTCGACCGCCAAACCTCTCAGGGGAGCATTTGCAACCGTTTGGCACCATTTTTGAGTGAATTGCCGAAAGTCAGATTTTTGATGAAATTGTGACCCCGGGGCTTAGGGATTTTTTCAAAAAAATCTTTTTCTGCCGGTTAAGTTTTTTTGGGCTGATTTCCATTCCCGTGATAAAAAGCCTTCTGTTTCGACCGCCAAACCTCTCAGGGGAGCGTTTGCAACCGTTTGGCACCATTTTTGAGTGAATTGCCGAAAGTCAGATTTTTGATGAAATTGTGACCCCGGGGCTTAGGGATTTTTTCAAAAACATCTTTTTCTGCCGGTTAAGTTGTCTTGGGCTGATTTCTTTTCCTTTGATAAAAAGCCTTCTGTTTCGACCGCCAAACCTCTCAGGGGAGCATTTGCAACCGTTTGGCACCATTTTTGAGTGAATTGCCGAAAGTCAGATTTTTGATGAAATTGTGACCCCGGGGCTTAGGGATTTTTTCAAAAAAATCTTTTTCTGCCGGTTAAGTTTTTTTGGACTGATTTCCATTCCCGTGATAAAAAGCCTTCTGTTTCGACCGCCAAACCTCTCAGGGGAGCGTTTGCAACCGTTTGGCACCATTTTTGAGTGAATTGCCGAAAGTCAGATTTTTGATGAAATTGTGACCCCGGGGCTTAGGGATTTTTTCAAAAACATCTTTTTCTGCCGGTTAAGTTGTCTTGGGCTGATTTCTTTTCCTTTGATAAAAAGCCTTCTGTTTCGACCGCCAAACCTCTCAGGGGAGCATTTGCAACTGTTTGGCACCATTTTTGAGTGAATTGCCGAAAGTCAGATTTTTGATGAAATTGTGACCCCGGGGCTTAGGGATTTTTTCAAAAAAATCTTTTTCTGCCGGTTAAGTTGTCTTGGGCTGATTTCTTTTCCCGTGATAAAAAGCCTTCTGTGTTGACCGCCAAACCTCTCAGGGGAGCATTTGCAACCGTTTGGCACTATTTTTGAGTGAAATGCCGAAAGTCAGATTTTTGATGAAATTGTGACCCCGGGGCTTAGGGATTTTTTCAAAAAAATCTTTTTCTGCCGGTTAAGTTGTCTTGGGCTGATTTCTTTTCCTTTGATAAAAAGCCTTCTGTTTCGACCGCCAAACCTCTCAGGGGAGCATTTGCAACCTTTTGGCACTATTTTTGATTGAAATGCCGAAAGTCAGATATTTGATGAAATTGTGACCCCGGGGCTTAGGGATTTTTTCAAAAAAATATTTTTCTGCCGGTTAAGTTGTTTTGGGCTGATTTCCTTTCCCGTGTTAAAAAGCCTTCTGTTTCGACCGCCCAAACTCTCAGGGGAGCATTTGCAACCATTTGGCACCATTTTTCAGTGAATTGCCGAAAGTCAGATTTTTGATGAAATTGTGACCCCGGGGCTTAGGGATTTTTTCAAAAACATCTTTTTCTGCCGGTTAAGTTGCCTTGGGCTGATTTCTTTTCCTTTGATAAAAAGCCTTCTGTTTCGACCGCCAAACCTCTCACGGGAGCATTTGCAACCGTTTGGCACTATTGTTGAGTGAATTGCCGAAAGTCAGATTTTTGATGAAATTGTGACCCCGGGGCTTAGGGATTTTTTCAAAAAAATCTTTTTCTGCCGGTTAAGTTTTCTTGGGCTGATTTCTTTTCCCGTGATAAAAAGCCTTCTGTTTCGACCGCCAAACCTCTCAGGGGAGCATTTGCAACGGTTTGGCACCATTTTTGAGTGAATTGCCGAAAGTCAGATATTTGATGAAATTGTAACCCCGGGGCTTAGGGATTTTTTCAAAAACATCTTTTTCTGCCGGTTAAGTTGTCTTGGGCTGATTTCTTTTTCCGTGATAAAAAGCCTTCTGTTTCGACCGCCAAACCTCTCACGGGAGCATTTGCAACCGTTTGGCACTATTTTTGAGTGAAATGCCGAAAGTCAGATTTCTGATGAAATTGTGACTCCGCGGCTTAGGGATTTTTTCAAAAAAATATTTTTCTGCCGGTTAAGTTTTTTGGGCTGATTTCCTTTTCCGTGATAAAAAGCCTTCTGTTTCGACCGCCAAACCTCTCAGGGGAGCATTTGCAACCGTTTGGCACCATTTTTGAGTGAATTGCCGAAAGTCAGATTTTTGATGAAATTGTGACCCCGGGGCTTAGGGATTTTTTCAAAAAAATCTTTTTCTGCCGGTTAAGTTTTTTGGGCTGATTTCATTTTCCGTGATAAAAAGACTTCTGTTTCGACCGCCAAACCTCTCAGGGGAGCATTTACAACCGTTTGGGACCATTTTTGAGTGAATTGCCGAAAGTCAGATTTTTGATGAAATTGTGACCCCGGGGCTTAGGGATTTTTTCAAAAAAATCTTTTTCTGCCGGTTAAGTTGTTTTGGGCTGATTTCCTTTCCCGTGTTAAAAAGCCTTCTGTTTCGACCGCCAAACCTCTCAGGGGAGCATTTGCAACCATTTGGCACCATTTTTCAGTGAATTGCCGAAAGTCAGATTTTTGATGAAATTGTGACCCCGGGGCTTAGGGATTTTTTCAAAAAAATATTTTTCTGCCGGTTAAGTTTTTTGGGCTGATTTCCTTTTCCTTTGATAAAAAGCCTTATGTTTCGACCGCCAAACCTCTCAGGGGAGCATTTGCAACCGTTTGGCACTATTTTTGAGTGAAATGCCGAAAGTCAGATTTTTGATGAAATTGTGACCCCGGGGCTTAGGGATTTTTTCAAAAAAATCTTTTTCTGCCGGTTAATTTGTCTTGGGCTGATTTCTTTTCCCGTGATAAAAAGCCTTCTGTTTCGACCGCCAAACCTCTCAGGGGAGCATTTGCAACCGTTTGGCACCATTTTTGAGTGAATTGCCGAAAGTCAGATTTTTGATGAAATTGTGACCCCGGGGCTTAGGGATTTTTTCAAAAAAATCTTTTTCTGCCGGTTAAGTTTTTTTGGGCTGATTTCCATTCCCGTGATAAAAAGCCTTCTGTTTCGACCGCCAAACCTCTCAGGGGAGCGTTTGCAACCGTTTGGCACCATTTTTGAGTGAATTGCCGAAAGTCAGATTTTTGATGAAATTGTGACCCCGGGGCTTAGGGATTTTTTCAAAAACATCTTTTTCTGCCGGTTAAGTTGTCTTGGGCTGATTTCTTTTCCTTTGATAAAAAGCCTTCTGTTTCGACCGCCAAACCTCTCAGGGGAGCATTTGCAACCGTTTGGCACCATTTTTGAGTGAATTGCCGAAAGTCAGATTTTTGATGAAATTGTGACCCCGGGGCTTAGGGATTTTTTCAAAAAAATCTTTTTCTGCCGGTTAAGTTTTTTTGGACTGATTTCCATTCCCGTGATAAAAAGCCTTCTGTTTCGACCGCCAAACCTCTCAGGGGAGCGTTTGCAACCGTTTGGCACCATTTTTGAGTGAATTGCCGAAAGTCAGATTTTTGATGAAATTGTGACCCCGGGGCTTAGGGATTTTTTCAAAAACATCTTTTTCTGCCGGTTAAGTTGTCTTGGGCTGATTTCTTTTCCTTTGATAAAAAGCCTTCTGTTTCGACCGCCAAACCTCTCAGGGGAGCATTTGCAACTGTTTGGCACCATTTTTGAGTGAATTGCCGAAAGTCAGATTTTTGATGAAATTGTGACCCCGGGGCTTAGGGATTTTTTCAAAAAAATCTTTTTCTGCCGGTTAAGTTGTCTTGGGCTGATTTCTTTTCCCGTGATAAAAAGCCTTCTGTGTTGACCGCCAAACCTCTCAGGGGAGCATTTGCAACCGTTTGGCACTATTTTTGAGTGAAATGCCGAAAGTCAGATTTTTGATGAAATTGTGACCCCGGGGCTTAGGGATTTTTTCAAAAACATCTTTTTCTGCCGGTTAAGTTGTCTTGGACTGATTTCTTTTTCCGTGATAAAAAGCCTTCTGTTTCGACCGCCAAACCTCTCACGGGAGCATTTGCAACCGTTTGGCACTATTTTTGAGTGAAATGCCGAAAGTCAGATTTCTGATGAAATTGTGACTCCGCGGCTTAGGGATTTTTTCAAAAAAATATTTTTCTGCCGGTTAAGTTTTTTGGGCTGATTTCCTTTTCCGTGATAAAAAGCCTTCTGTTTCGACCGCCAAACCTCTCAGGGGAGCATTTGCAACCGTTTGGCACCATTTTTGAGTGAATTGCCGAAAGTCAGATTTTTGATGAAATTGTGACCCCGGGGCTTAGGGATTTTTTCAAAAAAATCTTTTTCTGCCGGTTAAGTTGTCTTGGGCTGATTTCTTTTCCTTTGATAAAAAGCCTTCTGTTTCGACCGCCAAACCTCTCAGGGGAGCATTTGCAACCTTTTGGCACTATTTTTGATTGAAATGCCGAAAGTCAGATATTTGATGAAATTGTGACCCCGGGGCTTAGGGATTTTTTCAAAAAAATATTTTTCTGCCGGTTAAGTTGTTTTGGGCTGATTTCCTTTCCCGTGTTAAAAAGCCTTCTGTTTCGACCGCCCAAACTCTCAGGGGAGCATTTGCAACCATTTGGCACCATTTTTCAGTGAATTGCCGAAAGTCAGATTTTTGATGAAATTGTGACCCCGGGGCTTAGGGATTTTTTCAAAAACATCTTTTTCTGCCGGTTAAGTTGCCTTGGGCTGATTTCTTTTCCTTTGATAAAAAGCCTTCTGTTTCGACCGCCAAACCTCTCACGGGAGCATTTGCAACCGTTTGGCACTATTGTTGAGTGAATTGCCGAAAGTCAGATTTTTGATGAAATTGTGACCCCGGGGCTTAGGGATTTTTTCAAAAAAATCTTTTTCTGCCGGTTAAGTTTTCTTGGGCTGATTTCTTTTCCCGTGATAAAAAGCCTTCTGTTTCGACCGCCAAACCTCTCAGGGGAGCATTTGCAACGGTTTGGCACCATTTTTGAGTGAATTGCCGAAAGTCAGATATTTGATGAAATTGTAACCCCGGGGCTTAGGGATTTTTTCAAAAACATCTTTTTCTGCCGGTTAAGTTGTCTTGGGCTGATTTCTTTTTCCGTGATAAAAAGCCTTCTGTTTCGACCGCCAAACCTCTCACGGGAGCATTTGCAACCGTTTGGCACTATTTTTGAGTGAAATGCCGAAAGTCAGATTTCTGATGAAATTGTGACTCCGCGGCTTAGGGATTTTTTCAAAAAAATATTTTTCTGCCGGTTAAGTTTTTTGGGCTGATTTCCTTTTCCGTGATAAAAAGCCTTCTGTTTCGACCGCCAAACCTCTCAGGGGAGCATTTGCAACCGTTTGGCACCATTTTTGAGTGAATTGCCGAAAGTCAGATTTTTGATGAAATTGTGACCCCGGGGCTTAGGGATTTTTTCAAAAAAATCTTTTTCTGCCGGTTAAGTTTTTTGGGCTGATTTCATTTTCCGTGATAAAAAGACTTCTGTTTCGACCGCCAAACCTCTCAGGGGAGCATTTACAACCGTTTGGGACCATTTTTGAGTGAATTGCCGAAAGTCAGATTTTTGATGAAATTGTGACCCCGGGGCTTAGGGATTTTTTCAAAAAAATCTTTTTCTGCCGGTTAAGTTGTTTTGGGCTGATTTCCTTTCCCGTGTTAAAAAGCCTTCTGTTTCGACCGCCAAACCTCTCAGGGGAGCATTTGCAACCATTTGGCACCATTTTTCAGTGAATTGCCGAAAGTCAGATTTTTGATGAAATTGTGACCCCGGGGCTTAGGGATTTTTTCAAAAAAATATTTTTCTGCCGGTTAAGTTTTTTGGGCTGATTTCCTTTTCCTTTGATAAAAAGCCTTATGTTTCGACCGCCAAACCTCTCAGGGGAGCATTTGCAACCGTTTGGCACTATTTTTGAGTGAAATGCCGAAAGTCAGATTTTTGATGAAATTGTGACCCCGGGGCTTAGGGATTTTTTCAAAAAAATCTTTTTCTGCCGGTTAATTTGTCTTGGGCTGATTTCTTTTCCCGTGATAAAAAGCCTTCTGTTTCGACCGCCAAACCTCTCAGGGGAGCATTTGCAACCGTTTGGCACCATTTTTGAGTGAATTGCCGAAAGTCAGATTTTTGATGAAATTGTGACCCCGGGGCTTAGGGATTTTTTCAAAAAAATCTTTTTCTGCCGGTTAAGTTTTTTTGGGCTGATTTCCATTCCCGTGATAAAAAGCCTTCTGTTTCGACCGCCAAACCTCTCAGGGGAGCGTTTGCAACCGTTTGGCACCATTTTTGAGTGAATTGCCGAAAGTCAGATTTTTGATGAAATTGTGACCCCGGGGCTTAGGGATTTTTTCAAAAACATCTTTTTCTGCCGGTTAAGTTGTCTTGGGCTGATTTCTTTTCCTTTGATAAAAAGCCTTCTGTTTCGACCGCCAAACCTCTCAGGGGAGCATTTGCAACCGTTTGGCACCATTTTTGAGTGAATTGCCGAAAGTCAGATTTTTGATGAAATTGTGACCCCGGGGCTTAGGGATTTTTTCAAAAAAATCTTTTTCTGCCGGTTAAGTTTTTTTGGACTGATTTCCATTCCCGTGATAAAAAGCCTTCTGTTTCGACCGCCAAACCTCTCAGGGGAGCGTTTGCAACCGTTTGGCACCATTTTTGAGTGAATTGCCGAAAGTCAGATTTTTGATGAAATTGTGACCCCGGGGCTTAGGGATTTTTTCAAAAACATCTTTTTCTGCCGGTTAAGTTGTCTTGGGCTGATTTCTTTTCCTTTGATAAAAAGCCTTCTGTTTCGACCGCCAAACCTCTCAGGGGAGCATTTGCAACTGTTTGGCACCATTTTTGAGTGAATTGCCGAAAGTCAGATTTTTGATGAAATTGTGACCCCGGGGCTTAGGGATTTTTTCAAAAAAATCTTTTTCTGCCGGTTAAGTTGTCTTGGGCTGATTTCTTTTCCCGTGATAAAAAGCCTTCTGTGTTGACCGCCAAACCTCTCAGGGGAGCATTTGCAACCGTTTGGCACTATTTTTGAGTGAAATGCCGAAAGTCAGATTTCTGATGAAATTGTGACTCCGCGGCTTAGGGATTTTTTCAAAAAAATATTTTTCTGCCGGTTAAGTTTTTTGGGCTGATTTCCTTTTCCGTGATAAAAAGCCTTCTGTTTTGACCGCCAAACCTCTCAGGGGAGCATTTGCAACCGTTTGGCACCATTATTGAGTGAATTGCCGAAAATCAGATATTTGATGAAATTGTGACCCCGGGGCTTAGGGATTTTTTCAAAAAAATCTTTTTCTGCCGGTTAAGTTTTCGAGGGCTGATTTCTTTTCCTTTGATAAAAAGCCTTCTGTTTCGACCGCCAAACCTCTCAGGGGAGCATTTGCAACCGTTTGGGACCATTTTTGAGTGAAATGCCGAAAGTCAGATTTTTGATGAAATTGTGACCCCGGGGCTTAGGGATTTTTTCAAAAAAATCTTTTTCTGCCGGTTAAGTTTTCGAGGGCTGATTTCTTTTCCTGTGATAAAAAGCCTTCTGTTTCGACCACCAAACCTCTCAGGGGAGCATTTGCAACCGTTTGGCACCATTTTTGAGTAAATTGCCGAAAGTCAGATATTTGATGAAATTGTGACCCCGGGGCTTAGGGATTTTTTCAAAAAAATCTTTTTCTGCCGGTTAAGTTTTCGAGGGCTTATTTCTTATCCTTTGATAAAAAGCCTTCTGTTTCGACCGCCAAACCTCTCAGGGGAGCATTTGCAACCGTTTGGGACCATTTTTGAGTGAAATGCCGAAAGTCAGATTTTTGATGAAATTGTGACCCCGGGGCTTAGGGATATTTTGAAAAAAATATTTTTCTGCCGGTTAATTTGACTTGGGCTGATTTCTTTTCCCGTGATAAAAAGCCTTCTGTTTCGAACGCCAAAACTCTCAGGGGAGCATTTGGAACCGTATGGCACCATTCTTGAGTGAATTGCCGAAAGTCAGATTTTTGATGAAATTGTGACCCCGGGGCTTAGGGATTTTTTCAAAAACATCTTTTTCTGCCGGTTAAGTTGTCTTGGGCTGATTTCTTTTCCTTTGATAAAAAGCCTTCTGTTTCGACCGCCAAACCTCTCACGGGAGCATTTGCAACCGTTTGGCACTATTTTTGAGTGAAATGCCGAAAGTCAGATTTTTGATGAAATTGTGACCCCGGGGCTTAGGGATATTTTGAAAAAAATATTTTTCTGCCGGTTAATTTGTCTTGGGCTGATTTCTTTTCCCGTGATAAAAAGCCTTCTGTTTCGACCGCCAAACCTCTCAGGGGAGCATTTGCATCCATTTGGCACCATTTTTGAGTGAATTGCCGAAAGTCAGATTTTTGATGAAATTGTGACCCCGGGGCTTAGGGATTTTTTCAAAAAAATCTTTTTCTGCCGGTTGAGTTGTTTTGGGCTGATTTCCTTTCCCGTGTTAAAAAGCCTTCTGTTTCGACCGCCAAACCTCTCAGGAATGCATTTGCAACCGTTTGGGACCATTTTTGAGTGAAATGCCGAAAGTCAGATTTTTGATGAAATTGTGACCCCGGGGCTTAGGGATTTTTTCAAAAAAATATTTTTCTGCCGGTTAAGTTGTTTTGGGCTGATTATCATTCCCGTGATAAAAAGCCTTCTGTTTCGACCGCCAAACCTCTCAGGGGAGCATTTGCAACCGTTTGGCACCATTTTTGAGTGAATTGCCGAAAGTCAGATTTTTGATAAAATTGTGACCCCGGGGCTTAGGGATTTTTTCAAAAAATCCTTTTTCTGCCGGTTAAGTTTTTTGGGCTGATTTCCTTTTCCGTGATAAAAAGCCTTCTGTTTCGACCGCCAAACCTCTCAGGGGAGCATTTGCAACCGTTTGGGACTATTTTTGAGTGAAATGCCGAAAGTCAGATTTCTGATGAAATTGTGACTCCGCGGCTTAGGGATTTTTTCAAAAAAATATTTTTCTGCAGGTTAATTTGTCTTGGGCTGATTTCTTTTCCCGTGATAAAAAGCCTTCTGTTTCGACCGCCAAACCTCTCAGGGGAGCATTTGCAACCGTTTGGCACCATTTTTGAGTGAATTGCCGAAAGTCAGATTTTTGATGAAATTGTGACCCCGGGGCTTAGGGATTTTTTCAAAAACATCTTTTTCTGCCGGTTAAGTTGTCTTGGGCTGATTTCTTTTCCTTTGATAAAAAGCCTTCTGTTTCGACCGCCAAACCTCTCAGGGGAGCATTTGCAACCGTTTGGCACCATTTTTGAGTGAATTGCCGAAAGTCAGATTTTTGATGAAATTGTGACCCCGGGGATTAGGGATTTTTTCAAAAAAATCTTTTTCTGCCGGTTAAGTTTTCTTGGGCTGATTTCTTTTCCCGTGATAAAAAGCCTTCTGTTTCGACCGCCAAACCTCTCAGGGGAGCATTTGCAACGGTTTGGCACCATTTTTGAGTGAATTGCCGAAAGTCAGATATTTGATGAAATTGTAACCCCGGGGCTTAGGGATTTTTTCAAAAACATCTTTTTCTGCCGGTTAAGTTGTCTTGGGCTGATTTCTTTTTCCGTGATAAAAAGCCTTCTGTTTCGACCGCCAAACCTCTCACGGGAGCATTTGCAACCGTTTGGCACTATTTTTGAGTGAAATGCCGAAAGTCAGATTTCTGATGAAATTGTGACTCCGCGGCTTAGGGATTTTTTCAAAAAAATATTTTTCTGCCGGTTAAGTTTTTTGGGCTGATTTCCTTTTCCGTGATAAAAAGCCTTCTGTTTCGACCGCCAAACCTCTCAGGGGAGCATTTGCAACCGTTTGGCACCATTTTTGAGTGAATTGCCGAAAGTCAGATTTTTGATGAAATTGTGACCCCGGGGCTTAGGGATTTTTTCAAAAAAATCTTTTTCTGCCGGTTAAGTTTTTTGGGCTGATTTCATTTTCCGTGATAAAAAGACTTCTGTTTCGACCGCCAAACCTCTCAGGGGAGCATTTACAACCGTTTGGGACCATTTTTGAGTGAATTGCCGAAAGTCAGATTTTTGATGAAATTGTGACCCCGGGGCTTAGGGATTTTTTCAAAAAAATCTTTTTCTGCCGGTTAAGTTGTTTTGGGCTGATTTCCTTTCCCGTGTTAAAAAGCCTTCTGTTTCGACCGCCAAACCTCTCAGGGGAGCATTTGCAACCATTTGGCACCATTTTTCAGTGAATTGCCGAAAGTCAGATTTTTGATGAAATTGTGACCCCGGGGCTTAGGGATTTTTTCAAAAAAATATTTTTCTGCCGGTTAAGTTTTTTGGGCTGATTTCCTTTTCCTTTGATAAAAAGCCTTATGTTTCGACCGCCAAACCTCTCAGGGGAGCATTTGCAACCGTTTGGCACTATTTTTGAGTGAAATGCCGAAAGTCAGATTTTTGATGAAATTGTGACCCCGGGGCTTAGGGATTTTTTCAAAAAAATCTTTTTCTGCCGGTTAATTTGTCTTGGGCTGATTTCTTTTCCCGTGATAAAAAGCCTTCTGTTTCGACCGCCAAACCTCTCAGGGGAGCATTTGCAACCGTTTGGCACCATTTTTGAGTGAATTGCCGAAAGTCAGATTTTTGATGAAATTGTGACCCCGGGGCTTAGGGATTTTTTCAAAAAAATCTTTTTCTGCCGGTTAAGTTTTTTTGGGCTGATTTCCATTCCCGTGATAAAAAGCCTTCTGTTTCGACCGCCAAACCTCTCAGGGGAGCGTTTGCAACCGTTTGGCACCATTTTTGAGTGAATTGCCGAAAGTCAGATTTTTGATGAAATTGTGACCCCGGGGCTTAGGGATTTTTTCAAAAACATCTTTTTCTGCCGGTTAAGTTGTCTTGGGCTGATTTCTTTTCCTTTGATAAAAAGCCTTCTGTTTCGACCGCCAAACCTCTCAGGGGAGCATTTGCAACCGTTTGGCACCATTTTTGAGTGAATTGCCGAAAGTCAGATTTTTGATGAAATTGTGACCCCGGGGCTTAGGGATTTTTTCAAAAAAATCTTTTTCTGCCGGTTAAGTTTTTTTGGACTGATTTCCATTCCCGTGATAAAAAGCCTTCTGTTTCGACCGCCAAACCTCTCAGGGGAGCGTTTGCAACCGTTTGGCACCATTTTTGAGTGAATTGCCGAAAGTCAGATTTTTGATGAAATTGTGACCCCGGGGCTTAGGGATTTTTTCAAAAACATCTTTTTCTGCCGGTTAAGTTGTCTTGGGCTGATTTCTTTTCCTTTGATAAAAAGCCTTCTGTTTCGACCGCCAAACCTCTCAGGGGAGCATTTGCAACTGTTTGGCACCATTTTTGAGTGAATTGCCGAAAGTCAGATTTTTGATGAAATTGTGACCCCGGGGCTTAGGGATTTTTTCAAAAAAATCTTTTTCTGCCGGTTAAGTTGTCTTGGGCTGATTTCTTTTCCCGTGATAAAAAGCCTTCTGTGTTGACCGCCAAACCTCTCAGGGGAGCATTTGCAACCGTTTGGCACTATTTTTGAGTGAAATGCCGAAAGTCAGATTTCTGATGAAATTGTGATTCCGCGGCTTAGGGATTTTTTCAAAAAAATATTTTTCTGCAGGTTAATTTGTCTTGGGCTGATTTCTTTTCCCGTGATAAAAAGCCTTCTGTTTCGACCGCCAAACCTCTCAGGGGAGCATTTGCAACCGTTTGGCACCATTTTTGAGTGAATTGCCGAAAGTCAGATTTTTGATGAAATTGTGACCCCGGGGCTTAGGGATTTTTTCAAAAACATCTTTTTCTGCCGGTTAAGTTGTCTTGGGCTGATTTCTTTTCCTTTGATAAAAAGCCTTCTGTTTCGACCGCCAAACCTCTCAGGGGAGCATTTGCAACCGTTTGGCACCATTTTTGAGTGAATTGCCGAAAGTCAGATTTTTGATGAAATTGTGACCCCGGGGATTAGGGATTTTTTCAAAAAAATCTTTTTCTGCCGGTTAAGTTTTCTTGGGCTGATTTCTTTTCCTGTGATAAAAAGCCTTCTGTTTCGACCGCCAAACCTCTCAGGGGAGCATTTGCAACGGTTTGGCACCATTTTTGAGTGAATTGCCGAAAGTCAGATATTTGATGAAATTGTAACCCCGGGGCTTAGGGATTTTTTCAAAAACATCTTTTTCTGCCGGTTAAGTTGTCTTGGGCTGATTTCTTTTTCCGTGATAAAAAGCCTTCTGTTTCGACCGCCAAACCTCTCACGGGAGCATTTGCAACCGTTTGGCACTATTTTTGAGTGAAATGCCGAAAGTCAGATTTCTGATGAAATTGTGACTCCGCGGCTTAGGGATTTTTTCAAAAAAATATTTTTCTGCCGGTTAAGTTTTTTGGGCTGATTTCCTTTTCCGTGATAAAAAGCCTTCTGTTTCGACCGCCAAACCTCTCAGGGGAGCATTTGCAACCGTTTGGCACCATTTTTGAGTGAATTGCCGAAAGTCAGATTTTTGATGAAATTGTGACCCCGGGGCTTAGGGATTTTTTCAAAAAAATCTTTTTCTGCCGGTTAAGTTTTTTGGGCTGATTT
Source organism: Podarcis raffonei (assembly GCF_027172205.1). NCBI lineage: Eukaryota > Metazoa > Chordata > Lepidosauria > Squamata > Lacertidae > Podarcis > Podarcis raffonei. The sequence goes on along the minus strand of NC_070606.1, from coordinate 8,864,537 downwards.
CATTTTCCGTGATAAAAAGACTTCTGTTTCGACCGCCAAACCTCTCAGGGGAGCATTTACAACCGTTTGGGACCATTTTTGAGTGAATTGCCGAAAGTCAGATTTTTGATGAAATTGTGACCCCGGGGCTTAGGGATTTTTTCAAAAAAATCTTTTTCTGCCGGTTAAGTTGTTTTGGGCTGATTTCCTTTCCCGTGTTAAAAAGCCTTCTGTTTCGACCGCCAAACCTCTCAGGGGAGCATTTGCAACCATTTGGCACCATTTTTCAGTGAATTGCCGAAAGTCAGATTTTTGATGAAATTGTGACCCCGGGGCTTAGGGATTTTTTCAAAAAAATATTTTTCTGCCGGTTAAGTTTTTTGGGCTGATTTCCTTTTCCTTTGATAAAAAGCCTTATGTTTCGACCGCCAAACCTCTCAGGGGAGCATTTGCAACCGTTTGGCACTATTTTTGAGTGAAATGCCGAAAGTCAGATTTTTGATGAAATTGTGACCCCGGGGCTTAGGGATTTTTTCAAAAAAATCTTTTTCTGCCGGTTAATTTGTCTTGGGCTGATTTCTTTTCCCGTGATAAAAAGCCTTCTGTTTCGACCGCCAAACCTCTCAGGGGAGCATTTGCAACCGTTTGGCACCATTTTTGAGTGAATTGCCGAAAGTCAGATTTTTGATGAAATTGTGACCCCGGGGCTTAGGGATTTTTTCAAAAAAATCTTTTTCTGCCGGTTAAGTTTTTTTGGGCTGATTTCCATTCCCGTGATAAAAAGCCTTCTGTTTCGACCGCCAAACCTCTCAGGGGAGCGTTTGCAACCGTTTGGCACCATTTTTGAGTGAATTGCCGAAAGTCAGATTTTTGATGAAATTGTGACCCCGGGGCTTAGGGATTTTTTCAAAAACATCTTTTTCTGCCGGTTAAGTTGTCTTGGGCTGATTTCTTTTCCTTTGATAAAAAGCCTTCTGTTTCGACCGCCAAACCTCTCAGGGGAGCATTTGCAACCGTTTGGCACCATTTTTGAGTGAATTGCCGAAAGTCAGATTTTTGATGAAATTGTGACCCCGGGGCTTAGGGATTTTTTCAAAAAAATCTTTTTCTGCCGGTTAAGTTTTTTTGGACTGATTTCCATTCCCGTGATAAAAAGCCTTCTGTTTCGACCGCCAAACCTCTCAGGGGAGCGTTTGCAACCGTTTGGCACCATTTTTGAGTGAATTGCCGAAAGTCAGATTTTTGATGAAATTGTGACCCCGGGGCTTAGGGATTTTTTCAAAAACATCTTTTTCTGCCGGTTAAGTTGTCTTGGGCTGATTTCTTTTCCTTTGATAAAAAGCCTTCTGTTTCGACCGCCAAACCTCTCAGGGGAGCATTTGCAACTGTTTGGCACCATTTTTGAGTGAATTGCCGAAAGTCAGATTTTTGATGAAATTGTGACCCCGGGGCTTAGGGATTTTTTCAAAAAAATCTTTTTCTGCCGGTTAAGTTGTCTTGGGCTGATTTCTTTTCCCGTGATAAAAAGCCTTCTGTGTTGACCGCCAAACCTCTCAGGGGAGCATTTGCAACCGTTTGGCACTATTTTTGAGTGAAATGCCGAAAGTCAGATTTCTGATGAAATTGTGACTCCGCGGCTTAGGGATTTTTTCAAAAAAATATTTTTCTGCCGGTTAAGTTTTTTGGGCTGATTTCCTTTTCCGTGATAAAAAGCCTTCTGTTTTGACCGCCAAACCTCTCAGGGGAGCATTTGCAACCGTTTGGCACCATTATTGAGTGAATTGCCGAAAATCAGATATTTGATGAAATTGTGACCCCGGGGCTTAGGGATTTTTTCAAAAAAATCTTTTTCTGCCGGTTAAGTTTTCGAGGGCTGATTTCTTTTCCTTTGATAAAAAGCCTTCTGTTTCGACCGCCAAACCTCTCAGGGGAGCATTTGCAACCGTTTGGGACCATTTTTGAGTGAAATGCCGAAAGTCAGATTTTTGATGAAATTGTGACCCCGGGGCTTAGGGATTTTTTCAAAAAAATCTTTTTCTGCCGGTTAAGTTTTCGAGGGCTGATTTCTTTTCCTGTGATAAAAAGCCTTCTGTTTCGACCACCAAACCTCTCAGGGGAGCATTTGCAACCGTTTGGCACCATTTTTGAGTAAATTGCCGAAAGTCAGATATTTGATGAAATTGTGACCCCGGGGCTTAGGGATTTTTTCAAAAAAATCTTTTTCTGCCGGTTAAGTTTTCGAGGGCTTATTTCTTATCCTTTGATAAAAAGCCTTCTGTTTCGACCGCCAAACCTCTCAGGGGAGCATTTGCAACCGTTTGGGACCATTTTTGAGTGAAATGCCGAAAGTCAGATTTTTGATGAAATTGTGACCCCGGGGCTTAGGGATATTTTGAAAAAAATATTTTTCTGCCGGTTAATTTGACTTGGGCTGATTTCTTTTCCCGTGATAAAAAGCCTTCTGTTTCGAACGCCAAAACTCTCAGGGGAGCATTTGGAACCGTATGGCACCATTCTTGAGTGAATTGCCGAAAGTCAGATTTTTGATGAAATTGTGACCCCGGGGCTTAGGGATTTTTTCAAAAACATCTTTTTCTGCCGGTTAAGTTGTCTTGGGCTGATTTCTTTTCCTTTGATAAAAAGCCTTCTGTTTCGACCGCCAAACCTCTCACGGGAGCATTTGCAACCGTTTGGCACTATTTTTGAGTGAAATGCCGAAAGTCAGATTTCTGATGAAATTTTTACTCCGCGGCTTAGGGATTTTTTCAAAAAAACATTTTTCTGCCGTTTAAGTTTTTTGGGCTGATTTCCTTTTCCGTGATAAAAAGCCTTCTGTTTCGACCGCCGAACCTCTCAGGGGAGCATTTGCAACCGTTTGGCACCATTTTTGAGTGAATTGCCGAAAGTCAGATTTTTGATGAAATTGTGACCCCGGGGCTTAGGGATTTTTTCAAAAAAATCTTTTTCTGCCGGTTGAGTTGTTTTGGGCTGATTTCCTTTCCCGTGTTAAAAAGCCTTCTGTTTCGACCGCCAAACCTCTCAGGAATGCATTTGCAACCGTTTGGGACCATTTTTGAGTGAAATGCCGAAAGTCAGATTTTTGATGAAATTGTGACCCCGGGGCTTAGGGATTTTTTCAAAAAAATATTTTTCTGCCGGTTAAGTTGTTTTGGGCTGATTATCATTCCCGTGATAAAAAGCCTTCTGTTTCGACCGCCAAACCTCTCAGGGGAGCATTTGCAACCGTTTGGCACCATTTTTGAGTGAATTGCCGAAAGTAAGATTTTTGATAAAATTGTGACCCCGGGGCTTAGGGATTTTTTCAAAAAATCCTTTTTCTGCCGGTTAAGTTTTTTGGGCTGATTTCCTTTTCCGTGATAAAAAGCCTTCTGTTTCGACCGCCAAACCTCTCAGGGGAGCATTTGCAACCGTTTGGGACTATTTTTGAGTGAAATGCCGAAAGTCAGATTTCTGATGAAATTGTGACTCCGCGGCTTAGGGATTTTTTCAAAAAAATATTTTTCTGCAGGTTAATTTGTCTTGGGCTGATTTCTTTTCCCGTGATAAAAAGCCTTCTGTTTCGACCGCCAAACCTCTCAGGGGAGCATTTGCAATGGTTTGGCACCATTATTGAGTGAATTGCCAAAAGTCAGATTTTTGATGAAATTGTGACCCCGGGGCTTAGGGATTTTTTCAAAAAAATCTTTTTCTGCCGGTTAAGTTGTCTTGGGCTGGTTTCTTTTTCTTTGATAAAAAGCCTTCTGTTTCGACCGCCAAACTTCTCACGGGAGCATTTTCAACCGTTTGGCACTATTTTTGAGTGAAATGCCGAAAGTCAGATTTCTAATGAAATTGTGACTCCGCGGCTTAGGGATTTTTTCAAAAAAATATTTTTCTGCCGGTTAAGTTTTTTGGGCTGATTTCCTTTTCCTTTGATAAAAAGCCTTATGTTTCGAACGCCAAACCTCTCAGGGGAGCATTTACAACCGTTTGGGACCATTTTTGAGTGAAATGCCGAAAGTCAGATTTTTGATGAAATTGTGACCCCGGGGCTTAGGGATTTTTTCAAAAAAATATTTTTCTGCCGGTTAATTTGGCTTGGGCAGATTTCTTTTCCCGTGATAAAAAGCCTTCTGTTTCGACCGCCAAACCTCTCAGGGGAGCATTTGCAACCGTTTGGCACCATTTTTGAGTGAATTGCCGAAAGTCAGATTTTTGATGAAATTGTGACCCCGGGGCTTAGGGATTTTTTCAAAAAAATCTTTTTCTGCCGGTTAAGTTGTTTTGGGCTGATTTCCATTCCCGTGATAAAAAGCCTTCTGTTTCGACCGCCAAACCTCTCAGGGGAGCATTTGCAACCGTTTGGCACTATTTTTGAGTGAAATGCCGAAAGTCAGATTTCTGATGAAATTGTGACTCCAGGGCTTAGGGATTTTTTCAAAAAAATCTTTTTCTGCCGGTTAAGTTTTCTTGGGCTGATTTCTTTTCCCGTGATAAAAAGCCTTCTGTTTCGACCGCCAAACCTCTCAGGGGAGCATTTGCAACGGTTTGGCACCATTTTTGAGTGAATTGCCGAAAGTCAGATATTTGATGAAATTGTAACCCCGGGGCTTAGGGATTTTTTCCAAAAACATCTTTTTCTGCCGGTTAAGTTGTCTTGGGCTGATTTCTTTTCCTTTGATAAAAAGCCTTCTGTTTCGACCGCCAAACCTCTCAGGGGAGCATTTGCAACCGTTTGGGACTATTTTTGAGTGAAATGCCGAAAGTCAGATTTCTGATGAAATTGTGACTCCGCGGCTTAGGGATTTTTTCAAAAAAATATTTTTCTGCAGGTTAATTTGTCTTGGGCTGATTTCTTTTCCCGTGATAAAAAGCCTTCTGTTTCGACTGCC